>NC_050484.2:14625798-15251909 GCF_012460135.2 Molothrus ater
ACTGATACCTTATTTGCAAATAAAATAAGTTGTCACTTAGTGAAAAGCCAAACATTTGTGTGGGCAGATGTCCATTAGCACAAATGTTCAGGGATTAATCACCAAAAGGGGTGTGAACACTTTTGAATAGAAAAGCAATTTAGAATTCATGCAAACATTTGTGAATAATTTCCCAAGCTTTTCTTTCGCTTGGAGAAGGCCTAATGTTTTGGTGTGGGACTCACTGATTATTTCAGTGCAAAATGGAGTATTACAACTGAGACATGAATTCAAATTTAACTGAGACATTTACAAGTAAATTTACTTCACTGTACTTTCAGGTTGTCCTTTCTACTTTATTGGTTGCAAGCTGAAAACATTTTACAAAGCAGGGCTGTTCACTGTACTACAGGGTAGCCGCTCATTGCAGAAGTCAGGGACCATCTTGGGACACCTTAAACTGATCAAATAATTTCTGTTTGCAAATCTGAATGCTCTTTTAAATACTATATGGTTTAGTGGTATATTCCAATTATTATCTGCAGATAGATAGATCTTGCACAGTGCTTTAGGAAGTGATCTCTCCCTTAACGTGCTTATCAAGCATGCATTACCTCAAAGACATCATCTGTGTCATTAAATGCAGCTTTGTAACAGAAGCAGGGTTTTCTACCTGTGATTAACAGACTGCAGAATATGTTTTTTAAACATGCAGCCTTGTGGAAACAGAGCTCTTACACTTGCAAGACATAAAATATTACAAGGACGCTGCACATAAAAATTGTTGTAGGATCATTCATTGCTGATTAGATGGCTTGTTACAGGTGGTTCTCTCCCTACTGCAGCCAGAGAATGTTAGAAAGAATTTACTGCAGAGAATTTTAACAAAAGCAGATAAGCAAACAAAGCTGCTTGCTTGATTGTATCAGATAATAGAGCTTTGGGAAAACTTACATTTGTATTAGAGTCTGTGAGTCACAGAAAACTATTTACTCATCTTCTCACACTAATATTTTAAAAGGCAGTTTGTGAGTATTAAGAGCTTGATCTTTGGAATAGCAAAGATTTACTTTGAACTGAAGGTACAGAAATAGATCCCTAGCACTCGATACGTGCTTTTAAAGAAAAAATACTGCAATTATATTTTAAGTACATATCTTACTATAATAATACATCCATTAGTTATAAACACCAGCAGTTGTTCAAGCACAGCTGTTTACAATAATATACGACCTGACCTTCATAACAAATCCATGTAACTTAAAGAAGACCTAATGCTATGATCACAAAATACAAACTAGAAAGGAAGCACAAGGTCTGACCAATACCAGGAACATCCCTTTTTACCACATTATTTTCTCTTTCTCTCTCCCCTCTGCAGTATGATGTACTAATTGAAAAAAAGAGCAGATTTTTTTATACAGTCTCTGAACTCTTGTTGCATGTTTGTCTTTCCTTTCT
Organism: Molothrus ater; assembly: GCF_012460135.2. Taxonomy (NCBI): domain Eukaryota; kingdom Metazoa; phylum Chordata; class Aves; order Passeriformes; family Icteridae; genus Molothrus; species Molothrus ater. Next base: position 14,627,239 of record NC_050484.2, read on the forward strand.
CCATGGGAATTATCAGCATGAACTTAAATTTTCTCTACAATAAAGCACTATTATAACCTGGCAGTACCACTTAATAAGCTGATAATTTGTATTGCAGTGTATGAAATCTGGTCTTTTTTCTTGGAAAAAAGGACACCTGCTAAAACAGGGCTAGGAAATCATCAGTGAGAAAAACCAACCTCCTAAAATGCTCTCCTTGGTTTTCATAGTTGAGTTGAACATCTTAGACAATGATCAGAATCTAGGGAAAGCTGTCCTGTGGAGAAAACATAGGGAGCAGCTACATGACAAAAGCCTTTGTTGATGACGAAAACAAAGCAACAGCCTTTAATTCACCTGGAGGTGCAGTTTGTGGATAGAAATGAATGAGTGGGAGAGTGAGATAATGCACACCAGAATTGCTGTGGGAGGGGCAGCTGTGACAGCTGGCCAATAGCACATTAAAGATGAAACCAGGTTGTGGGATGTGACAGATATTCCCATCTTCCACCCCTGTGTTACTTTTGGCATAATGATTTTGTGTCTTGCTGGTGAAGCCCAGTTATGGTAAAATACACTCAATAACTATTGTTATCCCTGTGTCCATGCCTTGTTCCCTTCACCAAATCCCACTGTCAGCAAAGAAATAACCATGAGCTTCTTCGTATGTGACCTTCTCCTGTGAGATTCCTGGTAGGAAAATAACTATGGGAAGAAAACCACTACACACTCAGAAAACAAAAGTTAAAATACTGTCTTGGGCTGGATGAAACAACTCTTTACAGACAGTAATGAGAACAGGAAAAAGTTAGGTATCAAATATGGCTGTTTGATATATTTTAATATTAAAAATTATATTTTATAAAAATATATTTTTAATATTTTAAATGCTAGGTAAGAGCAGTGCAGCAGTGCTGTGCTGCCTGCAGGAAGTGCTGGGGGTATTTTCCCTGCTGAGGCTGAGGAGCAGCCTTGCTGAGCCCTGCTCTGCAAACCAACAGCTGCAGTGTATCAGGAAGGGCTGCAGCACAGTCAGTGCCCAGCTCCTCTAGGCAGCGTGCTCCTCCAAGGGACCCCAGTGAGAGCCAGCTGGAACCAGTTGATGTGTTAAGATGGGAGCTTGTGCTTAGCAGTGCTGCTGGGTTTGGGCACAGGCACTGAAAGAAATACAATCTGACTCTGACTGAGTCCTGAAAACACATGGGAGTAAAATGAGTTATGGAAATATTCTGAGTGGAAAATCAGGGCAGATAAAAGCAGATAAAATCCCATAGTGTAAACTGTTGGAAAATGTGTCGGAAAACCACAGATGTTTTAAACTCCTGCTTCCCGAATCTGCTTGTGGGTCTGTGTAACTTAGTATCTGTTAAGAACAGCTTCTGTGCATTTTATTTCTTGCAATAGTTTTTAGGCCACAAGTGAGAAGGCATACAATGACTTTTCAAGTGAGCAAGTGTCCTCATTTTGTTGCATTAATGAGTAGTAGGAGAATGTAACTTTGCAAAATTTGATCACAGAAACAAAATCTAGCTCATTTCCAGTAACCCACAGTGTTAAAAAGCAGTACTTTTACTATATATAGTTAAAAACCAGAATCATTGCTTACAGGTAGTTCCTTCACTCTTTCTAATTTTAAGACAATGACTTGTATTTGCTAAGTCATATTCTAACCATGGAAGGGCAGAGAAGGACATTAGGGCTGCAGACAGCTGGGAAGAGAATCACAACACCCCACTTCCGTGATCCCATGATTCTTTGTAGCCAGCTTGAGCATCTCCTTGAAAGAGTAAACTGCCCAAAGGAGTATGCAAAATAATTGGTTGTAAATCTTCAGAGAGTTATACAGAACACCACAAAATTAGGTTAATCTGCCATCTGGATTCTTTCTAGAGGAAATTGTTTTAGAGACTTGTGAGTGAGCTTTTATTTTGAGAACCAAGAGACAAAATATGATCCCTTCTGTACCCATGGGAAAAGATTTCCCTGTAAAAACTGTGCAGGGAATAAAGAAAGGACTCTCTTTGGCATTAGCTGTGAGTGATGCTGCGTGGATACTCAGACACAGCCTAATATCTGAAAAGAAGTCTAGCCCTGGCATCCGAGCTAGCCTATGCATTGCTCTTACCTATATTTTATAAACATTTGAGGTTTTGAGAAACATCTATTAATTAGTGGGTGATATTCTAGTAGTGACAATGGTTTACAGTACTATTTATCTTTTTTAAAAAATTTCTCTTCAAGAAACTATTTACAGGGTTTTTTTTTATTTACTAAATACTATAATGCTTCATCAATTCTTCCATGTGAGTCTATAACTGTATATGAAATTAAATATTGCCTAATGCAAACAACATTTCACAAACAAACCTTCTAGTAAAGATGCATCCTTAAAATGTCCAGGGTAGCAGTTTACTATTTCAGCTCTGGAACTGGGCATTAAGACTAGCATAAGTGCCAAAGCTTGAATCCTCAGATGCCTAATTTCTCTAATACTATCGAGATTTAAGTCTCTAACTACTTTCACAAAGCTGACAGTATAGAGTGAGACTCTTACTGTAGCACAGAATTTTTTAACTAAGCTAGCATTTCTCAAGTTGCATGAAAAATAGTAGTTGCTTTCCTAAAAAGATCCTATCCCTGTCAGGCTCTGAGAATGTGGAGGCAGGAAGTATGTTTAATATTTCATTCAGTGTGCTCTTCTGGAGGAAGAAAAAAAAATTGGTTCTCAGGATCTTTTGTACAAGGAGATGGTGGTTAAGGTTACACTCCCACAGTTCATAGGAAGCTGGTGGGCGTAAATCATGCAGTTGGTTTCTGGCATACTGCCATGGGCACACAGGTGGTTCATTGCAGCTCTAAAAGACGTGAGGAAGTTGTCTTCTAATGATAAGTATAACTCATAGCTTCATTAACATTCCTTTACAAACATTTCTAGGTAGGACCTGCATAAAAAATTAAGATTTTATTTATATATGTTTTGTGTTTGAATTTCTCATGAGGCAGCTGAAGAAGCAGTTGAAGATTCTAACAATTTTATATAATATGGATGGTGAGACAATTTAACCTATTTAGATCTTGCAAGGGAAGAAGAGTTTAATTTCACAGATAAAGTTCAGATCCCTAATGCATCATGATCTAAAATCTCTTTCTTAAATGATGGATTATCAAAGGGTTAAATGAGAGCTAGCCAAATTTTGCCTCTCCAGTATTTCTGGGATTATATTCTGCTCTTTTCATTCTTGTTTTCCCCAGGGGATTTATTTGTCCTTCTGCTGTTTCAGCTAAAGATTCCCACCAAGCTGTTTTCTCACTGTGGTAATGGTAGGAGGTATGATTGTCACTGTGTCCAAAATCCACCCTCTTGGCTGTGAATTCCCATCCTTGGGGTCTCCTGTGCTGCCCCTTCATATGGTGTGAGTGCCTCACTCCTGGGATTTTGCAGTCACAGAAAAGTATGTGCTGGCAGCTTTTCCAATAGTCAGACAAAAATATTAACCACAGTTTGAAGCGTGTGAATTGTTTCTGCCTAGGTATATTGCCTTTCCCTTGTTCCTGCGGATCATGTGTCTGTGCTGCGTATTTTCAAAGAGGAACATGTGAGTGCAAATGAGTATGTGTGCAATTACCTGAACACCAGTCAAGCCTGTTACAGTACTCACGTTTGTAGATTTATTATTTACTGCTTAATTTGGTGAGACAGGTGACATCATGATTTGACAGCACTTACCACCTGACAGAATACCAAACCTTTGGAAGAGATAAGTCTTGTTCTCTTGCACAAATTATTCTTTTGACTACAAATATTAAAACTCAGTCAATACCAGGGAACAAAAATGAATTTTTATCTTCCCTCTTGGAGAATCAAAAGAGAAAAAAAAATTAACAAATTACATGGTTTGCCACTAATAGCAATGATTCCAAGTGAAAGCAAGCTAGCTACTTAGTGTTTCTGTCTCAAATTTCAACATTTGTGCTGACGTTACAGTATTTAAGATCCTCAGATTTTTACTGATGTGCAAATACATTCATCCACTATTTACTTTCCAAGATATGTCTTGGCTTTAGCATATGTTCTTTGACAGATAACTGATTCAAACCTTTTAGTTTCATATAGATGATGTTTGCAGATTTTACAGAGAACTAGATCGATACGCTTCAGTTCTGACTTGCCATGGAGACCACCTCAAATTGTCATTCATTGCATTGGAATCAGAAGTTAGTATTAATCCACAGTCACTAACACTGGCTGATTGTGTGGCCTTGTCAGAATGCCTGAGCTCCTCCTGTGTGGAACCTACTTCCCAGCTTTAGAGGACAGGACATACTCCTTGTCTGTGCTTCTCTTAACAGCTCTTCAGAGTCATTGTCAGGATATTTACAATGTAAGGAAAAATATTGCTTCTCATTAAGCTTATGATTCTTACACCTAAAACTTTGAGCAATGAAAGATACCTAGTAAGATGTATAGCATGAAAACATAGAAGAAATGTTAATAATGAACCAGACCATAAGTGTTTCAAACACCCTGAGTGTTTTTATAATCTTATTTTTCCTGAATGTGCTGTTTATTTTCCTATTCTATTTAATATTTAAATAAAGTCTCAAGTAGCAATTCTTAAATTGCTAACAGACATCTCAGCATCACATGAAAACAGTGAGACAGAGAAAGCAGGATTCTGCTCTCATTAAACCTAAGGAGAAATTCGGAGGTGCTATCTGTTGTCAATAGAGTCTTGCTGATACCAATGCAGGTGTTACAGTGTGAGCATCACACACCAAAATGGGACTTCTTCAACAGCTACAAATGTGCAAAGCAGGGCTTGCCTTTCCTTGACTCATTTATAATTGAAGGGAAAGTAACTGATTAACAGAAGATGAAACAGAAGCAGTGATGTCCCTTTGGTGCAAGTTATCAAATGTCAGCTGAGAGGATCAGGTGGCCCTGAGAGGATTTTACCTGCTTTTTAAAAAATTATTCTATTTCCCTCTTTTGCTCATTACTGCACAGACAATTGTTAGGAAAAGCCTAAAGACAGGAGTTTCTGTTTCTTCTGCCATGATCAATTGAGCTGAATCTCCATCCAGCTCTACTACACTCACAGACAAGCAGAAGCAATTGTCAGTTAGTCCTGAAGATAAAATAAGAAATGGTGATGGCATTTTAGGTCTGCCAGGAAATGGCACAATAGACCATAGAACTCCACCATTGTAACAAGTAAAATAATGGTTAAAATAACAGGAAAAGTATTAAAAGTGGTTTTGTTAATAGTAACTGTGTGAAGAAAAACAATTAGTGAATTAATCCATTTACATGAGAGATTCCATAACAATGTATGTAGAAAAAAGTATTCAGACATATTAAGAAATTATCAAGTTATTTAATACTCTGAAAACTTTCAGCACATTTTATTATAGTTAGTGTTGCATGAGTCAGTGCTGCTTCTGGCTTACCATATTCTTAGCAAGTTAAAATTTGTCATGTCTTCACAATATTTATGCCATGATAAAAAATCTGTGACTTGATGCAGTCTTTCTGGGGTGTTTCTCACATTCAAAAGTGAAAACAGAAATTTCTTTCTATCAAGAGTCCACTCCCAAGAAATACAGGACCAATTACATCTTTTATTTAATTACCCAGAAGAGAGCCAAAAAAGTTATGCCTTTCTGCTGAATGTTAAAAGCATAACAGTAGATACATTTTTAAAGAGCTCACAACCTGAGTAAAAGGCAAAACAGAGGGCTGGGTATGGAGCTGTGGAAAGTCCAAGGGAAGAGTGGAGCTAGTTGAACTGTGTGCAGAGTAGAGGTCTCAGCACTAGCTGTCTCATTCCAAGTCCTTGGTCTTAAATTAGGAACTCCCTGCTGCTAATGATACACATGACTGTAATTTTGAGCCATTGCTTAGACCTTTTTTTAAACTTTGGTATTATTATATTATTCACAATATGAAGAGGTAAATATTATATGAAAGGAAGGCAGGAGAATTGGCTGCTTTAAATGTTCATAAATAGAAAATAGTTTTGTAGCAAGAGGGTATTAAAATGTGAGGTGTAATAAACAAAATAATCTGGTTTGTTAAATATCAAGTTAATTGCATTAACAAGTAAAAACTTTGTTTGCATGCCAGTTAAAGCTGATACAGGGGTACTGATTCTTCTGTTTGACAGTGGAGGTGTCCAAAAGATGCAAAACACTGCATCATATTTTGTCAGTGTTTCACACAGCGGTCAGGAATCTTCCATTTTCCACTATATTCAATCAACACTACTAGTTATGATCCCCACCTTTGTTATTACTTTATCAAAAGCTAACCATATTTAAAAATACTATGTTAAAGAAAACAATTTGAATTATATAAAACACATTTTTTTTCTATTCTATAAGTGGTTCTCTTAAAAAAATATATAACTTTATTAAAGTGCTGCATAAATAAATTTGCTACATAAATTCCCAAGGTAGTTTTTGCAGTTAATTTATTTTCTTGAGGAGATGACTGCAAATGGTGCAAACAGGCATTTTAAATATGTTTTGGGACCTGGTTTTTTTTTGTGGTGTTTTAACTTTTTTTATAACTGTAATACAATTCTTGTATGGCATGAAGGCTAGTAATTAAATTTCAGAATCAGAATTGCATTAATGAGTACAAAATTTAAGTACTAGAAGAATGTTTTTTTCTCTATTTTTCATGCTGCATACAAAAGTGGTATTGGACAATCTGAATTTATGGCTTGCCTAAATGAACTTGAGAAGAAAGGCTGACAAACTCCTGTTAATAGCCTAAGGACCTCTGTTCTCAGAGGGTTTTATTAAGACTTCCATACATGGCTTTACATTGAGTCTCTTTCACGCAAATTGGGCAATCCTCTGAGGGTCTCAATTGTAATTAGAATTTATAAACTATACCTTCAACAATGTGAATGTTTGTATTTAAGGATCTGAGAGTGTAAAACACTTTGACAATAGTTTCCCAGAGTCTGCATATGCAGACTTACAATAGAGAATATATTTTTCTCATTTATAAACATCTGGACAAACTGGTATGCTGTCTAGATCCCACAGCAAATTAGGGTCTGATTTTTAATTAAGTTTGGCATGCATCAGAGGAGTACATATGTTCAGCACATGTTTTTACCTTATGCATCTTTTGCTCCATTACCTATGTATTGTTCAAAATGAGTGCTGCTGCTGAATACAAACTATTCAATTTGCTTTACTTGAAAAAATTTACAAAATGAAAAAAAATTCTGCATCTTTGACAAAATGGTGCCATGATTTTTTTGGAAAGAATATCCATGGACTAGGGGAAAAAGAAATCACTGAACTTGTAAAATTATTAGAATTAGATGCCAAACCACATACACTTTCCAGATGTTGAAACTTCATTGACTGAGTTCACCAGAAAGGTGTTAATTACTACCTACTGCTTGAGGACGAATGCAGCTCTTCTCCAGTGAAACTGGAATGATTTTACTGTTTCTAATTAAGAATAAATAAGTCATGTTTTGATATAGTTCTGATGTGAGAAGGCTTTAGAAATGAAACCATGAAGCTCGACAGCTTTGAGAATTGTGATTGCAGGTACAATTATAGTGATATATTCTGCAGGAGAACTTTTGGAAACGAGCTTTATGATCTTGAGTTGCAGTATGTTGGGGATTCATCACATGTCCTTACAACTAAGTCTAAAGTTTCTGCTGCAAAACTCCTAGCCTGATTCTGCTCCCTGAGCACACCTGGAGCTGCAGGGCAGGACATCCCAGAGGATTGCACCAAGGCAGATGGGACACCATTTCCAGAATTGCTAAATATTACATAGTTTCAGGAGTAAATACTGCTTTGTCTGTAACCACACAAATCCCTGAAAGGCAGAACCATACCAGTTATGGAGTGTGTGAGCTGTCTCTGCCATTAGCACTCAGAAAAGGAAACTGAGCTGTTGAAGATAAGCACCCACTGGCACCTTTCACTTCAAATATGTGGTTTTGCAATAGTCTCCTTAGAAAAAATGTTTAAATGAGAAAGAAAATACAAAGTAATTTATCTAATTAGGCCTCTCTGAACAATATTTCCTGAGTGAAGGTGAAGCCAATTTGCCAGGGTTGCTGTGGAAATGAGGTAGTCCCAAAAGTAGGAGTATTATTTTTGCCCTCCTCAGGCCTGCTGTTCTTAACCAGAAGGTTACACTCACAGCACAACTATGTTTGGTAGCTGGAGAAGCCTCCTTTACAGCCTCTTTGACCTTGACCTCTTTGACTCCTGTCCACTCAAGCCCCAAAGAAAGTGAAAACAGGATTCTGTGGATTCTCAGCCCCAGTTACATCCCATAACCTGAACTGAAAGTTCCTTGTTTCTAGAGAAAGAAGCCCAAGGAGACACCTATAACTTCATGTTTTTGACTGGCAGTGTACAAACATATAACTGGTCAGCACTTATACATCCTGTATGCTTATGTGGTTCCAAAGCTTGTGTTTTTGAAAAAAAGGATGAAGTAGCTGTGTAATTGTTTCAAAATTCTCATATTTAATATTTTTATGATGACAAAGACTTAATAGGGTTTATTTTACCTTATTTTTCATTAATGAGGCTACTAAATGTATTTATTTTTTAGACAATGTAAGAACTGCTGGCACAGAAGTCTTCCCAAGACATGCCACATTTTGAGTAAACACTCATATAGTCAGAGAAGGGGGAGTTTGCTGCCTTTTTTTTTTACTTTGTAGATTTTTTGAGTTCCTGATGAATGCTGAAAATCCCTAACTCACAAGACTGTTGTGAGGATTAATTAGTGAATGTTTGTAAGAGGCTTTGAAGATGAAAGGTGTGATGTAAATGCTAATTATTTATTATTACTATCTTCCTGGTCTTGGACAGATTCGGTTGATGTGGAAGTGCGTGATTGATCTTGCTAAACAGAGGCATGCACAGTAGAGAAGGGCCTTTGCAAGATTCATATTAATAATTCTCCCTATGAATCTCAGATCTGCCTGAATCTCTCCATCTATCCTAACCCACTGCCTCTGCATGGCTTTGACAGTGCCCTTCAGACTAAAGTGCTACTCTACTGCAAGCTCTGGGCCTGATCCAACAACTTATGAAATCAGAGAAGATTTTCCATCACTTTCAGAGAACTGGGCAAAAGGTCAAAAATAGTATTTAATGCAGTATTTTGGAAAATAAGTAAATGACAAAAGCCTGTTTTCTGAAAACTGCCCATACTTGCTCTCTGCATGATTAGCTTGATACATACTGTCAGGTTTTGTCAGTTGTGTCAGATCGTATTCGCATCATCCAGTTTCCTTTGTGCACAATGTAATTCCTTGCAGGTCTGTTCAGCTGTGAATCTGTGGCTGTTCACTGCGTTAAATTATGTGCTACTTTAGCATCAGTATACTATATCACACAGGGCAAGACATCTTGGTGTTCAGGGCTTGAGAGCTCTTTGGCTCCTACTCCAAGAGCACACTGAAAAGTCATCTTTGAAAGATGAAAAGTCTCAGCTCCCACTGCTTTCACAATTCAGTAGAAGCTACAGCCAGCTACCTCTTACATGTTTATCTTTGCCAGTTGTACCTCAGAAATTTCTTTGTACTGGAAGCTGCTCCCTTCAGCCTTGCCATTGTGAGGATGCACTGTGGGTAGTCACCCACGTAATGACCCTAAAATCAGAGGTTTGCTTAGAATTGAGCACTCTTTGCTTTACACACCATTCCAGCATAGAAAAAGGTATTAGCACCTTACATCTAATTGAGAATATAATTGCTTAAAAAGAGTCAATGGGATATGACAACATTCATCAGACAGAGCAGAATAGCAAACTATGAAGGAAGAGGAAATGTAGCAGCTTTTTACATGCAAGTACAAGTTTACATCTGTATGTGCTGTCTGTGTGCTGCAGACAAGTGTCAAGCAGGAGGTAACAGACTCAGATAGGCAACAGTAAAGCTAGAACAGCTTGGACTGGAATAGAACCTGTGTTGTTCTATTGTTCAGCTGTGTTGCAATGGCAGTTCTCCAAGGACTGTGATATATTCTTGATCTCTTGGTATTATCTCTTGGCAATTTAAAAGGCAGTTTAGATACTCTGTGTGTTCATTCAAATGAAAAAGTGAATCCCAGGCATTCCTATAGCTGATGTGAAATGAGGAGTCAAGGCTCCTTTCACCATCAAAGAATCCGGGAGTGCACACAGTGGAGTGTAAAGCACTGGGTCCATTCATTTCTTGTGATCTCTATCAAGCAGAGGCAACAGGAACAGGACCCAGCTCAATGAATACCAGTCCTCACGGACTATCACAACAGGTCATGCTACTAAAAACTAAGGTAAAAGAAATCCTTTCTGTGGCAGTTTGTGAATTGGCTCAGTTATGAACCAAAGTTTCTCTCCTCCCAGTTTGGCACCAGCTACCTAGCTCTGTTGTGTAAGAGAATAGCACTATGACCTACAAAACCAAAATAAACTAACAGAGAAACTGTTCTGCACCTACAGGTGTGACATATTTAATCTATCTAGAGCTGCACTGGTGCTCTAGGAAGCAAAGAATGTGTAGACCCAGAGCAGACCCCAAAGCAAATTTGCTTTTTTGTTCGTGATTCCCAAATGTCACAGTTTGGGATATTCTAGAGTTTCTGTTCTCAGACTGTGGAGTGTTAGCAACTAAAAATCAGGCAGCAAGGGTGCTGTGTGCACTTACAGTGGCAGTTCTCAGAAGAGAAAAATTTTCATTTACAGGTTTTGTTGGCCTCTTTGTATATCTGTTGTGGCCTGTGGGACTTCATCACCAAACCAGGAAGTAATGTAATTACTTTCAGTTAGTGTTGCTTATTTGCTTTTGATGCTTATCATTATAGATGTATAACTAGATCACATTAACCAACTGAGATGTTTTAAAATAATGTGTAATGAATATGTTGGTAATGTTGATGCTGCACTTAAGGAAGTTAATACACAGCCATTAAGTTTCTTGAAATCTCCCATCTGTCTCAAGGAAGACCTCAGTGCTGAAATGCAGGTAGAAGGTACTTAAAGCACCTCAACGTCTCCACAGATCTGGCCCTTAATTTATAAGTACTTTGCACAGTAAGATAGGATTAGCCTCCTTAGACGTTTCCTTTAGTCTCTTACTGCTCTACAGTTCAGTGCCCTCTAAGAACAGATACAAAAGAATTACTTACAGGTCTCCAAATTCTCAGTGGCCATTATCACTTGGTTGCCCTTGCTGCATGTTCAGTTTTAAATGCAGCATTTTTTTCATCTGATCAGAAAGATTGCTGTCTGCCATTAATAGAAATGCCAGTGGTGTTGTTAGACAAGGTTGTCCTTAGCTGTAAGCATTACCTGTCACAACTATATTTTCAGTTTAAAGATATGACAACTGAAGGAAATAAGACTGCAAGGACTAAATAATTTGTCTTCAGTGCTCTTTAACCTAATTAATATATTTATTCTGAAGAGCTGAGGAGCCACATGAATCTCAAAGCTTGAGCTTCTGTGTACTCAATGTTGAATTACCGCTGATCTGAAAAAGATTAATTATTGATGACAGGATAAGTATAGCATGATAGACCAAACTAGCCCTTCAGACCACAAAACCTATGCTTTTCTAATCTAGCAACAGTTCTTCAATAAGATAAAAGTACTTTCTGATTAATTAGTCAATACAATTACTGAAATAATTAGAAGCCCCAGTAAAGATATTACAAGATGTTTTAAGGAAAGCTAAAATATACCAGAAGCAATATTGTGCTGCAGATTAAAAACCACTTTCAATCTATGCACACGGACGTGCTGTGAAGGGGAGAGGCTCTCTGTGGGAGGAGTGTGAAGGAATGAAAAAACAAAAACTCAAAGGGGCACATGCAAAAAAGGACTGCTTCCAGTTTTGTATAAGACTGCAACTCAGAGGCTGAGAGCCTGCAAAACAGTCTCTAAATCTTCAGCAGAACATCTGGGCTAGAGGTGGGCCGACACAGCTACTCTGAATCAGTTCTGCATTCACTAATTTATTGCTACCTGCAACAGGTTTATTGCATATCACTTTTCCCAGAAGGTAAATTATAAAGGCAAAGCACATAGGACATGGCAACTATATGTGAAGAAGTGTCAGTATATTTTATTGCATCACTGGCAAATCTTCTGGTGAATCCAACTCGTGTTTATTCAGGTTGTGTTGTGTGTGGGTTTGGATGATGGATAGATTCTCCCAGAGGGTCCTACAGAAAACAAACAAAATACTCCAGTAAGTATGGAACTGAATTTTACAGGGATAAAATGAATAAAAGGGAACAAGATGCAATTTCCCATCTCCTGATTTAATACTACAGACTGAACTCATCAAATCTGTATTTTTCTCCAGTGTCTGGCTGGCTTTATCCCATGTACTGTAGGTAAGTACTGCAAAACAGGCCAAATAAGGGTACAAAGAGATACAGGCAACGAGTTTGCATCTTTCATATGCATTAACACACACTTGAAAGAAAAATGCAAAGGTTGGGATAATAACTGGGAAGAAAGCAAAAAACTATAGCCCTTCAAAATGGACTGTTAGCTATATTTATAAGTTTGTATGTTTATTCCAGTACTTACATTAATAGGCAGCACTGTTCCAAAAGATACTGCCCTGCCCAGCCTCTGTGGTATACAAAGTAAAAGCATTCCCTGAGGAAGCAGACAGATTTTATGAAATAATATTAATCTCATGCTTTCTTCTGCTTCTGTCATATGTTTTTACCTTTCATATCTGCTCCTATTCTGTAACCATGTGACTTATCAATGACCATTCGATTCTGTATTTTAAGATGAGAGTCAGCTATATACCACAGAGAACTTTTCTCATACAAACAGAAGATTAAAATGAAATACAGAAAAGAGAAAATACCAGTTTGATCCAAGAACATTCCTTTAGTCAGCTCTTTCACTCTGAGCTGTATTCAGAAAGGAACTCACAGCTGATAACAAACAACCACCCAAAAAGTAATAGTTTTATTTTTGACTTCAAGTATCATGTTCCCAGAAACATTCACAAGTTTTTCTTGCAGTCATCACAGAAATAACTCCTGGGTAAGTTCCCATATAGTAAGTTATGTCCAGCAATGATTTTGATGGAAGTCCCTCTGGGGGTCAGTTGAAAAAAAGAATGTTTAGTTGACTCTTTTCTCACAGGGATCTATTTTAGGCAGAAGTATAATTTAAAATTTTCTTGATTACTTTTTTCTTTACAATATTCACCTCCTAGACTAATGTTAACATTTCTTGTTTATATATTTTCATTGAGGAAATTTAACATATCTGATTTGTTTCTGTTTCTACTGATAGAAACAAGGAAAGTCTGGTTCATGTGAACTAAACATGGTTATATTTGATGTTAAACATACTATTTTAATTTTGTCAAGAGTACATTACGGATTTATGTCATGGATAAATTTAAACTGTTCGTTTAGCTACCAACCGACTTCAGTGATTGCTTACAGTTGTGTTTAACAGAAACAGTAACTCTATGGCTTTTGCCAAAATCTGCTTCTCTTCTCTGTGCTTTGGCAGTGCCTACAATTGAAATTATGTATTGTGTATTTTTATATGCAAGTTATTATTTGTTCACCAAAAGCCTACTGCAAAGGCAGTTTTAATGAAATTTCATATACAGCAAAAAATTTTAAGAACAATAACCATTGTTTGTGTCAGCCATTAACATGACAGTATTTTTCAAATGTGAACCTAAAACTTAGGAAAAAACATATTCAATCTGATTTTGGTGGCCTGAAACCATTAAATGTAAATTTTTTATTCAGAAAAATTTCCAATAAGCAGAACAGTCTCTTCCCAGGCCAAAGAAGGAGAGAGCACAAGGTTCAGTACAAGTGCACGAAGTGCCTTAAGGGGAGGTATCTGGAAACTTCATCTGCAGGTGCTTTGAGAGAAGTAAATATTCCAGCCAGTGTGTGGTATCCCTCTCATTGCTCATAAAATGATGCTAATTAAATTATGTGATTTATAACCCCAGTTGCACAAAGGATTTTTAGTACCATATGTCTTGAAGTATTTTTCTTTATATTTTCATGGGACTTATTTCCTTATTTTCATCCTGTCAAATGCCTTTAAAATACATTTGCCTATCCCTTTACTGAGCTAAACCTTGTGGCAGCCAGTGTGCTTGATCAACTTGCACCAAAGTTAACACTTCTATTTGCACTTAGAAGAAGGTCCTAGGACTAGGGGCTTCAGAAGAGAGGCTTTTTTTCCAGGCATTTGCAAAAATGTTAACAATTTATAAAACTTCTGAGATTTTGTGGCAGTCAGATCTTGCTCTGATTTTAAACACTTGCTGTTTTTATCCCTATCAAAAAGAAAAGTTTAAGAAAAATCATAGGAGGCATATCGTTATAAAAAAAGGAAAAGCTGAAACAAAGTAAAGACCAAGTACTGTCAAATGATTCTCTCTAATTATTGTGATATAAACTTAGGCTTCTCTCTAATTATTGTGATATAAACTTAGGCTTGGGAAAACGAAAGACAAAACCAAAATAAACAGAAAAAATATTGGTTTAGTTGGTATCCCGTGAAGTTACTTTATTACAAATAAATCTTAACCATCTGAACCCTGGGAAAGACCCCTTAGAATCTGCAGTTTGGACTAAGCTTTCAGAAACTGCAGAGATCCACTGAAAAATAGGGACCACCCAAACTCCCTTCATATAATCCATTAATTCTTTTGATAAGGCAGGTTGTGACAATAATTAATGACAGTGAAAATGAAAATAATAATAATTATAATAGTAATAGTATTCTAATCCAAGGTTCTCATTAAAAGTTTAGGGAAACTGTTTCAAAGACTCCAGCTCTGTAGTTCTTGACCTGGATGAGAATAGAGAGGCTGCCCTTGGAACTTAGGTCACACCAAATAATGTGTTACAGATGACAATCTCTCTATCCACTTAAAAAAAAAAAAGAATCAGTCCATTTTTATGCATTATTGTCACCTACAGTGGCACTTCAAATTGGAGCAATAAATCTACAAAGAAATGGAGCATTTAATATCTGATTTCAGTAATTTTATAGATAATTTTTATCTTCTAAAATTGTTTCCCTAATCAAGGCAATTGATATTTATTTTTAAATACATTTTTCAATAAAGACTCTTGCCTTTAGGACTCAATATCTTACAAAAATGATAATTAATGCAAGGTTTTACCTTTTGCTCTTTTGTTAGTATAAGGCCAAGATACCAAGAACATCAACAGGGAGCTGTCTATTGATATCAATACTGAAATCACATCTTTTTCATGTAGAAATACTTCACACCTGATTTCATGATTTACCAGATGGAAGAATACACATTGAAATTTGAAATAACTCTATAATGTCACTATTGTTTTCATGTTATCACAAAGCTCCCTCAGAAATATCACCGGAGATGCAGTTCTGCAAAGGAGCAGTGTAATTCTGTATGTCACCAAACAGTGCAGACTCATTTTCATGCTAGGTATCTGAATCTTTTCCCCATGTGGCTGTGTGGGAGTCCTATAAAAGAGGAGCTCTACAGTGTGTTACGGCATATTAAAGATAAGAATGATATGAAGAGGAGTTCTTAAAATAAGTTACCCCCTTTCTAAAGGCATAAAGTCTATGCCTTTTTACTATTCATAATATGTGCAAGCTATGAGTAAAGCAATGTAAATTCTATTCAACTAGCTCTTTTTTTTTAACTTAACACATTATTGCATTTTTTTTTTCATTAAAATGCATATCCTTATCATACAAAGCATCAATTAAACCACTGTGTATTTCAAAAGTTTCCAGACTTCGTGAACAGGTTGGACTTTGGTTACATATCCTGTTACATATGAGTTCCTGTTCCCCTGAGTTTAGAGATCACAACAGGTCACTCCATTCAAACACAGTCTCTCATGCAACAATGGACAATGTTGCTATTTTCAGTGGATTCTCCCATTTCTCTGTAAGCTGATTGGAGATGAAATTGGCCTGTAAAATGATTACATGTTAGAGATATGAAATAATTAAATAGCAGTGCATGCTTTCTGGAAATATCCTCTTCTGATAAATTTAAGTACATTACTTTTAGGCAGATAGCCAGAATAATTTTTAAAAGCAAATTTATTTAAAAAATAGTCCGTGGCACAGAGCACTAGAGTGACCTTGCAAACAATCAGTACAGTGACAGTAAAGTTGTATCTGTAATACCAGCAGGAATAAATCTTCCTTATTTCTAAAAATAGGCAGGATACTTTTTAACTCATTAATTTTAACACCTTTTCATCTGCTTTCAGGCTTTCAGGCAAACAGCCAAGGGAGTCAAAAGGCAGCCTTTCATGTATCAGTTATAAATCATGGCTTATTTTCACACAAAAAGATTCATCTGAAGGTGGAATTTGAAGTCAGTTGTGTTACCTTAAATCCCAATGTGTGAATACTCTCATTCAGAATAAGTGATCTTAAACAGAGTAGAAAGGGATTCATGTGGTTTACATAGTCATGTTACTTGGGTTTTATCTTTCCAAATGTTCCTTTGTAAACATTTAGTCTTGGACTGTGTAGGGTCTGAAATAGTTTGGCACAGGTCTCAAAATAACAATGTTTGGAGAGATGGGAGTGGTTTGACATTGTGCCTATTTCTTGAACAGCCTTGCCAGATTCGTGTGATTTCCACTGCTTTTAGGAGAGGTTTCACTCCCAAATTTAATTTCATCCCATTTATTGTATGCTATCTCCTTGTAATAAATTTGTGACAGGGCCCATGTTTGCTTTGCTTTGAAATGAAATGCAAGGATAATGTGTTTCAAGATGCTAAAATATACTTCTCCCTCCTGGCATTTAAAATTTTAATAGGAATGAGATCTTGACAAAAGTTTAGTGCTTAAAAAAGGGCAGATATAAACCTCCTATCACAGCCTTTATGTAAATCACCAGTTAAATCAGATTATTTCTTGAGTGGAGATGCCATTTATTTACTTTTAGCGGGTAAAGTGCATATGCTCCTCAACCCTGAACTTCAGAGCTGACCTAGGGAGGCTGCCTCCAAGGAAAGGGCAGCTACGGTCAGTTAGCCAAGTGCCAACTGGTAAAATTGTCTTTTAAAGAGTAATGGACTCTGACATTAGACAGCAAGTAACCTCTTCAAGTTTCTGGATGTCAGATAGACAAACAGGGGAGTTATTTTGCAAGAGATAATTTAATGCAGTGTTCAGCTAAGTCTAAATAACTCCATTGAGACAATAAAATCACAGCAAAGATGCATTTTCTGTATTAAGTTGTAAGATATTCAAGAATTTAGCTGTGGAAGTCGCTCACACAGCATCCATTTGTCCCTGATGATTATGTGATACAAGTTAAGTACAAGGGAAAAAACAAGTTTTATGCTAAAACGAGGCAAACAACCCCAGCACATTAATCATCCTGTAACGCTGACATTGCCTTGTTGTACTGTGAAGATTAGAAAGCAGTTCCTCAAGGCCCACGTTTAAGCAGCCACATAGTGGTTTCTGTTTATTTTTTGTGGAGGCTGCAAGGCAAATCAGCATGGAACTCTGGGAAAAGTCCTCAGGGAGCCCCACCAGTGGAAAAATGTTACCTGGTCATAGCTGGGCAACTGTGAGTGTAGAGGGAGCAATTCACTTTCCCTCAGTGTAGGGAAGTAGCAAGAATTAGCTGCTAGAAAAAAAGCATTTCTTTAGGCTATCTGGACGACTTTTACTTTCCTCTGTCTCAGAGTGTCCAAATTTTACATGAGTACCCCAAGAGCGGTGTATGTTTCTGCTTCATGTGTGAGCTTGAGTTGCACTTAAACAACTTCATGATCTCTGGAAGCGTACCTGTAAAAACATGTTAAGAGCTGGAAAAGATGCAAACATGCTGACTCTTTACAGAATATTACTAGCATATCTCAAGCACAATTATGTCTGTGTACCCTCAGTTTACTTTTCAAAATTAAAGGTCATTAACTGAAATTAGGCCAGAGAGCATTTGAAAGCAGAAAAACACAGTGCATATATAAATGCTTCTTAAAATTAGTTTCAAGTACATTGAAGTCCTAATTAGTGCCTGGTGTAAGTGCAATGTTTCTTTCTCTCAGCTAAAATGTGGTGCTCCACTGCTGTAACAAATGAAAGCAAAATTAGTGGCATCGGGAACAAGGTTTTGAAATAAAATGGGTGTCCTCTTAGGTTTATTTTGCTCAATGCTGCTTTTAAGGAATGCATTGCCAAAAATTCTGGGCAGGAAAATATATGTGTTTGGGGAGGCACAGAGTGGACATTTCCCCAGAAGCATTTTAGGTGCAGTTTGTCACCAGCCTCCTGTACAGCTCCATTGCGTTGGCAGGTGTTGCTCCATTGCCTTCTGCCGGTGAAGCAGTTTGCCTTCCTTGCAAAGGAGTGCTTCCATCATCTTCCTGGGCACAAACTTAATGGCTGATAACTTCAAAGCCAAAGAAACAATGAGTAATCTGACACAGATCCCACACTACTATGATACTGTATCCTGGCATCAGAACAAGAACAGTACTATCTTAAGTGGATGGCAAAATCAACTTCTAAAAGCCGTCCTGTTTTAGAAGAACTAGTGATGAGCTGTCTTTTAGAAAAATTCCATTCAAATTGGGATGCTGAATTTTAAATATTATTAACAGTAACCAACCTCACAGCTTCTGCAGAGATTCCCAAAATTCTTTCTTGATTTCATAATTAAACTAAGCTAACATCACTAGGACTGAACTTTACTACACCTGTGCTGGAAAGCATCCTTAAAATATTGTATCAGTAATTTCATCTCTCAATATAATGACTTTCAAAAAAAGACTTAAGTACAAAATAATTTTACACATTATTGCCCTGTGTATTGTGGCATTTTCCTTCTCATATAAAGTCATTCACCTGCTTAAGTTCTTCAAGAGCAGAATTTGAATGCCCACGACAATGACAATACTGCACTGAATTTTACTTTTTGCAATAATTGAATTATTTGCATCTAATCAAGTTATCTTATATGTATATGTATACACATATACATACACATATATATGAATATATACACATATATACAAATACATATACATATATAAATATACATATATAATATAATATATATATATACAAATATATATATATATAAATTAAATAATATTTGCCTTGTGTTAACATATATTATTGGCTGCTAGTAGTTGACACAACAGGTGGCAATGACATTTTATGTCACTCTTCTATATTAATAGCCTAGAAAGTCACCATTCAAAATTTCACAAACTTAAAAACAATTGCTATTTCAATCCTAGAGGAGATTCCATGAGCACCCTATGTTTAGCAGCCAGCTAATAGAATCAGTTGATGGCTATGAATAACTGAGAATGTCAGGTCATGAATTGGTGTTGATCTGGATTCTTTCTGTCAAATGAAATGATCTTATGGTAACATGAAACTGCTCACTGCATAATCAAGCTCTTACCTGTAAACCAAACTATTGATACTGTCAATGCTAAGATTGTCTGTAAAATAAATATTTTTAAAATGCCATGAAGAATCCAAGTTGCTTCAGTTCATACAGTTCAGCAGAGAATTTTTAGGTTTCTTTTTCCTCTCTCTTTCATGTGTTTACCAAACTGTTACAAAACATATGCACTATTTTTGAGGAAGAATAACACAAGCCAAGCAGACGGATCTATTCATGATCAGAATGCAATGGCCTTCATTATATTCCAGTTTGCTTATAAGTGACTGATCGAGAGTTAGCAGATGGTGTTTTCTTTCACCCCTTCGCCTTCCTCTTATTTAATTACTCCAACTTAGTTTATGTGCTGGCTCTATAGTGCCTAATAAACATGTATATTTGTAAGATCATCACTTCTGTGATCTCCAAATTCATCAATGCTTAATCCATCCTCACTGAACTTGAGTCCTGTTTTAAGCTATGTATCTAGGACCAGACCAGTTGGACCTCTTACACTTTATGTTGCTCTTGGAGGTGTTTCCATCAAACAAACAACCTAGCATCCACCTAGGAAACTGCAGCACCTGTGGAAAATCAGTCTGGCAAATAATGTATTGTACTTAAGTGTCCTTCCAAGCAGCAACAGCTGCAGTCAGTAGTGGCACTGGGGCTCTGCAGGCTGCCTCCCTAGGCTGTCAGGGGTCTACTGGCTCGGCCAGGGCAGTTTTCTGAGGGATGATACATGGCCAGGCAAGGCAGAAATCTTGCACATATGATGCTTTGGAGCTCTACAGAGAGAATACTGCCTCTGTTTGACATGGTAATTGGAACACATGCTGTTATTCATAAAGAACAACAATCCCATTGCTATTCAGATAACAATCCATTCTTCTT
Organism: Molothrus ater; assembly: GCF_012460135.2. NCBI lineage: Eukaryota > Metazoa > Chordata > Aves > Passeriformes > Icteridae > Molothrus > Molothrus ater. Next base: position 14,647,544 of record NC_050484.2, read on the forward strand.
CCTCTGTCTCTAATTTTATCCCAATTTATTCCAACCATTACATATCTGATAAGGTTTATGGTGGGCCCTGACTCTCATCTGATGATGTTTCCTTTCCTCCAAAGTCAGTTCTGTTTCAAACCCAAATATTTCTCACAGGTAGGACCTCATCAGCAACCTCTTCTACCAGGAATTTGGTTTTGGTGGAATTACATCAAGTTGCGACTTCTGAAAGCCCTCCCTGGTCCACAGCCTCATGAAGCACAGCTCAATGGGTGTCCCAGAGTGGAGAGACCCCATGAGCAGAAAGCCAAAACACAACTCACTCATGGTTGAGAAGATTGAGACTGGGAAGACTTGAAGGGCATGGGACAAAGAGTCCCCTTCTGCTTTTTTTTCTCAGTAAAAACCTCAGTAAAGGGAAACTCTACAGACAGGAGCCTATACAAATCCTAGGGCCTGCCTGGGCTAGAGACAGTCAGATTTCACTTCTCCCCTGTCTGCTGCCTCCAGTGCAGTCTGGCACATCTCGGTGTGCAGCAGTTAAATGAAGAGGTTTTGTCTCCCCAGATTGCTTTAAGTATACAGTTGTGTCCATTTAACAGAATTTCTGTGGGACCAGAAATTCAGCTAAAAGTTCATTATAAAACATCAGCAAACATGATACTGACATAACTAGTTTTTCCCATTACTAGGGAGAATTCAGAACTAGCACACCCACAGCACATAAATTCTGGAGAAATGCCATTTGTCAAGTGATGTATTAGAGAACATCAAAGACAGAAACCGTGCCTTTATTTTGAATCAAAATCAGGAGATTACTTTGTTTTTGTCTTAGATCTGTTTTGGCACTCATGTATGTAGTACTAGTGAACTTAGCAATATAGACACTGTGGAAAGATGTAATTGGCCGAAGTTAATACAAATACTTGTCTGTATGCAGTATGCATTATTTATACCCACTACAAATATCCAGCAGATTCCAGAAGATGTCCATTTAAGGTGCAGATCCCTGAAATTAGCCAAGTCACTTCGGCAGCAATATTTTAATCTATTCCAGGTATTCTGAACTCTGGAATATTTGAAACTTTTTTCTTCTGATTTTCAGCTTAGAAGGCTGAGAATTACCTCAGTTTATTTTCCTCTTATGAGTACGTTAGGCATCTGGATATTACTAGGCAGAAAAAACAGACTTTCCTTTTTTTTTTCTTTCTCCTGACTTCATGCTATTTCTGAGCTAAAGAAAAGAATTATAGAGATGGTGGTTTAGAAATCACTAGTACAAGACCAAACTCCAGTCACTGTGAGAACCCCAGATGCTCCAGTAAACTTGATTTCTGGATTATTTCCACCTCAACAGGGGTATCATGGCCCCATATAGAACCCATGATCTGGCTCATCATGGTTAAAGATGGAGTTTTAGGTTTTTTGGCTTGTTTATTCATGACACAGTCACTACAAGCCCTTTGGATAAGCATTTCACACAGTGGGTGAGAGGTTCAGCTCTAAGGACAGCGTTACACTGCATTAATCCAATGACTTTAATACCTTTACTCCTACTATCTTACAGCGATGTAGCTGAGAGTGAATCAGGCTGAAGATTTTAAGTATAGGTGATTCTGCTATTTTTATGAGGCCCTGCAGGCTCTAATTCTTTGTACCATGTGGGAGCCTTCCATGAATACAGAGTGCCATCTGTGCTTGGGTCTCATTCCTTAAAGAAACATTTAGCTTTCTATTCATCCTTTCTGCATTCCTGGGGCTGAGCAGTGTGTGAGTGTGTTACCCCTTCCTCCCTTGTGTCACTGGAGTTTATTGATCAGCCTCAGGACTAAAAACAGAGCAGAGAGCCCTGCTGTTTCCAGTAGCTGCTGCCTATCTTTTGAAGCAGAGATGAATGTTTGAACCATAATGTATTCTTTCAACACAAGAGTATTAAACTATTGTGAAAAATAAATGCAAGAGATTCTCAAACTGGGAGGCAAAAAGGCATTGGTGCATCAGAAAGCTTGCACACCGAGCCTTTTGCTTCAGCTCTTGCAGCCTGAGCCTCTTGTATCTCTGACTAATTCTCTCCCTGTTCACCACAGGAATACTAATTGCCAGATGAAGCTCTTTGTTCAGCTAATGCCCTAATTGTTGCTTAGAAGAGGAATTGTCTCTGGCAATCACTTATTGCTAAAGGAAATTTGAGACTTTATTTCTATGGCTGGTCCAGAGTTACAAAATTACTGAAATTACAAGGCTAGAGTCACTGGGTGAAAAAAACCAACCAAACCAAACCAAACCAAACCAAAAAACCTCAACCACATTCTTTCTGTAGTGGGTTGTTCAAGTCCAGATACAAAACACTTTACATCATAGGTGACAACATTCAGTACTTAGCATCATTCTACCGTAACACCAAAACCACATCTGGAGACATCTGGAGTTGCAGTATGAATGGGAATCCATGAAGTTCAGATTCAGATCACAGTCCCATTTGACTCATCACCACTAAACCATGGGAGCTCATAAAAACTACTACTGAGAAAAAGAAACATTAAAACAGAGAAACACAATCTAAATGTAGGTAAACTTTTGAAAGGAATAGTTCCTTGCCTGTGTTTTGATTTATATCCATCTAGTCTGTACTTGAACAGGAAAATTTAAGAGCTCTTTGATGGACATGACCACATTTTCTGCAGCACACTAAGAACAAGAACAATAACTTAAATGTCTCCAGGTTTTTCAGTGATTTGATTTGTGATATTGCACATAAACCCAAGAACACACAGCAGTATAAGCACACAAATGTACACACACACATGCAAGTACACCTGGGCTAATAAATAAATAAATAAATAAATAAATAAATAAATAAATAAATAAATTTCCCAAAAAGTAGTAGTTTCTCATGTCTAAAACCACATCAATATGTAAGAGAGAACAGAATAAAAGTAGCAGAGATATGTACCACTACTGCCACTATTGACCTGTTTACATCAGTAAACTTCTGCTGTACTATATGTAAAAATAAATCCAATCCAAAAGACTTAATCACATAAGTAATTAAGAATTCAGAGTCTTCTTTTATACCTGAAGGTACTTTCCAGGCATTTTTCGTAGCTTTTAGAGGACTCTTTAGTGCCTTCTCTGCTGATTATGATCCCATGATGTGTCATCCATTTATTAAGCTAAAGTGTTCTTATGATGAGTAGGATTTATTAAGATTATTGGTAGCATAAAATAAAACCAGAAAAGTAAATATAGATATACACATCCTACTAATGTACTGGCTAGTGCATCTTAGAGCTGGTTACAGTACGTAATAAAAATCCTATTAATTTCTTTACAGTAATGTTTCTTCCTCTCTGACCTACCAAACATTTGAGCATTACACTGATCTGACTTCCTTTTTCATGACTTTTCAAAGCTTGATTATACCTTAAACTTTCAGGTTTCTTATGATATCACATAACTCCTGTGGTCTCATCCCAGATTTGCTCAGTGTGTGACTAAGTTTGTGGCTGTACCACCTTTGCTTCCTGATAACCCAGTGCAAAAGTAGCACACACTTATTTCCAAACATAAAACTGCAAGCACTCAATATTCTGTGGGAACGAAGGAGGTGGCAATGGAAGAAACCCTGTAGAGACAGCAATCATTATGTTTGTAATTGCTTGATGTCTCTGACCAAGAATGTTAGAGATTTTGTTACTTTTAATACTAATTCTGCTCTTTATGAAGTATGAATTACTGATTAATGAACACCAATCTGTTCCAGCTACATCCTACACCCCATATGGCATATAAAAAACTCTTACAAAAAAGTTATAAAAGGAGAGTTACTAAATCATAGTCCAGTGCATGACTAAAGTAGAGGGATTATCTAGAATCTCATGACTTATTGCATTATTCAAAATAGTTTTAGAAGTGACTAACAAGGATTCAGATGCTTCTTTGGGAGACTGCCTCATTACTCCAAAAATTGTATCAGTGAATTTTCACAGATATTTGAGGCAGTTATTTTTTCCTTTATAGTAGACATTGGTATTGAGTCTAGCAAGAATAATAGATAAGATCTACAAAAGATGTTCTACATAAGGAAAAAATTCCCAGTGCTGAAAATATAACAAATAAGAATGGTGTTTTCTAAAGTGGTCAATGATCATGGGACCATATTAGATCATAGAACCATAGAATACTGGAAGGGTTTGGGTTGCAAGAGACTTTAAAAAATGATCTAGTCCCAAGCCCTGCCGCCATGGCTAAGGACACCTTCCACTAGACCAGGTTGCTCAAAGCCCCATTCAGCCAGGCCTTGAAGATGTACTTTCTTTCAGTAATGCACATATGTCTCTGACAGCTATCAGTTCATTTTTTCTTCCCATTTTTCTCAGCAATGCCACGAGCCATGTTATTAGGCAGTCTATGGCAAATGATGTAGTAACAGCTGTTAACAAGAGCAATTCTACCTCATCTATGAGAAAAAAGAAGGAAAGCAAAGTAGCTGAGAGCTGTTTGAAGACCTGAGTAGGCTACTAGGCATATATGCAAAGAGACATAGCTGTCCTGAGCTTGGGCCATCAGTCCTTGGCTCCTGATGCTCCGGACTAGGATGGCCACTTCCCTGTCTTCTGCTTTGCAGATCCCTGGCAAAGAGGTTGGGGCATGGTGAGAGGCAGGTTAGGTGTCACAAACATCTACCAACTTTTGGATAATGGAATCCAAATGCAGCATGAACCTGTGTGTAGAAACCCAAAGCACTCCTGGCTTTGTCAATTCGGACATAGCCTTGATGTTATGCTGTTGCTATATGCTATATAGACCCTTGCCTGCATCATTATGCTTGTGTCCTGAAATTTGTGGATATGGGGTTTTAAAACACTCAGACAGATAAATCTAACATCAGGGATAACAAAAACCCAGGAATTTATCCAATAATTTAAATCCCACACAATGGTTACACTTGCTTTCAAACAATAGGAGCAAATGTGACTATTAGCAGAGACTAGATCAATTTTGCAGAAGATATACCTAGAGCAGATTAAACCAGCATGTAAAATTGTACAGAGTAAAAGTCTTGTATATATTCAGTCTTGTTTGTGCCAAACTCCAATTAAAAAAAAAGGAAAGTTACTGGAAATTAATATCCGAAGATTATTGAATATTATAAGCTATGTAAAAAGTAGAGTTTTTGGAGTATTATTCATTTACCTATATACTAGGACTTTGATTGTGGTTTATGGACTAGTTGGTGTTTGATCTATTTGTTTTTTTAGTGACAGAGTCACTAAACTTAAATGCTTTTCTGTCATCCACAAAGAGTCTTTAAAATCATAGATTGTTTTCTCTCTTTTCAGGATTTCTTTTATTTTAAAAATTATATATACACATATTCCATAATCATTACTTTTTCTTTAAGATTTGAAAGACCCTCAGGTGCTATATAGATCATGTATGACTTAGCCCGGACAGGGGACATAAGGTACTTATCAAAATTCATCCCTACTATTGCATCTCCTTTTATTTCTGTCCACTATAGCGAGAAGCTTTGTGTGCCCTTCCAGTAAAGGACGCAAGGCTGGCTAGCAGTCAGTGTGACAGAAGGAAAGCAGTGCAGCAGAAAATTGGATAACAGGATAAAAAACACAAGGACCACAGGAAGCCCATCAAAACTGCCTCCTCTTGTCAAAAACCAGACAAGTGACAAGTACAAATATAAAGTATTATCCACAATTCAGTATTTCTAATGATATCACAATTACAGTCCTGCTTCCTATAGGCAACCACTTAACTTTTTAGGCTTGACCTTACAATCGCAAACCAAATGTGGTGTGACAAAACAAATCTGTGGAAGAATTGTTTGCAGTCAGACATCTGACTATTCAGTCCCAAGCTAACTTTTATTTAGCTATTTTCCCTTAGAAAATAAGTGTTTGAAGAGTACTGCTCAGTCACTGATTGAAAAAACATGTTGACTTAAGACCGTGTACGTATTTAGCGATTCCAGATCGTGCATCAGAGTCAGGCAATTTAAATTGTCTGCCAACAGTTCAAGACAGTGGCTAATTCATTACTCACACATCTCTAGTTGGAGTAATAATTTAAACTCATGTGTGTCATATTAATTGTAATCTTGTTTCAAAGTGACAAGATAAATTTCTCAAGGAACATAATATATTATGGACATAGGTCAAAACAAATGAGTGTCTAAAAGAGATTAACACTAAATACATGCAATATGTCATGTTTGTAAATTAGGGAAGGATAAATTGCATTAACATTTAACAGATTGTTCATTATACTTCATCTATGCTTAGGCTTAGGCAAATACTTCTGTATATAAGATCTCTTTAAACAACTCATACAGAACATATAGGATTGCATACCTGGAATACAGAAGCACCAGATCCTACAAAGAACAGAACACAGTGCTACAGGATAAACAAAACTGGGATCCTGATTGGAGTTTCCCTGATTTATTCTTATTAGTCACAGGAGTGTTAAGGAAAAATTCAAACATTTTTCCCCATTTTTTTCTTTCCTTCCTGTTAAAAAATTAAACATGTTGGAGACAAATGGTTTAATTTAAAAGCCGTTTCCCTAACAAGGAAAGCTCTGAGCCACTTCATCAGTTCAAGCACCTAAGCAATTCACTGTCACTGTGCTTGCAGAGCTCTGTGTCCTGGGTGGACAACAGCAGTGTGGTGTGGGACATCACTGCCCCACATTTCCTCCACATGCAAACCCTTGGCCAGCTTCAGAAACTCACAGCAATGGCTTTCAAAGTGCTCCTAGGTAAAACCAATGAAGGGTACAAGGAAATAAATATAACTGCCTCTGTGACTGTAGAATTTGACCTATCAAAGAGTGTTTATTCATATTTGTATTGTGGCAAACATGTTAAAAGGAAAGGATGCATTTCTATATTCACCAATATGTACTGATTATATCACAGTAAATAAGTATTTAATATAATTTAACTATATCTACACAAAAATTTCTAGTTTTGTTACCACTATTTCTCACTAAAATCTACATACAGACCAGTTCTTCCACACTTTCTAAAGCAAGTATAATCCAGATTCAATGAAACTGTCCATTGGGCTAAAAATAAATAAGTAGGAAGCCTTAATACAACTAATTTTAAACATTTTACTGAAAAAAAATAAACATTTCAGGTTGAAATCACTGATCATGCTGATTTTATCAGATAAACTGTGGGGTTTTCCCCCTTGTTATGTAAGGATTCCTTTGATAGACTGAATAATAATGAAAGGATTTACTTAATTCCAGATGACATTTTAATTCATTTAATTTTAGTCACTCTGATGATAACGCTGTAACACTCCTTTCAAATAAAGAAAATCTGCTGAGAATTATGTGCTGAATGGAGGCTTTGCCATCACTAACGCATGATCTCATATATCTATTTATTTCTGCAGAAAACTGCTGTAGCCTCACACTCTTTAATTACTGCCATTTAAAGGTAATAATTTAAATTTCATTGCTTTTGCCATGTAAATGTCATTCCTTGTCTAAATAAGGTCAGCCATTTAGACATATTGGTTTTGATATGTGTGTCATCTATATTTCATTTCACTGTATTTCATCTCTTCATGATGCTTCTCACCCTGCTTTGCACTCCATCCTGATATTTGTCTGTAGGATAGCTGTGTTGTTAACACAATTCATGTATCAGTCACCAGTCACTGTCATCTCCTGTTATTTCCAGCCTCTTTTCTTTAAAAATCTACCAATTTCCATTGGAAATGTACAAATGCTAATCAGAACCTGCAACAGCTCTGACTGTGGGATAAAGGAATGAAGGAACAGAAATACGAGGGATAAATCAGATTTCATTGCTAACTAATGCAGATGTCAGTACACATGGGTGAACATCTCCTTGCTTGCCGACCTTGTTTTCACCCAGTGGTAAAAACAGAAACAAAACTGAAGCCTTTTATTCTGCTCTATGTTCAACATGGGCAACTGGCATTCAATAAAATGGGCAGTGTTAGCAAGGCAAATGGAAGAGGGTCTCATTCCTCTAATCTAAAGTCCCTGGGTAACATGGCTGTGGGAATCATTCTGATTAGAAATACGTTTGCTACATGTTTTGAGCATGAGTAGTCTTTTGTAGATCTATTATTGTCTGCTTTATGGGGAATCTCATCTGGCTTCCAAAGGGAAAAGATCCTCCAGTTCTTTAGGCATTATTTTTGTCATATCAAAACGTATGTATAAATTTAATCTGACAAAACAGACTAAGCTGTGTGTGGAAAAAAAAAGGCTAATTTATAAATTTAACTCTCAGCAGAAGTGTTCACATGCCAGGCAGACATATATCCAATATGCTCTCAGGTTACAACCGCCAAGACAAAATTTTTTTATGAACATATCCTGTGAGTTGATAACTGAAGAAAACTGTTGAATTACCTCCAATGGTCCCTTCCAGCTTGAATTTTTTTGTGAGTTCTGATACCACATTACTTTTGTGAAGTGTTCTGGATCACTGAATCTGCAAAAGGAAGAAATGTGTGGGTGAAAATGTGATCCAAATCTCACTCCCCAGGAAGTTTTAGTAGAAATTACAGGAAAATTTAAAATTTTGATTGTTTTAAGCAAGTTTTTCCAGAATTTTTCCCGTGTTCTCTGGTTAGATAGTGAGATATGTGGAAACAAAAACTGTGTACTTTGTTTTATTACTTAAAAAACCCAAATGTTTCATGTAACGAGTGATACTTCAAGGACATCATTTGATCCCTCCTTATTGCTGTAAGGGCTCTGTAGAAATGACAACAAAAGGTCAGTGCCTTTAACAACAGGGAAAATTCTTGCACTTTAAAAAATGATTTCTATTTGTAATCAAGGTTTTCAGTCAAGTACTTTCTCAAACCTGCTGAAATAAATGGAGATTGTATATTCTATTTAAATGGGCAGAGAGCAGGGGTCAGAGACACTTTTTGCAGCTATAACCATGACTTATGCAACTTTTTTTCCCCCAAGAAATTCTTAGATCTTGAAGGCAGTGAAGGCAGTTTTGAAGGCAGTGAAGGCAGTTTTGAAGGCAGTGAAGCCATTTCTCTTGCTTGTTGGTTTAGGAGAATTTAGAACTACACTGAGCAGATGCTAAAACAGATGGACACTGTCTTCTGGAAAAGTGGGAAAAATATCTGATTAGAAAATGTCATGCTATTGTTTCTTCTTAATTTTTCCAGCTGAATAAGCTATGAAAGGACATTTCTTTATGTCATAATTGAAAGAAAGTATAAATGCTAATACCTTAGTAAGTATTACATAGGCAGCTAGGTCCTGGCCCTGCTCCACTACTCGTTTTTTGAAGAATGATCTCGTGTTGGGTAGCCCCAGCCTCTGTTTTTCCCTGGGGAAGAGCATTTCAGGATAAGAATCCCAGAGGACTGTAGCTGGAGTCAGAGAAATGCCAAATGGGCAGGAAGCCCTATGGAGACTGCAAACCCTGCTCTGGTGGGGGATAGTGGCAACAGCCTGTCAGGCTGACATCTTTGCTCTATTTTATTCTTTCACCACCTGGGATGTATGTGTTTGTGGGAGCCCACCAGGACTGGGAGAAGGAAAAAAGAAGATGTTACTCCTCACCTTTTGATGATGTCTTTCCTGACTACTGCTCACTCAGGGGCTGAAGATGCTGTTGTTCACCATAAAAGCTTCCCAAAAGATCCCACATGCCCTTCCTCCTGGCCCTGCATCAAACTGCTTGCCATTGAAAATTGGTGCATGGGGCACCTTTGTTTCTTGCATACAGCTGTTTCAGCTGTAAATCCAATCAGCTTGAAAACAAATTTACATTGGTCACTAGTCTAACTTGTATCATAGCCAAGAATCTCCCAGTACTGGAGCTGCAGGATGGAGATCTGCACATGGAGGGGTTACACATTGTGAACAGAGCACAAGAGGAAAAAGTGAGGGACTTGGTCTGATCTTTGCTCCTCTATAAATGACTTGTCTCTTGTGTTTTGTCTGTAAATTAGATAATGGGCTCTTCCATAAACCAGGTGTTTTCTCTCAGGCTGTCCAGTAACACTGGCTGATGTATCAGCCAATGGAGCATTCTCTGGTCTGTTTCCTTCATCACACAACCTTCTTTTCCTTTTGAAAACTGTTCTTTCTATTGTATTGTATTCCTCTGCAGTTAGATTTTTACATCTTTCTTCCAAATAACACAAGAAACAGTTGTAAACAGAATCACAGCCCTATGAATAATTGAATATGTTATTGATTGTCTGAATTGGAAAAAGATTACTATTAAGACAGGCTGGAATTCCTGTAAATTCAATTTTATATATAGAAAAATACTTCCCTCATGTCTAAATGGAATACTTTGTTTCATATTGATACATTTCAAAAAGCTAACAGGAGTTATCTATTTATACATAGAAATTCAATTCCCACAATGAAAGCTGTTTTGATTGTAGAACACTTTGCTTTAAAATTTTGCAGCAAAATGTTTCAATATTGGATGGTTTTGGTGTTCTGCTTTCCTTTATTGAAAGCAATGAAAATGAGTATGGAAAATGCTATGTTCAACTCAAATTGGTAATTTGGGGTAAAAACATTTAATCTCCTGTTTGAAAGGAGTTTCTTTGTGATGATGATTTAGAGTAAATGTGAAAAATTTGTTTTGGGCTGCAGTTTTTCCTTTGGCATGTGGATCCACACTGTGGATGGATTCTTAGGATGATCTCTTCTGAGAGAGATCCTGGAACACACTGGAGTGTGCTCTCTGGCAGCCTTTTAGCTTGTATAATGTGAAGTGCATGAACCTGTCTAAATGTGAACTTAGTCTGGCAGAAATTTCACCCACTGCAATACAGGCTGAATTTCAAACTTCATAAAAACTTGCTGCATGACCTGTTTAGCAGCTTAACAAGAAAAAAAAAGTAACAGCCTTTTTTTGCTACAGTTTGCTAAATCCATTTAAAACAATGGTAAACTGACAATAAATAGACCACACACACAAGAATACTTATCCAACCAAGTTATTACCTTTCAAAAATATGGTCATGTTATGACACAAGATTGTCATCTGAAGGCTGAGAAGAAGTTCTAGGCCCTTTAAAGCAATGAATTTTTATGCCAGTTTGCAAACACATCAAAGAAATTAACTACCATGTTAAGCATATCACACTATGCAATGGAATAAGAGGCTACCTTAGAAGCTAGGCCTTTTCCTTCTTACATTTAATTCAGTACAGAAATATGAAATAACCATTTTTTTCCACTGTGATGTCTAGCCACATGTCCTTAATTTTTTTCTTCCACAGTAAGTCATATTTTCTCTGGTCTTACTCTTACATAAAAATCACATGGAAGAATTACTGCATACCTTCTAACACATTTTTTATGATGCAATAATCAAGTACAAATTTTTACACCTCCATTAAACTAAAAATATTCTTAATATATTTAACCTTAATCTGCTCACCTTAGCTGAGTATTTTCAGGCATATATGCTCCAGCTAAATCCCTAATTTTATTTAAGAATAATACCCATGGCCTTGTTCCACTCATTTTGTGTTCTACATAAATTAAGAAGTGTAGTAGTCTTTCAAACACTTGCTCTGTCTAAGAAGCCACATGAATCGGGAGTTGTGTAGCTAATGGATTTCACAATGCTTATCTTTATCACAGTATGTCTGTGTCATTCTGAAACCATGTATCTACCTCTCTTTCTTTCCACATGAAGAGTTTCTTTCATGTCAGGGACAGAAAAAAATCTATAGCCAAAAACTGAGAAGAGACCAGGAATAAACCACTCTGGCTAACAATGCACTGGAGCAGTTCTCCAAAGAAATCACAGGAGGCAGTTCAAATGGCCTCTGAGCCCCCTCAGCCCAGCTCCCAGCATCTCTCACATCCAGCACTGTTCAAACAGCTGTGGGTTATTAGATGGGCCTTGAAGGGAATCCAAGAGCCCTTCTTAGTGTCATTTCTTATCACAGAACTCTTTACAAAGATCTGATGTTGCTGGACAAATACTTATTACCCTGCTCCCTCCTGGGTGACATAAACTACCAAGAGTTCTGGCTCCTATCTCTGTGCTATTGAAAAGTTACTTTTATATCTCCACCTTCTTGGAATCCCTTGAAACTAACATACGTGAACCTTTGCATGTAATTTCAGGGTCTATGGAATCTTTTAAATATAATTAAAGAAGATGAACCAAAATTTATTCACCTTGTAAAATTCAAGGATCTCATGAATAATTAAAAATACAAATAAAAATTTTCTCAGGAAAAAAAGCACAGCTCAAACAATTCTGAAATGGTACTGTTGAATAATTAGATACTGTTAAATTAAATGAGCAAATATTTAAATTAATTTTTAGAATCCTGAACTTCTTTTGCCAAAAAACTAAAGTTTTGTGTTGAACAGAATAGTAGGCAAAAGAGTAAAATGTTAATGAATTTTAAAATTTTACACTAAATCAATGTGAATTCTGCAAGTCTGAAAAATTAAAAATATGAGCCTTTCATTTTTTGCATTTGTGAATGTTTAGTAGCAAAGCACATTCTCCCTGGTCAGTGCCTTCAGATATATTAAGGAAGGCTTCTGGAATTAGGCATTGGTAAAGACATATGCTCTAAGACAGCAAGGAAGGAAATAAGAGTGGAGTGAAAAGAAAACTGCTTGCCACAGAAAGCCTGCAGTGCCAAGTATTGATAAAAACAAGGAAACCTCCCGAGCTGATTCCAAACCTCATCATTTTACTCTAGCACTAAGAAGCTGTATAGAAAAAAACCCCAACAATAACAAAAAAAGAGCAAGCAAACAAAAACCAACAACAAAATCAGCGCATTTCGATAGCTAGTGGTGCTGAGCTATGAGAAATTATATTAATATTTATACATGTTAGTCATTACTAGAAAATAGATACTTTCAGTGAGATGTATCCCCACTGGGATAAAAGAGGATCAGAAATAAAAATAAAATCCTATATTTTGCATTAAAACTCAATGAAAGAGAAATATATCAGTTCTATATCACAATAAAAGACACAGTTGTTTTTTTAAGTCCCAATACTAAATACTAAAATGTGTATGAGTGGTACATAGCAGGATCACATTTTCTATGAAGTTCGAATAAAAAGGAAGATATTTAGCTAGAAAATACAAGGGTGAAAAAGAAGAGGCAAATATTCATCCTTCTTGGCAAAAGGAGGGGCTCTAATACTCATTCATTGTAGAACATAATCACAAGAACTATTGCTGCGTCTTTATAAAAGTAACTAAAAGTCCTCAGGTTTTAAAAGCTGGGATTGTTCCCCTGAGGAATATCAGAATGTGCACCCTATAGATAGATCTCATTATTTGGTGCAGAAATAAAAAAAAAAAAAAAAATGCAGCTTTGCTGTTTCATCAAACCAGGAAGGATAGGGTCTATATGCCGTTCTTTCATCATCATCAAGGGAAAGCTTAAGAAGCTTGGAAGTAAAATAGACAGAAATCCACAAGTTCATGAACTGATATTTACTCATGTAAACTGGCATTTAAAAGAAAAACAGTTTTTCTAGGGGGTATATAGAGGTTGGCGGGCACTATCTGCATTCTGCAAAAACTGCACCTAAAATCAGTGAGTTACTGTAAAACCTGGAATGCAGCAAGTGAGGCTCAGAGGCCAAAGTACACTGAGACAGTAGAAAGCATGGTAAAATTTGTTAAGGGCTAAAATGCATTTTTTGTAATCCTGCAAATACTTCCAGCTATTATCATTCATGTTTTTATTGGGATGTCACTGAGAGTGCTCACAGCTTCACAAGTTGCTTAGCTTCAAGAAATCAGACCTGTGGGGTTTGAACAGTAGAAATTAGTCTCTGTAAAATCCTGTTTTATTACATGGAACCTATTTTGCTGTAACAAACAAAGCATGTCAAATGTCGTCAGCGGAAGAAGATTTTAAGCTTTGTCTGAGACAAATTTTGCCTAGCAGGAATAGCTGGCTTAAGCATTTGATTTGTGCCAGTGCAGTTAGTATCTGATCCAATTTGGATGGAAAGTGCCTTTTCCAAATGTTTAGCAGATGGAAGGGTGGTGAGTAGTCACAAGAAACAGGTTATTTCTATTACAATAAATTGCTTGGAAAACCAGGTATTCCTCCTCTGCCACTGACAGAGGAGGAATTACAGCACAGAGTGTCTACTGTCAACCCAAGAGCAAGGTCTCTCACTCTGCCCAGTGCTGCTTTGTAAAAATCTGTTGCTTTCCAAACGAGTGAGCTCATTTCTCAAGGCCACAGTTACATTCTAAGGAGCTTTCCTGGCACATTCTGCCATCAGAGCAGCTTCAGAGCAGGGTAAAACTCATGGAATGGAACAGGAGACCTTGCCACTGTAAGGACTTCATGTTCAGGCCTCTCTGTATTTCACTGCTATTTTGAGAATTTCTTGTATGAAAGAAATATTTCATAGTATTCTGCTGCTGCTTTTAGTATTAAACATAACAGGTACAAATAGGAAAATAACAGAATTAGTATCTCTTTCTTTTCCATACTGTCACTTATAATTCTCTCTGCATGAGAGCTGCCAGACACTTTGACTCACGCAGTCAGAACTAATATACCAGTGTAAAAATAAGAGATAACTGAGACAGCAGGAAGTGTTCCAGGAAAGCAGTCTGATCTTCACACAGCTTCTTTTCTGCTTTCTTCTACTTGGCATACTGCATTTTGCAGCTCATTAGTTATCGTATGTTCACTTTGCTCTCTGATTCTCATGATAAATACCTCTTGCAAAGAAGAGCACAGCTCAGAGGATCTGCCTCCCCATTTTAGGTACACTGAAGAAACTGCTTTTACCTCCATCATCCCTATTTCCAGATTGAAGTTGTGATTTTGGAATCCTCATCTCATACTCCATTTGCTGTTGCTTACTTAAAAAAAATATTAAAAAGTTGTAGCAATAATACAATCAGTTTAAGATGATTGAGTCCCTAGTATTTATTGGATCAAGGCCATATCCCTCACATTGTTTTTCCCATGCAGTGACAAATGCAGCAAAGATCATAAGTTTGGAGTTTTCACTTAACCCTAATCTGCTTCACTGGCTGTAGAGTACTCAGTTTCCTGGCTCTTTGGCCAATGGAATATAGAGGAAATTCTCAAAGTTTTTTAGAAATATCAAAATAAAGTTTCTGATTTCTTCACAACTGATCAAGGACAAGTTTTATAAGTTTTAAATTTTCATTTTTAGAAGACTTGAATACTTTCTTATGTGGTATTTGAGTAGAACTCTAGATTAGCTTTTTCTTTATTTTGCTAATTCTAGCATGGAAATTCACAGCTGTCTGTGATGGCAGGAAGATTTGCGTCCCAGTATATATCAGCAATTTAAAGCTTTCTGATGCTGAAAGCACTATTACCACTGTGCTTCCAACCAAATAAAGCCAAGGAGGGATGTAAGCAGAACTTGGAGAGAAGCACTGAAGGTTCAATGTGATTATTACAAAGTCTTCCTCCTGTTTCTGTATCCGGAAAATCATCCCTGGGAGACAGAAATATACCACAGCCTTAAACCATAGCAAGAACCTATGTGGAAGGGCAAAATGTGAACTCATGCCACTTCTCTGTCCTCTGCCTCTCTTACAGACAGATATCCTCATCTTATTGGTTTTACTTATTTTTCAAGTTTAGGTATGGGGATTCTTGGTGTTTATATAATCCTACAGTAGCGTCCAATGTTATCCTCCCAGGGATTCAGTATGTGGAGAGCTCTTGCAGGCAGACCAGCTTGAACCCTCCAAGATTCATATTCTGATCTCAAGAAGGTACAGTGTTTCTCATCTCCTGTGGGTCATCTTTTTCTACGTATACATGTTCTTCTTAATATGTAGTAACAAATATATCTGTATTTAAGTCAGTTCTTCAAATGCCATGGGAATTGGATTGAGAGCAGTTCCTACATTTCAGCAGAAATGAAAAATTAGGAACTGGGAAGAAATCCAATACATATGAATTATGCTTGTTCACTTCCACTGTTTTCCATTTACAAGGAGCCAGAGCTGGTAATGCCACTCTGAATATTAAAGAGTCTTGGACTCCAATGAACTATCTTCTGTCTCCTTATAATTATTATTCCTAGTTCTTAAAAAATGTTACTATAATAATGAATATGAATAATCAAACAAAATAATGTTATCTTCAATATTGCAATAGCATTTTCTTTAGGAAAATGTACAGGAAAACTTACAGCCCAAACTTGCAGCTGGCCAAAAACACTTTCCCCATTACAGTTGTTCTGCAGCACAATTCTCTCAAGTGTGAGTATTTCTATTCCTGCCAAATTTTTGACTATAATAATTTTTTGTTACAATTTTAGGTATCCATAGAAATAGCTCAACACAAAACTTGTCCAACTCCTCATCTTTATGATACCATATGTAAACAAGAAACATTGACCAATGCTGTCTTGTGAGAACATTCCTTAAACATTAATTGGTTTGAAGTCTGCCAGAGAACTCTCAAAGCTATCTGACCAAAAAAACTGTTAAAATATATTGAAACTTCTTTGGTGATAAAATAATAACTTAATCTTTTAATCATAAGTTGAGCAGGAGATGGAGGTATCCATTTTGAATCTGAAATACAAACTGCATAAATGTCAAACAAGAGAATCTCTTGTCCAGTTTCAAAGAACCAAGAGTAATCAGAAATCTGGATTGTCTCATTCTTTTTAGAAACATTTTTCTGTCATTGTGATGATGCTTCAAAATGACTAAATGAAAGAAAACACACATTCTCTCTGCCTGAACAAAACATCTAAACTCTAGTTGTATTGCTCTTTTGTTTGTCCTCATGGTTCTCCAGATGCTGATGTTTAAGATTTAATGTCCACCTGCACTACCTGGGTGTGAAGCTCAATGTGTTAATGGAAACACCACATCTGCTACATGATGTGTTACCACTGAATCTGACTCTATGAAAGTTCCCTATAACATGGCTCATTTTAATCTGAATCCAGAATAAAAATAATCTGCCTTTATTTTCTTAGCAATATACTTAGTTCTTGTACAAATACCAAATGTTTTGAGTCTCCCCTGTTTTGTGAGCATTTTTACGTCTTGTTCTGAAGCTTTGTTGAGACAAACCTCTGAAAAATGAAGGAATCCCTCATCTAAAATATCTTCATCTGTGCTGATCTGTGCATTTGTGACTGTGCTGAGTTGTTAACTAGCAGTGGTTCAAAGGCACTACGCAGCAGATTAAGGAATTTCTGGGAAAAAGAGAAAAGGTTGAGAAATCCTGATTCTCTTCTGTCACTGAAATGATTGGAGCTGGCTAGAAAATTAATTTTATTTCTCGTAATTTATTCCATGTGACAAAAAGTCCTTTTTCCTTTGTGCCCCTGTTTTTGTGAACTCCAGTGAAAAAAGAAAAAAACCAGCACTCAAAAACCCCTGAGACCCACCTAACTCCCCTCCCCCAAAAAGTGAACCAATAAACACAAAAAAAAAAAGTAGGGGGAGAGGAATGTCCTGTAGGAAAAAAGAGGAGTCTATCTGCGGATCCTGGAAACAGAAATAAACGCGTTCATAAAAAAAAGAAAACAATTTGAGAAGACAAAACTAGACTGACAACAGCTACATGAAATGATTGTACAAAGTGTCTTTTAAAGCATGTAAGGTAATCTTTGGAAAGTGACCACAACAACGGGCTCCAAGATGGGCTTTTAAATGTTTTGGGGGTTTTTAATCACTAGTAATGAGAGTTTCCCAGTATTTACCTTGCAAAATTTTTTATAGTTTTAGAGGAGGATTGCTCAGAAATACTCCTAAATTTAATCATTCCAGTGGCAGAATAAAAGTTCTCATACTGTGAAAGCAAATCTTCCTGCTCAGGCAAAAAATATGATAATTCAAGCTCCAAAGCCTGGTCAAATATGGAATATAAACATGTTTTAGACAAGTCTCTTTGTATAAATTAAAAATTCTGCTCATGTTCCTGCCAATGTATCCTTTTCCAGGAATATGAAACTGAGATCTTCCAAATTTGGCTTTGTATGTTTTTAGCAGCTTTTTGCAACTGGACCTGCTATTCAAACTGATACCATAGCTCTATTTTTCTTCACTGGGTTACTGCAGATTGATAACAGATTGCAGAACAGCTTTATATGGAAAGAGTTTCAAAAAGCTTCCCAAATTGTTAGCAATTTATTTATTTTTCTCCTTACTGTGGAAATGTTTTGGCTCTGTATGCAAGGTAGCATCTTTAACTGGCATCACACAGCCAGTTTCAGGCCATTTGGTTCTACAGAGAAGCTTTGGCAGACCTCTGAGCCAACTCCAGAAAGGGACCCCTGGAACATCCACAATCCTGTCTTCATGGAGTCTCTGTTATGTTCTCAGTAGAATCAAGATTTAGACACTTCAAATCACCTGACAGGAGTCAGACATGAAATAAATATATAGAAGAGCAGTATTTATACTATCTATACCCATACTCTGTCATCAAAACTCAGTCATTGTGCATGCTCTTGATGAACCAGAGCCCCTTCCTGCTCTGCCTGCAATGTGGCTTTTTTCCCCCTGTTTTCTATTAGAATTGTTCCCATGGCACCTGGCAGAGCATTGGCCCTGAGCAGCACTGAGAGCAGTAGAGGGGAGGAGCAGCTGGGTGGGAGAGCTCCCCAACATGAGCTGCTTCACTTGACAGCCATGCAGGATGCACATCCTGACAGCCATGCTCAGCTCCTGCCTTGGAGCAGACTGGGGGACAGGGAACAGTCCCTGATTCCCTTGTGACAAAACAAGAGGCCAGCCGATAGCCCTGTGTGCAGGTTGCTGTGCAAACAAAACATTGCTTCCAACCCCAATAGTAAGGTACCATATATAAAGACATCCCAAGGGAAACTAATAACATTTTCTAGATCTTTACATGAAAATGTGAGAGGTTTTATCCTCAGTTGCTCAAAAAAAGAGATTTTGAAGAAAAAAGAATCAAAGCAAGGGTCATGTGCACAGGTAATTTTTACCCATGGAGTTAAAACTGACCACAGGGAACAAGGCCTCAGTGACCGAGGTAATCTCAGAATTAATACAAGGCTGTCACATCTCACACCTAATCTCTGTAAAGACAGGTGGTTAATGAGGCTGTTCACCTCAGGCCTATGCTGAACTTTCTGCTTGCAGATGTAAACGCCCTCCTGGTCTTCGTGGTTAACTTCAGTGCAGCTAAGGTTTACGTGCAACTTTTCTTTTATCTTAGCATTATCTATATGTATATCTTATAGCTTAGTGGTATGCTAGTCTAATTAACTTTTTTATTCTACCATCAACATGTTTATTTTCTTTGAAGCCAGGTCTTTGAAAAAAAATGTTTCTCTAGCGCTTGATTCTTTGATCTCTTTCTCTGGGGATCAACACATAATGCCTTCCAAATATGTGAAATAATTTTTAACCTCTTCTATTTATTTAAACATCCAAATTTTGCATTTGCAAAAAGAGAAAAAAAAATTCAACACCAGATAGGCTAACTCTGGAGTGTTTTCCCAAAGAAGTGGCAGCTCTAGCACAATGAACCCATTTCACATTACCATTACCAGGGACCTGCTCAAACTCTGTTGGCACGGCCTATCATGGAATCACAGAATCATTTATGCTGGAAAAGACCCTTAAGATCATTGAGCTCAAACATAAATGCCAGGTACATGGCATGATGGTGGCATTAACAAGAACACTGTGTCTGAACTGAGCTTCCTCTGGATGAATGTTGCCGTCTGTCATAGAAAAAATAGCTTTGCCTGGTGTCAGGAAAAGCATCTACAATTTAAAATGTAAATAAAAACAGTATGTAACTTGTGATGGGTAAACATCTTAAAAGGTCATGCTAGAGCTGTGCAGACAGAAGGTGCACAAATGCAACTTTCTGAACCCCTTTAAAACAAGAAATAATCATAAATAACTGTCTCCACACATTCTCTTCCTTCTCTGTGACTTTTTATTTAGGCACAGTCACTCATTGCATGCAGCACTCAGCTCAGTCACTGAATAATTGCCTTGCCAGGTTTTATTTGTTTGTTTGTCTGATGTGTCTCACTTCCCCTGCAACCTCTCCCCCTTGCTGCTGGGTGGCCCACTGCCTCTTTAGAGCTGGGATGCACCATTGCATATTGAATTTGCTGGATTTAAGGCCAAAATGTAGCAATTGAAATCCACAAGGATGTCTGTAACCCATGTTCAGAAATTTAGGGAAATTAAAGCTGCTGAAGACCAGGAAATAAATGGTAGGGAAGGAACTTAATCCTGCAGGGCACCAGTGAGGATTATTGTGTACATTTTGACAAGGCAAATGTAATAAACAATGCAAGAAGGCACAGACAAACTTGTTCTTGCATGATGATTGCCCCTTCTTGGGTCCCTAAGGATGCATGCCCATGATTATCAGAAGCAGATGGAAGAATGTACGGACAAGCATTCATCTGCACAAAGGAGATCATCATTCAACTCAGACTTTCCTGAATGTGCTCATTCACTGCCCACATCTTGAACTCCTTTTAACCTGCGCACTGGCTAACAGCGGCTGGAGCTGAGATTAACTTCTCCTTGGGGCACAGGGATTACCTCATCCACCTGTTGCACAAAGTGCAAATCATCACGTCCGCTGGGACATATCACACAAGCAGCTGCTGGCTCAGAGAGGACAGGCTGAACCATCAGTCACATTCCAACCCCAGAAAACACTGATTACACACCAGATTTGCAAGTAAACAAGACCAATCTAACTCTCTTTTCTCCAGATGAGCTGTACTTAGGTGTGGGCATGTTCCTTGCTGAGTCAGATAGATTCCATCATCTGCTCGTTCATAAAAGATATCTTCAATTGTTTCAAGTTTGGAATGATTCCAGAAAAAAAAAAAGCTATTTCACCATCTAACATACATTTGTTGCCATTTTTTCTGCATAACTCCTAAAAAATCAGGTGTGCTTTTGAAAGTTTTTCCAAGGTACCGGTTCACTTAAAAGGGCTTAAAAACTTTGAGACAAATCTGCTTCTTTTCAGTGCATTCTCAGCTTGCTCTGTTTTATCATTAGCACTGAACACTTACCTTGGAAGGTAGATATGAGAAAGACAAAAAATACTCTCATGCTGCAACACTCATTTCATTGATGAAAAAATTGGAAAATAAGCAGAGTGCCAGAAGGTAGGGATAGATTCAAAAGCTAACTGCTTTCCAGTACTTTCAAACATAAATATCTGTTAGATGAAAGCACAAGACAAGAAAAAGGAAAGACCATATGTTTTCAATGCTGTCTGTGTGAAAACAATGCCACTCTTAAAAATTGTTGACTGATGATCTTTCTGAATTAGATCAGACATCTTCCTGCCATTGAGAGGAAGAAGACATGATATTGCATGCCACACAGCATACTCTATAAAAAAGAAATACTTGCATGAAACATCTTATATATGTAAATAAATGATTCTACTGATTCTAACAGCTATTTTTATAGGCATTCTTGTGTTTTATTGGTTGCTTGGGAAGAGGAAGAAATAAGATAAAACAACTATAGGAAGAGACAGTTATGAATCCCAAAAATGGATTTCGTACAAGCTGTGTAAACATTTTATACTGAAAACAAATGAATTTTAAAAGGTTTAAATATTAGCTTTTCAACAGAACATTCACAAGAAGCTTTTTTTCCCCTAGTTTTGGCTCTCATAGAACAAAGAGTCCAAATATCTCTGCAGCTTGTCTCAGAGTTTGACATGATGAAAAACATCAGTTGATCTCAGATTCCTTGCCTAATGCAAATATTTCTGAATGGAAATGTCAACTAAGTTGCAGAAAGGAAAGCACTGGACAAGGTTTCCGGGACAACCTGGCAAGATTGCACTGTATTGGGATTTTAAAATTTTAGAAATTGATGGTGCCCCTCTTTTGGGTCATCTTTGGAACTCAAATATGATATCTCTGGGTCAGCTGACTTCTTCTGGAAGGAGGGAAGAAAACCTGTGCCTGATTTTGAGTGTTTCCTCTTAATTCCCTTCAACATCGTAGTTTTCAGCAGGAACTGCTCAGCCTAAAGTTGTTGTGGCATTGCCTTGTCAGCAGGTACTGGAGTCACTTGAAACCACTACTTAGGGCCTGCTTTCACTCTTCTACCTTGGGAAATCTGGTCTGCTGCTAAATCACTCTGGTCTGCAAGACCCCCTGTGAAACCTTTTTTCTCCACAACCCACATGATGATGACTTCTGGTCTTATCAAGCATATTGATTTGGTCTTCCTAGTTTTACATTGTGCATAGGATTGGGACAGAAGTTTAGAGCTTGATTTTCCAGCCAGAACCAATGTGAACCAGGTGAAATCACCTGCAGATTTTTAATTTGTACTTGAGGGCAGTGCAAGGGCTCAGGCATATGGGGCTGCATGACTGGGCAGTTTGGCCAAATCCCTGCTGCTGCTGGTGGCCTTCACAGCCCCTGCAGTCTCCAGTGTCATTCACAACATTTTTCCTGTAATGCTGAAAAGCAAATAAGACTGCATCCACCAAACCTAAGCACTGAGGTTTTGCTTTGCATAGGCCTCCTCCAAACTTTTTGACTGCATTCAGTCATTATAAAGAAAATATACAATTCCCATATACGGTGGTCAAAAACATTCCACCACACTTTTTGGCAGGGAAAAAGAGTAGCAACCAACCCAACAACCAATGAATTTGAAAAATTCTCTGAAAGGCCAGAGACATCATCAGTGTCTGGGCCAGATGTCCATGTTCAATTTTTCCTTGAGAAACTAGGTTTACATGTTATCTGCATTCATGCTATTTACAGTACCAGCTGCTAAGACACATTTGTGGTTATAGTGGTGTGTCCAGCTATGTGTGCTGTTGAGGGATAGAGGCAAAGAGGTTGAAAACACAACCCACATCCTAGCTATTTGTTGTGTTAGGATAACATAGTAAGGCTGACAAATGGAGAGGAATATAAAAATTGTTCTCTTTATTTCCATATGCAGCTTTCTGTTCATCTTATATATTCTGTTATTTTTCATTTCTTACAGATTAGTCAGTAATCTCCCAAGGGATGGTAAACTTCAGCAGAATCAACTTAGCTCTAGAAACTGAACTCCTAATGAGCTGAACTTTTACTTTGGTGTTTCCTTGTACAAGTCACTCTTTAGTAACAGGAAGTCTCATGTTAAATAAAGAAAATGTTAACTGGAAAAATATAAGCTACATTCTGTTTTGAGAAAGGCCTTGAAGTTCTTGTAGAGTAGCAAAAGGATGTAGCTTTGGTTTCTTCCCATAGCTGAATGTGGTAACTATAAATAGTGAGCAAACTGAAGCACTTGAAAAAAGAAAGAAAGAAAGAAAGAAAGAAAGAAAGAAAGAAAGAAAGAAAGAAAGAAAGAAAGAAAGAAAGAAAGAAAGAAAGAAAGAAAGAAAGAAAGAAAGAAAGAAAGAAAGAAAAGGTATGCAAAAATAGCACATGATTAAAAGATGAAAAGGGAGTTTACATCCCAACACAGTCTTATCTAAGGGAGCTACCTTGATCATTGAGCAAAGACCAGAGCCAAGATGTTTAAAAGAAACAACATAGTTTCTCTCTCATGATTATAATAACACATACTTCTTTTTCTCAGAGTTATTTTAATTTATTCACTGAACATAAATTCATTACTTTAGTACTGATCTATGAAAAACTAATATAAGTTTTTCATCAAGAATCTGAGGATTTCTGCTCATAGAGTGTTTGTCAGTCCTTTATGCTGCTCCAAGCAAAAATGTCCTCTGATCAAAACAGAAATAAAGCAAGAATGAAACAAGCCCAAATAACTCATTGGAGGTAAAAACATAAAACATATTTTCAGCCTCTATTTCTGTCTTAAAACCAGCAGCTAGGTAAGCTCAATATGTTCTCACTGTGATGTGAAGAACTGAAATGTTGGATACTTTAAGAAAGTGGCCATTGACTTGGACTCTGAAAAAAAATTTCTTTATCTTTTGTCTATGCAATGTGAAAGCAATACCTCTTGAATTTCTAACATTTTTCTGTATTTTGGTCTGAAATTAACATATTTTTTTAACCTTGTTTTGAAATGTTGTCCATTTATTAATGTTGCATTCTTACAGTTCTGCTTTTTTCTCTTCCTCTCTTGTCCCTTAAGATATAAATCCAAAACTTTACACATCAGACATCTAAACCCAAAGCCTTTATTAAAGTTAATGAGGATTTAAATAATCCCAAGGCCTTGCTTTTTGTTTTAACTTTTGCTTGTCCTCTAAAGTGCACCATACTAATCATCTTTGAATTCCTGAAGGGCCCATCACAAAGGAAATTCTGAATCAAAGGACAGCAGTCTTCTCCTTTTTATAGGACATTATCTGAATGAAGACAGAAAAGGGATTGATATCCATGGCCTTGTATTGAAAAGCTGGTGCAAATGCTGTCATTAAAAAAGTTAATCCTTCTTAGCAGCTGAAATTATATAGGGAAACAGCCCCTGTGGTAGCAGGATCTCTTACAGAGCTTAGTCCTCAGTGAGGAATCTGACAGGGAATTTTATTCTGCACTTCAGTGACTCTGCAGTGGAAAACCATAGTGTCTATTCCACTGTGTTTCCTCCTCTTTCTTCTGTAGTGTCTGCATATTGAGTTGAAAAAAACCAGGTTCATTCTGGCTAGCTCTTACACCAAGAAGTCAGCATTTCTTGCTGATTTAAGGAGAAACATGAAAATTCCAGTGAGGAAAAGCCTCACTCTGATAGTACAAAAATCAGTGTGATTTGAGTACATACATTTATTTGACTCCTTTGAAAGCCTTGGCTAAAAATCATTGAGTGATCAGCAATGTTAGAATATATAAAAGAAATTTTAAAAAGTAGAGAAACATCCAACAAAATGAAACTCTGAGAGTAAGAATGAAACTGTGCTTGGGAGGACAGTTGTGCTGACTAGTAAGTCACAGCCTGTGCAGGTCATTCTGTCTAACAAGAATTTCTTGCTGATATGGTCACTTTTTTTCCTTTTTCTTTGGTCTTTATAGGCAAAAAACAAACCACCTGAATAAGGGTTGGTTTACCTCAGATGCTGGATAAATGCTATAACACATTGGTCAATTATCAACTTTATTTTCACTCCAATGGAGCAGCAGAAAATCTACACTATTATAATAACAGCTATTTGCTCAGCAGGATTACTTAATGGAATGATAAGAATTAAGAGAGAAAACCCTGCTGCCTTCGCACAGCAAGAAATAATTCCCATGGCTTGAAAAAGAATTTGAGAGGATAAGACTGCTAAATGGGGCCATTTACTCAAGTAAATTTTCTAGAAAATCCATATATTATCAGCTGAAAGCACAATTACTAATTAAGAATATATATAGTCAGATGCTCATAAGCTAACTTGCAGGAGAGCACTTGTAGAGTGACAGAAAACACCCCTATGATGTTGGTTTTCCTGTTCATACAAAGTTGTCTTTTATTTCTACGAAGCTGATAGCTAAATATAGTAGCAAATATAATTTAGTAGTCAGCAGTTGAGCATATATTTACACCAGTGTAAACTTATAAATACTGTAGTACTTATTATTAAATTCATAGGGAATGTAGTGATGTCTGTATTTCTGATTTCTTGTTATTGAAGCAGATTAGATTTAGCATCATCATTTAATTTTGCAATAGGTCAACAATAGAAGTAACTTGAGAGTTTTGTTTCCTTAGGTCCCCTGTTCCCTCAGTAACTCCCATTCACAATGAAAATGTGCTACTTGGTCTGTAGATTAGGAGTAAAGTTCATGTTCCTCTAGTAAAAGAGTTTTATTATGTATAAAACCATCTCTCTACAGGGTAATTTCAGAGTAGGTAGTTCACAGCCTTCTTTAACTGCCTGCTAAAATGAAACTTCATTTCAGCAAATAGTATGTCCATGGTTTCTGAGCCCTTTCACTGAAAACTTATCACACTAGATGTAAGGCTGCATTCTGGTATATGACAGTAAGCATTCTGCCCCAGGGAAAAATACCCATAACAATACTATAAAAATATTAAAATTGCTTGCATATTGCTCATGCAGTTCATGGGGGTACACTGGAGTGTATCCCCATGAGTATCTAGGGCAAATGATGTTAATTTTGAAGCCAGTGCATTTGAACTAGAGAGACCTGAAAGCCAAAGAAGATGCCAGCAGGGAGGGCCGCAGCTCAAACATGGACCCAAAAGCAGAAACCATCATCTAAATCACAAATCAGTGCCAGGTGGGGGCTGAGCTGTTGACTTCCCTCCATGGCACAATAGGGATTATTTGTCAGAGCACCTTGGTGGCTCCTGTTACAGACAGGCATGATGACCAGAACTGTCACCACCCAGTCAAAGATCACTCCTCAGGAACTGCAGAGGAGCAGAAAGTACACATTGCAAAAGGATGTCATTCTCCAACTATCTATATGAACCCATGAATTTTTTTCACTGTTTGCCTGCAGAACCCAGTACCTTCTAATCTTTTCACTGCAATCCTTCTACTGAACACAAATAAACTAAGTGTAGGCAGAAAACACTTTGCAGTGTATCAGGAGACTATCCCATAGAAACAGATTAAGAGCTGTTCTAGAAAACGAAACAGGCCTTTAAATTAAATGCAGCTTCACTTTGAAGTTGGTGTACAAAGCGTTTTTGATGCCCTTAAGATGCCTTTCTCTAAACAGAGGTTCCCATTGTGACATTCCTGTGCAGAGCAGTAACAACATGGGTTTACTCTCTGTTTGATAAAGTTGCGTGCCTTAAGTCTGACAACATTCCCCATACCGTGCTGCCTATCAGCGCTTTGAACAAAGCTCTATTTTTTCACTTGAAAACAGTGCTGATGCATTATTAATCCAGGAATAAAATAGTAGGTTATCAAACAGTATTTTAGAAGTTGCTCCCAAAACACTGAGTTTTACAACCCAAATTTGAAATTTCTTAACAGTTTCTAGTTAAATATTAAACATCATTTGCACAGAGACACTGTTGTGCAGTCAGTCACATTGCAATCTAAACAATATCTAAATGAAAATTCTATTTTTTTCTGCTAGGTGTAATCAGTTGTTATTGCACCCTCCAATTTGAGGAGCAAGAATTCAGCAAGTTTCAAGGAAGCTTTACAAAATGAACATTAGCTAACAACATAAGGTCTTCTGTTCAGGACAGTGAAAGAAAGACTGACATGACAGCAATGAATCATCTGTTGAATTGTCCATTCAAAATATTTCTCAAATTATTAATAGACCTTAACTGAGTTGTCTTCTAGCAAATTTTCAGTGGTATCCAAGCTGTTATCCTCAGCTGATAAAGGACATCACATATAAACAATTACTTAAATGAGAATTTTTCAAAAGAACAGGAAAAAAAGGTTGAAAAGATACTTAAGAACCTTGTTTTACATGTATTTTTTTAATCCTGACTTCCCCATGACCTACATGAATGCAATTTGGCTGAACATTAGAGTTGCTTAGATCTGGATTAGCTAATTTACTGAAATAGCTTAATCACCTCTGGACATGTCTCTCTCATCTATTAGTTGTACAGAAGCCTTAGAGAAATGCAAAGCTTAATTCAGGAACTCCCTCTCAAATACAGAGGCTGAGTGTGACTGATCTGTGCCTTCTTTTATGGTGGGGCGGTCCTTCCAGCCAAAGCCCAGCCAGATAATCACTTTGATCTAACTGTGCTCCTGATTCTTGACAAACAGGCACGCTCTGTTTCTCCCTCAACTTCACAGAGCTCAACCCTATAGCAAAGAAAAAGAAACTATGGCAAGGTCCTCATTGGCCCCAGTAGGACCAGCAGACAGGTTAAGGGCAGCATCCAACAAAGATCCAGTTTTGCTTTTAATAGCAAATACAACTTTTTTAATACCTCAAAGACTACAACATAGAAAAATAAATGCAGTTCCCTGTTGGCTTCTCCAAGTCACCATTTCATCCACCTCTACAGCCCAGTTCTCCTGCTAGTTGAGGTATCTCCGTACCTTGGTGAATTGATTGGTATGGATTCTACATCTTGCTTCAGACCCACCTTGAGCAAGCCCCAACACGTACCCAGTTGCTGCCCTGGCTCCAGGAAACAGCAGGGAGCTGGGGCTCTGGTGCACAACAGTTGTGCCAAAAACCAGGTCTTTCCCTGAGTTTGGGTTTTTTATGTCCCACTGGAGCACACTTCCAGATTAATACATTTCAGTATGTCTGTGTCTCTGAACAGAAGCTGCAGTGGCTAGTCAACCTTGTGGGAAGTCAGCATTGTCTTCTGACTGGTTGTCACCAGTAAAGGTCTCTTAGCACTGAGTAATAGCTGCTCAGTTCTCTTCAGACATAGTCATTAAATGCTATCTTGTACAGCAGGTTTTGTTATGCACTTTTTTATAGAAAATGCCAAAAATATAGAAATCAGGTCACTTGGAATTCCAAAATATCTGGCATTTTCTGAAAGCAGTTACCTTGCTAAATTAATGGTCTACTGCTGGTGGTTAAATGACGACTTCAATATGCTACTATCACCTCTACAGACTGCTTCAAGCAAACACAAGACCCTATCCTTCTCCTTAAATTTGCTGTCTATATTTTTGTTGTTGGCAAATTTGGACACTCTATCATCTATAAAGCAAAGTTCCAGATGTGTTTGCTGACACTTAAAATCTCATTAGTAGAAAATGTTTTGCTTGTAATAATGTTTACATGATTAGGTACATTTTTAATTAAAAGTAGCAGAAGACATTAGATCATAGAAATTAAATAACCACCTCATTGACTGATTTATTGGAAACATTTAACAAGAATATTTTACTCCAATAATGGTGATAGCGCCAGGTTCCTATTTAATGTATGTTTTCAGAGATATTTAGCCCACAGATATTTCAGAATTATCTCACACATAGTATCAAGTTGTTATAGACAAACTGCATGGCAATGATCAGAAATACAAGATTTGAATTACTAATACATCTTTTTCCCTTTTCAATTTAGGTTGGGAAAGTTTGTAGAAAAAAGGGTTCATCTTATTAAATGTTAAACATAATCTGTAAAATGCAAAGATTGATCAAATTAAATAATTTGAAGCAGTGCTGCTATAAACAAACATAACAAACTTAATCACAGTTTTAAGAGATTATATAGGATTTAAAGTTAGCTGCAACTCCTATGCCATCATAATTTTTAAGGTAAAGATATATTTGAAGTGATAAGTCACCAAATTCCAAGAAGAACTTTTCAATAAATATTGAGAATAAATCACTACTTCACTTTTATTTTCAAATCAGTTCTTTGCATGCATTTTAACCAGGAATATTATTTCAGTAGCAAAATATGGTAAACAAAATCAAGTTTCTGTTGTGATCAAAAGATCACCCATACATTACTTGAATCAATGAGTTTTGTTTGTTTGCCAAGAAATAGTTCTTGGCAAATAAAGACAATGCTACCTTAAGCTCCTGAAGGGTGAATCCAGCAATTGCCAGCAGATTTCCCCCAGATGCCAGGTATCCATCAGGTTTACCTCAGGTTGCTTTGTTTAACCTGCCCCACACATCATCTGATCATTCAGTATCTTAAAAGTAGAGGCGGAAAATGGGGAAATCCTTTTCACTGATTTTGAATCACAAACGTTTGAAACTGGCATAAAATGTAAGGTGTTTTATTGCACTTCTCAGCAGTCCCTAACAGCAATGGCAGTGTTAATGCCAAATGGCTCTATAACCAGCAGGAACATTGTAAAGTCAGTGAATTAAATCACTTGGGCATTACTTATGCTTGTATTACCGGAGCCTTTATCTCTTTGCAAGCATTCATTACCACAGTGATTCAAAAATAAACCAACTTCACAGCCTTCTTTTTAATTTAAAAGAGATTAAATAACTATCTGTTTGAGGAACATGCCCTAGCTCTGTAGCTATTTGTGCATACAAAACCGATTTAAAAGCAATAGAGCAAGCTGGCAGTAGTATAACGTAATAGCTCCTCATTTTGTAATACCACCCAGAAGTCTCACTCAAGCAAGCTAAACATCCTTCAGTGGTTTTCAGGTGTCTGGGTTTACCTGAATTATGGGAAATTTTGTTTCAATATTTGCAGTACAGACTACAGACAAGATGGAATAATTTGTGGGGCATGACAGCTCTATCCTGAGCCAATTCTTCTGACATTTCTACAGTTCCAGTGTGGACCTGACAAATTAATACCTGAGGCAGGTTGTAACTTTGAAGTTAAACGTGCAATTCTTCCAGTTGAATGTAAAATGTTTTTATGACATGAACTGCCTCTGAGGCAGCAATTCATTTATAAGACTACAAGATAGAAGGTTTAACATCAGTCATGTAAATGGCATTTTGATCTTTTTCCATCCAGAACAGAAATACTTGTTGGACCTCCTGGAAATCAGCAATATGACCATCTTCAAATGCTTTCCTTTTTTATAATTTGGATATCTGATTCTGTTACATGATTAGGAATTCCCTAGTGACAATTTTCCCAGAGTTTATGAAGAGAACAGATTTTTTTAGAGGATGTGTAGGATGAATAAAATGAATGTCAGTTGTAGGAAGAGGACTGCATGTGAATGCAGTGTGAAACCAATAGAGCTCAACTCCTGAGCTCAGAACCACGACTGTTCTGCATGCAATGTTAAGTTTGTACAGTTACAGAAAACAACAGAAAAGCTGAACAAATACAGACATCTCTCAAAAATTTCTTCAAAACAGAGCCAATGATTGAGACTGAGATTTTTTAGCAGGAACTTTTGGTACAATTGTGAGGCTGACCACCCATTATTTTAATAACAGTAAGTGTAGACTTGCATATCATTATATATACATATACATGTGCATGCACACACATATATATATCTACATGCATATATCAATTTATGAAACCATGAGCTGAGAGATAACCCATCCATCCATTAGAGCTGCACACACAGTATCCTAGCCCAATAAGTCTGTCATTCTTTCTGATGAAGAACAGCCCAAAACCTTCTCTTCAAAGGAATAGGTTGGAGACAGATTCTACTAAGTGAGATTTTTTTTGCTTCATTGGGAGCCAGAACTATCTTCTCCATTTTTTTTTTCATGTCAGCATATCTAAACAGCCACCAAAATGAAAGGACTATTCTCAATAAATACAGAATTTCACTAATTGTGCTAAAAAACAATGTGCAAGATATCTCAGTGAAGACCAGAATCAGATGTAAGGAATAAACTAAAATGAAGCAAAAGCTTTTGTATTCCCTTTTATCAACAACTGTTTGGTTTTGCAAATAAGTTTGGGAGTAATGGAATTGAATTCAAGTTATCTGAGAATCACGCAGGTAAATTCTGACATACATATATATGTGGCTTATGAATGACAATACAACCTATTTTATTTATTAACTAGCTGGTTTTTTTATTACTTTACTGTTCTAATTTTGAAGTGAAAAGGAAAGGCAGTCCATTAAATTAAATTTTTAGTTCACAAATTGCACGTGCATCCCAACTCCATAGCCCGATTTGTTCTTGATACACTGCTTCACTCAAGCAGTGTTTAGTACTGAAAACTTCCCATGAAAACCCTGGCTGCTGGCATCAGAGCCTGCCCCAGTCTGTCAAGAAATGAGACAAGGAAACCTGCACATCAGCAACCATGTTCAACAATAATGCCAGATGTGAAGCTCTTGTTAATACTGAGTGAGATCCTGGCCCTGAGGAAATCGATGAGCCCAGACAGGCTCAGCCCCCTGAGATTTCCCTCTAACACAAGGATGCTGCTGAACGTGTTAGCACTGATGTGCAGCTGAGGAACAGAAAGCCTCAGAACACGCAAAGCCCCAGTATGGACAAGGCATAGACAGGCCTCAGAACACGCAAAGCCCCAGTATAGCAAGGCAGTAAGCTGCACTTTATATGTGTTTGAGTCAATTGCTATCAAATAATATGTCAGCTCATATTCTATTGCTAGTTAACAGTTATGTAAAGGGCATTGTCCTGAAAATGGTTGGCTGGATATAATAAATCATAGTGACCCTAAATTTCTACTTTATTATGTCATGATGAGTCTTACAGAATAATCTTAGGTCAATCTCTCCTTTTGCATTTAACATTATTTTTTGAGTTATTTTGTCTCTTTCATATTTTTGAAGCAGAAAAAAGTGATGGAGCAGATGGTCATGGCAGAACACTGATTTCAGATAGAAAAGCATGAGTCAGCCTGTACAGAAATGCAGACAGAACAGATTAGAAAAGAACACTGACCCTCTGATTGGGAATTTAAAACTCATGGAAAAGGGAGCCCTGTGAGTGTTCGTGGGTGTTTCAGCCAAAGTGAGAACAGGTGAAGTTGTCCCCAGGAGTCCGATAGCAGCGTTACCCAGAGGGAAGGAAGCAGATATTGTTCTGGTGCTGGGGAGAGGCTGCAGCACCTCCCTTGTCCCATTTCTATCACCCACAAGGAAGTGCACACGCAAGCCATGACGTTTTGTAAGGACACGTATTGCAGCATCTGAAAGGTTGAATACAGTAAATATTTTATTCAAATTCACAAATACTTTTTTTTTTCCTTTTAGAACTAATATATCAATGCAGATAAGGGCTGCAACATGAGTCTAGAATAGATCCATGAGAGTTCCTTACCTTCCAAAGGTGTTTCTATATGTGTGACAAATCAGATAAATTCAGAATTAATGATTGCACATCACATTTCTGGTACCATCCCTTCTGTAAAGATCTTTTAATGATGTCTGGATCTTGAAACATGCAAGAATTTTTTTGGCAACTACAGGCTAATTATATGTTCAGGTAGTAATTCAACTTTGTGCATGTATTCATGGAGTTTAAAGCAGAAAGGACCAACGGATACTGCTGTTTCATGACCTGCTAAACACCTGTTAACCCAGTGTTCTGACAATTACTAATACCTGTCTTGAATTTAAGTAGAGTCTATCCTGCTGCAGATCATCAGTTCTTTATTTGAAGGACAAGTGTGACCATAAGTACATGACTTTAAAAGCAGCTCATTCTAGTTGTTTATTTAATAACACCTAATATTCATCTAAGGTTGCTCTAGCATGCCTCATTTAAATTTCCTTGGCTTCAGCTTCCAGGGACTTGTCTTCTCACGGATTTTCCACTAGGTTAAGGAATTTGCAACACATTTCTTCCTTTTTTGTGGCAGATACTTGTGCACAGTATTCTTTGCAGTGAACAAACTGAATTCATTGCCTGTCTAATTCAAAACCTTTTTTAAAATATACATTCTTCTTGAGTGTCACTGCTTTCCAAGATTTAGTTTATTATTCTGGGCTGGGGTTTGCATTCCCAGTCTCTAGACATATTTTGCATTTAACTCTATCTGAATACACTTTGCTTCAACTTTCCCAGCCTGACTTTGCCGGGATTCACCCTCTGCCCATTGTTGTCTGCAAATTTTATTTACTGTAATTTTTCCAGTTCATTGATGTGAATATTTAGTACTGGGCAGGATGGCTGCAACTCCCTGAAATGACTCCATAAAAACCTCCTGCTTTAGTACCAAATAAAGAGTTAACACTACACTGTATCAATAAATCTCAGATGGTTTTATTACACAAGTCTAAACAAATACCTGCCAATAGGAAAAGTACATCAACTCTCTGAGCAAATCTTGTTACATCTATGTTGGTGCAGAATGATTTGTCAAGCTCTGCCTTTCCTGAATAATTTCTAAGTTTTCCTGCCTACTTTGAGAAATCTGGCAAGAGAGATTATTCTTCTTTCTGCCACTTTTAACATTTTCCAGCTTGCTAACTTTTTTGCTTCTGCTAGTATGTTTTCATACTCCATGAATATTATTTTTAATGGCCGCTTTTAAAATATATTTTAATTTTTAATTCGCAGAGTAAAGCAAATGTTCTATTTTCATTTTATTTGAATAATTTTTTTTTTATTTTCCTCAGATGAGAAATAGTAAATACTCATGTGCATGTAGACAAAGTTTTCTCAACTCGCAATATTATCATTTACTCACATATTCTTCTGAAAATTTCAGTACTAGCCACAAATAGTAAAGAACTGATGTTAAAAATATGTTTTAAAATAAACAGACAAACCTCACAAACATTAAAATTTGAATGACAATATAATAAATTCCTAAGCTATTTAAATAGGAAAACCTTTTAAAGAGAATATTTGTTTAACAGAAATCAAGCAGTATCATCTGCTTTATAATGTATAAAAACTAAGTCAGTCAGTACAAGGGTTTTTACTCTGTGTGCAGTATGCAAATAAGGTAAACTCAAATAGCTCTTATAGAAGTCTAGTCAAGTATTATTCTCTCCAACCAGAAATTTCCAAAGGTTTTTCTCCTCTGCATTAAGGTTTCAGCTTTGGAAGTTCAATTTAAGAAGGAGATGAAGCAGCATTAATTTTGAGATTATACAGGGAATGATTTTATAAGTGAACACAAGTACATGCCTCCTAACTTGGAAGGTTTCATTGTGTGCTACACTTTTGTTAGAGTTTTGGTTTGGTTTGGGCATTTGTTTCTTTATTTTATTAAAATTTCTTATTCAGAAAATTACTAATAAAATGTGGGTGGAGAGCATGACCCTGTTTCTCCAGTTCCCACAGAAAAACTGCAGGGATTAAGGGACATCTGTGTAGGGAAACCAATGTCCTGTCTCCTGTGGCTCTTTTAAACTGACACCCACTTAAATTTTCCTTAGGCTGCCAGAGAGCAAACAAACATTAAAACTTCTGGGTATTTTTCTCTGTAAATAAAGGAACTTTCATAAATGCTTTGTTTGAAACATTGCCTATTCATTTTGTAAAGCTCTTTTATAGCCCACTGTGGATAATAATGATGTAATTACTGTTCTTTCAAGGATATATTTTCTGCATTATAAGCTAGCAATTACCTGATTAGAAAAATTTTGGAGACAAATATTAAGTGTAAAATAGACAAGTCAGATAAGATAGGCAATAATGGAATAGAACTTCTGTAGTTCCAAACCAAAACATATCTGAAGGCAGTGCTTTGTGCATGTGCAAAATATGTTTAAAACCTGGGGTTTTCATTTTCCTTTCATGAGATAAAACCATAGCAGATGTTAGTTTGGGATGAAAATTGCTTTCTTGTTTTGTGCATTTATTTTTAGGTTTATTCTAGTTTCCTACTAATGTAAATCTGTCATACCAGGCGATACATTGTGAATTTCAGTTTTAATCTTACTCATTTAGAGGGATGGAAATATGTCCAGCCTATAGAAATATAGATGACTTATTGCAGTGTGAGAACTTTCCCAAGAAACTAAACTCACAGAGGTATGGAAAGAATTGAATCACCTTTCAGGTCCAGTGGGAGCTTATCTTTCTCTACATTCTTCAGTCTTCAGTCAAGGGTTTGTAGAACACGCAATCATTACTATCGTTTGATTGTAGCCTGCAGCAAAGTCTCCAGGGCAGGAAAGTTAGAAAGTTGGAAGTTGGAAATAAAATCAGATCCTCATAGTGTGGGGAAACATTTATGTAAAGCACTATAAGTTTCATATTTGGGGAAAATATTCAATTGGTCTGTAATAACAGGGGAACCAGGGGAACTGAAGAAATAAGTGACCCAGAATTGGCACTGAGGAAAATGTGTTAAAGGAAACACAAAAGCAGGCCCATATCCACCTAAAGTGGAAAGGGGTAACTCAAGTGTAGGATATTTTGTTATGGTCCAGTATCTGTGGCATGAAGAACCTAGCACAGGCTTGTGTGGAGAGTCTGGCAGGAGAACAGAGATTAGCCTGCTGTGAAGAGGGTGCAGGGCCCTGGGGAACATCTCCACCCCATCAGAAGTGATGGTGCACCTGTGGCATCCCCGTGATGACAGAACCATATTTTGATGGTTCTGGAAGAACAAAGTGTCTGGCCAAGGGCAGCTGGGGCAGGAGATCCACAGCTCCTACCCAGGAAAGTCCCTATCACTGAGGAGGAATCAGCAAAATGTTATTGTTGGAAAAGTTTCTGTGAAAGTACATGAGAACAGAGACAATCTCTGTATTTTGGGGTTACTTTACTTTCAAATTAGAAGAGTAAGCAGTATGTGTAAGAATAGTAACCATCTGAGCTGATACTACTTAGACATTGTTAGCAGCCCACTTTAGTGAATTCTCAAGTCACTATTACACACAAGTGACCACATTATCCAAAAGGCAGCGTATGTAAACATTTGGAGGGGCAGTTATTTTAATTCCAATTCCTTTTTTTTGCTCCTGAACCATAATAGAAAATATAATTGTATAATTCAACTGTTTTTAAAACTCTTTCACAGACATTTTAATGATGTGTTTATGAGAAACTGGCATTTACACATATATATTTTTAAAATGAAAATCATACCAGCTTTCAATGAAAATATACTATCCTATATCTTGGGATTTGCCTGTGTCCTGGGAAGTGCCCCTAGAACTGTTCTGCTGTAAAAACATTCTGGCCTGGATCTCAAGCTGTATTTGATGGTTATGTTTCCCATTTGTGATAGAAACAGACAACTTTCCTACCATACACATTTATGAGTTCATGAACTATGAGAGGAAGTTTTCATATTGTGAACATCTGGTTTTTTTCCCCATTCAGCTGCACAACTACAGCTGCTAAACACATGAACTGAGCTGTTAGTCATTTCTGAAATAAAAATAGAAGTCTATGACTTCAGATTTTAGCTACGAGACTTTAAGGCTTTTTATTCCACTACATTTTATTATGTTAACTTACATAATTACAGGATTCTTATTTAAGAAAATATTTTAAAAGAATACAAGAAAAGCACATTTTCTTTTTTTATTAACTAAAACCGCTTTTTAATGGATCATCTTCCAAAGATAACTGATTTTTTGACTCTTCAATCATTGACTAGCCAACACACCACAGACAAAACATATGGATCCAAGCAGTTGAAAAACTGGTATGCTTCTTAATCTTTCTACTGGAAGCCCTGATTTTTGGCAGTCATTTCATGTAATGGTGTAACAATTAGGTGTGCCCTGTGCTCTCTCCCCTGTATTTAGTGCTAAGCAGTACAATAACATATAAAAAAAATCTAAGAAATACTTATTATGAGCAATTTTATTTGAGAGCTTATTTCAACACAGGAAATAGAAGAAGTTTAGACACACATGGAAAGAGTGCTTTCCAACCCATCAACCTCTGCTGCATTATTGCTTCCCTGTCTGGGAGATTTGGGGATCTCCCAAGTGAAAAGAGTATGAGCCAGGAGTGGGATCAAGGACAATGACATTATTTTGTCTGTGACTACTTCACAGTTAATGGTTTTCCAAGGCCTATATTCTATGCTGCATTTCAGTTTCAATTATCCTTTAATTCAGTCTAGTGAATAAGCAAACCAATTTGAGGTGACTGCAGGTGCCCTAGGTGTTTCTTTTTTCAATATACTTCTCACCACCACCAGGAACTCTAGTGGCATGAGTATTTTTACAAAGTTTCACAATGATCAGTGAGCTCTCCAGTCCATAACAACATCTTCAAGCAGCCCCTAAGACAGCTCATGGGGTGCCATGACAGCAAGCACTGGCAATATTCCTGTAAACACAATTTGACAAGAAGATATCATATACCAGTAATTACAGTCAGTCTCAGTCTTTGGAAGATCGGATAATGAAGAAAATAATGGCTTCTTGAAAACAAACCTCATGAAGAGAGGTCATGCTGAACTGTGAAGGAAATACTTGAAGATTTTTTTTGCAGATATGCTGCAGCCCTTTTAATGGTACACTGGTATGACTAAGTGGTTAATACACCATTTGTGTTAAAGCTTGTGTCATCTGTTTTGCAAATTCACCTCATAAGAGAAAATGGACACAGAAATGTTTTTCTGATAACATTTTCCAAGGGTGTGTTAAATGCTCTTTCTATTTACAAAATGTGTGAGTGAGACACAGTGTGGGAGAAGTCATCACAGGAGTGCAGTGGGAACTTAGACCAAGAGGAGAGCATGGCAATAATTTCTATCCACTGGCAGGATCAGCTGTCCTCCCTCCTCCTGATCTTTCTTGTTCTGCTCTTCCTACCCCACTTCCTACTCTCCTACTGTTCTCTTGTTTTGAATTCCAGCATACACGTCTTGTTTAACAATTCCTCCCTCTCCTGGAGATTTGAGTTAACTTAGATCACCATCCTCAAATATCTTCTCTTGGAATAAATTTTTTGCGAGATGCTTTCAAATGGGAAATCATGAGAAGCTGGATCAGCATAAGAGAGCAGACTATATCTGACAATAGATAATTTTCATAAGTTATCATTTATTACAGATAAGAAAAGAAGAATCTATTGAGTCTTGCTCCACTAGGGCATGGTATTTTGCTGATTATTTAGTTGCCCCCTGTCTGCTTACAGGAAGATACACCTATTAACTTCCTATGTTGAAGAAATTAATAGTCATTCATATGCACATTTCCAAACCAACTCATATCACCATTTGGAGGTTATTGATATTGACATCTCTGCCCAGGCCTATGAAACGTGAAACAAATGCCACCTATGCACTTTTGAGGAGATTTTTTTTCTTTTCTCTTTCAGCAAGAGCAAGCTGCTTCTGTCCTCCTTGCTCTGGCAATCAACAACAGTATATGCAACATATCTCTTTAGCTGAGATATGAACCCAGTGCAGAAGATAGAGGAACTGCTGGTGTCCTATTTATGGAAATAAAGATTCATTAGCAAAATTCACTTTTTGGAAAGATGTGGATATATTTAAATGCAGCTATTTTTCTGTACAGTGTTGTCAGCTAATGAAAGCGAGAAGCTGGGTGGTGTTGATGCACTACAGGAAGCAGTAGGGAAGAAAAGGGTGTTGGACGGAAAACTGATGCTACTGTAGCTGTGATTGAGAAGAAAATATGCAAAACCATGTATTGGTATTTCCTCTGATACATCTGCCTCTATGGCTCCTAAGACTGGAGCATCTGCACAAGCTCTCCTGCTTTTACTATGAAGATTGCAACAGCTGCTGTGAGAATTACTTTATTTTCCTGCACTGCAAATTATTTCTCAGCCCAGTATGTCTCACAAGTATTAAGAAGACTTGAATGCTCACACAGATTAAACAGATAGCATTTTTCTACATATTTATCAGCACAGTGTACAATGGCATAATGAATGTGTTGAGATTCTTTTTGAACAGCAACTTTGGGGTTGCAACTCAAAGCCTAATAAAGGAAACTCAAGCAAACATTTCCTGAGGTTTTGGAAAAGTCCAGCTGACTTTTCTAAAGTTGAACTGCTCCTTTCCTTTAGCCTTTACCACACTCTTGATGAAGACTGAGACCTTGGAATTGCAGAGATACCGCTAGTACTCACTATGACTGAGCCCCAAGCACCCTAACTCTTTTGCATAGCACAGTTTGGACAGAATATATCACATATCACATATCTGACCCAAGGGGAACCATACAGACTTTGAATATGAACCTGGCTAACTTCCCCTGTTGATGTGATCCCTTCTGGGTGCAAAATATGTCTTCACCACCTGTGGCTTCTATGGGCCAGCTCCTGAAATCCTGCTAAGAATACACCTAGAGCCTTTCGTTTATGAATTTCTTTGAACAAGATAGATTTCTTGAAGGAAAAATGAACTATATCTTCTTTTCCAAAGTGTTTAAGTTTTAGTGAATCTGGGATACACTAACAGCAATTTTAACTAGGAAGATAAAGGAGTCCCAACAACCATCTCTAGGTCAATCAGACAGGAGGCACAATGGCACCTTCAGGGCCACCAGCAGAACTGCCTCAGAACCAGTGGAGAAATCAGGTGCATCTATATACAGGAGAAATCTTTGCCATTTTTGCCCCTGAGGCTTTTCTGTGTTCTTAGAGGAAGCTGCACTGGTGCAAGTACACTTGAAGCATCCCTCTTTTAAAAAACTTATGTTGTTAAAAGATACCTCTTCTGTAATTAAAAGTTCAGGAGCAGAAAATAAATGAGTAAATGGATCAGTGACTGAAAAACGAAATTGGTTTTGGAGTAGCTTCTCTCATTTTCTCAATGACTAGCTAGATAAAAGGCACTGGACATGACAGACTCCTTTCACACTACAAAACAGCATATAGAGCATGCAAAGGTTCCAGGAAATATTTGGTCATACTCTGATTACTTATAAAAGAGCACAGACTGGTGAAAAGGTCACTCCTTGATTAGTGGAGAATTTTATCATGGTTTAGTTTTAATTTCCATTTAATTTATTAGGTTTTGTGGTGATTTCTTTATGGCTGTAAATGTCTCACAAGATGAGGATGATTATTAGATTCTTGAGAAGAGCTCTGGTGAAAGTAAGAGTTTGCTCCAGATTTTAGAACGGAAAATCACCTATACTTTGAATGTGTATTATGTCAATTCTTGTCTTTGTGTTTTTTTTAATTTTGGGTGTTAAAAATTCAAATTAATCTTTTTCCACCATATGCTGGTCAATAGATCTCTACAGCTGCCTAGTGGGAAACTGAGATCAAAACAATCATTCATCTCCATTTGTTTAAATGTCACTTTCCCCCACTATCCTCTGATAACTCATGCTCTCATATGTCTATCAAGAGGTCACAGACTATGAGGAAGGCCCATGTCCTAAGAATGTTTGACCTCCATCCCATCTTTGTGGTTTCTATTGGACAAACTTCTAGAGCTGGATGTGTGAGATTTTTTATTGTTTTATCTCAATAGATGTGACATTAAAATATAAGACTCTTTTCCTGAAACAGATTCCCAGAATAGCTCAAGTCTGTTACAAGTTAAAATTTCTAATATCTACCCAGCACCGCTTTTAGAGAAAAAAAAAAAATAGACTTTCTGAACTGGACCTACACATCTTTTCAAGTTTATGTTTCTGTCATTAGCTTTTTTTCAGGTTTGTTCAAAATTATTTGTCAATTTATATTAGCTCTGTAGATCAAGCACAGTGAATTGGGTGCTTAATTTAAAATTTGACAGGCACTGATTTCTTTTAATGTCTAATGAAGGTCATCTTCCATATGATTGAAATTTGTAGCATTGGTGTTCATTTTTCATCACTCAAAACATATTTATGTAGAAGAATATTTAAGATTATTTAAGATAATTAATTTCCCACCAAAATTCCAGAGGTTCGTCCACTTTCGAAAGTACATATTTCAAAAAAATTCATTTGTGAGGCTTGAAATGGTCCATTGAGTAACATGGAAAAGATTTCAATCCAGAAAGAAGTTGGTATGCTAAATTAAATGAAACTGCTTTGGAGCAAAGGATTACATTTTTATGTTTAGATAAAAGCTCCCTTGAATTTCACAAGACAGAAATGTACAAACATCCCATCTAACATTTGGCTGTATTGTATCTGATATCCTGGATTACTACAGGATGAGAGGCTGAGAAATTATCTTAGGACATATGGAAATGAATATATCTTCAGATCCATATGGGAAACATCTCAGAGCAGAGAAGTGATTTACAGGCTGGTGTTACTTCCTGTGGGAAAAGAAAATTCTTTCTACAGGAATTGATTTTATCCTGTGTATTTCCAAAATTTGTTCCCAAAGTTTTATATATGGCTGGGTACATTTTTCAGTGTCTACTGGTTCTAGGTTTGGCTTTCATACTGATTATAGCATTTCTGTTAGCTAATTCTCTTTTTTCAGTGAAATTTTTTGGCTGGTTTGCATTTCTTACAACAGTTATCTTCAAAATGTACAATGGCTGGACTTGATGATCTTAGAGGTCTTTTCCAACCCTAATGATTCTATGAATTTTTTCTGTGTCCACATGCAATCATTTTGAAATATTAAATCATGTATAGTAAACTTTTCACCTAGCTCAAATCAACAGCAGACTAGAGACTAAAGTTTATCCTAACTGTGCTAGAGCTTATTTCACAAGTACATACAAAAGTGTGTATGAAAACCTGCCAACACTGAGCAATTCAGAAGTGGCTGTTTAATAGTCTCACTGAGCCCAGACAGACGAGCTTATGTGTGTGGATAAGCTGGGCACCACCAACTAGCAGGAGAGGGGAGCCAGAGGCTTGGTTATCTGAGATCTCAAGAGAGGAGCATCACTTCTCTTCCCTGCAACTCAAATAGCTGTGGTGGAGCTGATAAAATCTGAGGGAAGGACTGAGGCTCCATTTACTTGAAGACAATGCCCTTTGTTCAGGAACAGCAAACACACAGGCACAGCGTTTGCTTACACTTACATATGTATATATGTGAACTTATTTTGCCAAATGGTCAAAGGGCAACAAGATCAAGTGATTTATATTTTTGATTAAAATATCAAAATATCAACCTGGTGGCACTGAAAATGTGTGTGAAGCTGCAGAAATAGCATACTCAAGACAGACTTAAAATGAACAAGAGAGAAAAATTCAATAAGAATTTCCAAGGCAGGGGACCCAGCAGAATTTGTACTTTAGTCTATGAAATCATGCCAGCTGGGACTTTTCTGCTCACAGAAATACATCCTGAGCAAAACCACCAACTAGTTTGCCTCAGTTATATCATCTATGAAGTGATGAGCTGAACTTTATTAAGCAAGGGAAAAGAAAACAATCAGTCAGAACTAATACTTTGTTAATTCAAAGATTTGTGATATTTGAGATTTTTGAGATTTTTGAGATTTTTGAGATTTTTAACTTCTTCAACTTTTCAAATTGTTCATTTGGCTGCCTCACACTTGTATAAATGCATGTTTCTGCAGAGGGAGTTATTCTTTCATACTTCACTACTGCTAAAATAATGTTAAATTTATACCATTGAATATATAGTATTAAAGTCCTAACTTTTAATTTAATTTAATTTAATTTATATTGTTTAGATTTTAAAACTTGAATTCAAACAAGAATGATGTTTGTTTTTCCATTCAGCATTTTTGTAAAAGAAAAAGAATCTTAGAAATATCTAAAAGATCCAGTTAACCGCAAAGGCTCATATCTCCATGAAATGACTGGGTACAGGAATATGCAGAACTGCTAAAAATGGCTGAATTATATGGCAGAACTAAAGAGCAATATATTATGGCTGAGTTATATTTGTGACTTTTAAGTGGCAAAAACACATCCTTCTTATGCCCAAGATATCTTCTATACCATGTATACACTAAAACAGGGAAGGAACTCTTAAAATACTCTGTGGATTTTTCTTCTTTCACTCACATCTTTATTTTGCTAATCTTCAAGCAGTTTTTACTTGCAAAGACTCTCCAGAGTGGTTACACTGGAAGCTTAGCAATCTCCTGCATACAACTAGCTCAGCTGAAGACCTGTGGGCTTCTCACTTGGTGTAAGAATAAAAGACAGCCTGATGCCACAGAAATAACTTTATAGCTCTTCAATAAAACTCCTGAAGTGGTAATGGGAGCAGCTAGGACAGTTGCTAATTTAGGAGAAGCAGGGATTGTTCGCAGGCAGAGGAGGTATCTTTTGTTAGACCAACCAAATAAAGAAAGCAAGAATGCATCTGTGTTCAAGCATACAAACATGAGGTTAACCAAACCCAAAGAAGGGTTCACATCCTGAAATTTTGCCTATTTTCATATAGTTTAAACACTTCTTTCAGGTATTCCAATAAGATGATAAACTTAAAAAAAATCAAGGTAAATACATATTTCAATGATCTGAAAGCATTAATTGGCTGATTAAGTTCCCTTCTCAACCAGGCTCTCTTTTTCTCTGCCAGCAGGCACACTAGAAAAAGGCTCTACTTTTTCAAGTTGTGGGTGAAATAAGCCTTTTTAATTCTGTAGCAGAAGAGACTTTTACTGCTCTTGCTGTGGAATTGAAAGAGGTGTTCCTTTCAGTAAAAAAAGAATCCTTCTTCTCACTTGCAGTTGAACATCAAGAGCTTTATCCTGAAGGATGATTTTTTTCTGTCTTCATGCAAGTGAAAATAGGACATACAGTGCAGATCAGAAAACACGTGTTCTTATAGAATTCTAACCATTATTGATTTAGTTTTGGTAATGTGAATATATATAGAAACAAAGCCATAAAAACTCATTAATTTCTTTTAGCCTATTTCCATGAATAGAAAGAAAAGAAAATACAGAAGCAAATGTGGTTCTGTCTCTCTTTTTCTGCACTCAGCACCAGAAGTTGCAATACAATACTGAGAGCTTCATGTGCGCTTGTGACAAACAGCTAGTGATAAATTGTGGTTGAGGAAGTGGTTTCTGTTCTGTACAACAGCAGGTACAAGTGGTACTTGAGTGGCTGCTTGAGTCAAGCAGAGAATTTCTGTAATACTAAGAATGAGAAGTCATAGTAAGTTCAGAAGCAAATAATGAGAGTTATACCTTTTACTCTGCAAGGCACACTTGGCCCCAGCCAAGTGAAGAAAGGACACAGATATAACTTTCTTGTAGCAATTGCTTCCAAAAGTTGCTTTGCTCCCAGGATTTAACCATCCTTACATTG
Source organism: Molothrus ater (assembly GCF_012460135.2). NCBI lineage: Eukaryota > Metazoa > Chordata > Aves > Passeriformes > Icteridae > Molothrus > Molothrus ater. Next base: position 14,691,898 of record NC_050484.2, read on the forward strand.
CTTGTGTCTCCCTTGTCGCTGGTTTTACCGCTATCCCAAGCTGTGCAAATACAGAACTTCACACTACAGGAAGAAGTTCACACACATATTTCCCACCATTTAGCCCCAGTGTATCAATACATACATATTAGCTTTCACCAGGACTCAGCCCTGATATTTTACTACTTCAAGATTGTCCCAATTTGGCTATGTTGTGCTTATTTTCACCTCTAGCAGGCCACAGTAAAACCATAATTTGCACCTTTCAAGGGAGAAAATTCAGAGGCAAAAAAGAGAAAGGTGTTACTGTTCAAAAGCTGTCACAACAGAAACTTAATCAGGGAAATACATATAAAAGGGAATGTGGGACAGTATGTGATGACAGCCTCTTGTTGCCATGCCTGTGCACAGCATGAGGCTTCTGCATCACACTACTTCTGAGCAGCTGAGACACACACTCTACTTTCCAGGTGTCTGAGCTCAGTAAAGCAATGTCTTCATCATCTCACTTCCTCTGTAATGTGATCGAATCCATTGTTCCTTTTGTTATCTCCTTTTGTGTTTGCTTTGCCTCGTGGTAATTTGCTAACTGCAAAGCAGGCAAGTGCTTTAAAAACATACAAGGCTACTGCAAGTTAAGTCATACTTATCAGATGTGCTGGTAATGAATCATGCTGACAGATTGGCTCTGTTTACCTTAAACAAACTGTCAGAAATGTTCAGTACACGAACCAAAGCATGGGAAAGACTTTCAAATACACATGCAGATCAGATCATAGCCCAGCACATCATATTTGCATATTTCATAAAGGTATCACATGTATGTCTGCATGTAACAGTCTGAACATGCTGCTTACAAAGATATTTGGTATCTCTACAAGAGAAAGCAATTAAGATTCATGCAGCTAATGGGGGAGGAGTGGATTTTCTCCCACTCATTCTGCCCAGTGAGCCTGTCTGGGGGCTGCAGGAGCTGCTGCAAACACTGCTGTGGTTCTTTCAGTGCTCTGTCTCTGTGCTGTGTACCAGACTCCCAATGGTTTTGTGTCACCCAGTGCTGTGCTGGTAGTCCAGATGGACCCTGGGACCATGTGGTAGTGAGGAGTACAGGAGTACATGGCAGCACAGTCTGCTGGAGTGGCCAGAGCACTCATGTGCCACAAAGTAAGGAGCAGCACTAAAATATGTTTGCTTTACATTGCCTGGGAATATTCCCCTCCACAGGGGACTGTGCAATACAGTCTTGCTTTCCTATCTCTGCTTCAGCCTTACGATTTTGGTTCAAAGATCCATTTTCTTAGCAATTTTAGAGACATTTTTAACCTTCTTGAAGAGACACATTCTCTTGACATGATCATATTTCCAAAGCCTTAAAAAACATGCATACAGCTATGTTCATGTACAGTTTGTTTTATGTGTTTACCTACCTGCCATAGACATCCCTCAGCACATAGATGTATATTGTGAAACCAAGGTGACATTCTCAAAAATATCCTTAGACTTTTGTGATTCCATTTCCAATGCTCTTAAAAGAAACCCTTTATTTTTCATAAAGGTCTTTTTAAATATCTACTTCCCCTCACTGGACTCAGAATTAAGAATATCATGATGCAAACCCCAGTTGAAATTTATGATTGCAAGTTCAATACTGTGAAGTCAGGAGAACTAAATAGTCTATAGTAAAAAATTATCCACAGCCTTCCCAATATTAAAATGGAAGTCAAGTGGCACAATCTGAGGCTAGAGCAGAGGAAGCAGCAGAGGATTGTTTTGTTTTTCACTTCTCCTTGGTTTATTTTTTGTGTTTTCTACCTGTGAAAGTAGTCAGAAAACATTCCCTGAGGCTGTGAGGCATCATGACTGACTTTCCTGAGCAGGCACCATGCCCCGGATGCTCCAGATCTGCCCTTACCCAAAGGGGCTGGCAAGTGTTAAAAGTGTGAGCAAGGTTTCCCACTGGAAATAACTGCAGCTACATTTCAGGATGGGGAACTTCCTGAAGAGAAAGGGAACACTGGTTACAGTTTATTTATGTGTACAGGAAATAGTTTATGATTGACTTGGGAACCCAGCAACATTGTTGGGATAGGGTGACTTACATGAAAAAGGCTTTCCAGGGCTGTGTTCTGCTCTAAAAACCAGATTAGAGCTGCAGTGGCTGTCACTAAGTCTGCCTGTTCCCCAGAAAACCACAGCTTGTTTGCATCCAGTGCCACTGAACATGGCAAATAAGGCACTCTGGAGGGTTATGTGGTTAGAAACACAGCAAGTAGATGTGATACTAATGCCTATTTTGTGATTAGGATACAGGACAGGTTTGCAAATTTGCATTTCTCCACACTAGAAAATAATTAAGTAAAAATTAATTGCCTCAAGCTATTTTGCTGCTGGTGAAAAATCAATTTGTTTATATAAGGAAAATAGGATGGGTCAGTAAATTCTTGACTTTATAGAGAACTGGGTAACATTTTCTTTCCTGCTAGGTGAACAAAGCTCCTGACTTCTTACCCAATGTTAGTGCTACAACCACCAGCATGTTTATGAAAGAGACTAAGAAGACTGTGCTATGACTTTTGTGCTTAACTTTCATTGTGTTAGCTTTGTTTCGATCTTAGTTTTGTGATTTCCAGCCACCCTAACCATAAGCCAATAGCTGCAGAGTAAGGGAAGAAATGGTGAATTGTTCTAGCCAAAATACCTGCAGTGCTGTGGCTGCTAGAACTTTCCCTGCATTTATGGGTATCTGTTACTTAGGGGAGGACAAGAAGAGGAAGGTCTAGAAAGATTCTTGTGGGTCATTCAGATGACCTGCAGAAATCCCCCAGAAAGACAGAAATACAGAAGCAAAAGCTGCCTGAAAGATTTCTTTATATAGATATTTCTTTCACTTTTTTTTAAGGCATTTAGCAATAACATTTTAGTTTTGTAAATATGGCAGCCAGAACTTTTTCTATTTCTGTACAGCTTTTCATATTCATAAATTGGGAAAAAATGTGCCACTTGTCAACTCCAAATGAAAATGCAACCTTCTGTTTCCTCTTGAATGGTATTATCTGTATCTACAGTATAGGCTACAGGAATGGAAAGAAACAAGCTAAGACATTCTCCCTGCTCTATGATACTAGAGCAAACTGCAAATACATTAAAAATATTCCCTCACAGTACTTTGCATGTTATATAAAGTCCTGGAAATGAATTGTCCTCAGATGGCTGATATTTTTCAACAACAAGTTAAAACGAAAAAAGTTTCCAATGGCATTCACATGGTTCTGTGAAACAGACTCTGCTCAGGCTTCAGCTTTGGGCTCAGCATTTAAGTGACTGAATCTGCCAATCACCAAAGGGCCCTGGGCTCTTTCTTGTCTCCTTGGGTTTGTTGACAGCAGCTTCTCAAGTCTGCAGCACCCAGATTCACCACCTACTCAAACAGATGTACACAAAACATTTTAAGTAAAATACCTTCAACAGTAGTTCAGAAATAAGCACAGCTTTCTCTTATGAGATGAGAACAAAATTGTCATGGAGTATTTTTAACACAGTTACGTTTCTTTAATGGATCCTTCTCAATTTTCCTTTATCTTACTGAAACCATTTTTATTCAGAACACTGATAAAACCACTGAAAACCTGTCCTTGAGACAGCATAATAGGACATCTTTTACATCACCAGAGTAGACACAAACAGAAGAAAAAACTTCTCAGCCAAAGGGTCTAGTCAGAGATAGATATGCTAGCATCTGCTCTCCTGGATTTATTTATAATATTTAATGTCTAGCAGTTTCAGTGGAAACTTTCAAATCTTGACAGCGGTGTGGGATGTCCCAAGCTGCTTATAAAAATGAAAGATTTTGTTAGTTAGAAGTTTCTTTTTCCAGTAATAGACCTGGGTAAGCCCAAGGTCTGTCTGACCCCTGGTTAATCAGATTTTCTGTCATATAATGCGCAGGAGATGAAACAATTCTGAGTTTTTTAGATATGCTACCTAGTTCACTGGAGTTGTTTGTGTTTTCAAACAAACTTTCATGCAAGAAGCTTCAGGTGTCTCATGGCAAATTTCTATTCATTTTGTCATCCTAGAACTGTCTGTTTTTGTGTGTTCTGTAAACCCCTAATTCTCCCTCTGTTTATTTCTTCCTCATTTCCCCACTACCACTATTAAAAAGTAGCATTCTGCTTTTCTATGTTGCTATGGTGACATTTACACTTGCCTTTTGAAGGCAAAATATGTGGCTTTCCAGCACAGTTTGTCAGCTCTTGTGTTAGAGGGACACACAGGGGAATGAAGGCAATTGCAGATAAAGCTTTAGCAGCAGACTGCAACTTCATTTATCAACATAAAGGGCATTTAAGTGGGTCTAGTTTGGATTTACCTATGTGTTCCCCTAACACAGATTTATTTGTTTAGTCTCCCAAATCTTCTTCAGTGCAACAAAAAATTAAAGGAGAAACCGTGACAACTTCAGAGCTGCCTCTCTCCTGCTTCCTCTCATGCAGGCAGAAAGAACAGCAACAACATTCAATGGCCTCTGTTTCTACTCTGTTTCTACACCTTGTCAACTATTTACAGAGATGGAGAGCAGCTAAAAGCAACCGGAGGTTCAAAAAGGGTGAAAGTTACTTTTTAAATCAGACAACAGAGACAAAAAGATCTCTGGTTTGCCCTCCAGTTTCTCAGAACAAGGCCTTTGAAAATGCACATTGCACTGCAAAAATATAGGAACAAATGCTTGCCCCTGATAAGAGTGACAGTTGATTCTATGGGCAGAGAGGGTGCTGTGCTCAACAGAATCCCTGCTGCCTTGCCAGTGACTTTCCATGTTGTGAACACACTGACTGAACTCTGCCTCTTCACAGGCCTAGGAGCTTGCTGGCAGCTGAGCTACAGAAGTAAAGAAGAAATCTCCTCCAAAGATGGAGGTTTTGAAACAATTGGGTCTTTATTGGAAATGCCAGGAGCTAAATAAAACCTCCCTTCACGAAATGACTGGGTCTCCTACTGCAGCCACAGGATCTTACTTAGTGACATAATCTTACAGGCTTCAGCACTCTGTGTTTGGAACATAAAAACAGATGGAGACATCATATTCCCTCCAAGCAATAGAGTTGGGCTGGCTTAGATGATGTTTATTTCAGATCTCTTTAGAAGATATACAGCAGAAATATCTCTACATTTCTGGTACTGTTAGCAATCTGAACAGCCTCTCCTTACAGGGTGTGGGAGCACGGTCCTTTGTTTAACAGAACATATCTCTCAAACATACTAACATACTAGATGAAAAAAAACTTGTTCTTGCTGAGGATGGGAAAATACCAAACTCTGAACACAGCCTACAAGATTCTAAACCAGGCTAACAGACTATAGAAGTAACACATTTGAAAACAAAATGTGTTTTATTTAAGGAGATTATTAGTATGTTCTCTAGGCTATAATGTTCTTCATTTTGTAGTGCTGCCAGCTGAGCGGGTTTAGAAAACTCACTGCAGTCCCAACTAAGTCCTTATAAGAAGCATGAAACTCCAATATTAATCTAGGCTGCCTGAGTATGTGATGAATTCTTGGGGAACAAGGGCCTCTCTTTCTCCAGCACTGAACCCTGGGTTGTTGGCTGATTTCCTATCATGCTCACACACAGAGATATCCCTCAACAGAATGCAATCTAGACAGACTTTTGAAGGCAGTTAAATAAACTGAATGTTATCAATGTAGAACAAACATGATTTAGCATGCTCAGAGGCCAAATCAAGTTTGCACAACGCTGGTGACAGTTCCAGTTTTGGCAGAAAGGCTGGATACTGGCAATGTCTCTTCAGCACCCATCTCCAACTGCAGAAAAACAACTTAGCAAAATAAGAAACAGAAGGTGACTGCAGCTGTCATGCAGGGAACCTGATGATCTCCATCCCCAAAGGCTGAGGTCTAAGTCACATCTCCGTTTCTCAGTTCCATTTTTATTGCCCTGTGCCTTTCTGTCAGTGACAGCAACTACTCTCTGGATTTGATTAGTGGTGTCAAAATTGTAACCACTATCAGCTTCTTAATGTTTGGGGGTTTTTAATTTGAAGATGAATGCTAGAACTGAATCCTGCCACCATGAAGGACAATGATCTGAAGAACTCAGCTTTCCTACAGATTTGCAGCACCTGGGAGATACAAAACCATTACCGAAAGAGACAAGTTTTGGCACACATCATTAGCATGTACTACATTAATGATGGGAAGAGCTGTTCCTGTGTAACATGAGAACTCAAGGGAAAAGACAGCTGGAGTAGAAGCCTCTCAGTTTCCAGACCTTTAGTCTTTCAGAGGGCCATTCTCTCACATGGTAATTTCTGCCCACTGGAGAGCAGAGGGCAGCTCTGGGTGGGATGTGCTATGGTGTGGTCCCAGGCACACAGGCAGAGGGAAAACCCTGGTGCACACATAGCAGCAAGGATGAGCCTCAGCATGATCCCACTGTGTCTCGGTCCTGCGCCCTCTTTTCCAACATGCTTTTATGCCTTTGCACAGATTGACTGTGGCACATTTATATCCAGCAGTGCTACTCTACAGCAGGGAATTCATGTTGTGAATTTATGGCTGGATTATGTCCCTCTTTAAGTTACCTCATAGGACAAAGCAGCTGTAACACATGGTCCTCACAGCACTCCTGCACTGGAAGCAGGCTTGAGTAATAGGCAGTAGCCTCACTCAGCCTCTGTTCATGTGTTGTCACAACAAACCCCTCTAATGTGGTAAGAAAATTTAGACAACACCCTTTTCCCTGAGGTAAGCAGATTTAAAGCTTATATTTCAGCTGAGCCATTTAAGAAAAAAGGAAATGAAGTATGCCTCTCTTCTGAAAGCGTATTTTTGAAATCTAGGCCGTATATATTTTGGTTCACATTATATCATTCTGGTTTAAAACTCCATTTTAAAAAATCCACAAAATAAAGATAAAACAGCCACTTGGGTTTTTTCTTCCCCCAAGTCCTCAGTGATATTACTGCATGTATGCAAATAAGGCCGTATTTATTAGTCCACAATGCAGTCTCTCAGCTCATTTTTTCTGTCCCAGGAGAGCAGTCTTGGAATTTTAAGTTTCCTATATCAAATAATAGTAAATAAAAAACTTCAGACTAGAGATAGGGAGTATAACCAGTTCATGCTAAGTTCCCTATTCACAAGTGCTAGCTGCTGTACTGTCTTGTGACAACATAGCACTTCGTATATTCCCAAAGGACTAAATGATCCGTACCTGTAGATCCTACCAAGCATATATGTGAAGGTATTGTTTTTGTTCTGATTGTGCAAAACATCAGTCTGGAGACACACAGGATGTAGAGGTTACAGTTGGTGAATGCCTGATCCATTTAGGGTGTGTGGGTTGCTGTTTTGTTTTCATCAAGAAATTGGTTGCTTTGTTTTGGTTTTAAAAGCCAAACAATGAAACTTTATTCAACAACTATGGAAAACATTTCCATGACAAGAGCTCTCTTGACTTTCAGTCTTAATTTTCATTCCTTTAATTTCTACTTCTTAATTGGAGTTGTGTATGTCATACTGACTACTTTCTCTCCATTATGTGGCTGTAGTCCTGGACATATTTATGCATACAATTAATATTGTTATCACAAGGCATATGAGATAAAGGTGGTAAAGCAATGAGTGTGTTTATGTGTATAGGATGTTGGGGATGTAAATATCCTCAAATATCTCTTCACTCAGATGGCTACAATCTCCTTAAATGCTGCATTGTCAACCTACACATTTTGCCTGTGTTAGTCTCCTGTCTGAAAGCAGTCCATCCACATCATTAATCATGTGCTGATTTTTCCCTGTTAAATATCCTTTCTCTTCAGGTAATCAAGTATCCTAATATGTACACAGTATTCCACGTCTGATTTCTTTGCATCTGTTCATTAGCATATAGCACTCATCCACACGGTTGGTCACAACCATTGATGTACATCCATGTTCAGAAAGACACAGCTCCCAACTGGAAATGCTCCTGGGGGTGAACAGCATATATTCCATTTGATGACACTGGAATGTATGTTGCTCAAAAACTTTCCATGCTTTTTAAAAAATAATGTATGAAATACATTAAATAGGACAGAAAGAGTATGAAGATTTCATTTACCCAGAGCATTCTCTATTAAGGCAACTCAGACAGGTCTAAAGGTGCAGTGCTATCTAAAATGCTCTGAACTGTAATTATCAATTTAATGTAATTCAGAACCTTTTTCTCAATTAAAAGGAAATTAAGAGTACTATAAGTTCAAGGGTTTGTGGTGTTCCCACATTTGAAAAAAAAGGCATAAGGAAAAAGTAAATAAATCAATAAATAGGAAGTGCAGAAATATTAAGTAACAGCATGGTAATCACTTTGAACAGAGAAATATATAAATAAATCCTTATTTAAACCTCATTCTTACACACTTCTTATGTCTTTCTCAAATCTGGCATTAATGTCCAGCAAAATCCAGGCTGCGCAAAATTGTCAGCTCTCCCTAGTACTCAGCTAATATTTTTATCACACAAGTAAAAAAGAGAGTTGCATGGGCTCTTCCCACTACCATAGCCCCTGCAAGAAGTAGCAGGTGGAAAGTCTTAGAGCAAATACTCAGTGCTGTCTTTTTTAATAATGATTTTTCCTCACATTATAATACGTTTAAGTGCTGTGCTTGCTCTTTAAGACGGCCTCACTTGATAATCAATGTAGCCAGTCTAGTGAAGTGCACTTCCCTGCTGTGAGAAAGCACAATTCCTCTTACTGCCACAGCCCCCCGCTGACATGTTTTACAACATTGAAGAAGGAAACTGTTAAACCTTACTTCTCTCTTTTCCCTCAGTGCAGACAGAAATCTTCTTTCCTGCTGGTTTCTCCCTTGAACTAAGAGCCGTTAAGATGTGCCCTGACTTTTACCCAGAGCATTGCCCTAATTTTAACCTTGTGCAACGGTTATCTTAATTTTACTCAGATTTTTGGAACTGACTCATTCAATATGTCAAACTGAAAGTGTCTGGTAAAAGAATAGATTTCCTATAAGCTCGGTAAAAAGGTCACCTTACCAGGCTTTCTTCAGAGGAAGCAGGAGTCATTCTCAGTGTACTGACATACAAGCCCCATCTAGTCAGACTGGGGCATTCTTGCTGCTCTCAAGGATGTAAAAGGCAAGGAGGCTGTGCTTGGAATTCTGCATCTGCAACGTCAGGCACGTGCCTTTGTGCCATGAGCCCCACTTCTCACCAGTAGCATTTTTAAAAAGGGAAGAGAAAAGAGAAATCTAGGAGTTGATAAGTGAAATATAGGAGCCTGTCAAGCTGAATAAGCCCTGTTAATGGATGCTAAAATTATGACTTTAATGGATGTTAAAATTATGACTGAGAAGATGATACAGGTGCAAGTTTTATGAGTGTGAAACTTTACCTTGACATAATGAGTAAAGTTAAAGCCCGAGGTTTTTATGCCATTATGAGAGGCTCTGTCAGTGAGCACTGTAACCTAATTAGTTTTGATGCAGCAAATCAGCAAAGCCACCATTGCTTATGACCTCTGCCAAGAGCATGAGAGAGCCAGACAAATGAAGCTTAAGATGCTATTAGTTGTTCTGTTCCAAAGTTCCAGATAAAATATGACAGGATGTTGTTGCTTGACTTCGGCATCAGCTCTCCAGATGGCACTCAGCACTGGCTTGTAGCGAGGCTCGCAGGGAGGCTGCCACATTGTCTCTGTCAAAACGAAAGTTTTCCAATTACAAAGAGATAATTTGAAGAGATGCAAACTTAATCTCCTGAACGAAAGGTTGCAAGCTGTGTAATAGCAGTTGAGGGGAGAGATTTCGCATAGTTCACTTGCTGTAAACACTGCTGCTCAGGAAAGCTTTATTATCCTTCCCAGAGAAATAAAGTAATCAGATGCTCTTGACTCTGTGCGTTAGGACAGCTGTGACTGGGCACGGCCATGGCACAACCTCTCTGGTGGAATTAGTGGGTCTGATCCATCTGCAGGGCTGTTTGTGATGGTTAGGAAAGAGATAAAATGGTGTAAGATGGATCTAAAAGGAAAATTAAGGACTTTTGAACTAGCTGAGACATGTACTTGTACTTTATGGTAGACCAGGTAATTTCTGCCAGTTTAGTTGAGGGAAATAATGTGTGTTTTTTCTCAAATTATTATGAAATCTGTAGAAAAAAGAAACAGAATGTCATGCAAGTGGAATGGAATGTTTTAAAACATCTTCATATTCATAGCACTGTACCAGTCATGTCGAAGTTATTCAGCTGCCACTGTGACAGAATGACAAGGTAATGGCCTGATAACAAGCAGAAGCAGTATCTAACCTTAAGATCATTTTGAGCTGCTGGGAGCATTAGGAATTGTACAAAGGATAGAAGACAGAGTAAAGAAAATATCCTCCTCTTGACCTATGTACACAAAGAACTTTTGAATGAATGCACCACATTCAATTTGGAAAGCTCTCAGTAGTAAAGCTTTTATATTTCACTCAGTATTACTGAGTGAATCACAGCTGTGCTTTTCAGGGTGTGCGTCCCTTTCCACCTGACACTCTGCTGACAACTGAAAGCAACATGTTTCAGGAACACTATTTGAAATACTGGAACACTTGAATTCCCCTTAAGTGCAACAGAAAACCTTCACCTAGTGAGGATGGTCAAACACAGGAACAGGTTACCCAGAGAATTTGAAGCATCCCTACCTCTAGAAATACTTGAAGCCCAGCTGGGTGGACAGTCAACTGGCTCTGGCTGACCCAGATTGAGCCAGTGGTGGGATTGGACCAGCTCTGGAGACCCCTTCCAGCCCTAACTGATCTGAATATCTATGAGTCTATTCAAATTATCATCTACTAAAAATTATTATCTACAACAAACCGATTTTAAAAGAAAGTTACACTCTGTCTGCTTATAGGGAGGTACACATAGGAAAACATGCAAATGCAGGCAAATAATATAACACCATGAAGCAGCAGGATTAATTTTGATTCCCTGGTTTCTAAGATGAAACTGCTCAAGCAGCCCCACCAGCACACAAAGCAGGGGGTTTGCTGCCAGGACAGAGGCAGCATGAGAGCAGCCTTGCACCACTTTGGGCACTGGCAGCCTCCCAGAGGGATGAGCACTTTGTGGGTATCCAAAGCCTAACCCAGCCTGAGTTTGCTCTTCCATCTTGCCCCTGACCAGGGGGCTTTGTGTGCTGCCCGGTGCCTGAGGGGTGAGGGCTGCCCTGCACACCAGCGTGCTGCTGCCCCAAGAGAGGTCTGGGAGAGCTGATATTCTGTGTCTCACTGGGACACTGCCAGGGAAGGGGAGGGGAAAGCTGAGAGGGGGCTTTTTCCTCTTTCTGTCTTTAAAAAGGCCAAGGGACAGTGAAGCTGTGTGAGTGGGGCAGAATGGGGGAAGGTCAGAAGGAGACCCTACACATCACAAAGTGGACGTACAATTTTCCCTTTGCAGGATGAGTTGTAAACAGGGATGGCAAGGGAACAGGACTTGGAGATTTACACAATCTTCTGGATTGTGTTGTCCAGAAGCAAATCTCCAGACAGATCTTCAGGAGGGGCATTTCTGTGCTTATTTTCCAATTTAGTCCAAATAGCCAATTCAAAGTCAGCAACTTCTGGCTTTAAGATGTCCTTTTTTCCCCCAAAGTCTGTATTTGCATGCTAGCTATGTTGGTACATGGATTCTCTTGACAGTACACTAATGTCTGTCATAATTGCCACTGTGACCCAGCCCCAAATATTTAGTAGGTAAGAAATACTCTGCTTATTAAAATGAAGAAGAATATATGCGTATGCACAGAGCCAAAAATGGCCTCATTTTCACAGATGATACTATCAGTAGTTTCTCTTTGCATGCTGTGTCCCTTTTCCTCTAAGTTAGGACAGGACTTTCACACAGGTACAAACAGCCATGGCAGCCTCAGGGCTGCCATCATGGAATGAGAGAAGTCAGGGAAGCAGCTCACTGAATGGCACAAGGCCTTATCTGCAACAGATTCTTCTGGTGAGAACAGTATACTTTGAGATTTGCCATCAATGGCATAGCTGGAGATACTGAAATCCTGAATCTGAAGGGAAATGTGAGAGCATTTTCACTTCTTTGGAGTAACATTTGTTCAGAGAGCCAAACATAGCAAAGATGAGCTAGAAGATTTTCTTATAATTAAAGTATTTGTCTTCTCTAGGGTCCAGAATGCAACTGTCCCAGATTTTATTCATACATATAGTTTAAAAAAAATGCGCCCTTCCCAAACAGCTGCACCCAAAAGCTGAAATAACTTATATTGGAAATGGGAGCTGCACCATGAAAAGGGGATCCTACAAAAGAGCACCAAGTGGGTAAGAGACTGCTATTAACTGCCTTGTAGGCAGCAGCAAGTTGGTAAATGCTCAATGGAAGTATGAGGTGTGCTGGTGGATTTCCCCAGGGGACTTCATGCACAGAGAGAGCTCAGATGTCCTGAGGCAGTTTGCTGGGGCTCTGCTCTACCAAATAGGGAACACATCAGAGGCTATGCCTGGAACACAAGCTCTCATCTGATGAGTGAAGATGTGGGAGGGATATGGAAAGCCTATAAAGGAAGAAAACTCTTGCATGTTTGATTTGGTAGAGATGAGGAGGTCTTTTTCCTCAGCAAAGTTTAATGTTCCCTCAAATGCACAGCAGATCAGGGCCTGACACTTCTTCTTGGTTAATTATATTTTCTCTTTGGGCTAAAAAGAACCATGAAAAGCATCCTACTGCAAAGGAGCTATAAATTCAACATGAATAGAATAGAATAGAATAGAATAGAATAGAATAGAATAGAATAGAATAGAATAGAATAAGGATATTTCTTTTCCCCACTGAAATGGCAGAGTGTATAAATCTCCAGTGTAATTGAAAGAGGACTGAAAGGAGGACTCTATAAATGGGACTAAAGAAATAGATAAATACAAAACGTAAAGAGAGGAAATAAGAAATTCATGCACAGAAAAATGAAAATGTCTAAAGCAGAACAGCTTGGGGGAAGTGATTCTAGTTTCACATAGGTGTGGATGAGAACAAAACAGTGGTGAAGGGAAACGCCCTATGAAGTGTACATATGTATTTACTGAAAAATTTCACAGAGATATGAGGTTTATGGGTCTGGTTTTGCATTGTTCACAAAATTTGCAAAACCTTTTGTCTCTAACCATCCCTGCACTATGAACTGTTCCCTGCTTTATCTTCAGAAAAGATCTTTTTTTTCCTCATTGAAGAAAAATAGGTTTGATGTAACCAAATTTTTGCAAGAACACATGATGTTCATCAATATCATCTTTCATGGAAATTATTGAAAATCTCTTCTGTGCTTTTGATCAGATGAAGCCACTTTTGTTCTGGCTGCTCGGATGCTGATGGTGGTGCCCTGGAAGGCACACATGCAAATGGAGACACCAAAATGAAAAATCTTGATCTTCTCTCAGCCCACTGCCCAATAAAATTCCCTTTGGTATTTGTAAAGTTTGTGGGTTTTTTCCTATTCCATTACTTTTGAAATGTCAACAATAATTCTGTTTTGTGATGAAAGGGAATTCTGAAATGTTAAGCCTGATATTTGTTCATGTGTGTGCAGCAGAGGCAGAGAGCTCAAGACTTAAAATTTTCTTTTGTTGGACATTATTTATGGAAAGCATTTTAATAATAAGATCCTGTAGCATAGTTGGAAACATTCTTTCACAGCTGTTGATGTTTTAATTCAACATGGGAAAGAGAAACCAGAAAAAACATTTCAGCCACAGGGTTTATATTTTTATAAAATTAAAATACCATTTAAAGCTGACAGCATGTTTACATCTGGATCCTGTATGATAGCAATTGATACATTTAATCTGGCATGTGGCATAAAACAGGATTAGATAAGGTTTTCTTCTTAGCCATGCTTCTTGTGCAAAAGAATATTTATAACAGTGTTCCCAACAAATCACATCTCAGTGCTGGATACTGTGTTGAAATGCATTGTGCATCAGCAGTATTTTCCAAAGGTTGTGTCCCTGTGATTTGTGCTAATTAGCAATGAATTGACTCTGGAGTAGATGACATGCTCAGGAGCATGGAGGTTTGAGTTCAAAAGCCCAAACTGACCAGATCATTCCCCAAATTAGCTGGTGTGAATGCATCTGAAAAAATAGGCTGGAACAGGACCTCACATAAAATTTGATCATTTGGAGCTAGATTATTCAGAATTGAGAAAAAAATACATACTAATGTGAACATTGGGAAAGACTGTACTTGAAATTCTAGGCAAGGGCCCTGGTGCTACTTATTAATTGATGTTTGTTATCCAAATGACTTAATCTTCAAGTCCTCTCAGAATCTGAAACTGTACTGACTTCTATTTGCACAGCCCTTAATGTGCTCATTTCTGCATGCTTCCCTTCCCACCTCCTCAGCTCCTGCAGTGCTATTCTTCCCAAAGGGAACACACAGGTCTTGAGCATGAATTTTTTTGTGAGAAGCCTAACTAATTTGTAATTATGCATTCAGAGGAAAGCTTCTCCCTCATATCCTGGTGCTGAGCATCTCTGAGTATGTCACTACAGTAGCTGACACTTTGTGCTGGGGGCTGGAGTTCCTGGCACTGTGGTCCCCTGACAAATAGGAAACAAAAATAGTGAAATGCGAACCAAGGGTAGCTGCAGTGTGTATTACTGATCACTGTCCACTGGAACTCACTATCCAGTACCTAGAAGTGATGAGTGAGGGGAACAGACGCTGAATATATTTTCCAATCCACAGTGAGCAAGAGTGAGAAATCATGCCTTTTCATGTGCTGCAGGTACACATTCAAATCCACTTTTAGGTAATAGAGGCATATATGGAGCTAAAATAGGTTGGGAGACTATGCTGCTAGTTTTTTTCTAGGCTACAGGTATAAAAAAAAGGCAATATTTGATGCTGTGAAAAAATATGCAACTCACAGCCTAGAAAAAAATGCAGCTGTGTTTTTATATGTCTACTAAAGACTGGAAAGAAAAAGGCACTTTTCTGGAGCTATTAGTAAGCCCTGCTGACATTACTCTGTCTGAATAAGAACAAATAAATATCATTAATATAGAAATAATGAAATAAAACAGGATTTGTATTTGAAGAGAAAGACAACTTATTTCACCCTGTGTCTTGAGTCCATTTATAAGTCATGAAGTCTGAATGAGAGAGCTAAAGCACCACAGACAGGTATTAAATAAGGTCTTAGAAAGGTCTGCTCTAGCATGTGCCTCTCCATCATGAGACAGAAGCATTCAGTAGAGAGGAAAATTGACCTACAGGAGATAATGGACTTATCTGTTAAAGGAGTGGAGATAATGTAATGTTTAATACGACATTCCTGATAACCAATCAGGAAGATCTACCGGTGCCAGATTTCCAAGGTTATTTGTAATTGAATGCAACTGAATATCACTAGAAAGCAATGTGAAAGGAAAGGAATAACCACAGTTTGACAGGAGCAGAGCACTTTCAAATCTGAAGATAGGGTCCCCATCTTGAAGAGCTTAAAGGCCCCAGTTTAGGACTGATTTATATTTAAGCAAGCAGTTAAGCACTCAGCAGGAAGAGGGCAGCTCACTTTGCTAAGAAGAGCAGATACTTTCCTACCCATCCTGTGTCCCTGCCCCTGCTCACAGCTATGCAGTCTCACCCATTTTCACCCAGCTGTAGCACATATCTGACTCCACACTGAGCTGATGTAATGTAAGGCAGCTGCACAAAACTACATCTTTTTTCCCCATGTTCCCTGTTTGCTGGTTTAATGAGTTGGGTTGGCCTGTCATTCATTTGTCAGCTGCTAGAGGGGCTGGAAATTGCAGTTCTCAGTGGGTAGAGTTCTTAGTCCTCAGTGCATGGTAGTAGCCTCTGAATGTGTGGGGCAGAGTGGGGCTGGCAGGGCTTCCTATCGTGATTCAACACTGTGATGCCTGACATATGTGGAATGATTGCTTTTTCATCTAGTGTAGGCTCAAATCCCCCACATCTGCAGCAGTGCAGTGTCTGTTTGGTTTGGTGCAACTGGTGTAGGGCCAAGAGAAAAATTTGGATGGTGATGTTCAAATCTTTCATGGAAGACATCTGGGCTATTCACTGCACATACGTGTAAAGTCAAACACTTATTTTTTCTGTTCTTACCACTTTTTTTTCTCCCTATTTTCAGCTAAGGTGGAGGTCTTGCAGAAAAAGAACATTCATTTCTTAATGCTGAAGGTATTTAAAAAGATGTATAGGGCAAGCAAAGTGCCAGTAAGTGGTGTGTAAACATTTAGGGATGATGACTTAACTGTGCTATTGATTCTTATTTATTTTATTTTTCAAAATATTCTTGGTTTCTGGAGCAAAATGAAAGCATATTTTGGGCACTACTACAGGGTAGCTCTGCAAAAATAACATTTTGTCTGCAACAAGTCGAGCTGTGGTACTTCTCCTTTTCATTTACAGGTACTTTCTGTGGCCACTCAATTTTAGACTTCCAGTCTTCCCATAATTTCTTAATTTATTAAACAAAAATTGCAATAATCCAATATAAATAATCCAATCCAATCCAGTTTCAGAATCAGCTTTATCCCTAGCCCTAGTCCTTTATCCCTAACCCTAGTCTCAGGCTGAGCCTGAGACACCTGGGCAGGGACCAGAGGATAAGCTCATGCAGAGAGCAGTCTTTGGGCAGCACGGCCTCTCCCTTGGTGGCCTCCATCCTACAGTTCTCCAACCCAGGGCCAGGCTTCGTCTGCCTCCCAACCCTATCCCTGACCCTCATGGGATGAGAGCAATAAAAGCCCAGTGGGACCGCAGCTGTCTCAGAAGGTGGCAGGATGGAAGCCAGGATGGGGAAATCTGCACCTTCCTGTCCATGTCTTTTGTCTCACAGTTGAATGACCACTCCTTTCCCTAGGAGAAGAATGAGTAGAGCTGTCCATCTGTCAATTTTTCACTAGTCAGGTCCAGTTCCAGAATGTGTTTTATTTTCTTCGCTCCCACTGTCTTGCTCCTCTTACTCACATAAAAGTTCTTTAGACTAGTCCAAGCTTTTGGGTTTTATTCAGTTGGGCTTTATTTCTGCCCTTTGCATTGTGTTGGATTTTTGTAGCCACAGTCGAGGCTGAGCTGGCCCTCAGTTCTGGGCCCTCTGAGGAGCACAGACTCCCATGCTGAGCAGAGCTGGCTCCTTGCCACCTGCTCCTGTGATAGAGGATGGGTGTCAGAACAAAGCTGGCGGCATGAATTGGCATGATGAGGTGAGAAAGTAGGGTGAACTGTGCTCCAGCTGATGCTTGCCAATGTAATTGCCCTTCAGGCAATAATTCTTGCCAGTGTGATGGCCTCCAGGGACCTTCTGCATGCCAGCCAGAGCCACTTCTGCTTCCCCATCACTCAGCCGCCGTGACTGTTAACCTTATATTAATTTAAGACTGAAGCACTACCTTCACGTTAGTATTTCATAATAACAAATTGAAGGAAATTAACTCTTCTTTCAAAATGCTTAAAGTGGGTAGTAAAGAAAACATTAGTGAGGCTTGGAAGGATGGTCTTGGGAGAAAAATCTCTTGTACTGGTGCATATGCCACGAGGAAGGTGTACTCATCTGGTGCTTGCAGCCTGCTTGGCACTTGCTACAGTAAATTAGTTGGTCTTAAACCAGCAGAAGCAGCTCCCAAAGCCTCTTTCCCAATGCATCACTAAAAATGGCTGGGAATGACATAGTCAATTGTACAACAATGAAAGCAAGACCTACTGTAAATTTAAGGGTGAAAATAACAGGGGGACAAGAGCTGAAAAAAGCTAATTCAGTTCTCTCAGTTGACTACAATGAAAAAATCATTAGTCTTAGATTCCAAGGGACAGTCAGATCCTCACAGTAAAAGTCAGTTCTGGAAGGTGAGAGCAGGTAGTAACCTTGTGGAATTTTAAACTTTCCTGAGTCCAGACTTCATGTTTCACACATGTGTGCATCCCAGGACACTGCCAGGACCTCATCCACCATCTCTGAAGAGCTGGGGCTTTAATACCAAAGAACAGCTTGTCAAATTGCTCTCAAATACCTTTTTCATTTGATTCTCATTTTAGAGGTACACAGTTTGTGGTAATTGGGAGTGGGGTTGTGGGTGAATCTCATCCCCAGTGGGCTACAGCTGTGAAAAGCAGGTGACCAGCATTGAAGGTAATGAGCCAGGGAGTGCCCAGGGGCATGGACCAATCACCAAAGGGAACAGAGGGCACACAGGTGCAATGCATGAACCATGAGGGTATAAAAGGTTGTGCTGAAGAATGAGAAAGAGCAGATGCTTGAAGTCTTCTGAACTGTCATGATGTTACTCTGTGTGGGCAAATGCTTAAAGCCTTCTGAAATTGTACGGTGGTACTCTGTGTATTGTAGCTATCTCAACTGCGATATATGCTGGCACATAATTTTGTGAGTGTTTTTATATCACTGTGTGGCAAATGTTCCTTAGCTCTGAATGACTGCCATTATACAAAAAGCTGAGTTGGGTTGCCAAACACTCATTCTTTCTTTGTAACGCCTCCTCTAACTGGAAATTTGAAGGTTCCCAAAGTCTAGCCAGCCTTGACAGTAGGTGGAAACTCCAATACCCTAAGGGAGTGGGCAAGAAGTTTTCTCATGTAGTAGCAATTGTCTTATCAGGGTGATAGATGGGGCAGATAGGCCATGCAGTGCCTAGAGATATAGTGTCATGAGACCTCCCACAGCACTACTCTGTGCCCAACTTCCATCCTGAATCCTGGCCTGTTTGGAAAAAACCCGGTCATTTTTAACCAGCTTTTCAAGCACTGCTGCTGACTGTCAAAATTGCTAAATGCTTAAAAGACCCACAGCCAGGCAGTGCTGGTTCCTCTCAATGCAGTCTGTGGATGTCACAGTACTTTTGTAGGATTTCCAGCACATTTGCAGACGATACAACACATTCAAACATAAATCTCATCAATTTGCATCAAACATCCTCCTTTGCAGTTTATGGCTATGTAAATGTCTTTAATAAAAACCCTACCACAGGAAATGTCTTAAGACAACTGCTATTTCACAGCTTCACTACAGGTTCCTGATGTAAGTTAATAAAGGCAAGCACAATATCTGATGTTTGCAGTGGTAATTGCACAGGCCTCACTGTGAATGATGGCTAAATCTGATTGTGCATGACTTCCTTTGCGCAGTGTCTGAGTTATAGTGTAGGTTGAAGCCTGAAAAATCAATGGCTGCTATAATCACTCAATTAAAGCCTTTGAAAATCATTAGCAATTTGGTAAATTTAAAATACTTCACCATACGTCATTTTTAAACAGAGAGTGCCAGACCAGCACAACTCCATTTGTTACACTGGGGAACTGCTGCCGGAGGGGTAAACAGGAACAGCGTTAGGCACTATGGCTGAGTAGGCAAGTGTATCACTGGAGCTGAAAGCTGAGAGAGACACAAGTCACCGCTGTGAGCTTTACCTGATTTACCATGTTTAGCCGACGTTACCCTTCAAGTGGCCAAATACATGTCAAAATCTTGGAAAAGCCTTGCTGGCCTACAGAGCAGTAGTCCCCCTACAAATGCCACAGGTTTGGATGAACTCTGAGCCCGAGCAGCAGAATGGGCTGCAAAGGAGGAAAGGAAGCAGCACCATCAGAGTCCTTTGTTACTGAGAGAAAACCAGTGGACAGCAAGACCTGGTTTTAGAGTGGGACATATGAATGAATATGGCCGATAAAAAAGAGAAAATAACTTACTGATGCCAGGAGTCTAATATTTAATTTCCTAAACAAAATAGAAACTGAACATGATATTGTATTCCATCTGGACTAAATCTATCCATCTGCAAAGATTTAACTTTGAAAGATAGCTAATAGAGATAGAAAATATCTCAACTTGTGTGTTTATTTTCTTTAACAGCCTGCTCTTTGGAAGCAGTGGCATCTAAGTGCAGCTGCACCACTATTCTAAATATGTGGTCCGTCTGTCTGAGGAGAAAGAGACACTCCGAGAGAATGAGCAAGTTGACAGGCACCGGTCAGTGCACCAACGCCTCGTGTTCCCTAGAGCTGTTGGATTTACGTAAGTGCTATTTAACTTTGTGGAGCTAGGCAGATTAATGAACTTGAGAGAGATGCAGTGTGGGGCTAGGAGCAGCTACTTCACTTAATCTATTGCAGCTTCTAATTTTAACAATTTTGGGGTAAAAGTACATTTTAAAGCGAATTGTCTGTCCTTAGAGTGCAACGTGCGGTGGCTGTTGAGCAGAACAGGCAGCAATCGCTCCCGCAGGCATCCGTCCCCACGGGCAGGGGAAGCCGCGGGTGTTGCCCTCGGGTACCCAGGGTGCCGGTGCGGGCTCGCAGCCTCTCCCACTGCTCTGCCGGGCGAGGGGAGCCCGGCGCGCAGCTCCCGCACAGGCCCGGACTGCGGGGCTTGCGGCAACGTCCCGGGAGCGCACCCGCGGGCTCCGTCACCCCGCGGGCTCCGTCAGCCCGCGGCCGAAGGCCCCGGCGCAGGCGGCCGTAGCCGGTGCGGCAGCGCCACCTCGCGGCGCCCGACCCGCCCCTACAACTGCGTCTGGGAAAGGCGACTCGGGGGAAAACTTCTCACAGGGTTTGACTCTTTCCCTGGCTCGGTATTTATTTATTTTTTTTTTCTTCCCACATGGAAAGGTAGGAAATTAGCTGGAATAAACAAGGCCAGCACTGGACTTGTTTTGTCCTAACTTCAGTTTTTCTATATGGTTGGGTCCAGACACTAGTGTTTTTCATTTAAGAAATGTAATTCAGGTTATTTATGCAGTAAAATATCCAGTGAATCAATGAATGAAGCTTAATTGATGCCTTAATGTTTTTAGTTCTTCATCAAATCCATACTGATGAAAAAAAAGCTATTTGAAAACAGAAACATGTAATAGTGAGTAGAATAAAAATGTCACTTTTCTGTGATGACTTATTGTTCCAGTGAAAGGCAACACATTTGCTTCCCAGTTAACAGGGAAACCTAGGTAGGAGCAGAATAGTATAGGGTGTATTAATATTTCTCCTCAGAAACTGACTACAATTTTAAAATTGTCTGTCACTTTAAGTCCACTGCCTATAAATTAGGAACTGTAAGTACTGGTAAACTTTATTTACCAGTGGCATGTGGTCAACAGTCTCTACTTGGTGCAAATTGTCACAAAAGTACACACATTTAAAATGCTGGAATGCGTAAACACAACCCTAAACTTCTGCACTTGCACAAAGCTGCCTTCCTGAGTGTAAGAAATGCCATCACACTCTGTTGTACTTCAGCAGTAGCTTCATTCCCTTCCCATTTTATCACTTCTACATTTGCAGCCCCACTACTGCTGCCTGGCACTGTGAACACATGCTAGGCTGCAGATTTCCAACCCAACTGTATCCTTCAGACAAACATCCAATGGCTGTGTTCCGAGGAATGGTCTCCCACAAGATTTGTGATTCACCCCGTCTACCTATATGATATCCAGAAAACTAATCTCCAGGATGACAGCTCATTCAGCACTCTGGAAATTTACCCACGCTGAGTTCCTCTTTAAATAATGACCTGACATTTGTTCTGTAGAGGGAGACAAAGCCCAGACTGATGAAAACGGTTGGCAGCTGCTTTCATTTGTGCCATTCAGAAGCCAGATGATAATTTGTCCTCAGGGACCCATCACTTCTTGGCAGCCAGACCTGTCCACTGCACTTTGCTATTACTTTTGCTGTTACCTACCACCCCTGGTGCATGTAGCGCACACAGAGTCAATATTCAAAGCAGACTAAGCTAAAATTTACTGCCAAGAGTCATGAAGGATTTCATGTTTCTGAGAAGTGGGAGATAAGATCAGATATTAATTTGGTGTTGATAAATATAAAGCAGTAGATATTGGGAAAGACATTTGTTAGATCTACATAAAAGGTTAAATTAGCTATTGCTCAGAAAAGAGATCCCAGCCTCTCTGAACAGTTTAATGAAGGCATTAGCTAAGCAATAAGGGTCAAAGAGGCAAAGCATTCTGAACTAGTAGGCAAACAGACCAAAACAGAAAACACTGTTCCAGATGAACTTTGAGTTCATATTTTGCATGCAGTGTGGAGCTCTCATTCCTTTAAATTAGCTAGAGTGGAATTACAAAATGTACAGACAAGGGTGACCAGGATCTTAGAGCATCTTCCATATAAGCCGAGATTAAATAAATGAGGACTTTCCAACCTGGAAAAAAAGAGGTTACTAGGAGCTGATAATAATGATGACACATAAAATCATCAATGGGATCCAGGAGAACAAACTTGGAAACACCATATAAATAGATAGGGCCATCCACACCTCAGCTGTGGAAGAGCGATAGCAAGGAGAAGACTCTATGCATTTATATTCATGCATGTGGTCCCACCACATCTTAGATCCCTCTAGATGCAGAGCCTCCCATGAAGGGAGAAGATATACATATATATATATCATACTGTGCCTCTTCCATCTATTCCTTACAGTTTTTATTTTTAAAGATCCCCAAATTGTTGCTAGTATGTTGGATGCCATCTATTCTACCCAGCAACAGAGGAAGTCATAGCTGCCCTCCAGAGACATGCATGCAGAGAAGATGGGGAGAGACAAGCTGAAGCAGGCTTCCCTTTTTAAGGATTAAAAAAGGAAAAGCCCCAGTGTGCTGCAAATATTCCAGCCACTATTTTCCAAGTACATGATCTGCTCTCTCCTCTAAGCTGAACACTTGAATGTGTCCAACTCTCACTGCAAGGTCAGGCAGCAGTACAGGCAGCCATGCCCTGCTTCTCCTCTTGGAACCAGTGCTCTCTTACATAATCCCTCCTGTTGCCCTGGAACCTGTCTGCAGCCACCTTCAGTCAGGAGTGGTTAGTGAAGGAAAAGGAGTGGGAGCTCAGCCTTGGAAGTTACTGTGCAACACAAATGCCAGTGGTGCCACCAAGGAGGAGTTGAAGGGACGCTGTGCATAAAGCAGTGCCAAGTTCTCAAATGCATCTGTTTCCCTGGCTATAGCACAGGCTGCCAAAATGCAATGCTGGTTTATGGCTGAATCAAATTGCACTTTAGTCACGCTACTGTCCCTGTCCTCTGCAACTGCTTTAGTCCAGAATTCCTGCACAAGCCTTCCTGCTTTCACATAAATGTACATTGATGATTTTTGCTGAAGAAAATGCAGGCAAGGTGGAATTCACTCTTCAGCCTGGAGTCAGGAATCCTTCCTTTGGTGCTTCTGCCCATGCAGACAAAACCTCCTTGTAGAAGCTGCTGTGGTCTGCAGCTTTCTCCCCTCCAGCACTGAGGGCACTCAGGCAGGGCCCTGGGGAAGCCACGCAGCCAGGGCTGCCCTGTGGCTCAGAACTGCACCCAGCCACTGCAAATGGTTACTTCAGTTACTTCATACATAGTTACTTCAGCCCTGAAGCTTTCCTATCATGGCCCACGCAGGTGAGAACACCCCTGAGAGGCCACAAATCTGGTTCTCACACATGAAGGTGAAGAAAGGAAGAAGCTTGGTCTTATTTTCAGCAATACCAATGACCAAAAATAAGCTGGTACAGAACAGGAACTGGTGTACCACAAAGCCTGAAAGAGTTTCCTTTTCCCCCAAATGGTAGGAAGGGAGCAGAGCATGAACCAGATCTGGTGCAGTTGATTTCCTTACCAAGCTGCACAAGCCTGGCCCATGGCTTGGGCTGCCCTGTGGTTTTGTTTTCTATGACTCCCTCCCCTTCCTGGCTATAGACTTGGAGCAATCACTACTCAGCATTGATCAGTGAGACTGTCTCTACATCAGGCACACCCCACATCACTGAGACACCAAGAACATGTTATTGCAGAAACAGCAAGGCTGGTATTTATTAGCCTCTCCATTATATGCAGCATTTTTATTTTTTAAACACTTACATTTACCCATCCCTTCTCATTTGCTCTGAATGTAGCCACCAGCTCAGCTGAAGAGGTGTTTGCCCTCTCTGTTCCTCAGGTGTGTCCTCAGGCTGGGACTACTGGTTTCCACACCAGATCTCTTTATGCCAGATCATCATGGAACCCAGTTTGGGCAGCTTCCCAGCCAGATGCATGCATTGCCCATTCAAATCCCAAAGACAACAGAAAAAGAAAAGCCCATCCAAAATGGAGAAGAGGGCATGTGCAGTATCTTCAGCTTTACATGAAAATGTCATTTCAGTTCACTGTTTCCCAAATACCGAGCCCAGTGACTGGTGATAATTTTCTGTTCTATCTTAAAACTGTAAAAGAGTATTAGTGCCTTTCTTTGGTAGTATTCACCCCAGAACAGCCAGGAAGGAAATAGTTTGAAACAACAGATGCTGTTCACAACCAGTGCTTTGGATATATTTCCAGGAGGAGTTTCTTCCCTCCCCATGAAAACAGACACACATTCTCATTTAACAACTAATTGATTTATTTAACAATACAAATTTCTTTCTACTGCATGGTTTAGCAGAGAGAACTTGAGAAACAAAATTAGCTTCTTTTCTTTTTCTTTTAAAGTTTAAATGTTTACACAAAAACAACCTTTACTTCAGTAAATATAAAATTTACACACAAAAAAAATCTACATTAAAAAAGAACAGAATCATGACAAACCAACAGAAAAAAAAAAAGAGGATGGGAATTCAGTGTAAAGGATCCAATTGCAAGGAAGGCAAGATGGGGCAACACTAACAAGGCATCCCATTTGTACACCTAGGTATCTGAAGCTGTAGGTACGATACAAACCCAAAATACATTAAAATTAGAATTAAAACCTGTATTTTTATAGCAGAATATTTTATGATATAAATATCAGTAAATTCTGTAGGCAACACAGTTAGTGCAAGAACTCCATAGTTTGCTCTCCACTGGAAGGTCACTGGAGCGGTGTAGGAGCACCCTGTGGCCCACGAGTGCACTAATGGTCAGCAGGGAGCAGACTTTAGACGCGCAGCCCAGATGTGATAGCCCCTTGTTTCATTGCCAATCTGTGCTATTTCTCACACATCCAATGACATGACAAGAAATTCTGGTCACCTTCAGCAGTGATTTCCAGCACTTCATCTCCTGGCATTAGTCTGTTACCTGACTTAGGCATATTCACCTGCCAGATCCTGTTTCTCATTCCCTTTTGCACTTTTTAACCTGAAATCTAAAGCTATCTTGTAGCTACCAAGAGAGATTGGCTTCTAGGTTGAGATATTTGGGATACACAGTTCTTCAAGCCACCTTCAGGCATCTGTAGAAATATTTAAAGTAGGGTGGACAATTCATGGTCAAAGGTTACGTGATACAAAAACCAGGGACCTGTATAGTAATGGTTAATTTTAGATCTAAATCTTTAGTATCTTTTGTTTTGATTTAATATTTAAACTTAACATTCAGCTTTCATATATTAAATGAGCAGAGCATCTTATGGATGGAAGTGCTATGTTATCTTCAAAAACACCAGGTAGTAAGGGAGACTGTAAAATTTAAAATTAAGTGTAATTTTAAAATCATTTAAAGGAATCAAGTGTATTTTTTTATAATCCATACTGTGACTGACAAACTATAAAAGCTTAAATTATAAAACTATTAGTGACTCTACCTTTTAAACTGTATGTACTATAAAGCTGTATTTTTGTACTTACAGATGTTACAAAATTTCCAAGGCAGGAAGTGAAGGGGGGAAAAGGTAGTCTAAAACACTTTTACAGATTTCATTTTTACTAAGAAAGGTTATTTCCCCCACAACTGTTTTTATGTCATATAAATCTGATTAAATTCATTGTACTCCTCTCTTTTCTGGGTAGATGATACAGTGTTCAATCATGCTTTGGAAGACCTTTTTCAATGGATAACTCAGTTCTCTAGGTCAGCAAGTCCAACTTGCTTTACTCAGAAAAAAAAAGCACCAGACTATCTCTAACTTGGCCATCCTCCTGCAAAACCTTTGTAGCAAGACTGAGGCAGCCTCTTCTGAGAGCAGGACTGGCCCTGAAGCAACCAGCTACATAGACTTCTGGAGTAAGCATATGAAATGTGATCATTTCAACTTGAGAAAGAGCTGAAAAGTATTAAATTTCAGTAAATTTTAGAAATTTCACTTGTTCTGTTAAAAACAAAACAGGGAAAACTTAATCCACAGGTGTGCATTAAATATTTAATAGCAAGCCTCTGCTTATGCATATTAATTTAAAAATTATCCACAGGGATCTGTGATACATTGGCCTTGCCTTGTTACTATAACTAAATTTATTAAAATATTAATTTAAAATAGGAAAACAAAGAAACTACTCCTTGGGGAACATGTTTATTGTGTTTGAGATGATACACTGGGTGCTCTCTGAGCTACAAAGGGAAAAAGGAAATCCTTTCATTACAAACTGACAAAGGTAAAAGTTAAAACAGTTTTCACAACAGCATGTACCACATATTGGAAATAGATCTGGGTTTAATACAAATGACATAATTCCTAGTAATCTACAGCTACCTTTAATAACTTCATACAGATAATGAATTAGGCTAAAATGCACTATAATATTTGGTTGACTTCAGGAACAGTATCCTTAGTACATCACAAAATACATTTTGATATCCCAAAGAAGCAAGACTTGCAAGTAGGCATTTTAAACATAACTAATCTACAGCTACAAACTTCTACTCTTGATAGCATTTACCTTTTTGGGGGGGCAGTATCCCAGTCTTCAAAAGGATAAAAGCAGAGTAGAATCAGTATAACATATACACAGAAGTCCGTATTGTAAAGGCTATAAAGATTTGTTGCACACTGCAAAGTTGCCTTCTGCACCTTCACACTGCACAAGTAGTTTGTCATTTATGTTGCATATCTCTTGGTCCACTGTCTGGCTATCCTGTCATGTTCTGCTCTGTTGGTCAGGTACTGAGTGGCTATGCTTCCAACCAGAGGGTCAGC
Source organism: Molothrus ater (assembly GCF_012460135.2). Lineage (NCBI taxonomy): Eukaryota > Metazoa > Chordata > Aves > Passeriformes > Icteridae > Molothrus > Molothrus ater. The sequence continues at coordinate 14,718,798 of NC_050484.2, forward strand.
TGCAAAAGGCAGGGGAAAATGCATCAGAATCCATCCCATGAGTAACAGAAATCCCCAAGTTAAAACATACTTTAAAACACATAATCCATTCCAAAATATAGTTTAGACCAGAATTATAGTGGAGCTCTCATCATATAAGACATTTCCAAGAAAGCACACATGAACAAAGCACAACAAGCAGAAAAAGAGGACCGAAAAATCTGCTGTGGTTATCTGCATATGAATGAATCTTGCCTCAGGCAGGTGCCCTGCTTTCAGCCCTTTGCCTGCAGGACACATTCAACAGCTGCCCAGCACCTTCCTGTCAGGGAGGTGCACAGGACTAGTGGGAGTTAGAGCATTTGGGCTGCAGGACACACCGAGGGGAACCCTTCAGGAGCCATCAAGCCTTTGTAGCTAAGAGGCTGATCCATTTCTCCCTAACTGTGACCACTTTCTGTAAATGAACGGTCCCTTAGCACGATTGCTCAGTTCCTGCCCTGACCGCAGGCAATTAGCATCCACTGCCTAATGACACTGGTCACACATTGCTGCTGAGAATCTGTACTGCTTCCATGGAGCTCCTCCCCTCCCCACAGGATCAAGGAAGCCTCTTTGAAATAGGGAGAGTTGTCTCTGAGCATCACCTCCCTCACATTTGCAAGATTAAGCCTTTCAACTGCTGTCTTAAGAGACTTCCTGCAGCCTCTTCCGACATGCAGGATTTATAACTCAGGAGAATGTTGCTCCTTTCCTGGACTGAACACTCCTTTACTGAACCTCCTTCAATACAGACCTCGAATGACATCAGCTTATTTTCTCCATCATATCTTGGAAAAAAAAGGACTTAGTGCTGTTTACTTTCTGTTGTGTCACAGGAGTGAAAAACACCAATAAAAGAGGGACTACATCTAATATGGAGTGCTTCACCACAAATTAAAAAAATATTAAATTTTATTTAATCTTCATGCAATCAAATATACAAATTACATTCCATGGCAACTAAGTCAAACGACTGAGAGTCTCTCAATGAACTATCAGCTCCTCACCTGGGTTGCAGTCTGTCAGAAGTGAACAAATAGACAGCAGAACCTTTGAAATAGTCAAAGCAGGGCTCCAGTTGTCTTTCAGGATATCCAGACAGATGACTCCCTGACTGTTGATGTTGCAGTGATAAATTCTGGTGCGGAAAGTAACCTGAAATCACAGCATAAGAGACACAAAGAGTCATTCAGTGCTGCCCAGATATGGTGCCTCTTGGCTCTGAGCAGCCTGGGGGACTCCCAGTTCTGCAGAGCTTCTGCAGACACAGCTCCTCTCTGCTTGGCTTCCAAACCACAATTGTTTAACAGAAGAGTGACTATTTTCTGAAGCCAGGGCTGCCTTTAACAAATGTACCATGATGAGATTAGGGGCATAAAACTGCTTTCACACAAGCTCTCTGCATGGTACCCACAAAAACAAGGACCTACTTTATAGTATGGTAGCTATTTATTGAACATACCACATGTCAGGAACATTCTAATCACAAATGTAACTTTACTGTAGTTTCTGAAGGTGAGGAAGTACACAGAATTTGTCTGCATGTGCAGTATTAGTTGATCTTTTTCTTTCTTTCAAATGCCTAAATACAAACCATGAAAATTAGTCTTGTTAAATTAACAATGAAATCTTTGTCCTTACCCTTCATTAGGCAGAATATAATATACAGCCAAAACAATGCTATTACACTCACTAAATCCATCCTTAAATTATTTCAGACTAATATTGATAGAGCATGTGAACCTTCTGCACAAATAAGAAGTGAGAAATATGTAACTGCTTTTAATATGTAACTGCTTTAACACAAAGCACAAGAATATATGGACATTTTTCTTTTTCATACTGACTGGTGGGGGAGGGAGTAGAATCCACAATGTACCCTGAAAATTTAAAAACTATCATGATCTAAAAAAACCTACAAGATTTGAATGAAGAATTTGTCTAAAACTGTGCATCACTTCAGTATAACATTCTTAATTCAGAACATATTAAATGCTGTGGGTTAAAGAGAAGTATGAAATACAGAATGTATATTCTTTATGTTGTATTCATCCTGGGAATGAGAAAAGATATTAGATCTGTAGTAACATAGTTATAGCCGCCAAAGATGTCAGTCATGGAATGTTGTGTGGCAAAAGATATTTAGTTATGAGAGTTTTGCAGTGTCTTTTCTGGTGACTTGGTCAAGAGCTGTTATTTGGCAGTAAGGGAGGGGAAAAGGGAATGACCTTTAAATTCTTTCATATCCATTAATAAATTACAATTTATTAGGTGTCCACACTATTTTTGAGCAAGGAATTGACATTTTAATTTAAGGTGAGTTTAATTTAATAAAAAGAGCTTTTGCTCAAAAACATTATCAAACAAGATTGCTGATTTTAGCAGTAGTAAATAGACATTTTAAAATAATTGAAATTCATCACACTAATTTACCCAATTTTAAGTCACAATATAATGCTCCAGTTTCCTATGTGAACTTATTTTAGCTTTTCCTCATTTTTTAAAAAATTACTGATAATATTTAATATGGAATCTGGCTTATACAGAAAGACTATTATACATATATTTTAGTAGCTAGAATGAGAATAAGGAAACATAAGTCTTGTGTTGTCTTCTACTAGAACTAAAATTTCTTGAATCTTACCTGATTGATCAGAATTATCATCTCATTTATCACTTGGTGAAGTTTGGAAATCAGTACTGACTGTGGTAATCAAGAGGTAAATTAGATGGGATTTTTCTGAGACTGCAAGCCAAGATTTTGGACCTTGTAGTTTTCAAGAGACCATAAACAGATTTGATATTCAGAAAGTGATGTGCAGTCACTTGGCTTGCTGCATTCTTCTCACATGAAAAAATGATAAGCACAATAAAAACCTTACCCTTACCTTTGGTGGCTTGAATGGATAGTCAGAAGAAAATGTGATATCCAGGAAGAAAACGCCTCCTTCATATACAGAACCTGGAGGTCCAAGTATAGTAGATCTCCATTCATAAATGTTATCTCCTTTAGGACCGGCACTGTGTAAAGAAAAAAGGGGAGAGGAAAAGAAAGAGTCAGATGTACCCTTGAGAGAGGCATTTTATGGATTTCCTTCACATTCATTTTATTGAATAGAAACCTTTTGATTATTTTTAACACCTGCCCAATTTCCAGCTGATTTCAGTGGGCTAGATGTTTTAAACTGGCACAAAAGCTGGGTACTCTGCTGTCCCTTTGGAGAGACAGCAATGAAATAGAATGACCATGCAGTACTGGTTTTTCACTGTCCAAAACATATCCCCAGATCTACTTTCTTGAGTATGTCATTGCTCTGAGCTTCCACATCACCCTTTCATCACCTTTTCTACACCACCCATTCGATGCCATCATATTCGTACACAAAAGGAGTTTTACATCTTGACCACATTCGTCTTCTCCAAGCTTTTAGCAGTTCACACCTTCATAAAAAATGTGGCTTTCAAGTATATTGATACACACTTATTGCTACTTGTTTCATAGGCTAGAGTGAAATGTTACACCCTTGGGCAGCAAAACTGGGGAAGGGCTAGAGAATCAAGTAACAAGGAATTGAGCTTCTTGCAGCAGTCGTGCCAAATAACTGTTTCTTCAGGATATATCTGTGTAATGCCTCTGGGCAATCGGCAATGAGACAACGGGCCAAAAATATTTTATTTTAAGAATGCATTTCTCACTAGGGAAAGGGTTACTGCATGATTATTATTAAAGTAAAGGTTTGGAAGAATGGATAATGATCCAGTATTTTCTCAACTTCTGAGCTGTCACTAATGCTATTATCACACAGTAACCATCTAACCTCCTCACAAAAAAACAAATAATAAACCCCTCCCCTTTGTCCCCCAAAGGAACAACCGCCAAAAAAAAAAAAATCTTTAGCAAGCCTGGATAAAAATTAACCTAACCTTCCACAAAGGGTCCTGAACCCACCCTGCTGAGAGCCAAACTTACTGAACTGACTGCTACGGAGAGCAACAGCACTGAACTCATGCAGACACAATGGCTTGATCACATCTATGCAGATAAGCCAATAACACAGCACTGTGAAAGATCCTTTCAGTTCTCCCCACCTGGGCAGTTTCCCAAGCACCACCTCCATTTCCCAGCCATGCTGAAGCAGCCCCATCCTTCTCCCTCTGTGGTGCCCAGGACCAGGCCCTGAGGACTGTCACACGTGAATTGCACATGAAGCGAGTGACAGGGCATGGCACCAGAGTCTGGGAATTTGTGGTTTCTGGAACTGCTCGACACACAGAGGAAACTCCCAACAAATAAAAGGCTCTTCCTATGCCACGTCACCCCATGTATTTGTCATACATATGTTTGCAGTCTGTAACACAACATGTTGGACATCCATCCTTACTATGTAGCCAAACATGGAGACACTCATCAGAGACAAGGAATATGAGCAGTCTGCACTATGGATCTGCAATCCCCCCCCCCTCCCCCCCCCAAATTTAGCTATTTTTACATTAAGATCATATTTGAGGAAAAAAAATGCTAATTTTGATTATGAATTCACTTTCAATTCATAATTTTCCAAGATGCTTTTTATCTTGTAGACATTTCATGTGCCAAATGTTGCAGTTCTTTCATAAACAGGACAAAATAATCATGGAATTTGGATGACATCCTATTTAATTAAAAACAAAAAATATTTTATGAAGCTGTAGCTATTTTCCTGTTGCCAAAATGAAAGTAGATAACAATAGAATGCTGGCCTCCAGAGCACAGCTTGGGGAAAAAAAAACCCTACAGGTGCTGTCAAAAATAAAGTTTGGGTCTAAAATCTTTCTTTCTATTTGCAATGCATACATAAAAGTGGAAGGAAAACACTAAATACGTTTTAAGGAAAAAAAACAAGGGAAAAAAGGGAAATCTAGAAGCAAACAGGTCCATTTTTGGTAAAGCAATGAACCATTTGTACCTTCAGTCACTCCAGAAGATAATTTTATTCACACTCCCTAAAAACCAATTAGTGTAAGAACTGAAAATATTGGGGCAGTAATGACAACATTTAAAACCCACACAGGGCACTGAAATGTTTCAATTAATTCTGGACATTCATCAAGCTTACAGCTAATTAATATTGTTCTTGAAAACCAAATTTCTGTGGAGCAAATCAATTTCAGCATAAGATGTCCTAATGATTGCTTTATAGTTTAATGCAGAGGTTAGTGCTCTTGCCCTGCATGTCAGGTACCTTTCTTTCATACACCCCCAACAGCTGGATGCATTTCAATCAAATTAATGAAATGGATGGATCAAATCAGTGACATGTTCCAGCCCAGTGAATCAGTCACGATTAAGCACAGCACCAGTCCAGGGTCAAACTCTCTGGTAATCACTTAGCAAATCAGAGCCAGGGCATCCATAAGCTGGTAGCCACAAAACACAAAATCTTGATGGAGAAACAGGTCTGAATGACAACTTCAGTGTTTTGGCTACAGAGCATACAAGTGCAGGCCATTGCTAACAGCCTGCTATCCTCATAAATTAGCTTCAGAACATTACAAATTCAGTAAAGGCACCAATACTTCATTCTCAATAAAAAACCCACTTGATTATTTTTTTTAATATGGGCTAAAAAAATCTCAGACAAAATAACAAAGCAATTTAATTGAAATGACAAAATATTATTTGCAGAATTAGGGAGGTTTACTTCATACATTAAAGATGGATTGCTTTTTAAAAATAAATTAGAGTTAACTGGCTGCATCTGCTTCCTAAGCAAATATTCATTATGCCACTTCACTGAGGGATATATACCTGATTCAGATAAGACAAAGGATTTATGACCATGCTGTAGCCAAGCTAGTCCACAGAACAGATTAAATTTACAAGTGTGACTTCAGATGGTAAATTTGAAAAGACATGAGGTTAAACTTGAGGGGCCCATGGGTTCACAGCAGGTCTGTCAAACCTAACTCTGCTGAACCCTGGCTCTCAAGTTTCCCAAACATGAAGGACAGCTTTCCCAGAAGAGTGTTAAGAGCATTCATGTGGATGCAGCAGCATTCACACCAGCAAGAAGCCTGTTAGACTCCCAATGCAGTGGTCACAGAAATCCAAGTTCAGCTTTTGTTACAATTTATTAAATCAAAATGCATTGAAGCTGTCCATATGGAACGAAATGCAGGACAAGAAACTAGGACAAGAAACTTCCAATCTACAATGATGCTGGTAGCATTTTGCTTTCTGCACTTACTAAATGCACTGCTATCAACAGCTCTCCTCTAAAACACAAGATTTTAAGTTTGGCGGCAGAATGCAACTTCATAGTCCTGAGACTGTGCTGAGGAGAAAAAGGATGAAGGAAAATGTAATTTGGGTAAATTTGATGTTAAATCTGTGTTATGCTTTATTATGATATAGAATATGAGTCTGCAACAGCATATAGCAAACTGGGGGGTAGGTGTGCTTGTTTTTGGAAGCTTCCAACAGTGAAGTGTGTCTGACTCTAAAAGCCTTATGAGAAATGTGATTGGTATCACAGAACTAAAGGTACTGGTCTACACCTCAAAAAAAACCTCTGGGGGTGTCTACACAGCACAAGTTTAAGTGGTGGAATATTTCCTCATGTTCTCCTCTCAAAGGCTCCACCCTCAGGTGTGATACCCAAGCTGGCAGAATCATAGAACTGTAAAGGCTGGAAAAGATCTCTACTCATTATTACCAAGGCAGCAGCTAAGAAACCAAATGGGGCACCTGGGGTGAGAATTATGTAAGGAAAGACCTCCCTTCATCCTTCCCAAACATTTATTTCAAATTGAGATTCAGCCAGAGTAAAACTCTTGGAAGTTCTTCACAGACTGCTCAGCCACAACTCTGTCACTATGTAATTTTTACAGCAGTGTAAGTGAAGTCGGTGCTTTAAGAGAGGGATAAGATATCTCTTTTGATTTTTCTTATTTCAACTGGAGGTAGTAAGTAAAGAAAGAAAAATGCCCTCAGGCATGTTCCACAACCTTGTGCTTGAAAAATCCACTTCATAATGCTACAGTATAGTGAAGCTCTGTGAAATCTTCAACCAGCTTTGGAAATTGACTTTTACAAATCCTTCTGGAAGAAAGGCACTCAGGATCTTACCAGCACAAAAGGCTGTGTTTTGGACACCACTGTCTCAAATAAAGCTGTGATATCTAGTTCAGTGGGACACCACGAGATACTAAAGGGGCTGTGACAGATCCCACCAGCATATACAATTCAAGTAAATGTACAGACTCCATCTGTAGGGACTCTGCCTGCTTCACCATCTCAGGTTCTGAGCTTGATGAACTCATTTCCAGTGGAAGAAAAGTGCCCCAGGCTCAAGTAACTTCAACTTATCACAGAGGTGGAAATTCATGTATACCATGCAGGATATCTAGTGTGGATGGTGATGTTTGCCCCTCAGGCTACCCAGACAATCAGGGCAGAGAGAAGAGTGATTGCAGCCCCCAGAAAATCTAAATGCTCCCTAACACCAACGTGGCTCCATCTCCCTCTGGTGACCTTTCACCAACAGCATGGGGAGCCTGGCTCCTAACTCAAGCCGCTAAACTCAGCACTTGAGAAAATCCTCCTCACCCCTCCATGCAATGAGAAAGTGAGTGAAAACAGAGCTAGACAACCCTATCTAGTAGCACACTACCTTTTTATCTAGCTACAGATACACACTATCATGCTGCTGGTAATTAAAGAACAAAAAATAATCTCACAAGCAACCAAAGGATCTTTATCTACTGCAAGCTGTCTGACTTGCTCAGTGAGGCTTGGAGAGAGCACAAACCACTTACCAGTAGTTATGTTTTAATGTTGAGCATGGGAATAAAAAATGCTCAAAATATTTTCTTGCTTTGATATTTTCAACACTTTGAAGAAAATTTGTCAATTATCCTTCTTTCTCTTAATTATCTTTTCCAAGTGTGGAGGCACTCTTGTGGTTTTGGTTATAGAGTGCAAGAAAGGAAATGAACATTAATTAAAAGGCATATGTCTGTGTGTGGCTTTGAGTTCTATGACCTGTGACAAGCATGGATAACTATTTATGTTTTCTTTATTTTTCAATGCCTTGTTTACAAGGCTCTCTGCAGTGCTTATTCTCAGCATTCATATTATCAGTACCAGTACCTAAGCACCTCTACTTAAAGAATCTGGGTACTACATCCTGTAGACACAGAAAACATTCTGTTTTCACTGGCAGGAGCTACAATTATAGCCCTAATTTTAGGATTACAGCATTTTTCTAAGGTTGGACACATGAGGGCTGTCTATGGCAATGTATCAAAACTGTGCAGAAAACACATTTTGATAAGGTGCTCACTATTATTAAGGTTTATAGGTTATGTGCAATTTTTTACAAAGAAAAAGTTCCAGTCTATTGTGTTCTTTATATAGCTACAAATGTTTTTATTTTACCTGCCACTGAACTACCTGCTACATTTGTTTGCTGGAAAAGGTTATTTACTGCTTCTAGCAGATCCACTGAGGCTCTGTGGAATTGAGGATTTAAGGATCTAGTTCAGTGTACAAATCTTTCCTTGTGTCACTTCCCTAAAGTCTATAATGTCCTTATGATTGAAGTCTAGAAATCAGCATTAAAAAAAAAAAAAAAGAACCCATTTTTACCTCATGGATCCCCTGATAATTCAGCTGGTTATAAAGCAGTGCAGGACTTGTGCCCAAGGACATGGTTCAATGCAAAGCAAGTGCAACTCGAGAGCTCCTCAAAAGCAGCATGGATACTCCAAGCACAGTGCTGATCCAGCCTAAACTAACTTGGCCAAACCATACATGTTCACAAACCATCCATGGATTATTAGCTTTATGCTTAATCAGGTGTCATTTGCCCCCCTGCAGCCAGAGTAGGGCATGAACTTTAGCTGCTTGCTCTGGCTTAGAAATGCAACCACAGGGCTGTGTTTGGTTCAGGTGACACTGTATCATCAGGGGACCTCAGCCAGTGCAGCTCTGCTATTAAAAACCCTGAAGGGAAAGACATGTTTTACACCACTAGAACCTCCAGTGCTAACTTGCCATTACTAGAAGAATATACACTCATGTTACCAAAGGAAGCTAAGTAACAAATCATTTGTTAATTTCATCAAAGCTGTAATATGTAGAAAACCCAAGCAATGTATTTTGGAAAGCTGACAGTATTTCCACTGCCTAAAGCCCCATTAAATTGGTTCATTGCTACAATAGCTTTAGATTACTTTCCTCCTTGTATTCCTGCTAGTTCCTAGGACTTATCTTGCTGTAGTTAGAAATCTGTGCAGGTCCTTTCCATCTTCCAGAACAAACCAAGCCAATTATGGAGGCAGAATTCCTGTATTTTTTCTTTTGAAAAGGCAACTAAATACCAGAACACAGTTTGCTAAATTACAACAGAAATACTTAAACATGTAACAAAACACATCAGATTTTCTATGTCTATGCTCTTGACAGCAGTCGTACCCAGGCAATACACAAAAGACAACCAAATGTGAGCTGTTTCTGAACACAGAAATCTCATAGGCATGAAGAAATTTAAAATAAACCAAATGTTCAGCATGAACTAACTTGTAATATGCACAGAAGTCCCTCTCATATGCCTACACTGGAGAACTTATCCATACTACCTAATAAAACCCTGAGCAGGACAGTCAGTAAAGGGAAACATTTCCTGCTACTCCGCCATGTGTTCATAATAACAAAGCTTTAATTTAGCATAAAGTAAAAGACCAGATCCCTTTCATCACTGTTGAAAGACCTGTAGTGCTAATGTCAAAACATTTTTTTCTTGCTGTTGATATAAAACTCAATTTGTACTAGGGCCAAATCATTGAAGAACTTCTTTCGTTGAAGAAATTTATCTAGTGGTACACAGTTCCCATTTTTCTTCCACTCAAAATTACTGACAAACCTGGGTTTAGCAAACATGGAAAATTTTGCTTTTCTTCTGTGAGAGAGGATCCCTCTCAACTTCCTAACACAAACAAAACTCATTTGGGATACGCACATATTTTGTTTTTCAGTATGTTTAGCCTCCATAGTGATTCTAGCAATTCACACTGAAAGAGTCACATGGTACCTGAGAAATTGTGAAGCCTTAGTTTAAGGCGTCCACCCACAAATACATCCAGAAGATGTGTGCTGCAGAGTACGACTGCAATGTACAACTCCCAGATCCCAGACCACCACCTCACCCTCAGGAGCTTACATTATTAGTAAGTCATTCAGCTGTTCTGGGGCATCCACGTGTTCCCCAGATAGCAGCCACCTCCACCCTTCACTGCAATATCTTCATGTCACAAAGCTAAGTAACACTGAGAAATCCAGTTTAGGATTTCCTCCCAATATTTTCAGTAACACTTTTAATGTCAACAAAGAGAAAAACATATTGTTCCCAACATCCCTTATGCACACCCTTCAGATGGTGGAAGAAAGAAGTTAAAACAATTTCACTAAAAGACCTAATTAAACTAAAAATACAACTGGCTTTAAAAATGTAGTAAATTTACAAATACTCATGCCTAAGAACAAGAAATGGGCAATTTTCAACAGACTAAGCCTGCAAGTTAACTAAGCTATTCAAATGAAATCTCCAGCTATCCAGTGGCACCAAATACCTAATTATTAGGCAATTCCAAATGTATTAAAAATGTGACCAAGGTATTAAAAAAATCTTCTACCTCTCTGTAGATGATGTTTTGTTTTCTAAGGAAGGTACCTTCATCCAAAAGTTGAAAGGAACATCTACAAACAATGTTTTTCAAGACAGAAAGCACACTGGTGAATTAGAGAATCACCATCATCTGATAATTCAAGCCCAAAGGCAGACTCTGTGATTAAACTTGTGAACAGTGTTAATGTTGTGGAAAAAATTGATTCTAATATCATAAAAGGATAAAGTGCAATTTATAGAACATGATTTATTCAGGTACTTCATGAAAGGCCAGAAAGAGAGAATTGCTGAGAAGTTACCTTCACTGAAATGTGTGTGTACCCAGCTGTCAAGAAGGCAAACACCCAACATGCCTGGTGCTCCCACAGTGGAGCCTCTTCCTCCACCTCCAGGGTGCCCAGGATTGGGTTTCTCTACCACTTCATAATAACAGAGCTAGAAGTTGCATTTCCCCCTCCTCTAAAAAATCAGCTTTCAACTTCAGCTAAGAAGTTCCAGCTTGCCCCAGAGAAGTAAAGTCAAAACCAGTCAGTCAGATAACCTTGCCTCCATTACCACACATTAATACTCTGAATAAGAAGCACCTGCTTGGGGATTTATGAACTCTAATACATGCATATCACTTCTGTACTTAGAGCTGTTTCATATTAACTTCCTGAAAGTTAACCTGTAGTGAGCACTGAATATTTTCATTCAAAAGAAGTCTGTATTTTCAGCGTCTAAGTCAGTTCTTGGTCCAGTCTTCCTAACCTTCTAGCAGAGGCTTTCTGCCAAATGTAATTCCATTATTACCTTTAAATACTTTCTTCTCTTGCCTCTATCTGTTTCCACATCAGACTGTACAGCATAACAAACCAGAAAGTGCTGTGCCATAGCTCCCTGTGTCACATGCCTACCTTGAAGCCATAAAGTCTGATGCAAATCTCTGTAACTAGAAACGGGCTGTATTTCTCAAAAAAAAATTGCTCTTTCCCAGTTCATACACCAAGAATTTCCCCACCTTGCATGCAATATGGACACCTTCTCCAGTCCAGCCCCTTTACAACCGTGCTTGGGGTCACCATGTGGACTAGGTGAATGGAAAGTAGTTACCTGTTTTGAAGGGGCATGAATCTGATTAGGCAAAACTCAAGAACCTTGTTCAGCACAACAGTTCAATGTTCAGAAGGTTTGTCTTTAGTTATGTCTCCACACTGGCCAACAAAATTTCCTACACAGAGGGTTGATTAAATGAGCTTTTCACTTTTTTTTTCCTTTTTCCACTGAAATGAACACCAGAACTCTGGCTACGAGCTTTAAACTCTGCTTAGAGCAAAATGATGACAAGCTTCACATTCCGTGCAGGGGGCAAGTTTATCATTGCTGACAATTTTTACATATCTAATTTATTATTTGATATTAATTGCTTTGTGGTGCTGAGCAAGTTGAGAAGTAACCGGTGACTGCTGCCAAGACTCCTGGAAGCTGGCTGCAGACTGGCTCAGATGCCAGCACCAGCACAAGAACTGCTGCAGTGGGGAGGAGGGCAAAAGAGGGGGCTGCAGCAGCTCAACCCAAACTAGCTTAACACATGCTGGAATTATATTCTGCATGTGCAGCTCCAGAGCTACAGCAGGGATAAAGTCAGGGCTCAGGATCCTCTCTCTGACACTGTTCCACAATGTTCATTTAGTATGGCAGCTGGGGAGTGATCTAACATTATGGGCATTAACCACCCTGTACCAGGACAGGGCAGGCTCCATTTGGGTTCTGAAACATTAGCCCAACAATGTCCACTTCACTAGTTAAATATGAGTGCTTGGAGAGTCTCAAAACAAATCAGCTGAGGATAAGAATCTGCTTTGTGTAGTGCAGAACCGGAGACAGATGAAGCAACACTTGGTACAGAGAATATGTAAATATAATTTGTGGATAAAAAGCATTAAAACACTCTGGGAATACCAACTTTAGCTCCAAAAGCAGAGCAATTCAAAGGAATAGAGAAAGCATCATGCATACAAATGCACATAAATCAATGTCTGATATGAGTTTATTTTACTCCACAAAAGTGTACTTCACTAAAGAAAATGTAAAAATAATAATCATTTCAGGGGAACTAAAGGTGAATAAACACCTGAGTGAAACAAGTCTCACCTAGTAAAATCTGTTTATTGAAAAGCCAGATCCAACCCAGCTACTGCTTCCTCTACCAATAATAATTTAATATTCAAAGCAAATGTTCTCTGTGGATATAGCTGTAGTGTAAGGAGCAGAGAGTGTTTGGGTTAGCCCTGGGAGCAGGGCTTTGTACCTTTCTCTAAGGGAGCTGCCACTGCTTAGGACAAGCTAGGGAATTTGCGACCCCCACGGAATTCTGTTGTTGAGCTTGGACCACTGGTACCCCTGGACTAAGATATGCTGGAACTCCATTGTAAGAAAAGTCATTTTCTCTCACAGCCCAGACTCGAGGCAGCTGTTGGGAAGTGTCATTTTACTGCCTGCAGCAGGATACAGAAGTTCAACCTTGGGCAAATCAAAAGCACATGGACAGCACAGACACTGGGTGCTAAATCCTTCTTTCCAATAGCTCAGGCAGCTGCACAAGTTGCACCACATTCAGGAATTAGATACTGCTACAACACAGACATGGAATGGCTGTGATCTTAAGAAAAAAAGGCTCACACTGTGTATGGTTTTTATTTGAAGCTATAAGCATGATTTATCAGTGGAGATAATGTCTACTGCAGCAAAATTCATCAGGTTATATACAAATTAAGTATAATCTCTTCCAACATGTCCCAGTATTATATATTCATACATAACTCTACTTCCTTCATATTTTCAGTCAGTATAATTTAGTGAACACCATTAACTACACATTGGCTTACATTTGCAATCTAGGAAAAATAATTTTCTTTCTGATAACAAATCTCAATAGAACTTCTGCTGCAAATGCCTAATTTTTAAGTAGTGCACTGATATAAAATTAGCTTAAGACAGGCTGTCTGCTCATTGCACTTAATAGACTCAGAGCTGAAAAGACTAGTATTTTTACTAGCAGTGAGTGTGCTGGGTCTGCCTGCTGATGTTTAGATGATAAAATATTTGTAAAAAAAAGAAGTAGTAAATACATAATTTGTTTTTAACCACTTTTACTGCAGACAAGATAAATATTCTGCTTTGCATAAAGAATAATAAACATGACAGGGCAATGACTTGATGAAAGTACCTGCACAGGAAAGGGGCAGAACAGGGTACAGAAGCAGTCTCCCAAGTCTCTAACAAGTAACCAAAGCACTAGGTCTCAGCAATTCCCATTCAGTGCTTGAAGGTTTATGCATATGAACTTAGAAACCCCACAAACACCCCTTATCCTTTATCAGGTGTAGATAAGTACTCCCAAGAGACAACTTACAAAACTAACTAAATTAGCAAGTTTTCTTTCTTGCTTAAATTTTCCTTAATGTGACAAACAACAAACAAACCAAAAAAACCCAAATAGTAATAACAGCAGTAGTATTAATCACAACAGCAATAATGATAATAATAACAAAAGGCTCAGGCTCTGGCCTGGCTCTAGGTCCCTTGCACCTGCACATGCTACCTCACTTGCCTAGAGAAGGTTGCCAGGTGCCAGCTCTGACAGCAGTGCCAAGCCTCTCTGGCATTTTGGGCTGGGCAGGGGAGGAACCAGCCAGTCATGCCCCAGCAACTCCCAGCTGTGGTGCAGCTGCTGGGGAGCATGGCAAGCTGGTGTGGGGCAGGCTGGCACATTGGCTCAGGCAGGGAAAGCCAGGAAGAACTCTTTGATAGCTTGTTCCCTTTCCCCATTGTGCCAAGCAAATGTCAGAACAGAAGACAATCCTGCAATGGGAGAACTACTGAACATTTTTTTTGTAGGAGTTACTTTTCCAAAGGAGTAGTCATAGAGTTTTCCATAGCCCACTGATAATTTGTGATCACAAAGATCCAGCTTTTCAGAGTTAGGCTTCATCTCACTCCTGTTCTTCCTTCTCCAAGCAGCAGCTTTCATAGGGCAGGACTTCATAAGAACTGGAAGCTAATTACCAGATGCCTTGGAAATCTTTCCAATCTGCACAGCTTCATCCAGTTTCCAATGCTTAGCATTAGCTCTTTTGGAACCTCTTCATCCTTATTTTGTGTACCAAATTTTCAACAAGGCAGGAGTTCTTTGTTCTCTCCTAATAAAACAACCTAAAATGTTAACACTTCAGCATGAAACCAATGAACTAAATGCACTTTTCTGGAGATCTGAGTAGATGTATGGGCATTTCCAGCTTTATGTGAAAACATTAATTCTGGAAGAAGTCCTCTAGGCTGTGTTTTTAAAATAACTTCAGAACTACACAAATTAATACAAACAACAGTTGTAAATTATCTGTGTTTTGCCAAGCATATGGCCAATCAAGTGCTGCACTTATTGAGAATAACCTAAAATAAAATCTTATAGGAGGATGAAAAGAGAACCAAGGACCAAGTCAGACATTTACTTAGATGCAACAGCTTTGTCCACAATATTTTACTCCAAATAAATGCTAGTGGCAATGCAAGATATATACTCTGCAGAGCACTGAGTATACAAGTCTACAATTTACAAGGATGGAAATGACTTTAAAATGTCTTCTCTTGGGGGATACAGTGAAAAAGATGAAGAGTTGGTTGAGTCTTTCTGTTCCTGCGGTACTGCTGACACAGGAGACTGTCACTTTGATACAACCTATTCCACAGGGATACTTACCAAGTAACTGGATGGACTCAGTACAAAGTGGGAATATAGACCCCAGTATAGACCCCATTCACATGAATCCTCCAGCTGGCATGACTGAGAGGGCTTTGAAACACCATAGAAAGCAGCTGGCAGCATCTCTGTATGTGCAGCTGGTTGCAAAGCAAATGTTTGACCATGCTCTCACTGTGCTATGGAAGGGGCCATGGTAGGAAATGTATCCTATGCCCAGAGCCAAGAGAAATGGGTGACATACAGATTTTTGGTAGCTGGACAGCGGCAATGTCCTGTTCAACATCAGCATTGCTTTATTTAAACTTCTTTGGACAAAAGAGTTTTCACCTTGGGCAAAATACCAAGACTGCTGAATGCCACCTGCAGAAAGACTGTCATGACTAAAACTGGAAGCAATACTTTCACTTTTATTTTGTACAAATTCTACTCTGTGGATGTTGTCAATTACATACTATAAAAATAAGTAACCTTTATCAGCACTCAGTTTTAAATGTATTTAGATGCATGCACTTTAGGTAATAAGCAAGCCTACAATACTCTGTACTTCTTGAGGGCTGAAGGTCATCTGTTGCAAGCATCATCTTACCTCCCTTCTCCAAAATACTACCTTAAGTACCTAAAATATAGTTCTTAGTAGATGATATTCAAAAATATTCAGAAACATCAAGTTTATAAGAACTGACACTCAACTGAAGTAAAGTCCCAAACGTGACACATAAATCATGATCTTAATTTGAGCTACATTTTAAAGCAAAACTAGTATTCACTAAAACACCTCTGTGGCTCAAAGTAAGTGGCAAACATAGAATTAGCTGTGGTCACATGTGGATGACTATTCAGGAAGACTGTGGTGACATGAAGCTGCCCTTTTAGCAGGCACAAAATGACATAATCCTTCTGTTGCTGGCATGGCCCAAGCAGCAAAACTTGGAAATGTCTGGCCCCTTCTACTACATGTTACATCCTCTCTGCCTTTGGGAGAAAGGAAGTAAGAAGTCTCATTCATTCAAGGCAGTGCTGCTCCTGAGCTACATGGCTGTGATGAACTTGAGGCCCACGTGAGCTTCCAGATGGGTGTCAAAAATGAAATGCTAAAGCAGCAACACTGTTTTTTTTTAATCAGACTAAAAGTAAAAAACTGTTTAGAATATATTCTATGAAGAGAAGTACTGCAAAATGTGGTATTATTCTCCTTACGACAGTCAATGCTGAGCTGATCTATCAGTCATTTCTGACTTTTTCCATAAGCTTTCCTTGTCAATCTTGGCAATCCTTGGCAGCTCTCAGGAGCCCATCCTAAGTTTTTGCATATTTAAAAACAAAGAAAAGATTTACACCATTTTCCTCCAGGGCACTTGGCTCCCCAAGCTATCCTGAATGCCTTAAGCACTTTCATGCATCTTCTTTTTTTTTTTTTAATGTTAACAAATTTCAGTTGTTATAACAGCAATTTTACGAGTGTGGCTTTTTGAAAAGATAGATCACCTAGCATGCTCTGAAGCAGTCAATCTATAACACTTTCACAGGCCTCTCAAACACTTCAGAACTTGCATCTCCCTTTCAAGATCTGCCCTGGAGAGACCTCCAGCCCCTGGCATGACCCCAATAACCACTGACTCATCTGAGCCATGGAAGATGCAGCAATCCATGCCTTATAAAAGCTGCTAAACCACTCAAGGTATAAAGAGAGCAATTAGCAGTATGAAGTGGAACATGTCATGGTGATATGTTTTTGATGATGCTTCTTTGTGTTCTTCTTTCCCTTTTGAAACCTTTATATATACTCTGCAGATTGGCATTTCTGTGCTTCTTGGATCAACTAAGTGGTTATTGCCAAGCCTTCCTACGAACAAGAATTACATTAGTCACTTAAAAATCTACTGCCTACACAGTCATAAACTAATCTACTCAGCTCAATTATATTGGAGCTACAGATCCTGACCAGACCTGCAGTGTCATGTGGGGAGAACTTTGTGGAGCACTGAAAAGGGTGAGCTTGCCAGGCTCTGGAGAGAGAGTGCCATTGGGATGCCTCTTGGAGACCCTCCCCAGGCGGCAGGAATGGAGCAGCAAGGACCCACCTTGCAAATATCCCAGCCTTCAAAATCCCTAATGCTCTGAAGGTCAGCCTCCACCCGCAAATCCAAATAAGAGCCAGGATGCAATTTTGCTGGCACTTCCAATAAAGTGCTGCCTAACAAACAGGCACAGGCTGGATTTTAGCTTCTGAATGGTCTCTGGGCACAGCTCCAAGCAGCAGATCATAGAGTCAAGGAAAAAGGTGAAGCAGGAATGGCTAAGGGTTGTATCTAAACAACATGGTACATTTGATATGCCAAGCACAAATAATCTAAACATAGCTGTCTATCTGGCATCAGAAAGCAGCCAACAGAGAAATAAATCCCAGCTTTTAAACACTGACTTGCCTCCAGCTTTATCTATTTGCTGTTTGACTAGTATTGACAAGTTTGGTCCACAAAACTAATGTACCGCTTCTGCAGACTGTATGTTTCCAGCCTCCTTATAGTTCAAATTTTCAAGCTCTTTACACCTTCCCACTCTATTCACAGCCTTCTCAACCTCCCTTCAGGAATGCAAGAAAAAAGAGTATGTCTTCACTAAAAACTCAGCCAACAGAAACTGACTGCGGCTCTCCCAGAATGTGCATACGTTTTCTCTACCTCTCTTCCTCCATCTGGCTCAGCTGAATGCCTCCCATCTCTTCCAAATAGATCTTCTGTCCTTTCCTTGAATATGTCCCTAATAATCCTTCTGTTACTCTTCTTACAATGAAGACAATCCTTATCCCATGAGGACAAAATTCGTTTCACTAGACAATCCCTCGGATTCAAGGAAGAAACATTAATTATAAATGACATAGTTACATGCTTCCTATCTGTTGAAAATACATATCAGACACACAGCAATACCAAAGTGTCATCCACCATCACTGATTCCAACTTGCTTAGATTTAGAATTACTCACCTTAGACTCATATTCAAACTGGAGGAGTTTTATTTACAAAGCTTTACTTCTGAGCATGCCATACAACTAAAAGCAACTACTGAGAACTAGAGTGTTTTTTCTTCCTGAGTTTCTAGTCAAATGACCCTCTTTTTACATGGTTGTGTGAATCAACACACACAGCTGATTGAGGACAACCAAAAATGTACAGCTGAAATGCAAAGAGTAAATTTATTTTGCTACCTCACTGGCTAGAGTATCCCAAAACCAAATTGGGCTGTAGACACCCAAATTGAGGGCGCAGGCACCCTCAGGCTCAGCCCAGTCCCAGACAGGGCACCAGGGCTGCTGTTTGCACCCATTTATCAAAGGGCCACACATGGGTTAACACCATGCTGTGATTTTCCTCTCTGCTTTTTATGATCTCTGTTTTGATCTCCCTCCCAAGACAGGGAGCTCAAGCATGTGTGGGAGAGGGCCTCCAAGTGTCTGTAAACACCTGCGTTATCTCTACACAGAAATTCCTCTTCTCAAAAAAACAAAGGATAAACAGCAGTAGGCATAATATATGGTTTCCTACACTGTTATTCTCCAGGCCTTGGCATTCCCAGCTGCAAGGTCACTTGATGGTATCTACCATCCTCTTTGCCATTCTTCCACTTTCAACCCTTCCCTCCCCATACTGGCAAAATACTTCTTAGCTGGTTTACGTCTGTTGGGTAATATGAAAATAATAATGTTTTTACTATAAATTAAGTCTAAAGAGGATGATGAGTCTAAACAGCTTCTAGCTGTTTGCATCTTAATCTCAAAATTATATCAATGCAAATTTGCTGCAGTTACCTGAAATACTTTGATCTGTTAACAGTGCTTATATTCCTCCTGTCAACATTTATTTCTCCTCAAAAGTCTTTCTTTTAAATCTAGAAATATTTCAATAGTAAGGAATAAAAAAGGAAAGGGAAAATGACAAGGAAATATTAGAGGAGATGATTAAATATTCATAAACTAGGTAATGCTAAATTCAAAGTTACACATGACAACTTTAAGTCTAAACTCTCCTACAAGTTCCTGACATTCCCTTTAACTACCTGACTGTACACTCTGTCTTAGATAATGTTTCACAATTTCAGATACACCACCTATTAGTAAGACAAATATTTTGTACCTATAACTTATACAGCAAACTGTCTGTACCCAGCTTCCTGCCAGTCGAAATACCAGAGAACAGCTATGGCTCACATGCCAAGCTGAGTTCACCACTAATATCCCTTGAGAGAGTTATGAGGGCAACAGTTCCACTGCTAAAAGGAATTACATGTTATACAATCATTAACTTTGATAAGGAAGAAAAAGTCTTGGAGAATAGCAAGGCCTTTTTGCTAGGAAAGATATCAAACGAATGCCACTGTCATAACAGAAGAATAAGGCAAATATACAAGAAATATATAACAGGATGTATTAAATACACATGAAAACAGGCAAAACCAGCATCCTCAATTTGAAAAACAAACAGAAAAAGCAACTGTATGGGACAGTAGTATGTACAGTTTTAG
Source organism: Molothrus ater (assembly GCF_012460135.2). Taxonomy (NCBI): domain Eukaryota; kingdom Metazoa; phylum Chordata; class Aves; order Passeriformes; family Icteridae; genus Molothrus; species Molothrus ater. The sequence goes on from NC_050484.2 coordinate 14,738,747, forward strand.
AGATACTGCAATTAGCCTGTTTGCACATTCAGATTTGCAATTGTTTTACACTTGAATATTTGTAAAGTTGTCCAAGCAGCAGCAGCAGCTGCATTCCTTCTGAGCTTAGTACTCCAAATCCTCATTTTTTGTAAGAAAGCCTAAAAATGGTAAGACATAAAAAATCCTCTGATTTCTCCACAGTCAGTTCTCAGCCAAATATGCTGAGAGTCTCCTTGCTTGCTCTCAGTTCCCTGACCACAACGCTTGCCCTGCACAGGGCCGCTTCCCTGCCTCCTGCTTTCTTTCAGATACATGACACTGATGTTACTTTTCTGCAACTTGTATCTAAATCAGAGCTTGAGATGATACATGGCAATACTCAAATATTTACAAAAAGACAAAGGATTGAATAATTTACTCTGCAGACCCCCATCTGTAAGAATGGTTTTCATCTGTAAAGACATTATCTCATCCACCCTCTATCTCAATAAATAAAACTGTAAACAGACTTTTTTTAAAACACATAACAGAAACATTTGATTTCTTTTGATTTAGTTTTCTCAAATACTGTACTTTTACTTTAGCTGAGGACTTTGATTCAAAACATAGCTGCATTACTGAAGAAGACAAAAAAATGATCCCAGCAGCAGCACATCTGAACTAAACCAACTCTCCCTGAAAGACAAAGAAAGTTCTTCACACACCTGAGGCTGGGTATCCCAGCCTTGAAGCTCAGACACACCCACAGAAGACACATTGGCAAAGGCACACACAACACAGTTAAAACCTACAGAAACATTCTCAGAGATTTCTGCACAGCTACTGAATTATGACCTTCAAGATCCTTCGAGAATGATCAGGCTCCAGCAGCCATCTCCAGAAATAAGCAATCAGAGTAAGGAGCAAAGAGCAGCAGGAAAACTCTACCGGCATGTGGTGCACACAAGTACTATGGAAAAATATTAAAGTTGCTTTTCCCAAAACTCACCTCAGTGCCACACTCTGCTCTGGGAATATGACACACCAGTGCTGAGGGAGGGAGAAGCAGGCCTTCTTCATGGCAACTCCATAAATGAAGTCTGGAAACAAGCCAGCTGAGTGCTACATCAATCCTGCCTGGCATAAGACAGGTGATGCTGAGAAGTTCAAGCTATCTGTACAGTGTTTATTGGCCTCTGGGCTGTGCCCTACTCTGTAACAGTGAGGCATTTTCCAGGTTAAATTCCATCTCCAGACTTCAACAGGTCCCACGGGTGTTGTAACAACAATAAGCCAAAAAGACCCAACAACTGAAAACTAAACCCTCAAACTCTGTGGTTAGTTGGTTTTTATTCAGTTGTTGTTTTTTTTTTTTTTTTTTTTTTTTTTTTAATCACAGAAACACCAAAAACAAACTCTGCTGAGGTAGAGACTAATTTGGTATTTGATGAAGTAAACTGGACTCTATCAGTTGACTCACTGCATTCCAAGGAGCTGTTCATCAAATGAAGCTATTCACACAGGATTTTAAAGAAAGTAAAATCTGGCTGGAAAGGGGTCAGTACTACTTCCTCAGCACCTGAGGGCCTGCCTCTGTATGTTCTGCACCAAAAGAATGGACAAGATGCTCTATACTAGAGCTGTTACTGGTCTTGGATGGGAACACCTGCTGAAGAAGAGATTAAAGATGTCATTGCCCTGGCAGATGTACCCTCACACAGGAACTAGCGACACCAAGCTTGAAATTTGACTCCAAGGCAACATTCAATGGCTTTTCTGTGTGCTGACACAACGTTAACTTTTGAAGCCTAATTATGATCATTGAGAATTCAATAAACTTACTCCACTGTTGAACAACAAACAGAAACATGTTATCAGGCAGGATTTGTTCAGAGCTGCCAAGGAGATGCTTGGCATGTCCCACTCCTCTGTTCCTTTCAGTGGGGCTGTTCCAGGACAAACATGCTTTCAGAAAAATTTAAATAGTCTGGAGCAGCTGGATGCAATCTTGATTCTTACTTAGAAGAGCAGCATACAAAGGCGTGTCCAAAAATGAAACAAAAGCTGTGTGCTCAGGTCCAGACTTAGGGGGAGAATTCACATGAGAGTTGAGGAGCTGTCAGCAGAGGGTCAGTGGGAACTTGTGGAGAGGAGTGGAGCAGAGAGGACCCTTTTCCTAGTGGTTATGAAAGCCAGGCTCAGTTTTACTATCCTGGAAATGTAACAAATGCCAGCAGCAGGAGGTCGACTAAATAGAGCCTTAAAATGATAAATCAGATCAGCAAAATACACAGTATTACCTTCTGTTCCTAGAGAGGAAAGAGTTTACATTGTCTGGAACAATTTTAGAAACATTCCATGCAGAACACACTACAGGAGGAGATCCTATTGTCCCCATTTCTGAAGATTTACCAGAGACCTTGACTAGCCTCAGGGAGCCAGGGAGATCTAGGTAGAGGAGCTGATTTCTCAGCCTGAAGCTGGACTACTCACTACCTATGTCAATGTGATGAGCAGGTTTAGCTCTTGAGCTGTGAATGGCTTTTGGTGGCAAATCCAAGAAACATGCAACAGGGCAGGAGAGAGGAGGCAATCAAGGTGAATGAAGATCCAAAACTGAGGACATCTTCCTAATTAAAGGGTTTCTGGGTAGATACTCCTCCCAAGTTTAATGGAGGAGGTTGAGAAGCTTTCAGCAAAGCTATTTTAATCTATAGCATATCACAGGATGCATGCAGGGTCTATAATGGTATATTTAGTTGGTATGGAAATATTTTTCTGGCATAGGCTATGCAGAGAATTATTAAAATGAACAAGTGATTTCAGTCCTTTTGACCAAATTCTGTTCTCAGTCTTGTCTGAGGCTCAGCTAATGTCACTGATGTCAGTGGAGTTGCTTTAAACGAATGCACACTTTGGACACTAGGAAATGCTAGTAAGAATTTATTTACTTGGTTCAAAATTCATTAAAAGATGGAAATTTGTGCTTTTATCTAAGGCATAAAGTATACTTTAATGTATATCTAATAAATGAACAATAATTAGCATTTAACAACTAACAACTAAATTATTAATATTGATAACGTATAACTAATGAATTGGTTTAGTCAATGAATTAATAAACAATGTAAAAAGAGGCAATAAAACTAAAAATGAATCAGACCTCCAGTGCTTTAGATAAAAATCTATTTATAATTTCTTCAGATTAATATTTGTTTTACAGAAAAATCTGTAAAAACCTCTACAATCTCTCCAAATAAGATACAATCTCTTGGCATAAGAAACAAAATCTCTTCAGGTTATTTCACTGTTGTCCTGAGCAAGGGTAAACCCCACAATCTTATTATTTACTTTCTTGGTAAACAGATTAGATCCATATTCAGCTATGGTGTTACATATGCATGTGACAACTGCTGGCATATTGCTCTGCCAGTGCTTAAGAACATTTCTTTACCAGTTAAACAATCTCTCCCAAAATAAACACATCTTTTCTGTTATCACAAGCTATAAAGCAGTTCAAGAGCCCTGAAATGATCTTTTCATTAGTCTGAGATGCTTAAGGATCACAGTACTGAAACATCCCCAATAAGCCTTATGAGTCAGGAAGCAAATAAATCCTGCTCTCCCATTCCCTTAATAAGAATGCCTAATAAAAATGTAAACTAATTCTCTTGACTGCCACTATCCTGTCTACTGAATGAAACCTTCCTTTTCCTTACCATATATTTCTATAACTTTAAAGCTACAATTTATTTATGGCTGTTTGAGATTACTCAGCCAATGCCACAAGCTGGCACTAGTTTCTTCACTCCCCTCATTTTTTTCCCTTGGCTGAGGCCAGACAAGATCACCCACCCTGCTAGCGAATCCATCCTCTTCAAGTCAATACTGTAATAACCTCAGCCACGTCCATCCTCCATCAACAAAGCAATCACAAAGCCCTTAGCTTGCAATATTTCCTTGTTGAAGGTATACTTCAGTAAATTTGAATTATCTATTTGATTATAAACATTTATGGGTTTTTAAACTCAAATGAATATTAAATATGCTTAAACTGTGTTTTCCTTCCTCTCGCTGTAAATGTCTCCTTGTCCTCCTAATGCAAACAAATACAGACAGTGCTTCTCCCCACAACATTTGTCACTGTTAGCAGCCAGGAGGACACTTCTGTCCCCTGTTCTACCTACACAGAGGTCCTTGCTGAGCTCTTTTCCTGCATCTCCAGGGTCTCTGCAGGGAAGTAAGAGCTCAGGCAAGTAACAATTTGCCTGTCCAGCAACAAAAAGAAGACAGTGGAGAATATGGATATTTCAGCTCATTTTTATGCCAGACCTGGAAGCCAACCAAGAATTCCAGCAGGACTTCTGGACAATTTGAAAAGCTGTAAAAAATAAAATAATCCTGAAGCCTCCAACTAAAAGCCAGGGGTTATAAGAGAGATTCAAGAAACTCTGGGATGATGCAGAAAAGCAAGTTGTCTGGAGAATGGGTCAGGAAAGAGCTGAAACAGGTGCCATTTTCATGAGTGGCCACTAACTGCAGCTAACTGCAAAGCAGAGCCATGCCACCCACACCAGCCTTTTGCCACTCTCTGGTCTAAAGCAGGATCATGAGATGTGTTTCAAGGCAGAGTTACCACGGTGGAAGCTGCCAGAGAGAACATGAAGAGGATGAGACTGTTGGAGAGGTGGGCTGCTTTCCAACACACAGTGCTGGAAGCAAAAGCAGGTTCCTTTGGTCCTCAACAGCCATTTAAATTGCTGTCAAGCCTTTTGCTAGGGAAGCGTTTTTCCAAGCTCACTCCTGAGGGCACACATCTTGCCAGGGGCCAAACAGGGAGAAGGCTGCCAATCTGCTCTTCCCCTCTGCAGCAGGCTGCTGCTCCTTGCAGCATGGTCAGCACGTGAAAAGAAGTGCTAGGCCCTCAGCTACCCATGGACACAGAGGACACAGCTGAACAAACTGATCTTTTAAGTGTGCTTCTCCACTTTTGTTGGGCGCTCTCCCTCCTACTACCTCACATCTGCCAAATCACAGGTTCAGAATGGACTGGCAGGCACCCAAGCTTGTTCCTGGCTCTCACAGGTAAAACTGCCAAAAGTACTTTCCCTGGAAACAATGATCCTCCCCCTCCTTGTCTCACACCTAACAGGGCAAGTGTCTCCCTGGCCACAGAGAAGGCTTCCAGGCAGAGACAGTGCTTGGGAGCTCTGTGAACATCAAGGGAAGGCAGGAACTGAGCACCATTAACTCCTTTGTCGGTTTGTACAATAGCAGTTAGACCACTTAGGGGACAGCCTCCTTTTTTGTTTACTGTAAGGGGTCTAATGCATAATTAGGCAGAGGGCCCTGCCTTTCAAAGTCTCTATTCTTTCAGCTTGTGCTCTAACCTTTAGATGAAAAACACACAGAAGAAGGGAACGGAGCATGTTTTGCCCATGTAATATAAGCAGGTCTGGTGGCATGCTGATACTTCCCTGTCTCCAAGGAGAGGATAGCAGCTGTCTTGCTGCTTCAACCTCCTGCTCCTGAGTTGATTCACACAGTGTCTGAAAAAAAAATAAAGCCACAACACAGTGGGTCCAAGCTGGGACACAGGCAGACCATCTTATGCAAGTGTCATTACACTGTTCTGCACACAAAATGTCCTGCACCAACCTCTCTGTACCTGCATGAGACTTGAGTATTTCCTCCTGACAAGCTCCAGTTGAACCTTCTGTTTTAAGTAATGTTTTTTTGGTTTTTTTATTTAATTAAAAAAAAAGAAAAAAAACCTTTACTCGAGTATTGATGTTTTCCTGGAGCACAGGAAGATAAAGGCAAGGGAAGAGCTCCTTCTGAGAAAACACTCTCCCAGTCTTCCTGCTCCACGATGCTCCTGTTGTCTTCTCCACACAAGTGCAGGGTGTGGAGGGAGTCCCTCTCAAGCGCCCTGGCCATCCTGCCCTTGCTGTGCTAGACTCTGCTGCATTAACACAGCTCACAGGATCCAGTGACAGTTCTGTACTGAAGGGCAGCCTTCAAGATGAAGTTCGGCCAGCTGGTGTTCCCTTACAGTATTCATGCCTCTGTGGAGACCTGCCTTTTGGCATCCTCTGTCAGGCCTGGCAGCTCACCTGTGCCTCGTGCTCCTTGCCTTCCTGCCAGCAGCACAGAAAGGGGAGCTCACTGCAGCACTGCCTCAGCCCTGCTCCTAATGCTGCCAGCCACACCCCCATTCACAGGGAGAGCAGCTCCCAGAGCCAGCAGGAAATCAAGACAGACCCCCTGGTAGATACTGCCTGCAAGTCTGGTCTCTACTTTTCCAATACGCACATGACTCCATGTAAGAGCTCACTGACACCACAGTGACCCTCAACACAGCCCTGCCTGCACAAGGGCTGAGGCCCTTCTCAGCTCCCAGCTTCTGGCACTTAACATGACTTTCTTCCATGTTCACAGAACAGACTCAACAAAAGTCACCCAAACTGTTTGGAACTGAAAAGACAGCTGGGATGAAATCACTGACAATCATAAAGGTGTGTTTCAGGTGCTGAGGACAAGCCAAAGTGTTTTTTTTTATTATTGCAACTGATTAAAAGCCAACAAAGAAATTCCCATGTCTCGTGCTGAGGTAAGACAACAGATCTGTTTTATATGATTTCCTACAATGCTGACTTTACATAGGGAAGCTCAGTCCTGTGCTGAGGAAGACAACTTCTGCAGTGATGGCAGCCACGTGTAACACAGATCTTCAAGTCTGCTTCTCACAACCAGTAAAAACTACATTTGCTTCCATTTGGCATTTTTCCCACCTTTCTGAAAATGCCATGGTTAAATAGTTGGGTTTGCTTCCAAAAAGTTGTGATTTAAAATAAACACACACAGTTTCTTTAAGAAATGAGAATCCTGATCTCAGTGATCACACAAGTGCTAGAGGAACAGCACTGAGCACCCAGGCCCACCAGACACACAGAACAGAGGCAGCTGGGCAGACACTGCCCATTCCTGCCTGGTGCCTGAAAGGGACTGATGATCTTCTGGGGTGAGACATCCTAATTCTCATCTCCTCCCATCACCACAGATTTGCAGACATTTGCTATTCAACCACAGGAGCTGCCAAGGAAGGGAGTGAATGAGGAGAATCTGCAGCAGCAGGGTTATAATCTGCTCCTGTGACAGAAGAGGGCAGCTCAGAAAGAAACGGACTCCTGACCTGACTTTTTATTCCACCACGCATCCAGATTACAGCCCAAAGCATTCACAGTGTACTGTGAATTTGAGCCTCCTTTGGGTGATTTCCTGTTTATGTGCACTACTAATGAATTCAATAGCTGCAAATCAGGGAGGAGAAAAGGGGGTCTGAGATCTATGAGTGCTTCATCTGACCCATACCTGGATTTCTGGCATACATGCAAAGTGCACCCAGATCATACTCTCTTCACTGTAGGTAGGGAACACAGGAATTGCCTGCATCCATTGTGTGGAAAGTGTACTTAACTGACTTCTACCAAGGACAAAGTTCCTCTGTAAGACACTCTGAAAGGGGTATGTGCTACCTCCCTTAGCAGGGCAGCAGCCTGAGCTCTGTTTCCTAATTATGTCTGACCTGGAGGACATCAAGATAAGTTATCCAGATCTCTTTTCCAACCAAGCAGGAGAACTTTTAGCTATTGCAGATTAACCCTTCAGTGCAAAAACTGTCCTTCTGGACATGTCTTTGTTAGGATTAGCACAACAGGGCCTCTGAGAAGTATCCCAAGTAAGAAACCAAAAGGAAGTATTTGTAGTGTTGAAAAGGCCTGTACAAACACAGTGCAAATGAACAAGAGCCCAGATGCCTTTCAACCCTCTTACTTACTGGGTAGTGCTAGGGTTTGCCCATCCTTGTCCCACATGTGAGCCCAGAGCCACTCCTGCCCTGAGCATTACACCCTTCAGCACTTACTGATGACAAAAGAAGGTGCAGTTTACACTTACTTTTACAGCTCCATTAAAAGGTGACCTGCAAATAAAAAAAAAATCAAGCACATTTAGTATTATGTGCTGAATGCCCCCAAATAAACAGGATTAAATGAGCATTCAGCCCTCATGTAAAATTTAGGTGAAAAGACTGGCACTGAATGTGTACTTTGATTTTATGCTCATGAAACAGTGTCCTTCCAAACAGCAATGTTCTGAGCAGTTCCTCAAAACTACTGGCTCCACATTTCTGCCTCTCCTGCTTGCAGACAGCACAGTGGGATGGAGGTGTGGCAGAAATATTATCCCTCTGAATGGCATGTTTCTGAAACTGCAACAAGAAGGCTGGCAAAGCAAGGGGACAGCAGGCAGGCCCTAGTTCCCCTGCTTTCTCTTTCCTTTCCCTGCTCAGGCACCAAGGCCTATGCTTTCTAAATGCACTGACCTGGCACTGGGCTACACCCCCTGTGGAGGCACTGGGGATCAGATGCATTTGAAGATAAGGTTTTGAGGTCTGGTACAAATTTTAGCAGTGCATTGCACGGCTACAGGTAGAGCTTTTCCCTGTAAAATAATGAACAGAATAGCTATTTCCCACTGGCAGTCACCATGCTGGTTTCCCCTCCTCTTTCTGTGTTTGGCTCTGCTTAACTGACTCCCCTCCCTGAGACCCAGCTCAGGAAAGTGTTTCTGCACATGCTCAAAACCCAGTGCCTTCAACGGGAGACCAGCACGTGCTTCATTCAGTATGTTACTGGCTGGGGTGCTCAAATATATACCTTTCCCACCAGTGCTCTCCTGTACCAAATTTTGTACCTTTATTATCAAGTCCCTGATATAAAGCAATGAAAAATAAGCTCATAAGTGACTTGATCAATTTATAGCTACTCACATTATTCTGATTTAAAAACATGGATATGTAAAAGAAGATTAAGAGTTTTCCTGTCCTGGAATTCTTACACTGCTTCCCCAGCACACGAGGAGCTGTTAAGCATTGTGCTGCAGTGCTCAAACAACCTTGCTCTCTCCCCAGATCTTATTTGACATTTCTCTGAAGTGAGGCTTTGCAAAGAGCTACCTTCACATTCAGAAATACACTGCACAGGTTTCCAGAAAGTTGTTCAAATAAGGTCTAGCACCAAATTCTAAATCTCTTTTATAAACAGAAGCTTTGGTTACCAACTTTCATCAAAAGTGTCTGGTATATGGTTACTGTTTGTTGGTTGCTTTAACTTGGCTTTTTTATTCCTCATTTTTTTGTGAAATGTGATACTGCTTTATAGGTGTCCAAACTGTAAATCCTCAACATTATCCTACAACTAAGATTCTACCATATAGTCTTTAAAAATATTGTTTTGTAAATACAAGTGTTAAAATGACCAGAGGTGTGCACACTCCCTACATCTAAATGTATAATTACAGGCAAACTGATTGACATTTTCTAGAAATACTATTTAAACTAAGAAACTAAACAAGTGAGTTATACCAATTCTGTCAACAATAATTCTTTGATTTTTAGTAGACTGATAAAGACATCTGCAATGGGTTAAGAAAGAATTTTAAAATAACTCCAATGTCAAGCAGGAGATGTTTTAAATTAAAAGCGCTAGTGAACTAAGAAAAGGGAGTAGGTTATGCCAAATTCTCACTTACAGTTTAAAAGAGGCAGGTGATGGAGCTGAACAAAAGCTCCTTGGTTCATCATTTCACCTTACCATCCTCCCTGAATAAATCCACCTACCTGACATCTTTTTGCTTTCAGCTAAATACACTACTTATGTGAAAGGCAGGTTTCCTCCAGCCTCGCCTGAGAAAAAGCACACCAGAGGACAGTGTGCAGGCATGGTCATGCCCCACGTGCAGGCACAGCAGTGTCACCTTACTGCTGCTGCCAGAGCATGACTGACCACTGACTAAACAGAGGAAACCAGCCAGGAAGAAAAAAATGTGGCATGGTGTCTAAACCACAAAATAAACAACAGAATAAAAGCCCCAAACATCACTTCTGGGGTTTTTTCATGTTGTCTGTAATAACAGTGGACATCCTACTTTAGAAACACATGTTGCACCAGGAGCTTTCTATAAAGTCATACTGGCAGAGTTTTTGTTGCCTGTCTGCTCTGGCATCCTCGAAACAGTCCTTCTGCTAATATTTCAGCATGCCATTAAAAGAGGCTAATTGTGTACAGAGAACTATGCATGAAACAGCAGCACAAGCTCTGGCTGATCCTCAATACCTCAGCACACGACTTCAAGGAGTGCTCAAGCAAGCCAAGGAAGAGCAGAACCAGCAGAAACTACAGCACACTCACTACTTGCTTAAGAGCTGCAACAGGCAGAAGTAACACTTCAGCACAACACCCTCTCTTCAACAATTAGAAGCATGACTGAAAAGGGGAAAAAACACCTAAGACATACACAGTGAAAAATTTAAATGTTTAAATTACTCTACAGATTTACATTAATTTAATCTACTTTCAGACTCTCAGCTGTTAGACTACCAGGCAACGCCATCTAGTGATGCTAGCCAAGAAAAGTCATGCTCCATTATTTGTTGAAAAGAATCACTCTTGAAAAGGTTCACTCTTGCAAAATTCGTTTTTGTGGAACCACAGTATCAAGAGGTGCAAATATTTCAGTACCCATGAGCATTTTCAAACCTGCAGCATTAACAAAGCAAAAAGGTCTGAGCTATTTTGTTTATCTTGAAGTAATTTCCAGAACTGACAACACAGAAAGTGAGCTGGGTTAATCACATCACAATTTAAAAATGCAGACAATGTGTAGTGTTGATATGATATTGGGATGCAGTGCAAAGCCCAAAAAATTACCTCCAGCTTTGGAAAGACATAGAAATATTATTTGGATGATAAAATAATTTACCTAAATTTTGAAGATTTCTCTTTGTATGTGTAAAATACCTGCTTGAAAAATGCTATCCCAGTCTTACAATATCAAGGAAAAAGAAACCCCTGTGTGGGTTTAAACTTTCTTTTTTTGTGAGGTGGAACTAGTCAGTCATCTGCTGGTGATAGCTGTGAGCTGTAATTAGCTTCTGGTGGAAATTGCCAGCAGATGCAACTAAAAGTTTAAGTCAATTGGCTCTGCTTCCTCCTTACAAGAAAATTGGCATTTCAGGGCTGCATTCCAGCATGATGGATCTTAGAAACCAAAGCTAATTTGACAAGAAAGGGAAGTGTCCCTTTTCCTGGTCTGCTTTAACCCTGAACATGCTGCATGTTTCTGCCAAGGATGTATCATTTTTTCCGTTCTTTTGTTGGTTTTATTTTTTTTAATCCCCAAAAAGAAAGTAGCTATGATTATACAAGAAATATTCCACTGAAGAAAGGCCAGTGTTTAGTCTCAATTACTGAAATCACAGCTGTGGAGATGGGAGAGGAAGAGAATGCAAGAAGTCACCAATGGTGAACGAAGGCAGCGTGTGAAACAGGACTTGAAACAGGAAGCACAGCAAGCTCAGGGACATGAAAAGCCAAGCAAAACCCTGAAGCACCAGTACTGCAGCTGGTCCACACTCAGTCTGAACCATTGGTCTGTGACAGTTCTGCACCCCGGCTGCACCACACTGCACCTTTCAACAGTTCCACAGCAAATGCAGCACGGGTATTTGCTCTCACCCTGCTTCCCACCAGTTTCCTGCATTTGATTCATATTTCATGATTTCAAGATTCAGGCTTGATCAGCCTGTAGTGGTGTATGGGTTATGCATCTTGTGACCTGTCCTGATCATGTCCTTCATATCTGCTGTCGAGTAGATAGTGAATGTTCAGCCATGATGAGTAATTGGCATCATTGCTTTGCCAGCTGGGCTTTGTGCAAGCTTTGCTGGGATTTAACTTCCTAGTATCTAACTCCCAGGGATATTGGAAGATCTCAAATAGTAAAGAAATTTCATTTCCCCAAAGCCACCATTAGTAGTTTGCAATGACCACATCTAACACATAAGTGTTTTTCAATGAGAGGGTATCTATTCACTGAGTGTTGGAACTTCTCTTCAGAAACAAAAACTTCTTAACAAATCAAGTAAAAATCTACACCTCTGTGTCAATGGCACACAGGCACACCTGCCTTATCGAACCAGGCAGCACGAAGAGAGGAAGGGTTTCTGCAGGCTGCCTTTCAGCACCCACTTCATCTGTATACTACAAAACTTTGCTGATGATGTCTTCAGACTCACCAGAAAGTAAAGTGATTTAGGCTATGTAAGAAACTCACATGCAAAACATGCTAAATACAGCACTTACACAAAAGCTTAATGGAAAAATGAGGAGTTTTTCAAGCAGAAACTCAAGCAAAGTGGCCTTTTTTGACACTGGATAGACTGGTGACATTGTAAACTACTGGAATTACACAGATCATGCTACAAAAAAAATTATACTAGTGACTGTTTTGATGCATGTCCTGAGGAGACATGCAGTGACAGCACAGCAGAACTGCTACTACCATTCTCACTCCAGCTGCCCCATATATGTACAACTCTCTCCCAAATACCTTTGAATGCTCACTTGGTAACAGGTCAGCTTCTCAAAAAGATATGCTAAAAGGGGGTTATTTACCACAATTTTTCTAGCAGATGAACCAGAAAAAACATACATGCACATGTTTGAGTACATTATCCTCACACAATATTGGATTTTTCAAAAGGTTTGGGAGCGCTCTTAATAATTTTATTTCCTTTTTAAAAAGCCCATTTTAATAGCAAGCCTCTTCCAGAATGCTAGATGGCTTTAGCTAGATGGGATCCTTTCCCCTCCAATTAAGAAGAAAAAAATCCTGTAGGTCTAATCCTGCCTACAGGATAGCTTGTTCTTTCTCCTTTTTTTTTAAGGTTAATCATTACTACTTAATTATAAATCTAGTGTTTTGTACAAAAATGGGATCTTTCTTAAGTGCTCTTCTGTTCTGTCTTCCTCTGAACTGCAAAGCTGTTTACCAAGACTCTTATCACGTCTTTCTTGTTAAACAGTTATTCTTCCTATTAAACAAGCAATAGAAGAAATCCTTATTTCCTCTTAGAGCAGTGGAAAAGCAAAGTTTCTGCCAAAAAAATCGACATAGCCAAGATTGTTAGCTAATGTACCTTCATTGCTCTTAAGGCTAAATCATTTTGCACCACAAAGGAATCCATCCAGGAGCTGAAACTCTCAAGATAACAGCTCTACAGGCAAAAAACGAGGAAGACACTAATATCTGTACCAAGAGAGGTAGTTAAAACTGGACTCATACTTAGCCCAAGGATTCCCTGCACACCTAAGTGCTGTGGAGTGCTTAGCCCCCCCATATCCTGATTTCACACAGAGTGGCTCCATCCCCCAGGTGGGGTGGGGTGGCAGGACACAGAGCCCGTCCTGCCTTAGGTGTTTCCCGATGGAAGCAGGCGGCTGCCAAACCAAATGTGCTGTGTGCAAACAGCACCTGCACCATTCTCCACCTCAGTGAGACACCATTCACACAAACTCCAACATCACCTTCACCCAAAGTATCCATTTGGGCAGAAATATGGCTCACAGGCTTTGCTACTCCTTTTGAGATCTCAGCTCAGTTTCTGTATGCTTGCTCTTTTCTAAAGGCAGAACAAAGAGAATATTTGGCTTTAAAAACATCTTAGAAACTACAAATGAAAAATTGCATGACAAGTGTACAGCTTTAATTACATCTCTCAAGGGGATGAGAAAGCATTTCTGCATCCCCATCTTGTCTTCTCTCTGCCCTGGAAATTCGTAAGACGATCCGAGGTACAAATGTTCGTATTTGTAGGGGGAAAAATGACCTACATTACATTCCTAGCAGATCATGTAAATAACAGGATGTAAAGTCTCACAGAATTAGTTTACATTTGAAACATTTTCAAAATATTGTTTTAGCTGGGTATAATAGACCACCATAAGATGTGACACACAGCAAACACAGGGCTGCAATTAAACAGCTGGCAAACAGCCAGAAAGAGATAAAGGCCCAGGCTGTCACTTGCTAGACAATATATATGGCTATTTTGGCAGCCAAAATGAATGTGATAATTGAGCCATGACACATTAAAAAGGCACACGATTTCCAAGGAAAGAGTTCCTGAGCACTAAACAGGGAGCATCTATAGTGTGCTTACAGCCAAGCACAGTTTACGAGTAACAAGAGCGGACTGCTGATAATTCAGTGGTGCCAAGCCAACCTTGTCTCGTGCACTGCACCACTGTATGCACTGATCTACCATAGACACAGAAATACAGCAGTCAAACCCACAGTGGCCTTCAGAAACAAAGGGAATCTGAAGAGTGTGGGCACGGACTTGAAATGTTTTTCTGAATGTTTTTTATACGAATTAGGATTTTGTACAGTAGCAGTTCTATTTCCAGAAGTCACAGTGACTTGATTTGACTTCAAAATCCAGAAAAGACCCAGTTGATATAATTCAGTTCTAAAATAAAAATACACAGTAACACATGAAGAGTAAGTTACTCTCAAAATCATGCTTTTGCTATAAGGAAAAATGACTGTTTTGTTTAAGACATGAAGGCCTTTAACACTGACAACAATAGCTGTTTGGAAGACAAAGTCCCGGAATTTTTCTAGTGATTTACTTCATGTTGTATTAAATAACCTAAGGACACAGCAAACAAAGGTAGCAAATGAAGACATGGTTTTAAGTTAACACCCAACAGCTATATAAAGCTTCCCATAAATGTACTCCATCAAATTAACATGCTGACATCAATTGCATTTCCTTCTTGAGTAAAGGACTTGAAAGCCTCTACATGGTCAGCCCCCAGCCCATTCATTCACTAACCTCCCACAAAGTGTAGGTTCTTCATGATCTTAAATTATGCTCATATAAAAGAAGGCTAAATTTAGGCTCTGTTACAGGAAAATCCCTATGAAGAGTTTACTTCCAGATCTTAAGTCTAAACTTAACCACATTAGAGGTGTATTCAAATAAGGAAATTGCATATGTAGCTTCCCCAATCAAAAAGTGCAGTGCATCAAGAGAACTTACAAAAAGTGTAAGAACCCACTTGTAGATCTATTCACACCAGTGATATCTAGAAGACAACTCACAGCTCTCCATAGCATTGATACCAGTGAATCACAACTGACCTGAGGGATACTGGCAAAACCTTTGTAAATGATCCCCTGTACTAAGCATCAAAGAAACAGAGGAAAAACCTTTGAGACATTGAAACAGGGTCTCTTCAATGCAAATTAATTTCTTTTCTCAAACAAAAGTATCAAAATGCTCTAAACCATTCAGATTTCCTCAGAAACAAACTCCCCAGCTACCTCAAATAACCAACACAGACTTCCAAATCCAACAATCAGAGCAAACTAGCATTTCCATACTGGGCCAAAATAAAGAATCAGAATCAATACTTGACTTTATACTAAACCAGTACAACTACAATAATTACATAATCTACTTTTACACAATTATCTTTAATGGCTGTGATAGTAACTTCATTAAGTGTGAGTAAAGGAAATGGAAAGGCTTAAAGATGAGGTCAGAACATGCACTTTTGGCTGCTTCCTCAGGAGATGCATCAAATATGTTATTCATGTCTAAGGAAGAGCAGACTCTTGAGGGTAGCTGCAGTGCCCAAAAGAAAAATGAAATCATGACACACATTTTTCTGACTCACAAATTAGAAGGAATATAAGGAGACAATTACAAGAATAAATTAGTTGACCCTCATCTGAAAATTTCATATTATTGCATCCATAAACGGCATGCATTCTAATAGTGAAATATATTAAAGAAGTATAGTCTAAATTTTTTTTTGTCCCCAATGCTGCAGCAGGTATATTACACACAGGCACATTATCCCACAGGCTCTGTCAAGTGATGTTTAGTAGCAGCTGAAACAAAGCCAATTCACATTCCCTTCAGAAAAGCATTTAAACACATACACAGTTTCCTGGAAAAGGTGAGAAAGGTGGGCTTCCTCTGACTCAGGGCCACAAAGCA
Source organism: Molothrus ater (assembly GCF_012460135.2). Classification (NCBI taxonomy): domain Eukaryota; kingdom Metazoa; phylum Chordata; class Aves; order Passeriformes; family Icteridae; genus Molothrus; species Molothrus ater. The sequence continues at coordinate 14,754,624 of NC_050484.2, forward strand.
GAAAGGCAGTAATTAAAAATGTAGACACAAAAGAGGAATGAAGAGAAAGAAGTCCCAGTTATTTAACATACTTCATATACTTGCCCCTTGCCCAAATATCCTATGAAATCTCAGTAAAAAAAAGGGGTTTTTCACAAATCTCATAGCAGCCTGATTTTGAACAAACTTTTATGGAAAGAGTTTCATGGAATTAAATTGCAATCAAAAATTAAATTTTCTTATAGGCTAGGAGAAAAGAGGATGGAAATCTGGTTTAGGACAAGAAACAAACATACTTAAGTAGCTTTGCAGTATGAGAACCTTCAAGGACTGACAAAACTGTAAGGCAGAAAAGACTGAGTAACTCAGAAGAGAGGAATACTACAAGTAGGCTGTTTATTTACACCTACCAGGGAATCAGAGAGTGTTTCTCGTTATGGCTATGTTAGCTCAAATCAACCTTTGGCCCCTAGTAATGAGCTGTAATTGCAAAAGTAAATTTGGAAATACAAGGAATTACAGGAAAACTTTTTAATCTTCTGCTGCAGAGTCATAGCTGTAAAAAGGTGTGTCCCAGTATAATGCAAAGCAGTAATCCTCCCCATAAAGCAGAATACCCTGGAGTAGATAATAACATTCTCTGTGAAGTAAATCCTCTATTTATTTATACTTTGGCACAGCTTCCAAGTGTTTACATTTATTCAGTAAGCCAAAAAATTACTCAGACTTATTTTTTCTTTATATTTAACATATAGAAGAATGGCAAAGCTCTGAGCACCTGGACCATAATTAAATCTATAATTCATACAGCAGCATGAAGACTAACACCTAAATTAACTCTGCTTGCCAGAAGAATTAATGCTATCAGGAACAACTTACTGCAGATTGAAAAATGAGAATAGAAAGGTTTTATAGTAAAGCTTCTGTCTTTCAAACTTCCCTCAGGAAAACCTTTTTCCCTAAATTTCTATTCCAGTGCTGATCCAGACTCCACCATTAAAACTTCAGAGGCTTGAAAAAAACTCAGAGAAACTACTGACAGACTGAGAGGCACAGTGCCTGTTAGCACAGGCACTGGAGCCACGCTGCAAGCAGAGCACAGCTGCACCACCAGCACACTGAGCCCAGCACTGCTCCTTGGCAGGGGAAAGAGGTGCCCTGGCTCAGTCTGGTCCTGGAGCAGAGCTGGGGTGCCCCAGGAACATGCTCACTCCTAACAGAGGTTTCAGCTTCTTAGGAACACATGCAGCTGGTGCAATTTCATACTGCAGTTTATCCACCCACCTAAGACAGAACAGCACAATGGGTGTTCCTTTGTCCTGCTCTGCATCCAAACTGGATAAAAGCCAGGCTCTGGCTTGCACCTAGCTAAGAGACTGTAGTTACACACTCCAGCAGTGCCAGGATGACTCATGGTGCTTTGCACTCTGCCAGATGACTTTGAAGGGAACAGAGAGTTGCATATGGAAAGCACAAGCAGATGCAGCACAGCATCTCTCAGACACTTGTCAAGAATTCATTGCTTATGGCATCCACTGCAAAGCTAACCAGAACTGACCCCTTGGTCTGTGATCAGCAACCAACTGCAGAAAAAGACCAACAGAATTACTTTCAGAAATAAGATTCAGTGCACTCCATGGACTGCTCACTGAACCATTTAGAGTTACCTTTTTTTTTCATTCAGGCTTCAAAAGCCAATGGCTCTTTCAAAGTTAACAAACATGAACTCTCCTGGGCATAAATAGATTTGGACTAGGACCTCGGGCAATACAGTCTCTCATAATTACCTGTTCTTCGCACACTTTCAAGAAGCAGAAAACCCAAATTATATTTCTATTGGTGCATTTTTTTCAAACAGCACTCTTATCTTTCCACCTCCTGGAACCAGCTGCTATCACACTGGTGGGCACGTGTCATCTTTACTGGAAAGCTGCCCAGCCTGGATGGATGATTTTAGCAAGGAGGTATCCAGCTTATCTCAGGTGTGGAGAGAGGTGTGTTCACAGTCATTCCTGTCTCCTTACTCGCATGTTTGAAAACAAAAAGAGTACAAGCACAGCTGAGTCTGACAATCCAGATAAGACATTTTATTTATACTTATTTTTCCAAGGTCAGAATCTGGGAGTTAAGAAAAATTAAGCACATCAACTTGCATTTGTCAGAAAAAAATCCCAGAGTTATCAAAATCTCTCTTACAGTCCTGCCTGAATGAAAAGTAGACAGTAACCATCTACAGCAAAAATATCAAGCACAGCCTGCAGAGAAATTCAGAGGCAATGCAAACAGCATAAACAGCACCCAGAAGGACGAAAAGTCATTTCTCAGAGTAGTACAGCTCACATCAGTCCCTATTTTCTCCATCTCTGACCCCACCTTCTCTAATTTCTAGTAAGGCACACTGGTCACTGAACAGGAATTTTGCCAGAATGCCCTTTACATCTGGGAGAACCACATAGTGCTCAGCCTACAACAGCTGTTTTAGTATAGAGAGCTGCTACTGTTAGCTGGCTTTGTAACTGATAAGAAATTACTTTGCTTCTTCTATTCCTAAAACAAAAAACCCCAAGCAGGTCTAACAGAAAACAAAGACTTTAAATAACACTAGTCCGCAGTATTACCATGAAAAATAAACCAAACAAAACACTTGAAAGTAAAATGCTTTCACTGCATTTGTTTTCAGAGAACCTTGAAAGTAACTGACTTCTCCACATATGGATCTATTTAAGGCTTGCTACTCTGTATTATCAAACAAATCACTGCTTTGTTTTGATGAGGTCCCTTTCACTTCAGAAACTTGTTTCTTTTTGAATAAAACAAGTTGTGGTGTGTTTGCTCTGGTGTAACTAAGTACACCACCTGGAATTCTGGCTTATAAAAAAAAAGGAAGAAGCAAATCACACTCAAAATACACAACAGCCAGGTTGCTACTGCAACTCTTCATACTACTCCAGCTATCCAAGACTCTGCAGAAGAAGGGGAAGGTGGAGCTAGCACTACCTGGCAGTATAAAACTTGTGTGGGTATCATACAAAATTTCTACTCCAGACAAGAAACACTTTTTCAGCCATGGACTGTGCTTCAAACAGTTTATCAAGTGAAGACCACCCTCTCAGATTAATGTTTTTAATCACGCTTGTAGAATTTTAGGTTCTACAGTATTTCTACCTTTTGCGTAAGAATATATATCATTAGAGCAGTGGTTAATGTGCAGCAGGCTGTGCTGTGTAACTTAGATCACTTAGATTTGCTTCCATGTGAATATAGATTTAGGGTATTCAATGCAAGTCGATTTTAGTCTCTTAAGACCTCTCTTTGCACTAGCTTTACAGAAATCAAACCAAAACTCATTCTTTTCCTTCTAAGTCCAAAGCTCTGAACAGAAAACCAGGTATTTGCATAAGGATGTTGGTTCTTTGGGCCCTCAGGGTGTCTGTAGAGGGAGATGTTGCTAAATCTGCAATGTCCAACTACAGCTTTTGCCATTGCTATTAATGAAGTAGATACAGATATGGCCTAGGTATCTATGAACCAGTTATGACAGGCCCTGATGCACAGTGACAACACAGAGCTCTGTGTAAGCTAACCATCCCTGCACCCTTCACTCATCCCTCAGATCCTCCAGCCTGGATGAAGCCTTTGATGTTGGGATACCAGGGAGAAGGACAAACAGCAGCTAAAGTATTAGCAAACCCCAGGCAGTGGGGACACAGCAGACAGGTCCTTAGTCAGAAAAGGTTTATTTGGGGAGGAACCTGCCCAGTCTGCCACAATAGCAGCCTTCACAGCAAGAATCACTATCAGCTGAACATCTTTCCTATTGCATAGCTACTGATCTATTGAAACACTTTCCACACCCTCTAAAATCCACTCTGCTCAAAGCATTTACAGCATAAATGCTTTACTGAAATTGCAAACAAAACCAGCTTTCTGCTGCTAACCTTCCCTTACAGAAAGGACAGTGCCCATGTTTCATTTGTCCAATGAAATCTGACCAGCTGATGCTCTACTGATTCACTCTATCACATTTTGGTGACTTCCATGTCTAGGCTTCAGAGTGAAGTGTTAACCTGAGTTCAAACCTAAACCACCTCACTGCAGCTTCAAGCTCAACAAACTGAGCCAGCATTGATTGAGAACCCTTGGCTTTCTGCAGTACCTGTACTGCTAAGTCAGTCACAGGGTGGCCTGAGTGCTGGGCACAGCTACCTTTGCTCAAGCTATGTTAAACAAGCTCCCAAAAGGCAGGCTGGCTTTGCACTGAGTGAGAGCCTTAATTTTCTTACTGATTTCCAGCCCTGCCACTGAAGATACATGAAGGGTTTCTGGCAAGGGAGGAACTCACCTCCAAGACAATTCACTGTGAATCCCTGAGGCTGGCCTTTAGCTTTGCCGTCTGTTCTCTGACTTTGCTGGCTACCTTCCCAGCTCCTGCACCCTTCTGCATGCCTCAGAGAGGAACTACTCAAGTTTATAGCAGCATTAACTCATCAGCTGGAAACCTGCCAGGCTGCTTACATTTTCACTACAATCGTCTGAGCTCTGATTCCAGAGCGTGCCTCAAGCCAGGATCCATGGGCACAGACAGCACTACACAACTGCTTTCTGATGTGCTTGATCCATTTGGGGTGCTGGGCAACATGCATTAGTGCTTGCATAGCTACTGCAAACTGCCTCTGTGTAAGGACAAAAATGCCTCTTGATTTTGTTTAGCTCAGTGTTAGAGATACTCATGGGCCTGTGGAGCAAACACAGAGCACCCAAGCACAGAGCGTATGAGGCATCAAAATTCAAGATCTACTGATCTACTGTGCTATTTGCTTCTCACAAAGGTGACACACTTCTGGGGAACTGAGAACATGTGCCTAGTTAATTTCTAGTTAGCAGAAGGTAACAACTTTGTGCAATTAAAGTAAGATTAGGTAAAAATTAAAGCCAAAATTGGGGGGGGGGGGAGTGAGACAGACAGAGGGGAACAATAAATCAGCAGAAAAATCACAGGACATTTGCTTTTTTTGACTGACAGCAGCACAAAATTTGTGCACTTCCAATGACTTCTTAAATAATTGTTGCTGTTTCTTGGAATCATAGCACCTGTATATCTTCCAGGATGATTATACTACAAAACCCTGACTAAATTACAGCTTTTAAATGAAATGAAAATCACTTCCCCACAAGATTTCCTTTAGCATTATAATTTAAATCCAGTGTTAATGCTAGTTTGGTCGAACTGGTCTTCAAGAGGTCACTTAGTCTATTTCCTGCTTGAAATAGAAAAAACTATATCTAAACTGCTCCTATCAGTCCTTTGTTTCTTAAAAACCTCTGGCAATGCAGACCCATCACCTTTTGCATGCTGTCTTTATGCCCAGGTACTCCTACATTGATATTAGGTCTTCATTATGGCAATTGAAGTTGCTTGTCATAATTACCAACCCCGGACTAGCAACAATTGCCTTATTTCCTTTGCAGCAACTTTCTTCTATATCTGAAGATCTTTTCCTTTCTTTCCTTCTTCCTTCAAAGCACATGATCCTCAAAGAGGCTACACCTATTGTGAAGAACTTCTCCTCATCCAGGCTTTTTTTCCCACAGATTTGTGCAGCTGATTATGCCTACTAAAGCGCTGTACCTTGCAGTTCTCATTATTAAATTACACAATATTTTTAAGGTCACTTCCTACATTTGCCCCCATCACTTAGCATTCTAGTCCTGTCCTCCAATGTGCTACAACCCTTTGGTCCCCACTGTTAACTCCAAAGGCAGTATTTATATGGTCTAGGGCAGTATCCTCATCAATAAGGAAAACATCAACTACTAGGGACTGTCAGATGGCCCTCTACAGATTCTTCCAACACAAAAGTGACTCACTGCTAACTACAGGTCACTTTGCTGTTTCATCAAAAAAAATCTTATCCCTCCTTTGTTTCTGAAAGCAATGCTTACAATGGTAGTTTAATCATTGTCAACTGAATTTGTATCTGAGTTCCTAAAAGGTCTGGCCAGTCTGTTTTACTGTAAGTGCTATAAAATTAACAACTGCTCCAGCCACAGTTCTGAGCTAGGTAACAGTATAGTGCACTCTGTGCAGAGGGAAAATTAATCCAAATTAATGCAAGCAGGCTAGGACTCATTTATCACCAGCAGTTACTGGCTCAAAGTAAGGCATCAATGTAAAGGAACAGCACAGCTCCTGGATAGCTTAATGGTACACATGCCCCTGTCTGAGATGGCAGCTGGATATTCCTGTTCCTGCCTATCCAGCCCTGAACTCAGAAAATACACTCAAGGTATTTTTAATGATCTGTGTATTACCTGTCTCAAAATGTTCCACATCTATGCAAACCCGAGTTACACCAGTTCCAGGAAACCTCCACACATCAGTTTTATAGGGATTAGATAATTTTACATAAAGGGTTTGATGCTGTTTAGCTGATTCTCTTGTACTTGCACTTTATTAAATTGAATTTGAAGTAGGCCTCCCAAGTCTATAATAGTAGAGAAACTGATACACAGAGGCAAGTCAGTGTGAGGGGGAAGCATTCAGTGCTAGGACCTTGCCACACATACTATTGATCACCAACTAAGTATGACAGGCTGGCAGGGGTGAGCAATGCACAGCTTGAGTGTAAAAAGAAAGAACTATACATATACATGGCATATTTTAGTCAGTTTTATCACAGAGCCTGAAGGGCCTTTGTACAGTTATACAAATCCAAAAAGCAGATTTGTCCTTAACTCTAAGATCCATTACTTGGCATTTTCACAAATTTTTGCACTAATACTTAAAGAAGTGTTTAAAAAACTGGTCAGGCTTTTCTACTGTTTCCAGATAAAAGTTAAGACATAATGAGCATCAGTTCTTTAACACCGGTAGCTGAATGACAAAGTGTTTCTGCAACTTTAAAGTAGGTAGAAAACCATAAATTTTATTTTCTTTTCATTTTGACAGTAGTGCTATTATAAACTAGCAAAGTATCGATACAATCTTTGGACTAACACACAGGCTTCAGAGCAGGTAGGACAGTACTGTGGACACTGCTCACACAAGTGTCAAACCTGCAAATCTGCAGGCACGAAAACTTACTCCCATGAGCAGATATGTTGATTTGTGTTGCATAACCCTCTCTTAATTATGCTACTGAGAATAATACTTGCATGAGAAATTCACTGTGTGGGGGCTGATAAAAAACCTTGGTTTATAGCTTGCAGGAGGTCAATACTAGCAGAGGGGAAAAAAAACCCCATAACTTGAAGCATTTTGAGTTAGTAGATCTGTCATCTAGTATCAACTGAAAAGAAAGTAATTTAAATATTCTCACAATTCAAACTGTTCAGGAGTTACACAATCTTTCACTAGTGCAGTTTTTAAATGAAAGTATATTAAATAACAGTGCAGTCTGGCTTTACTTAACACTTAAATATTTTACTGAAATGCCTTTCTAAATTTGCATCATCCCTCTTACTTAAGCAGTTTCACTCACTACCAGCAAATAAGGTAAAAGCCACTCTGTAACATAAAGGTTGCTTCTACAACTGGACAGTAATACAAAAACACCAGACTTGTGATTGCTGGGCTAAATTACACCACTCTTTCCTACTCTGACCTAGACTATAGTCTTCTGGTTAGAAAAAAGGAAGGAAGAAGGAGAAGGGAAGAAAATGCTTGGAGAAATAATTCTAGATAAATCAGATATGGGCAATACTAACAAGTAGAATTTCAATATTCATTTGAGAGTTACTTCAAATATGTTTGGAGAGGAGCCATGAACCCTCTTCACTGTATTTTTTTAACTGTAAACTTCTGTATAGGGAAGGAAGTGTTAGAAATAATCTTGTGGGTTGTATTCTCGAAACCATTCTGCAAACTTCAGCTGTCTTTTCACATAGAATGCATTTAGTGCACTCAGTGGTGACAGTGCTGGGCAGGGAGAGACAATAAAAAGCATAATGTGTCACAAGATACATTATCAAGTAGAGTTTCGGTGAGTTTTTAAAATTTTGCCCATTCAGCTTCAGCACAAGCATTTGGGGACATACTCTTAAACGTAAGTATCTTTTACACATCTTAATCAACTGCTCTTCTATAGGGAACCATTTAGTGCTCACAACTGGGTATTCACTGCAGAGGTGGAAACCAGAAAAATTGAGGGGTTTTTTTTTTTCCACTGGGATTCAGTATTTAGTACTATGAAGACATTTGCCCAACGAGAAATCAACAGAATAAACACAAAACTGGGAGACTTACACTGATCTGGAAAGTCACCAGCTTGAGTGGAAGAGAAAAACATGCATGTGAAGAGGGGCACACACTTGTGCTACTGTATAAAGGCCTGCTATTTGGCTGCATGCAATATATTCTTTCTCCTCCTGATTTCATAAAAGCAACAGAATGCCTGGTTTTGACAAAGAGGAGATGGAAACTTACTATATTTGAGAGACAAAGGAATGGATTGGCTTATTCATATCCTGGTGTGTGTGGCAAAAAGCTTTGTGTGAACAATTCCTACTCTGAGAGGAGAGAGGAAAAACCCAGCAGAGTTCATTTGAATCACCTATTTAAACCATTTAAGCAAACTTGGACGATTTTTTTTTCTTTTTTTTTCCCCTCCCTGGGGAGCATTGCAGAGTAATCACATGAATCTGCTTCACTTTCTGACTGAAGTAGTCCCCTCTGTGGCACAACTGGAGCAAACCACAGCTGTGCAGTAACATCTTCAACAGCCCCAACTGTTTGCAGAGTAAACATTTGCCTATAACCTTACTGCAGACAAAGTATGTTAACAAAAGGAATGCTTCTACAAGCTTAGCTGCAGCAGCTTCCTCACAAACACAGCGCTGCATTAGCTCAAATCCAGCGCTACCTCTGCACGTGGAGGAGCCTGCACCACCAGCACAATTTTTCACTGCTCCTCATTGTTTCAGACAGCTCAACTGAAAGAGCTTAAATTGCTGGTCTGAGGAATACCTTCACAATATTGCTTTAAACACACTGCAGTGCTCCACACTGATGGAATAACAAGCGCAGTCCGACAGTTACAAACATCTGGATTCATGGGTCCATAACCAAAGCAGTAATAGCGTTCGCCTGCCAGGGTTTTGCAGGCATTCCTCTTTGTGTCAAACTCAGACCCTGGCATTGGCAACACTGCAGGGTGGAATTAGCCCAAGATGTGGCAGTAATGAAAGGGACAAATGCAGTTCTTAGGAAGCAGAAAAATCCTGTGTTAAAACAAACCCCTTACACATCTTCCTTCCATTTGTTCTTAGTCCACACACTTTGGAGTGTTATTTTAATATACGTAATTTCAAAACTAACTACCCATAAACCATCAACCTATTTGCAAGTCTAGGAGAGGCTACAAACAGCAAAATCATCAACTGCCACCTTTTGTAGTACTGCTCAAGAAATCACATTAGTATGTATTAGCATACAAGGCCTGAAAAATAAATAGGAATCAATATTGCAATCCCTATTAAGGAAAATCTTTCCAACAGACCTATAAGGTCAGGCACTCACTGGCTAGAGAATGAGACAGAGCAGGGAGCTTTTGGGGTGATCCAAGCAGCTCTCCCTTAGCACTAAGGCCCATTTCCCAGCAGCTACAAAGGAAACCAGTTGTTTCTCTGACCAGTGCTCCAAGGCATGTGTTATGCCTGGCCTTTCCACTTTACTTTTTTCTTTTTAACCATCTGCTTTCAAATATCTGATTTTCACTTTAGTAAAGAGAAGAGATTAAAGCCAATTTACAGCACAGGATATAAAAGACTTACACTCTCCCGCTTGCCTGGGAAAAATGCACTATTTCAACTCACCACTTTTTAAACCACATGAATTAAGCTCTGAGTGGATACACTGAGTTTGGTGCTTGCATTCATTTCCTGCAAAGTTTACACGAAAGTGGATTTGTTGTAAATGGGCTGTAAACTATAAACTAAGCTGACATGAGTGTTATTAAATAGAACTTCAAAAACTTTTCCACAGAGAAGAACAATATTTAATTTAGGAATGGAAATGAGGAAGAGCAAGCAAAGAAAACTGGGAATACACATTTTTGTTATTGCAAATCAGCAGGGCAACCAGGAACAGCTAAAGGAAGCTGCTACAAATCACAACACTCCTGGGAACAGCCGCACTTGTGCCAGCCCTAAAATCCAGGAAATACAATGAGAGCTGGAGACAGCAGCCCCCTGCTCCACCTGAGCTGCAGGTCTCAACAGCAGCCTCAGACAAAACCTTAACTACAGAGCAGTGACCTCTGATCCAAACAGTTTTATGCTATGAGCTGAAAATAGTTATTCCAGATATGTCAAACTTATTTAAGAGCATCTCTGCAGCCCAGATTTACCATGCACTACGTGCAAAATCTTTGCAACATTTACCTGAGAGTCTGTAACAGTGGGGCTTGGCACACTTCCACACCTTGAAGTGTGTATAAGTGCTTGGCCATGGTTTGAAACTGAGCTGCCTAGGAGCAATAAGGCCAAGATCTTTTTAGCTTTGCTTTATGCTATTAAAAGCACAAAAGAAATTAAATACAGCACACTGCATCAAGTAGCACAGCTTTGAGTTAAGATGGCAAAACCAAGAAAAAATGGAACCAGATACCTGTCCTCAGTTTACACCTATGTGTCCTAGTGCTATGGTGTATGTTGGACAGTAATTGACTTGTTTCAGGCTCTGTTGAACAGGAAAAAACATGAGTGGAAAGCAGCACCTAATTTTTCTCCAACATCTTTAGTGGCCTAAGACTGAACTTAATTTTATTGCTTTTGTTGCTTTATCTTTCTTGAAAATCACACCAAAATCACAGGAATTTAGTACTACTCATGTTAAAGTGTAAAGCTATCAGCATGAAGATACTAAGTTTTACAGCTGGTATCCCCGAGATGCAGCTCGTCTTCACTGCTCACAAACATGACAGCATGATACATGACAACATGATTTTTTCAACAGTTCACTGTCCAATTAACAGAAAATCAACAGAAATCAATCCTTTTTGTTGAGACAGGCAAGCAAAAAACTACTGTTAAGTCAGTTTTACTGTGCCTGTCATTCTGCTATTCCAGTGCCTAAAATAGAAGTCAGTGTGCAGCCCAGGCCTGCTCAGCATATCCAGGAACGGGGCTTTCTTGGGGCTCTGACATTTTTATAAAGCAGATGTTAAAGCAATAGATGTGACTGCAGGAAAAACAACTCCTGGGGAAATCTGCACCTCTTTTGCATGAGAATCACAGTGCAGCCAGTCGGTGTCATTTTAAAGTAGATAAATCAGCCTCGGGTCACTCCCATGGGGTGACTCTGGGCAGTTGCATTGCCAGGTGAGAAGTGGCAGCAGATATCAGTGTTTAACATGATATGAGAGAGCTCAACATATTTCTACTTTAGTATTTGTACTAGATCCTGTTAAAGTAACATTTAACATTTTATATGTGCCATTACTGCATTTTAAAAATTGCTAATTTTTCATCACTTATGTAACTGAGTAAGCAGAAGGACTATCAGCATCCAAGAGCATTAGTTGCCAGTTGTATTCTTGTGAAGTTTGCAATATGTGGACTGCAAATGATAAGACTGTGCTCTAGAACTGGAAGAGAAACAATTGTGCATGAAAAACTGGTTTTGGGAGAACTTAGACATCAGGTTTTTATTTTTAAAGTACATGTAAATATGCCCAAATTATACAGACTTTTATATGTTTTGGGTTTTTTTTTTTACAAATTCTTTTTCTTTCACAAGAAATGCAATAAGTAACATTCTGCTGCTTGTTGCATGACGAGCAGTGCAGAGGTCTCATCAGTCTGCTGTGTTGTCTGTAGCCTAATCTGTGCTACTACACCCTATAAGAAAGTAAAAGTGCCAACTGTTTCTGCACATAACACACAGCTGCATTTACTTCTTGGTACCAGAAAGGCTCCTTCTAACAAATCAATTTCAATGGAACAGTAAATACTTAGGGCACTGAAACTCTGTTCAAACCATTTATCATGAAAACCCAGATCTCCTGTTACAGAAGCTTGTTTCTCTTGGGAGATTTTTTTTTTATTTTGCAAAAGGTAAAAATGCAGTCATCATAAAGTTTTTACTGAGTAAATCCACTAAATTCCTCTTAAAAATACCTATGGGAACAGTAGCACTGGCTTCCTCAATAGCAAAAGAACCCCATTTTTTTCCTACTCTCTGTAGGAAAGGAACTTGAATAATTTTAGACACATTGGGGGGTTTTCATCATTCTCAACATCATTCCTGGGCATCTGGCTGTACCAGCTCATAAGCAAAATGCTCTGCAATACTCTCTTGTGCTAATATGAGAGGAACACGCTCTGCCAGGGAGCCAAGTATCAGATAGTGCTGCAGAGTGTGAAAGCTTCTCTTTCTAAAAGCTGTAACTTGCTGTACCCGAAACTGCTACAATTATCTTTTTGGCAACTGTAAGCAAAGCGTCAGGGTTCTATTTCATTTAAATACTTTCTCTTCTGCCATGCCCCTTTGATGGTCCAAATATAAAGTGCAGGACCAACACAGAACTAGATCCCAGTAATTTATTTAAAGTTATCTAAAGCAGTTATTTAAAATCAAACCAAACCCATCTCCCCACAAAAAAAAAAAAAAAAAAAAACCAAAAAAAACCAAACCAACCAAAAAAAACAAAAAAAACACACCACCAAGAAAACAAAAACAAAAAAAAAACCCCAAAACAAAAACACAAACCCCAAACCCTAAACAAACAGAGCCACTCACCCTACATGCAAATACATCAGACTGCCACAGGCAATCTACAGCACAGTCCTCATGACAAGATGCCTTCACCACAAATTCAATAAAACACTGCTCTGGTTTAGCCCCTGCGCTCATGGATTAGTGAGACAGAGGAACAGCTCATATTTTATCAAATTGAAAAAACACCCACCAGCTATTCAAAAACCAAACAATTCCAACACAGAATCAGAAAGCATTTCCAGCAAATTTTAAAAACATGTGCATGGCTCACTGTTACACGAGTTATTAAGATACCTTCCAGTCAGAAATCTTATGGAGATGCCTCAAATGAAAGCAACATTATTTAAAGCTAGCTTTACTGCAAATCTGAACACTGGATGCTAACAGCTAATGAGAATTTTTATATATCCTTTAAATAAAAGTAAAACATTCAAAAGATTTAAAGAAATCGTCTAACTGTGCTACTATCTAACTTTCCTACAGATCAAGTGCTTCAATTCCAAACCATCACTTTAAAACTAAATCACTCAGCCTTCCATGCTTAAAATTTTATTTTCTAAAACCAAACAGAAGTGCCTCCCAAGTTGGGAACTTCCTTAGAAATATTCTTTTTATCAAAAGACTACAACTTTGACCAACAAACACATAAATTTAGAGGCAATAGTTCAGTTTATCTGTTAAACAACATACTAAGAGAAAGCATATAAAAATCACATACAGTTCTTTACTTCAGAATGAAAAGATCACTCTAGAAACTTAGCACTCAAAAACCGAGTTCAAACTACATGCAGACATTAAGTTGAAAGCTTCAGCATATTTTGACATTCATATAATTAATGTTTCACAAAGGCAGGGACCAGCTATGAACAACAAACCGAACAGATTTCACTGTGTACATCAATCACTAATGACTACACATCCAACATGCAAACAAAATATCAAACTTCAGTTTCAAACGATGTGTGTGCTTGTTCAATCCTCTGTATGCAATCTCTGTCTAACAGTCACCCGTCATAAACATGAAGTTTGCCTTTTGTTAACCTGAGCACATTAATTTCCTACCACTGACCACAACTTAAGAAGCCATTACATACCTGCAGTTAGGAGGAGGATCAAGGGTTATTTCAGCTAGCTCCTTCTGGATTCTGTTGGTGAAATGAGAACAGACACAAAGCATTTGAGATAGTCTATAGAATAAATCAGGGAATTACACTGCCCTCTACCACCATGCAGTTAAATGCAAGATTGGCTTTGCCTTCAGTAATGCTAACATGGCTGCTTCCTCTTTGTTCTCAGAGGCATAACCCAAATCCCACAGCTGAGAAACTTTGCAGCTTTTTTCCTGCTCCACGCTGCATGTAAACAGAACACTTACAGCTGAGCTGGGTAGAAATTTCCCACAACTATTCAGGAAAGTAACTCTTTTTCACATCCGAGCACTTCTTACCAGGGAGATTTTCTTTTCAAGCTAATATGCAAATGAGGCGGGGGTGGGAGGGAGCCTGCACAAGCAGATTTGACAATGACTTTAAACCAGAGCTACAGGACCTGTGACTGAGGCTCAAATGAACCGTGCTGGCAGCAGACACACTCTTTTCACAATATTTTACCTATTACTTTGCAGTGTGTTTAAAAAGTGGATTTGCAGATCTGCCAGGCTGTCTCTGTTACTGGAATAATCTCTCTGGATCAACTTTGCTTTTCTCCATACCTTCTGCTGCCTTTCCTCCTGCAACCTTATACAGTAGATGTATTTATGTGATAAAAATTGATACAATAACTTGAAATAATCTGTGCATAACTTTACTCTATTACAAAAATTCACAAGGAGTTAAGATCTGAAAAATTAGTACTGAAAACTTCCTGTCAATTCAAGTTTATTCAGGTACATAAGAGGTGCAACTTCAAAATACACATGGTTAACTCCTCTTAAAAAGATCAAGACTTCTCTTCACAAAAGGACCCATAAGAGCAATACTGTAAGTTTCATGCAAATAGCAGTTGTTAAAAGGTGAGCTAACAGAAACTGCTCTGGATGTCCTTGCATTAATACCAATAAGTTCAGTCAGCCGACTGAACTATCTGAGATGCATGGAATTAGACTTGCAACAATTAAATGAAATAAAGACAATATGGGAAAGCTCAGTGTGAAAAAACCTGTATCTTAGGCTTGTCAAATAAAGACAAGTAGCAACAAATTACAAGTGCTACATAGTAGTTGCAAAACTTTTTTCTCTTTAGCCAGTCCTATTTCAAAGGGTTTCTTTAACAAGCTCAAAAGTCATCAAAGCCATGCAGCCATTCTCTGCAACAATTTTAACATATTTCAAAAAGAATTTACTAAGTTTAAGTCCAATACAAAATTACTAAAGTGTTTGTAAAAGTCAGAACTACAACAGTCACGCTGAATAAGCAAAATTTGCAGCTACTACAGCTATTTTACAACTTTTCTTGCTACAGGATACTTGTAAATGTTTTCAAAAAAAGCAACTCCAGGGAAAGGACTGGAAAGTTATGTTTCATCTCCAAAGACAGCTGAAATTCAAGAATTTAAAGTTTGAGAATTTCACACAGATGATCTTTGAGAAAATTACTAAGAGTATACATCTTGAGAGCCAGACTGCCAACAATCTTAGATGCAAATGAAAGTGCAACCAATATAACAAACAAGGTTTCTGAAGATTCTCATACTTTAAGGTAGAGGCTACCTGTAGAACATCACAGTCTAAATCCACAGATCCTAAGGGAGAAAACTCACTTAAGTTTCTCCCAGGAGAATGGCAGACTGAACCCATTCCTTCAAGGTGCGTAAGGCTCTCCTGTGCATCATCATGAAAAGCTCTCATAAGACCCAGAGAAGCCACTGGGGTTTTATGACTTCTTTAATTAGACAGCATTGCCTGTCATCAGTTTACCAACCATAATAAAATGGAGTCCAGGAGGACTCCACCCTGTACCAATCAGGCATGGAAACCTAACTCAGAAAACAAGCGCCAAAGCTCTCTCGCACATTTTTGCAAATACAAAACGTACCGAGGTGCTCCCCTCCCAGTCTGCCTGTAAGTTACCAAGTTCTGTACCAACTCTTCAAAAGACATAGGACCATTCTGTGTAACTGTTACCCCAACAAGACTTGGATTAATTGAAACACTGCTTAGCAGGCTCCTGTCAACTACCCAAGTTGATAGTTCACTCCCTTCCACATAGCTCTACAAGAAGAATGCCTCTGCCCTGACAAGTGCAGCGCCAGTACTGTGACTCCAAATACCGTGCAAAAGTACTGCAGGATGTTTCACTCCCTCCTTTACCTTTTTGCACTAGTAGATAGCTTAGCAGTAGTTTTGCTGGATAGTTTGGTGTTCTTCTTCTGCTGGGTGGCAGAGGGTTTTCGTTCTTCTTGCTCTTCAGGTTCAGGTGCAGGCGGATCCCTCTGATCGGCATCTGAACTACCACTGCTGGTACTTGGACTTTCATCGTCTGACCTCTGTCTATCACTGGACATCGTGGGGAACTTTTTGGGGAAAGAAAAGAGGCAGAGTTAATTCACAAGGAAGGACTCTCTCTTGTCATTCCCCAAGTTCCACTGACCTCTGCCTACCACTGGACATCGTGTGTAACTTTTTTGGGGAAGAAAAGAGGGAGAGTTCATACAAGGCAGGACTCTCTCTTGGCATTCCCCAAGTTCCAGGAAACTTTGAATAGGTGACAAGTGAGTTTCAGTGAGAAATTAATCAAATATACTTCCTTGTCTCATGCCTGAGGACTGGAGTTTGACAGCTACTAAGCAATATTTACATTTCTGAAAATACAGATATTTCCAATTTTTAAACCCACTCACATTTTTTTCATACTTTAAACAATATGCCAATTGTCGACTTTGTTCTATGGCATGAGACAGATTTAACAGGGTACTTAGGCAATGAACATTAATAACTTATGACACACTGTAAATAACAGACCTCACTGAAAATGTTTTTTAAAAAGTCACTAATAACCTGTAAATATTTACACTGGAGCAGAGCATTTTATTGGGTCCAAACGCCAGATCCCCCCTCTTCCCCTCTCTCCGAGAAAATACACTGCCAGTAACACTTGGGTTGATTTCAGATGGAAATGTACACTTGCTCTAAGCATTTAAAGGGCTGGCACGGGGGGAACGAGGTTTGTTTTTTTATTGGTGGTAGGGCTTTTTTTAGTAAGGGGAAAAGCCCCGCGACGCATTTAAAGCCACTGGGGTAGCAGCAGCCCCGGTTATTTACATGGCCAGCAGCGAGAACTGCATTTGGCCACCACAGAGCTGCCGGAGGGGGAAGAAGCATAATTCAAACTGCACCTTCTGCACAGCTCTCCCCGCCGCCGCTCCCCGCGCAGCTCCGCCAGGCAGACCGACATTTTTCCGCCGATCGGGAAAGGCGGGGGGGGGGGGAAGAAGGAGGGGGCTGCCCCGGCGGCCGGGGGGGCCCGAGGAGGAGCGGCGGGAGCTGCGGCAGGGCTGGATCCAGGCGGCCCGGCCGCGCTTTGTGGGGAGCGCCAGCCCGCCTCGGCTCGCCTCGGCTCGGCGGGCGGCGGCTCGCCCGGCCCCGCTCCGCACCGTGCGTGTGCACCAAGTGAGGCGTGAACTCGGGCCGGCCCCGCGTCCCCGGCCGCCGCCAGGCAGCGAGCGCCGAAAACAAGAACAAAGCTCCTCTACCAGCCCCCCCGCCTCCTCCCCGCCTCCCCCCACCGCGCTCGCCCAGCCGCCGCGGCGGCCGCCTCGCCCGCCGCTCCCTTACCTTCGCCGGCGTCCTGTCCCGCTGCTGGGTCGGAGGGGCGGGATGGCGGGGGGCCGGGCCGGGCCCGCGGCGCCCGAGGAGGGGACGGAGGCGGCCGGGGGGCTCTACGGCGGCGGCGGCGGCTCTGTGGCCGGGCAGTGTGGAACATTGAGAGCCGGAGCAGGGGGGGACGGGGGGAGGCGCGGTGCGGCCCCGCGGCCGGCGGGTGGCGCTGGCGGGCCCCGCTCTGCGGCGCGGGCTCCCGCGGCGGGCCGGGGGGCCGGGGCGGGGGGCGGCGGGCGCGCGCCGCGGAGCGGAGGCGGGGAGGGGGCCCGGCCGCCCCCGGGCTCTCCCCGCCCCGCCCGGGCTCCCCCGCCCGCCCGCGGCCGCCGGCGGAGCTCCCGGCGAGCGGGGGAGGGGAGAGGGGGCGCTCGCTCCCGCCTGCCGGCCGCCGGGGTGCGCGCAGGCGCGCTCCCGCCGCGGCCGGGGGCGCGCTTGCTCCGGGCCGGGCAAGGACAAAGCGGCGGCCCGGGAACGGGGGGGTGGGATCGCCCCTCGATGGCCGCTCCGCCCGGCCCGGCGTCACCTGCAGCCGTCAGCTGAGCCAGCTCCCGAGGGGCTCCAGCCTCCGGGCCGCCGCGGGACTCGCCGGGCCGGTGCCCAGCAACGGCGATGCCGGGGGGGCGTGCGGGCTCCAGAGCCCTCGGCCTCGCCGGCCTCACACCTCGTGCCTCGCGCCCCGGGTCGGGGCAGGGACACGCAGGTACGGGACCCGTGGTGGTTTCTTACCCCGCCACAAACGCCTGCCCTTGGCACTTTGTCACACATGGGAACTGGAAAAATACCGGCCACCCTACAGCCTCACCACTCCGAATAGAAGTATTCGGCATCAAAACCAGAGTTAGCTGTTCCGCGAGCAGCCAGCACACCAAATCGCACATATTTTAAGGAGGAAAGGGGACAATTGATAGCAATTGTGGTGTCGCAGAAAGGTGGTGTGGTATGGAGATGTAGTTTGTTTTCTGGCCCGTTCCAAATGCACGGTGGTGGTGTGCGCTGGAACAGCTTCTCACACTGTGCCCAAAGCAATCCACCAATTTAGAGAATGTAAATACTCCAATCTTTGGGTCTGATCACCCTGGCATTAAAATCCAGTTTCTTTATAATATAAAGATCTTCTCTATCTGTGAAAAGTAGACGAGGTTGAGGTGGTGGATAACTGGTTTCTGCAGAGAAGAAATTAACAATTACTAGAAATGTTTGTGAAATTTACGTGAAATCTCAAGACTAACAGTTGCTGTCCAGCACAAGGGCTTTTGCCTGCATAGCTTTCATCATCAACAGCCCAATGACTTAAAACTACTGTGTTTTCTTAGCTTGGGCAAGATCAAGGGCTCAGAGAGCATATACCATGCTCTAGAGGGAATAAACAATTGGAGTGTCAAGGAATATCCTTCACTGGAGTTAGTTGAAGTTAACTCCGTTGAAAAGAATGCTGAAGATTTGGCAGGAAGGTTGAATGATATGACATGGAGGAATACTGGAGGTTTGTTTGTTAAAGTAGGCTATAGAGAATTCCCAGCTCACCACTACAGGCAATTTGCCCCTGAGGTATGCTGTAGAAAATTCCTAGCACAAACAGTATCTGGCATGATGAGCAATCTGGGCATAATTAGTAAAAGGGAAGCACAGCAATATCAAAAATCTATCAGTCAGCACTGAGAGCCTTTTCCCCTTCCCCTCCTCCCATTCTGTTGATGATGCTCAAGATAAAGCTTGCTGGAACTTTAAAAGTCAGGATTAAGTCTTTAAAATTATTTCAGGTGAAAATTTGCAGTCATACCAAAAAAAGGACTAGAAGAAAGTACATCTACAGAATGAAAGTAGATTGGCCAAGAGTTGTACACCACATCAGCTACTACATGTGTGGCTTTTGTGGCTTTCAGGATACAAAGTGAAAATTAAGAAAGCCCATTTAATGGAGCCTAACAGAAAAACTATTCTAGATTTTATTTTTTCCCAGCATTTTTTGCTATATTAAAATGAATTTACTACAGCAATGTGTGGACATAACAGATATTTATTTGATTGAATATTCATGCATTTGACATCAGGCCTCAAAGGATGACACTTTGTTCTTATGAGGTTGTATGTTCCTTGGGTATGTTTGTAATCCACAGAGAGAAAGGATTCTTTCTTTCTGTGCTGTCATCCACAGAAAGAAGGCTGCACTGAAAGGTACAGTTTGAAGGAGAGGGAAAAATGCCAATTTTAGTAACCATTGTTACAAATCTACATCTCTGTGACTTTTCATATCCCTCGTAATCTGACTTCAGTGTAATTTTAACTGATGTACAGAATAATGAATGTGTTTTCTCTCTCAGTTTATTGTGTACTCAAATTGTGGAAGGGCAGCTGGCATTGCAGAGCTTTCCCAAGGAAGTTCTGGGCACTCAGTCTCAGGCCTACATTTTTTTCCCAATCAGTTGCCTTTGTTGTTTTTTTGCTTTTGTGTTCTTTGGGTTATGTTGTTTAGAAGCCCTGTTTGCAAATGGTGGTAGATGGTTAGATGTTTGTTTCAGAAGTAGGTGTTTATTTCAGAAGCCCAGTGTCTTTTTGGATCTGTCTCCCTCCCTGTTCTGTCAGAGCACAGATATGACGTTTCTGTTAGCACACAGAGGTTGAACAGCTGCCTTGGACTGCACAGACATCTGAACATATTTTTCTAGGTTTACGAATTTAGAGTTGAGTCTCCTCCATTGACGTGAAGCTCTTAGATGGCAAATGATGGGACCAAAACCAGGTGAAAAGCATTTTGATCTCCTGGCCCCAGTCATTTTAAGGGCAGACAGGTGGTAAAAAGGCCAGCATACATTTTTCATGATTAAGAGCAGCTCAACTGAAAATTCTGCTTAATGTTTACAGTTGTGTACTTGATCTTTTTTAATTACAAAGTCATGGTTTCCTGACACCTAGAAATGCATCTTTCTGTCCTAAGTGTAGTTCCATTCTAGGTTGTGTTAAAGCCCCTGTTGGACCCCTGCTACAGCACCCTACCACAGTGCTACAGATAAATGCGGACAAGCTGCAGAACCAGGAAATTAATATTTTTATTTTTTTTAAGTGGATGGGGTAAAATTATGGTTGTGTTTTTGTTTGTGGGTAATGTCACAGTAACAACTAGTGCTCCTTGTAAGGTAGCTCTTTCTCAAATACTTAGTGTGTCTTGTCCCAAGATAATTAACATTTTTAACAGAGAGTTGTAGGAAAGCAGATGATGATGCAAAAATCTTGGGCCAAGAAGGGATGTAGTGACTTACAGAAGGGAGTACAGAAAGCCCACAGTAGCTGCAACTCATCCTGTTGTGCCTTCACCATAACTTTGATTATTGTTACATTGTGATGCTGTGGACTCTTTGGGGTTTATGAAAGAAAAATAAGCCCCTAAAGAACTAAAGCCCCCTACTTCATTTGTGTTCTCAAGAATTTACAAGAACAGCGGAGGTAAGTTTTTTGAGAAATAAAAAAAAAGTCAACGTGGCAGTGGACAGTTGTTGGGGGATAGAATATAAGAAAATAAAGATAATGTAGAAAGTAATCTTACCCCTAAGGAATTGCAGCTGGGCCAATTATCAAAGATGAGGAACAGGCCTGACTTTAACAGGCCACAGCTGTAAGCAATGAGAGGAAGAGTGCTATGAAAGAGTGGGGTGGCTGGTTGAGAAGGGAACTGGAGTCAGTTGGCTGCTTTGTGAAGAAGAAGAGTCAGTGCTCTGAGAGCTGCCCATGAGAAAATGCCAAGAGGGTACGAAACTTTTGTGATAAGGAGACAACAGTATGGAACCCCTGCAATTATATGACAACGGACAGGAAGCAATCATTAGAAAGCCACCTCCTGGTGCCTTTGTCAGCTGGTGTTTAGCCCATCTGTTGGTTTTGTATTGCCACCTTAGAAAGTTTGGCATGGGAATATGGTGGAGGAAGGATGGGAAGGGGGCTGGGAGGAAGAAATGAAGGCAAGAGCCAGAACACTGCTGTGCTTCAGTTGTTCTTGTTTGAAGAATAACTTTTTGGAGGCTGCTGTAGCTCAGCAATAATCTCAAGACTACTGTAATGCAGCCTGTCCTGAGGCCTGGAAGTTGGGATTCTTACAGGACTTTTCAGGATATCTTTCCTTCTCTGAATTCCTTGCATGCTTGAATAGAATCAGGAGGAGAATTTTGATGACTTTTTTTAACACAGGAGTTAGCTGTTTAGCTAGGATTCTTTCTAACTTTGAATACTGTTGTATCTAAATACATGGAAAAATACTTAGCATGAACTAAAGCACTGCTTGTATTAATTAGTCTTCATCATAATCCTAAGAAGTAGACCAAAAGTCCTTCTGTTCAGCATACATTGTATTCGACAGTTGTATTTTACTCACTGGAAAACTGAATGGTCAGTTGGCTATTGGTTTTTAATGGGCAGATTAGCAGTAGGTGCTTAAAAACATAACAGATCAATGCATGTTTTCAAAGCACAAAGTTATGTGGATATGTTTGTATGTGTTCACATGCAGTTCTTGTATTCTGTTTTGTAAATTCTTTCCTTGTGTGTGGATCATTGATGCAAGGGAAAAAACACGGTGGCTCCTTTGGAGTTCCTGTAGTCATTCATATGAATTCAGTGCTGTGTGTGTCAAATGAGCATCAGTGCTTTCAAAAAAATCCATACTTTATTTTTTGTGGAAAGCAGCTTGTATTCACAACTTTTAATTGCTATAGTTTTCATTTTACTTGAAAAGCTTCAGGAAAAACAAGAAAAATTAGAGAAAAATTCAAGTGGAATTGTTCTTGGCTACTGGACAAAAGTAATTTGACTTTCATAAGGATATTTCCCTCAATAAATAAGCATTATTCCATCTGTAAGCAAGAGGATTTTTTCCCTTGAAATTTTAATTGTAAATTTCTCCTTGATGTATAGATATGTGTAGTTACAGTTGCTTTAATGCATTTCATTTTTAGTGCAGTGTCTTCAATATTCGACTACAGTAGAGTAAAATGTAAATACAGACTTCACCTGTACCAAAGCGTGAGAACAATAGATCTATAAGTAACATTATAAATTCCATAAAATTATTTTGTGGTGTATATTCATCAGTACAGTGTGTAAATCATAAGCTAGGGAGAGCATGGCTCTACAGATACAACCCTGGCAGATCAGCATTTCTTGAAAACTTTCGGTATGAAATCTGCCCCTTTTCTTCTCACGGGGTGCAGTAAAATTGTATTGTCATTCTTGGTGTGTGATAATCTGCTTTCAAAGCTGTAATAGTGAATAATGTTGAAGGCCTAGTGAA
Organism: Molothrus ater; assembly: GCF_012460135.2. Lineage (NCBI taxonomy): Eukaryota > Metazoa > Chordata > Aves > Passeriformes > Icteridae > Molothrus > Molothrus ater. The sequence continues at coordinate 14,777,413 of NC_050484.2, forward strand.
AGTTACATTTCCCTGTTACAAATAGAGACATTCCACTCCTAAAGTATCTCAGATTGAATTATGTATAAGTCTACACACAAGCATATGTCTTAGTGCTATCTACAGACTGCTTAGAATGGAAACCTTTGGCTCCATAAAAGCTCTGGCTCCAGAAGACCAAAGTTTGAGTGAAAGCAGAAAGTGAATAGGCTGGTAGTAATTGAGCTGATATCCTCATTGATGCCAGCCAAGGGAAGGCAAGATAATTATAAAGTCAAATTCACCTGACCAAGTTGAGGTCACAAAGAAACATACACATGAGGCAGACATTATTCATAAGCTGATGGATGTTTTTATAGAAAATAATAATTAAAAAGTACATGACTAAATTGGCCCGTCCTGAGTGTGTTATTAAGAAAAAAGATCCTGGACAGCTCCTTAATGCCTCAGTCTGACTAACCTATTTATTTCCCTGGCATTAGGTGAGTAAAAGATTTCCTTCATAGCCTTTAGGGCTGGTGACAATTGCACAAATAGCTTTATCTAGCTTATCAGCATTTTGGCACTTCAGTCCCCATCAGGCTCTTCAAATTCTGACATCCCATCGAGGAAGGGACCTATCAGCATTTAAATAAGATCTTACAAATTTCCTGAGAGCCATCACACCTTCTAGTGATGAGTCACAGTCTTTTACATTTGCCTGCCTGGAAAGCCAGGGACACTTCTGAAAGCACCCTAATTATAGGGTAAGGCCTCTACATAGTTCCCATTATCATGTCTGCACTGTGTAAAGACTGGCTTGACTGATGTTGTTGTGCAATAAAGAAAAGCAATACCTTCTTTAGCTTATGGAGATCAGGATTACCAAAGACTCCTGTGGAGTAGCTTTGTGGCATCTTGCTTTTTGACTAGGAACAAAAAAGCTATCTGCATTTTTGCACTCCCTTCGTGTACAGGAGCCCTGATCTCCCACAAAGGGACAGGAAAGTCGGGTCAGGGCCCTATCATGGTAAATCACCCCTGCAAAAAACTGGGCAGGGCTGGTCTTCCACAGCCCTGACTTGAGCATGCTGGGCAGTCTCTGCAATAGCAGCAGGTGCTGCACTCCCAGCAGTTTCTTTTGTGCCCTGTGGGACTTGTTCCCATAGTGGGGACTTGTGTCCAGTGTTTCCAGTTGCTGTGGGAGAATGGATCTCCACCCATGGTGGTGCTGCGAGGGGAGGACAGCCTCAGCTAAAGTATTCCCACATATTTGATCTGCTGCCTCCTGTGCTGGAGCAGTTGCATACAAGTGGAGAGCCTGAGTGGTGAGGTCTCAAATAATTGCAGCTAAAGCCATCTAAGATGGAAAGTCAGGCACTGGAAATATACTGGCAAAACTCAAGATCAAGAAAGGATTGGATCCTCAGGGCAAGTGGAGGCCTTCTGTTTGTCATTCAGCATGTTGAAATGTTTCTCTGAAGTATTTGAGTGGTGAAGTGGTGCAAACTTAGAATTGAGCTGCTTTAATGTTACAGTAATTTTTATCACCCCGTCTGTGTGATGTCAAGATGTGACTGTCTTCAAGTAGCTCATTTACTATCACCAGCCAGAAATCGTTGCACAGGAAAGAAGTTATGATTAGCAGGTGTGAGACCAGTCTGATTTTAGTCTTGTCCCGTGGTTTCAATAACAAACTCTTCTTTGAGCTTTTGTTCCTTTTTGTAACGAGAATTTCTGTTTTAGAATTTGGAGCAGCACCCTCTTTCTGAGTGAGAACTGGAGTCCTCTGGAGTCCTTCACTACTGCTCATGTGGCTGGGTGCCAGCTGGTAGATGAGTGTCCTTCCTGGCCAGCCACTGTGCTGTTTCTCCTGAGCTCCCAGCAGAGAATGAGAGACCAAGGATGTTCTCTGTGCCCCTGTGGAGCACAGCTGCGCTGCTGAATGAAGGTATTTCTCAAATTCTTTTGGTCTTAAATAGCCATTGTGTCATTTCTCTACCTTTATTCACATGTATGTCAGCAGACTGACTGCTGTGTGTTTTCCAGTGCAGTAATCCCAACTGCTTCTGGAGTCCTCCTTCACAATGCAGTGTGGTACTGCAGTTTGTGCTTTTACTTACAATGTTTAATAAATATATGTAAATTAACCTACTCCATCTCTTTAGGTAGGAGACTTGTATGTCTGCACTTGTGTATCACAGACTATGCTATTCATGAAGATGGCACAGTGAGGCAGGAACTTGAGGTGGAAGTTTAAAATATAATTAGCCCAATGAAAGTGTCAGTTAAAGCCTAAATTTAAAATATTTTAATGTCTCCAACTGGAGTTGAGCTGAAATGATGCCCCTGTGTTCTGTGCAACACTGGTGAGAAAGTGTAGGAAATGCAAGCTCAATTCATGCCAGCTCTGCTTGGATCAGACTACCTGTAGTATTGCCTATTCATACTGGAATTTCTAACAGTTATTATTTACTACCATTTGTTATGTTTTCACTCATATTTAACATGAATATTAACATACTGTGGTTTTATGAGTGCTTTTGGGTTAAATAAAAATAGAGAGGACTGTGCTATGACAGAACAAATAAGAACATGGTGCTAACTTCAAAACAGCAGAAAAAGTACGCCAATGAAGCTGCTTCCACTCATCTAACATCAAAAGATGGCTTTACTTTGTACTGTATCCATGATCTTGAAAGCCACCAAAAATCTCTCAGGGGTGTTCTTATTCCTAAGTTACCTTGTGTTGTTTTAATTAATTAGCTAAATGGAACTCATTGTTCCTGAGGTCTGCTTATTTTTGTCTCTCTGTCAGCCATGTGTGAGAATGAACTTCTGGCCTTTGCTGTCAGGCTGATCATGATTTTAAATAGTAATGTTCTTCCTAGCAGACTGTATTAATCCTACTGGTGAAAATTTTAAGAGAGAACATCTTGGTCAATCAAATTAATGTAATTTAGCATTGAACTGGAGCACAGGTTAAAGTTAAGTGTTTAAATGCCAACATATAAATAGATGGCCAGATTATTTTGAGAAAAGCCAGTAACTCCCCTCAATGCTTTACCTATGATATCACCTAATACTCAATATATAGTTATCTGGTGCATTGGTGTGGTACTTTATTGTCTCAGTATAAAATCAAGGATGAAGGAGATATAGAACCAAAATGATCCAGTTAATCAGAAGTATCAGCATATCCATTTAATAATTTTGCAATGTGCATTTTAAGTCTCTGGAAAAAAATAGATGTTTTTCTATTTGCTTATCTTTCTCAATCTTCACATTGAAGTATTATGGTGCTAATATAGCCCTGGCTGAAACACTTGTTTGATATCTCTTTCAATAAAGAAATCCTGAAACAAACAAAACTCTTTTTAATTACGTATTATTTTTCATTGGCTTCTTGTACCAAGTCTTTACATTCACAAATTTATCTTTCACAGAATTCTACACAGCAAGTAAACGTGTAAATGGAAAAAGAGTTTTAAAAGTGCAACACAACTTCTTTTCTTTACATCCTTTCTTAGCAGTTACTATGCTATTGCTGGGGTCATCCTGAACCATCGAAAGGCGTGGTTCATACAAGCAATATCCAGCAGAATAGGAAGTTCTTTTGTGCCTGAGGCTCAGGGCTGGCAGGTGATAATCTCTGGTTCTGCCCCCTGTAAAAAAAAACAAAAATGAGAAATGAGTGGGAGAACTTGCAGTGAAACTGGAAGGACTGTACTGTAGGGAGACCTGAGCATTCTTAGCAGAATAGGTCAACTTTCTTTGGTGGGCAGTAACCATGCAGCATTCAGAGGACTTAATATATTTCAAAGAAATGGACAGATTTCTGGGAAAAGGCACTCCATGGAAATGTAAAAAATGCCTACTTCTGATTTGGGGTGATGCCTGTCCACCTTTGTTACAGAATGCTTCAGCACCTGCCAAAGGAGCTGAGAGATTTCCAGGATCATATCTGAAGAAGCAAATTTGTATTTTGTTCAGAAGCGTGCTCAAGTTAGAAACATTTCCTCAGAGAACAGAGCTTCCAACTAAAAAATAAATAGCTCTTTTCTGCCAAGCATTAGAAAGGGGAGATTTCTATTCTGTCTTTGGGTGTACCTGCTCACTAATAGTTACCCTGCTGCCTGGAATCTAAGAGGTTTGCTTCCCTCTGTAGGCTGGCCCTCCACAGAATTTGGGTCAGTTTCAGAATATCATTATTGAATTTAAAAGCTTTGTTTTCTAGTCACTTCCTGGAACAGCTTATTTTCAATGTTCTCTCCTGCCATCTACTTTACATTGTGAAGAGTGTTTCTCCTAAACTCAAGGGTAAGTCTCATGACAGCAGAAGACATTGAAGACTTCTGAGGCCCTTGCAGAAACAGAGAGGAATGATCACAACATTCAAAGCCCTTACCCTAGAGTATAACATGTTCCTTTAGCTCTGCTAGCCCCACAGTGTACTCAGCTTAAAGCATCAATGAAGAAAAGAGGAAAGCAGAAAAGGTCAGAATGGAGACTGAGAAGAGGAAATAAGTCAGGTAAACCCTGTCTGGGGAAAGGAAAGAGCGAATTTAGAATTGTGGCCTGTTGTAATATTGGTTATTAATTTGTGAGAGAAGATCATATACTGTGGGAAGGGCAGCAGAGATTGACAGATGAGATAGATAGCATTGCTGCACTCTGACCCCAGAGTCACAGAACCGTTCTGTGTCTGAGTTCCCTCATCTGTAAAATAAGAATAGTTCCTATTTATGTTTCAGGGTGCTTGGAACCATTAATCAGTGCATATTGTTAAGGCTTATTGAGACCACCAGTTGGAAATACAGGATAACCTGTGTCTTCTGGGCTGTCTTTTGCATGGCTATGTAATCTAGCCAAAGTAATTTTAGAAACAGGTACAGAATTTAAAAATTCAAAGTTTGTTGGAAAATAATCAGTTTTAAAATTAGAAGAAGAAAGGATTGTTCTGAAACACATCTAATTTTAAGTCAGGGGAGCACTACTAATACCCTCCCTCCCCATTTCCATGAAGCACAATCAAGCCTCAGACTTGACTGCCCAGGCTCCTTGTGGGACTATTTTCTGGAAATAAAATTTACATTTTCTTTTGAAGGAAAGGGTTCATTTCTTTTCAAGAGCTGAAAATGAGATGCCAGCCTTACCTCTTCCCTCTGTATCATGTACTTGTCCTGCCACCAAAAGAGAACTATTCAATTGTTGCTGTTATAGGGAAGGTCAAACTATGCCATTTTTTCTGGAAAAGTGCAGTAGAGAAACAGAGATCTCAGCTCTGTAGGGGTAGGTGATGCAAACAGAGCTGCAGCCCTTGTGCTCTTCTCTTGATGTCTGCCTTTCCACAGTTGTGCAGGGTGGGCCTTGCACCAGTGACGTGGCTGTGAAGAGCACGGTGGGCACGGGCAGTTATGGAGAGCATTGCTTTTACATCGTGTTCAGCACTACCCACCACAATGTTCTTAAATAGCAAGGAGACTGAAGAGCTGATGAGATGTTCTGGCCCTCATCAAACCAATGTCAGGAATGGATTAAAATAAATCAGTTGCATTTTTAAGTTTTAAATTAGCATTAAACTCACAATAAATTACTAAATAAAACCAAGACCTTTTCATTGTTAGATCAGGTTAATTGTAATCTTTACAATTATTCACATTTTTATAACATTTCCAAACTAGCTATAGTGCCAGTGACTATTTATATTTACTGATTAATAGTTACTCATCAGCTGTCAGAGAGCTCCCTAACTTCTCTCACCATGATGTCTTTTCCAAAGCAATTCTGGAGCATGAGGCTTCTTTAATTGAAGATTATTTTCCAGCATTGTTCAAATACCTATTCTGAACAGCTTCTCATTTTTGCAGTTTGTGTGTGCAACATTCTTTCTTTTTGCCCTCTCTGCTCCATCTTAGAGAATATCAATGACATCCAGAGCCTCTGATAACTGCCGTCTCTTATGCCATGTGAAATAGAAAGATTTTTTTCCTTTTGTAGGTTCCATTGCTTGCATCATTCTTCTGTGCTGCCACAATTGCTATTCTCCACAGGAGAGTTCTTCAAACTGTTTGTTACAGCCCCCAACATGCTCCCAGTGGATCACAGGAGCTGTGAATTTTTAGACTCACATCTTGAAGAAGCAATGAACTACTTTGACTTCCTGGCAGACTACATCTGCAGCTGTTATATAAATCTAGTTTTCACTTCTTTGCTTTGGAAGTGCTGAGCAGATGCTGTTTCCTCAGAGAAGTGGAAGGACTGAGTGGATAACATCTCCTCTGAGATGCCCTCCTCTTTTTCCTCACATAATTTGCGTGAAGATGAATGAACGTTCTTGCAAATAATTTGAGATTATATCCTCCAGAGGGTCTAGTTGTTAAGTAGTGTCAATCTTTACTCCCCAAAAAGCTAGTTTTTAATTTTCATATTCTCATCCATTATATATTTATTTATTTTTCTATTCTCTGATTTTTTTCATCTTTCTTACTTTCTCTTTGTGTTTGTCTGCTTTGATATTCTTAAGTGCATATGTGTCAGGTTGGCCACCTACCTCACTGTCTCATTTGACCTTTCATTCCAGCTCTTTCCATTTAAGTGCCTGCTTGTCCAGCCTTGTCACCTCTCAACATAATAAACCAACTGCTCCTTGTTAACTCTTCTGTCATCTGATTTTAGGACTGGGTTCTTGAAACAAAATGTCTGTGATTATACTGTACAAATGTATTTTAAGCCTTTGGCAAAACTTGGAAGAGGAATAAAGGATTTAAAGCATCTTTAAGTTTTATCAAAGAAGATGGCCACACAGAAAAAAAAAATTTATATTAATCTGAAAAGAAAGAATGCAGTTTGATCTTATTTTTACTAGATAGTAGAAAATCCCTGCGGAGAGCTGAGGGACTCAATGTATTAGGTATTACAGAGATTATAGTCTTAGTCTGTGTTTCTCTCTTCTGTGGACTCTTCATAAAGAGTTTCATTTGGGGCTTTTCCACAGGTGCAGCCTTGAAATTTTTTTCTCCTGTGGGTATTCTTTGGTGTCCAATAAAAAGTGAACTTATGGTAGATCATTAATATTATTGATCAAATTTGATATCAAAACCAGTCAGCCATATTGTGCAACTCTAATAGAAAGAAGACTTAATGGACTCTGATATTCACAGAATTGCTGAGGAATTGTTTCTTAATCTACTGTATTGTTTAGATAATAAATATTTTGGAAAAGGCATCATCTTTGGGGTTTCTTGATCACTATATTGCAGTGGAACATTAGGCAATGGTTATAGTTATAAATATGGTTCCCATAGTTTTTAAACATTTCTGTATGTTACCTATATTTTAGGAAGATTAAAGAAAACACATGCTTTCAGTTGCACTGCTTTTGACGGTAGCAAGTTGAAGATTCCTTAACATATTATTGGAATATTTCAGTCTTAACTTGGTGCTATGAAATCCTTAATAAAGGCGTTTCCCAGGAATATAGAACTTACAAGTGTGAAACACTTGTTAGAAATAATGAGTAAAAATAAGTAATATACCAGTTGAAATCAAAGCAGAAAATACCTAAATCACTTGAAAAGACATGAATTACAGTAAAGTAGCTGTGCAGTGCATAATGATGAGAAATCACTGTGGTCTGCAGTAGAATGGACTTGCCGTGAATGAGCCCAGGTCCTACAAAAATGGTGGAGAATCACTCCTGGCAAGGAATATGTGTTGGAAAACACCAGAAAACATGTTAAAAATAAAAAGCTGGGGTTTCATAAAGATAATTTTTCACAAACATTCCTGCAGGACTCTTGATGCACCTGTGTAAGTCTCCCTATTTTGTTTGATGTGCATAGGAGCAGTGAGTACATGTGAGATATTTTCATATACACACAGACCCTTAACTAAAACCAAGGATATAGAAATTGTACTTAGGTGGATTTAGTGACAGTTAAATATTGATCTGAGCAAAAATGGGAAAATTTTTTGCATCCTCTGCAGTCTGTTGTACACTCTATGTACTTGTGTAATTATTCATTTACACCTGTGTGGAATGTCACAATTCTTATTTCATAACATTTTGCCTTGGTTTAAGTTATACCATGGCTGCATAGGTTTGGTAAATAAATTACTTTTCTTATTTAGTTTTTTTTTTCCTCAGATAGAATATATTAAATGTATTTCAGACTTGATCTGGTTCCAAATATGAATGGGTTTTCAGTAGTAACATCATATATCTTAGTTGAAGGAGTGAAGAAAAGGAAGAAAAAAAATATGTTTTAACTCTAGTGCAGTGTTTTCATGATTTAGCATACCCTAGGTGTCATGTAAGTGATAAATTAGCACTTATGACAGCAAGCATATTCCTATATAACCTTCTTCACAGAAAGTGACTAGTTATTAATTTTAATTGCTCTCTGGCCTCTGACTCTGCTAAAATTCTTGAACACCATAGAATTTCATGGACAGGATTGCAGGGGAAAAGGCATGACTAGATTATCATGAGGGGGCACCCATGTATTGTATTTTGAGTCAGTGTTAACTAAATGGTTAATATAAATCTTTTCAATTAAAACCAGTTTGTTTTTACAAACCTGCCCTTGTCAGCCAGCATCTTCAGTCATTAGTTTGCTTTTCCTTTGAAGATTATTTCTCTAGGTAAAAAGCTGTGTGAAATATTCCATGTGGAAAATTAACCCACAACATATTCCTGTTTTATGGAGCTCCTTGTAGATTACTGTGAAAGCCGAATCCCTAGGAATTTTTATTTTAGCTAGGAAAAAAATGTAATGATGATACCTGTTGAGTCACCAGTTGATGATCTGGGGGCTGGAGCTCCTGTCCTTTAAAGACAAGCTGAGAGAGTTGAGGTTGTTCACCCTGGAGAAGAGAAGGCTCCAAGGAGGCCTTAGAGCACCTTCCAGTACCTAAATGAGCCTACAAGAAAGCTGGGGTGGCACTTTGTACAGGGGCATAATGGGACAGGAGATGGGGTGATGGCTTCAGACTGATAGAGGGGAGATTTAGGTTAGCTCTGAGGAAGGAATTTTTCACTATGAGGGTGGTGAGGCAAAAGAACATCTTTCCCAAAGAAGCTGTGGATGCCCCATTCTGGAAAGTGTTCAAGGCCAGGTTGGAGGGGGCCCTGAGCTGCCTGGTCTAATGGACCTCTGTGACAGTGTTCACAGGGGTTTTCAGGTGAGGGAAGAGATGAGAATGTTGACTCCATGTTCAGAAGGCTTGATTATTTATTTATGAAATATATTACATTAAAACTATACTAAAAATAATAGAAGGAAAAATTTCATCTCAGAAGGCTAGCTAAGCTCAGAATAGAAAAGAATGATAACAAAGGCAGCTGCCTCAGACTCTCTGTCCGAGTCAGCTCTGCTGTGATTGGCCATTAATTACAAACAAGCAGATGTGACCAATCACAGATGCACCTGTTACATTCCACAGCAGCAGATAACCATTGTTTACATTTTGTTCCTGAAGCCTCTCAGCTTCTCAGAAGGAAAAATCCTAAGAAAAGATTTTTAATGAAAAGATGTCTGTGACAGACCCGCTAAGTGGGGTTGGACCTACATGAACTTTAAGGTCCCTTCCAACCCAAAACATTCTATGATTCTATGAATTGAGCACTTCCTTGAGCAGCACAGAACCACGAAGAATCCCAGATGCTGTTACTGTCATCTTTCCATGCTGTTGGTAGTACTTAGACCAAATACTGTTATCCTGGGGAAAAAAAAATGAGGAGGCTCATTTAAAATTGGTATAAAACCTGAAAGATTGAATTCAGACCCAATTTGCACAGTTTAAATGTTTGATTGCCATGGAGTTGCAATTACACTGCAGCAGGTCTGGATCTGGATACACATTCCCTGCCAAGAGCAGTTGTACTGCCAATGGTTCTCTGTGTCAGTGTGTGTCAGTTGCCTCTCCTGCTTTGTCAGCTTTTGGTGTCACTAAATTGCCAAATTGCCTCAATGCAGAAATGTAGCTGTGATTCTGGGATGTAATAGCTCCTTTAATTTTCTTAACTGTATTCACAGTGTTGCATGCTGCTATCATCCCTTTGGGCTGCTGAGACAATGACTGAATTTAGACCTTCAACAACAGCAGCTTCAGTACCCTTATTAAAAATGAGATTGTCATTGCTGCAGTCCACATCCATCACATATTGATGTCTTTGATCACATCCTCTCTATCCCAGCCAAACCTGTGTTACTGTTTTCTTTGAGGACTGATTTCCAAATTGAACTCACTGTTTCTGATGTAAAAGCTTACTTAAGTTTAAGTCCCCTTCTGTCCCCAAAGTTTGAAGTCTTTTCCAGTCCACAGATGAACAGTGCTAGCCTGTATATTCTTCTCTACATTTCTCATTCATTATTTGCCAGAGGTATAAATCAATATCCAGAGGTGTAAAATCCAGCAAGTACAAGCTGTGCAGAAAGCATTTAACTAATTAAATGTGGTCATCTTTTCCTGAAGAAAAGAAGTCAGATGTTTTGATAAACTACTCACTTAGCAGAAATAAACGGAATATGTTAGTTGGTGTCTCTTCCATATCTATTTCTTTTCTGATTATGCCAGAAACAGGTGTGTTTAGAAACCTTTAACCTTAGGAAATGTAAAATTTTTATTTATCTAAAATAGGAAATCATCATTTTTTGTCAACAAATGCTATGAATGGAGTATTTTTTCTAGGTGTATTCTGAAAGAATCAAGGAACTTACGCCCTGAAAATTTTCAGATGTTTGAGAACACTCCAGTCTTTATTGTCTATTAGCATGTATCTGCTTATAAGGGACTTTTTCTGTAGGCTGTTCAGTACATATGGAAAAAAGTTTTTAAATGTGTAAAGAAAAATTTGCATTTTTCCTTCAAGACCTAATTTTAATTCTGTGCAAACAGATAATATTCCCTACAAAATCCTCCATGAGATTGTTTATTTGTATTTTACTGTATACAATACTGTATAATATATCCTGTGTATAACTGAAAAAGAAATCAGTAGTAGCAAATTATATTTCTTTGAAATCTTGACTATTTCCTTCAGATGAATATGTCTTTTCAACTGAATGATCTCTAGTGAAAATATAAACCACCTGTCTTGTAAGAGTAGCACATTGAGGAGTGATGATGTCTTTTCACAAGTCACCACATCATCATCCACACATCATCTCCTGCTGAACACAGTAGTTTATCTTCAAGAGATAAATTCAGCATAATTGCAGAAAGAGAGATTTATGTTTGACATCAGGAAAAACTTCCTAGCCCTAAGATTACCACACCTTCCTAAGTGCAATGCAACAATAAAGCATGTAAGTCATGGACTGTGTCTGAGAAGGTGCTAGAGAAAAACATCTATCAGAAATAGGTTAGTTCTGCTCTGGAGTAGGGAGATATACTCCTGTGATTCCAGTCATGATTGTCTCCCTGTGGCCAGAAGAGCACAATTCAACATTGGCTCAAAGATTGGAAAAATTAAAGCATTTGACATCCATGAGAAAATTAGATTTTTCTCTTTTAGCCAGAAAGGAAAATGACAGTGTTAGAATGACCAATTTGTCCTCAAGGTACACTTGCAGATAACAAAAATAATGGGCTTTCAAGATTATTCCGCCTTGCCTATGGATCCTTTCATGGAGGAGGAGAAGAAATCTCCACACAGGTGTGCCTTCAGACAAGGCACAGCTGTTTCACCTGGTAGCCACAGAGCTGAGCTCTTGGCCCTGCATACAGGTCTGTAGGTGAAAACTGTTGTTACTTTTGAGTGAAAACTACTTGTTGAAGGGGAGACTTCCCACTGACAGGCTTGTGGGCTTTTTTTCTCATCTCTGCTGCATTTCTGCCACAGTAAATCTGGCCCTATGTCAGCATAAGGGCTTGTACACACAAGTGGAGAAATTGTTTCCCAAAATAACCCTGTGCTTACATAGTCTTTTGTATTGTTGTGTATGCTGCCTGCTTTAGTCATATAATACTGCCCTCTGTACTGTGTTAACCTCTCTGCTTAGGACAGTATTGCAGGTGTTAAGGATTTAACAGTTTTAATTTACTGACTTCTTGTATAAAGTTGTCACTATAGGACACAAAAGAACACAAGCTCACCACTATTCTCAAGGTGAAGAAAAAAAGGGAAGTTTATTTTCTGACTCCAACATTTATAGTTTTCTAAAAGTGACAGTGGATTGGAGGGTGACAGTGACACCTCTCCAATGACACTGGTCAAACCAACAGTCCATCAACTCTCTCTTCCTCCATAAAGGAATGAAAAACAATGAGTTTTTTACAGAAAGTGTGTGAGAAAGTTCACTACAAGAATGTCAACATCAGAAGGCTTAGAAAATCTGAAAAAAAACAGGGTGACATAAAGTTACAGCCTTACTTATAATTTCAATATCTGCCTTTATACCCATTTCATTGAATACTGCCTCATCTTCCGAATATACCTCTTAATGCAAGGTGTGATATTCATACACTCTGATTTTTCAAGCAAGACAATCCTCTCAAAAAACTTTTCTATAGTGTTTGCTATTAACAACAGACTTGAAATATTTAAACGAAACCAGTGAGCAATTTAAAGGATTTTCAAAAAGCTTTGAAAATTAGAAGTACCTGGGTAGAAAGGCTTAAAAAATTTCTTTCAACTATAACTTTTAGGTTGCTATAGCAATGTTGTAATAATGTCTTATTAATAGAAAACTACCTAAATATGCCTTTAAAACTCTGTAAAAATTTGTGCAATATTTTTTAATGTCAGTGCTGGAAACAAGCTAATAATTCTGTAGACATTAGCTCTGTTGTTTTGGGTTGCCTCAAGCCAGGATGGATCATCCTGATTTTATCTAATTGTTTAAAGGAAATGGTTATCTAAGTTTTATAGATAATGGAAAAGGGTGTAATCTTCAGTTCTTATTTGCATGCATCAACTACATACACAGTTCTTCGCTGTGCACAATATCTCCTGAACAGTTTTGTTGCTTTAAATGGTGCCTGGCTGTCATCCCCTTGTTAGAATGTCAACTGCAGAATGATTCTCCATGCTGTGTGCTCTTTTTTTCCTCTTTCTGATTCTTATCCCTCCCAGTGTGCTCATGGTTACAGAACTCCCTGGAACAGAACAAAAACAAACCATTGAACACAAAAATATTCCACTAACTTTGGGTGAAGGGTCTGTTGGGGGCTGGGGCTTGTAATTACAGCACTTCCTATTCATGTTCCTAAACATAATAATGAATAACAGCAGGTAAGGTGTCACATTGCATGAGCAGTTAATACATTTTTCATGCTCTTTGCAAAAACCTTTTGAATGTCTACTACTGCTTTCAGGTAATTTCCTTCAGGAAGGAAATAAGGCCACTGGGACCAGAAAAACAGCCTGTCCCAAGCCCTTAGAGTTAATTCCATAACCCACAAGGCTTTTATTCACAGGAACTATTGCAATCTTGATTTTTATTGATGTGGACATTAGATTATAATATTTTGTGAGCCAGGCTACTTTTTCAAGATTTTCATTTCTTCCACTGTTTCATACTTAGTGAAAGGTGTAAGAGAGTATAGCAAACAGGAAAAAGTAGGGAAATGACAAGAACTGTTGATGTCATGATTCACTGATTTACCCAAATTCATAAAGCTCTTTGGTATAGGGAAATTAAATTTTTCACTTTCTGTACTGAAAATAGGAATTCAGATTATAGTGTTGATGATAGTCATTGAATCCACTTATTATTTTAAAAGTTAATAAGCACTGAATAAGATTAATATCTTCAATTTTGCCTTGCAAGATTTTACACATTAACCAGAAGATATTTTAATCTCTTCTGTAGAATAGGACACCTTTTCAGGAATGTTCTTCTGACTCATCAGACTTCTTAAAAATTGCCATACTTTTAATTTTTTACTAGAATCACTCCTCTGCTTTTCTCAAACCTTTTTTTAAGGAATTGTCATTTAGCTTTACTTTTTCTCTTTCTGGCCAGAACATTTTCACATGGCTTCTGAAGGTGATAATCACACATCGCAAGAAAAAAGCAGTGCTGGTATGTACAATACTTGATTTTACATTCATGGCTTCCCACCTAAAATTCAAAATAATCATGAGAGGTGCTAGTTAAGGTTTACTGATGATGACTGAGATCATTAAGGTGATGTATCTTTGTAACCAAGGGCTGACAGGGAGACCAAGGAAGGACTTCTGGTGGTTTTTGATGTTTACTCTTCCGATTTACTTTAGGAGCTTTCTACAAGTTGAGCATTCCTGGATAATTTAATAATTCAATAAAGTTTTTTCAGAGTTGTATTCTGCTGCCTTCATTTTTTTCATGAAGATTTTTTTATGCTGCTTTCTACATAAAATTAAGTAATATTTCAGATGTTTCTTTTTTAAAATCCAAATGTTACTAATTATATTCAATGCCATTTTTGCCTTACTTTTGTGACATTTTAATGCTTCTACTACATGACTTTTTCTCTGTGAAATTCTTAGGGTTATAGCTAAAACAGGTCTTTATTATTGACTTAAGCAACAAACACTACAGTGCATTTACTTTCACCTTTTTGTCTAGTCTTTGTATATGCAGTTTCTGAATATTTGCTAAAATTTAAGAAGATACAAATATTAATCTAGACATACATATGAAAAGTGTATTTTTCTGTATTATTTCATCTCTGTTTTATATGGACATTTCAAGACACAATAATCTTCGGCATGTGCTTTTCCCTCCCTATTAAAAGCTGATTATATGGACAGTCTAGGATAAGTAGCATGCAGAGGTATTTTTCCACCAAGCTGTGAAACCTAGATTTGTGATTACATTTCCAGGCTTAATTTGCTAAGGAAAACAGAATCATGTAGCTGGCCACTTTCAAAAGTCAGTTTTTAAATGGTCTTTTTAAATAGTTTGACCTGTGACTCTTTAAAAATGCATTCAAAAATATTTCTGTGATTGAGAGACAAAACTTCAGGGAGCTATCTGAAAGGAAATTGTGTTTTGTAATGACCAATAAAGCACCCTTATGTACTGTAAAATTATTGAATTTTTTATGCCAAAAATTAATAAGTTAAATATTTATTAGAATTACTGTAGTAATACAAATATGACTTTTTAGGTATCATAGAACCTGTTAGCTATCTTAGTAATTTTTGGCATTAAATAAAACCTAGTGTTAATAGCGGTTTTGGATAAACAAAATTAAACTAAAACCTTGTAGTTAGCTCTCTTCCTCCATCTGAAGAGAACTTGCTATTGTGTACATATGCATACATTCATGCCTGAAAAGGATTGCCATAAATCATCATGACCTAGCAATGGAGCATAGAGAAAAATGCAACCCTAATACACAATTATTTTGCAGAAGTATCTGTTTGAAACCATTGCCTATGTTCACTATATCTCACCGTCAGCTAGCAATATTCATATCAAAATCTAGAGGATAATAAGTTAAAAAATAATCAATAGTAATTTATCATTTAATTTATTACTACTTCCTCAAATTCTAGAAGAGTGCTTGATATAATCAGCTGAAGATACATCATGATAATTTAATACATTAATAGTTAGAGGCTTCAATTGAAGCTCTCCTTTCAAGGCTTGATTATACATCTGTAAAATACTTCTTTCCAGCTACATTAATTGGTAATTTGGCAGAAAAAAATACAGCAAATTGACTTCTAATAATCATCTTTTACTAAATGAGTTTCTATCTTGAGTATGGAAAGACAGAATATTTAAATGCACTTTCTCCAGTGCACAGTGGGCACTTGTGAGACTTGTGTGCCACTGGGCCCCCTGTCTGGAGCCTGGCCTTGGGACCAAAGGCTGTGTCCCATGGTGCTGGCTCAGTTAGGAGCCTCCCAAGTGCCATCTGACTAGGCTAGCCCCGAGTCTAGCCTCACACTTCTAGACTCATCCCTGTCCATCAGAAAAAATTGGCTGCTGAGTCAGGTGATGAGGCCACAGAATGAAACACTCCTTTAGGATTCAGGCACTGGCTGCAAGCATCTTTTGGTCAGTAGATGGAGTTGGGTAGGTCTGGGTTTGAGACTAGCTAGGTCTGTGGGTCCTAGTGTTGGATTGAGTTCTGATGGCCATTTATGTAGAAAGACAGCTCTGACTGATCAACCTGAAGAAAATGGTAAGCAATTAAAAAGTTAATTATTATCATCCTTGTGTGGCAGGTGACCAGAGCAACAGTAAGTTTGCTATGGGATTGGACTGGACTTTCAAAAAGAAGTTTAGGACTACAATTCTCCATATAATATACAAATACTATTTTTCCCTTTACCTTCCTTCTTAATTTATCACATATGAAAACAACTCCTCAAAATGGCCTGGCAATGGTTAAAGGAAGACCTGGAGGCTCGGCTGCCTCCAATAATTGGAAGTGATTAAGGACAAAAGAACAACCAACAAGCATTCTACCAGGATTTGGCAATATTGTCTGCCTTCTGAAATAGCATGCTAGTACTGCTGGCGAGACCATCCATCAGCCCCACAGACATTAAAAATGTGAATGACTATTTCTGGAAAAAACATTTGCACTATTTGTATTAGTTCTAGTAATAAAAACTCATGGCAGCAAAACCACTCCAATTCATACTGAAGCAATTCACACTGAAGAAATGTTTCTGTGGAAAAGATGAACAGAATAGCCAGAAAGAAATTTCTAAGAGCTACAAAGACTGCAACAAAAGCCAACATTGTGGCAGTAGAAAACAAATTGCCAGCTATTGTAAATCCTATTATTTTCTCAGTGTGCCTAAATAGCATACTACCAGGACTCCCACTGACATTACTAGCATGGAAATAGAATATTATTGTGAATGCATTTTCAAAATATTATAGAAGCCAATAGGGTCCACATAACTGTCTATAGAATATGCAATATAAGCTATCAAGCTCTCCCTCTCCTTTGGAGCCAAGAAAATGTGTTTCGTACACAGAGTGAGCCTGATTTCTGGTGAGGCCTCTGTTTTGCCACAATAAATATAAGTAAATAAAAATAGTGTATTTGCAGCTTTAAACGACGTTTTTACCACCTGATTTCCATTTGACTCATGCAGTCCGCTACAGCGTTGACATGTTTCAATTTCATCACAAGACTTTTCTCTACGTGAGGCACGTTGTGAAGAAATGTGACATGGCATGGCTGAACATTGTATCCACCTCTTCATGCTCACCCATGAACTGTTAGAGATGTTCCAGATCAGATTCTGTCTTGGATACCAAACAGGTGACTTAGTGCTGCAATAATGCCAAGAAAAGTTTAAAAAAAAAAACATTTTAGAAAAAAAGTGGTTTGCCCAAACCTGTCCTATCTATCAAAATTCTTCCCTCCATCCATGCTAAATTATTGGTTTATACACAGCATTCAAAAGAAGGGAGAGGGTTTTTTAAAAATCTTATTTCTCTTTCCTGTTCCATAGTTACATTGTAAAAAGCCTGGTCATACTTTGAAAGACAGACGGTTCAACCTGTTGGTGACACATTGAGGAAAGTGTGTTAACACACAAGCACCTGTGCTTGCACACACACCTTTTACACTCTCCAGAATAAAAGAGAGTGTAGAATGCATCAATATTTTGAAAAGTTTCTAGGAGATTTACAAGTTTTAATGATCAAAACCATTTGAAGATTTAGATTCTAAAGCAATCAGAAAAAACAATTTTTACAATAAAAGCTGAAGAATTAAATCACTGGCAAGTACAGGGAAAGACTTGGGTTCACCAATACAATTGTAAATTCAGTTCTTACAGCTCACTTGTTTTCACTGTCATATGACACTAACTTAGATGTCCTCATTTCCTCTGAGAATTTCACAGTGTATTAAGAGGCAATAAATAGTTTGCTTCAGATATGTAGCTTTTACAAAACCAAACCCCTCAAAGTGCTATGTAAGGAAAAATATACATTATTTTAAACTCTGATTTTGCATATACTCTGATACCCATTTCTTACATGATCCTAGAGATTTTGATTTTTTCAGGTTTTTTAGCTTACCCTTTAAAATCCATGGCAAAGCATCCTCTTAAAGTCATCATTTTGAATAGATGGATAACTTGATTGAGAAATATGACTTTTAATTCAGAGAAATTAGTATTTAGTATTTCTCTCTGATTTCCACCATAGAGGCTTTTCTGTCACTGTAAAACAATTAAAAAAAAAAGTTTTCTGTGGCCAGTGATGGCTGGTTTTTATTTGGTCCATGTGCATAAAGCCTTGCATTTTCAGTTCTTGCTTTTCTATTTTAACGTGAGTAATTCACTTAAAGCTTAAAGGATTCTATTTGTGTTTGCAGGAGGGAGCTGGGGCTGCATGAAAATAGCACGTATATAAAGACTTGGGGAGATTAGCAGCACTGCTTTTGAAATTATAATAGTAAATTTTTTTCAGAATAAACTCAATTTATAAAACTTTCATTATGATTGTCAAGTTCATTAAAAGCTTATAACAAAAATATGCCTAAAATATTTTATGTTAAATAACATTTCCAATTTCATGCAGAATCAGGAAGATTTGCCACCACTGTAGGTAGAGTTTTGGTAAAATTCTATGGTATCTTCAAGACCTTATTGTCTATGTGTGCATCTGTATCTTTGTGTATTTAGCATGATTTTACTACAGTGCTACCTTTGTTTTGGTAAAATTTGATGTCCTTTTTACAATGAAAATTTCATAGTATGTATATGTTGTGAGTACCTTGTGAGAGAGATAAGTACCTTCACAGGAAATCCAGTGCAACTTTCTCATTGTGCAGCTTGGATTTCTCAGCATGCATATCCAATGTGGACCATTGAGTACAGGCCCTGCAGCACACCTGAGGGAAGTACAAATGTTCACAGGAGTAGCAGCATACATGCAGTACCAATAGACAGAGAACAGATCATCAGGGTGTGAGGCAGAATAGATTTTAACCTGCCTGATAAAAATTTCTCAGCTCATTCAAGAAAGAGCACAAATTTAGTCACCTAAGTTTCAGTTTGTGTGCAAAATTAATTGCAAAGCACAATCAATTACACTTTTACAGCAGATCTTGCACTTCTTTATATTGCTGGAACATCATGAGCCATGCTATGCACATTGCAGACCATGTTACATGTTTTCACAAAATACATATTTTATTGCACCCTCCAAGCTTTCATGCAAAAGGAGTCTCAAATCTCCTATGCAAACTTCAGGAGGTAAGTGTGAATCTCACTAAGCAGACTCACTCCATATTGCAGTATAGTTTGGACACTACAGCTGAGTGAGACATTAAATGTATGTATACATTCAAAATAAATATGTCATACTAGCATTTCTAAGAATTTCAAAGCAGTAGCAGCAGTGTTCTCGTATACCAGCAGCAAAAATTAATAGATTTTACATTCTAGCATATCCTATACCTGCAAGTGAAGGCACACATCTGCCCACCTATGATTATTCAATTTTTATTTAAAACAAACAGTGAGGAAAAAAGAATCCCACAAATACAGAGTCATTATGAGAAATGTAAACAGTTCAAATGAGACACAAGTAGTGTTTGGATTACGGAGTGGAAAGCCACTATCCTGCACTTAAATACAGTGGTTAGACAACTAATGTATCAAACAAATTCCAGCAGCTTGGAAATGCAGGCACAAAAACAATGCAAATTGAACAACTGTGATGAATAATTGAAATCATACCCTCAGTGCCAGCTTCCCTGCACAATTTTGCAGCTTGACACAGATTCAAATTTTATAGTGTTTGTACATTATGAGTTTCACAGAACACAACTAAAATTATCTCACAGGGAAAAACACCTTCATGATGGGGCTGTGTATGGGTAAATGCCCCAGCAGTGTGCTTTAATCTTTGACTTTAGTTCTCTACCAATGTAGTTTAGTAAACAGATTTAAGAAGTACATGCTGGAGACAGATGTCACTTGTTCACTTCCAGTTGTTTCAAATGCATCCTGTGAATTTGTCTATTCCACCTACAGTTTGAATAGTCTTGATGGAATTCAGGTTTTGTTGAGGACACCATGAGACCTGTGTTGTACAACCATATTCATTATTTTTGCTGCACAAATAGCTTCATCTTGATGCTAATTTGCCTTCAAAACAAACTCAGAAAATAATGAATGGGGGAAAAAAATGATAATCGCTTGTATTTATTACTGGTATCTGCTTTAAGTTTGGAGGAACAAACCTGTCTTATCAGTATATAATCTTGCCTCCTGACTTTATAGCTGTTCATTCTTCCTCAATCCTAGTAATTCTGAGGGAGCAACAACACATTCTAGAGTACATTTCCTCCTGTCAGCCAGCCAAAGGATTAGAGCTGGAGCTGCTATTCACTATCCAACCTTAGCATCAAAACAAGTTTGTTTTTTTTTTTAACTACAGTCTGAATTTGCTAATGACAAAGGCAACTCCCAGTGGGTGTGACAATCATGAGATAATCAGCTTTAGAGGATTAGAGGACCCCAGGGGTGTGATTAGCTCAGGTTGGCCAAGCCCTCTGTCATGAATTAATTCAGAAATTAATATTTGCATTCTAACACTGCATCTTAGCGAAACTGATTTCTAGCCTACGATTTTTTTCATTAGGAAAAGCAATTCACATTGCACAAGACAATTGGCAGCTGTGGTTAATGAAATGTGAGATGATTCAGCAATAAGGATCTGAATTTTGTGTGATTTACTTCTGCCAATGATCTTTCAACACAAAGAACACATTCATTGTTATTTTTAGTCTGCCTTTTTCCTACACTTTCATTAAATGCTTGATGGAATATTTTCAATTCATTTGATTCCATGGTTGACAATCAGATAACATTTCCTTCCATAATTAGCAATTATCAATTGTACAGAAATACTGAATGCCATTGAGTTTGCATAATAAACAAAAACCAGAAGTGATGATAGCAAGTTTGCTGAACTGAAAATATACCTTTTGTGCACTTGTCAGCTATTTGGGACTTTGGAACAGTGTTCCTTACTTATGAAGACACTGGTGAAATGGCCTATATGTTTGACAGTCACATTAGGTCCAACCAGGCAAAATTGTCACTTGACACACATTTAGCCAATGCATTTGATAGAATAGGCCAGAGAAACAATTTGAGAATGCAGCAGTAATTTAAATCTGTTTTATCAAATAAAGGTAAACAATTATGTGCAATAAGAATCAGATAGAGATGGTATGGCTACCTTTTTGCTTTAAGAGTGATCATTATGTGTGGAGGATAATAGACAAATAGCAACCATGTGGGTGCTTAGTATGGCTTACATGTGCACTCCCTCTCTTCTTTCTATCCACTTGCCTGCTGGTTCCACAATCTGTTCCTTGGTGTTGGCAATTTCTTGGATATATATTTTTTGTAACCTACTTGTTCTCATCAAGTATCTCAATTTCAGTGTCTATAAAATGAATATGTTAGCAGTGGTGAACTCTCAAGTGCTTTGAATTTAGTTACAAAAAGCAATAAATACCATCAGTAAAGAAAATTAATTTTACAGTTTTCTTACCTGAACTTACTTTTTTTTCTTCTCTATGGGATAAATAAAAATAATTCTATTCCAGTATTGATTACATTCCAATCACAAATTGCTCTTTGACTGAACAAAGATGTCTTATGGTAGTCACTCCTGACTTTCTGCTTTACCATTCCATTCTTCTATCATATCCACAAATATTATATAATCTGTTTATAAAATGTTGACCTTGAATTTTGTCAGATTTTTCCATTACATTCCCTGGGAGAAACTGATGATTTTGTGTTCAGTTGCATTGTTTGCCTAAATACTTCAAAGCACTCAGCAAAACCTGAACTTTTATTTCTTTACTAGTAGTAGCAATAGTCATAGCTGTAGTGACAGAAAAGCAGTAAAATTGTGTAAAAGCCAATACTTAAGCCTCTTATCCTGAATATTAAATTGTTCTTTGCTGTGTAGACCTGGAGAAAGGAAAGGAGTAAAGACTGTGGCTGATGGGCTTCCATGGACTTTCTTGAATCATAGCACATATTAATCCAAAACCTGAAGGTTAGCTACTACTTCATTCTTAATATCTGCATCGGTCTTGTTCCCTCAGGACACTTTTGTACTTAATATCCTTTATTAGCATGTTAAATGGGAAATTTAAGGGAGTTTCTATGATTCTGTATCCTTGTTGATATTCTCATCCCTTAGATCCCTTTTGCTACCTGTTTATCTTTCTTGTCCTATTAATCTCTTCTTGAGTACACCCCCACCCACTGAAAAATTTATCCATAGGTTTCATGGTTTGAAAAGTGTGTCTTAAAAGCTGGAAGTTCAAGTGGAGTGGTACAAATATTATTGGTATATACTGCCATAAACAATTAAATATAAAAATGGACTTCTTGTGAGCACTGCAATCATTAACAGCCAGTTTGATTTTAGTGGGCACACAAGCACCTCCATAATTCTGGCTCCTGAGGAAAGGTGAAGAAACAGCTTTTAACTGTGATGGTCCTATTTTATGCAATGGGAAGCAATCAGTAGTGAAGGCAGCTTCATTAATACCATTGCAGTTCATCCATAATCAATACAGAACACTACCAAAATTTCATTCTGCATTCTGTCTAATAACTACTACAAAGTCTGTGTGCATTATGCAAGGACAGCACCTTCTTGAGGTGCACATTGCCTGTCTCAGTAGGGGAAAGAAGAGGAATATCTGGGCTCCTTCAAATAAGACTTCAGCCAAAATCATCACTATTTGGGATTTTTTCCCTGTAGGCACAGTCAGCAAACATTGTCTATCACATTGCAAAGGTTTTATATTGTTGTCTCCTTAGTACAAGAGTTTCATACCTCCTTGATGTTTCTCATAGGCAGCTCCTCTAAGCACTGACTCATCCTTCTTCTCACAGTAGCCAACTGACTCCAGTTCCCTCAACCAACCAATCCACTCTTTTATAGCACTCTTCTAATTATCAGCTACAGCTGTGGCCTGTTAAAGTCAGGCCTGCTCCTAATCTTTAATAATTTACCCAGCTGCAACTCTTTAGGGGGTAAGATTACTTTCTATAGTACCTTTATTTACTTATATTCTATCCGCCTACAGGCAAAACCTGCAGAGTTGCTGCTTGTCAGAGGACAAGCTGCTGCTGCACAAAACAGAGTAAAAATTGCTGCCAAAGCAAGAGTGCTTTGCAGGGCTGGCCCTCTGCTCCTTTAGAGCAGCCCCCCACTGAGCCTGCTCAGATCCAGGCAGAGCAATGACTCAAGGAAAAAAGGCAGCAGAAATCCTGAAATAAGGGTGTGAGAAATTGCCCTGTTTCTTATCTGGGCTGTTTGTCTGCAGAGGTATTATGTTACAAGCAAAGGAATAGAAGGGCCAAAACTTAAAGCTGCAGACATATGTGTCCATTGTGACATTCATACTGACGGAAATGTGGGTTGAAAACATGTGTGGGGACTTCTGAAATTCCACAATGTTCCTTTCTGTATCTACAGATGCTGCTGTGTTTCAAAACTGTGCAACTTAATGCTTCTATTTCAGGCATTAAAATAGTTTGCAGGTTCCAGTTTTTTCACCATTCTTAAGTACTGGTTCTCTTGATGTACAGGAAACAGAATTTTTTATTTTTGCAATACATATTGAATGATTTGCACCATACCGTTTTTGCATGATATACTAAGTACAGCATGTATAATAGTACAGCATATCTTTTGTATTTCCTTTAAAAGGGTAAAGAAATCTTAAAAATTTTTAAAGCTGAGTTTTGTCCTAAGGAAAAAGCATTTGCTGCATCCAATCAAATAGCATGGATAATAGGTCACTGAACTGGATAGATTTTTCTCAGGCCCTTAATGCTGTGATGAGCATAGATGTGAAATTTCTGCTGCACATGTTACAGATAATGGATTTTCAGCTGTCACTCAGAAAAATATCCTTTCAGATGTATTGTGTTTACAACAACAAAAAAGTGTTTTATTAGAATAAAACTTATGGCAATTTTTAAAATAGGTTTATTCTGCAACCAACTTCCTGAGCTTAACTGGAAGGGTTAGGGTAGGTAGCAGCAATGCAGCAAATATGATAGAGATGGATATCTGGGTTCTCTAATGGTGTTGTAACCATTCTGCTGTTTGACAGGAAGGACCATGGAGAGGATCATATTTAGCACTCACTAAAATATGAGAAATCTGGCTTCTACCAAGTGTGGTTATAAAAATATTCTGAAATTTGTATTTGGTGGTCTAAGTTTCTATTTCTGAGCAGTCACAGCCAGAGCAGTTTGCACAAGTGAGTTGCTCAGGGGCATTGAGGCACTGAGGTAATGGTAGGGACCAGCATCTGAAATGCTGGGAGTCCTTTTAGTGCTCAGCCTATCTCCAGTCCATGGGTATGGGCCACATCTTGTTACCAGGGTCAGACGTTGTTTCTGCTCTGGCTCTGTGTCCACCCTGACCCTTGTGTGGGAAAAAGCTGATTCTTGGAACTTCACACAGGAAGAAATTACAGAGAAGGACTGAAAAGACAAGTACCCTGAGCAGTATTTATAAACCGTTAATTAAAGCTTCTGGTCCTCTTTTGCAGGATCCAAGGACACAGTGGCTCAGGGGATATTTGCAGACAACCTGCAGCTTACAGGAGATGGATCTTAACTTTTAATACAACTTCTGTATTCAGGACTGAAATTTTCTTTGAAAGAATGGGAGTTCACTGGGTTTGCCTCCTGCAAAAGTAACTGTCAATAGGTAAGTGCCTGTTTACTGCCTTTTGTAAAACTTTTCCTCTGAACAACGGATTTTCGTAGAGTCACGCAGAAAATGTCCTTACTTAGCAATAATAGAAAGGCCTAAATAATCCACACATGTTTTTAAGTTTTTTATTTAAGTTATAAAATTTGTAGAAAGGTCTTTCAAAGACACCTTTTTAACTGTTAAAAGTTGCTAACTTTGAATTTTGTGCAATGTTTTAACACTGTTGTTCTACTCTTCCCTCACAAAATAGCAATTGGGTAAGCATCATATACACTCGCAATCCAAATTTTGACGGAGTTCAAATGCAGATTAACTTGCACAGTTTTTTGCATTTCTGTCTCCTGGTAAAGGAACTGCCAAAGTCAGTGTTTCACATTGCCAGAAGATTTTTCTTAGCAAAAATGTAAGTACTAGATAGCCTGCTAATCTGTGTGTAAACACAATTAATACATAATAATTTTCAAACCTATGGTACAGGGTCAAGTTTCCAGCAAGCACCCAAATTATATGAAATTCTATGTCACGTTTGTAAGGCAAATGTTGCCACAATGCAGTCCTCTAGAGAAAAATGCACACTTGTTTTCACTCCAAAAAATGCGAGCATGTCCAAGTTGATGTTTAGTGTAAAAACAACTTTGCAGTGTGCAGTGCTGCAGTGTAACTATGAATCAATTTAGAAAGTCATTGCAAAAGCTATTTTGCTGTTGTCCCTCTCACAGTAGCAAAAGTAATTATCTTTCTTTTTAGTAATAATTTCTAGCTGATCAGTATTCTCCTACCCTCTCCCCCTCCCTCCCTACTTCCTCCCAAAATATAGAAGTTTTGGGTTAAGAACACAAAAGTAATGACTTTTCTTGGTATTTATGAAACAATTCGTTCTACAAAAAGCTGTCCTTTCTGAAAAGTACATTCAAATTGTTGCTTCAGTGATAAATCAAAAAAACTTTTTGTGAGAGGCACATCATGGGACACATACATCTTGAAACACCTCCTGTCCTTTCCCAATGTAAGTCTTCTTTTAATTAATAGAAGTCTTTGAAGATGTATGAGATAAGACATTGCTATCAGCCAACACCCACTTGAGAAAAACAGGCCAATTCACCAACTGACAGCAAGGTTAAAAATGAGATTTGATCAAAAATTTTCTCCAGAAGTAATTAGCTGAAGGATAAAAGCTGATTTTTTGAGGCTAGACTTTCTCAGATTGTTCTACATTTATTTCTGTGTTTTAATATTGTGATGACAGTTCTATGTCTGTTTGCTAGCAATGTCCAAATCCCTTTTGATTACTTTTAGAAGGAGCAGAGTGGCTGCTTAGCTGCAGGAAAGGACCAGAGGCACAGAGCTTCCTGCTCTCTGCTTTGCCTTGGTTAGGAGATGATCAGCTATGGATCTCATAGCTGAATTTTGGATTTCAAGAGTGGAAACTTATAGCAATCTTTTGCTAGAAGAAATCCTTTTTTAAGTGATTGAAATTGTCTTCTTAATTGTCATGAAGTTGTTTCTTTTCCAAAATTATGCAGGTTATTGGTTGTTTCCCTAGTGCCTATAAAGAAAATGAAGGTACAGATGGAAACATTGCAGCTTAAGCCTGTCTCTAATATGTGTCCATTGAAGGAAAAATCCTTTGTAAGTGCATTTAATTCTTTGGATTAAAAGTTGAAAGGTGAAAGTAAAGCATAAAAAGACTTTGTACTTCCGATTCATAGTAATTAATAGAAATATATCTGAAAGGGAAAAAGATGCAGTGTTCTTGGCAGAAAGAAGAAGGTGAGGCGAGACAAATTATGCTAAGACTCTGCATTATAATTAAAACTTCTAATTGCCAATTCTAAGGCATACCATTTTTAAAAAGTATACTTTTAAGCAAAAATACTGTTTAAAGACAGAAGGTCATCTGGTTGGGACTCAAAAACTTGATGAATTTCTGATTCTGAGCCATGTCTCTACTAGAATTGAACGATATCATAAATCAATACAATAGCATCACAACTTAATGATAATTATCTTACTGATTCACACTATTTCCTTGAAAATAAGAAGTTCTCTAAATTCTCTGGATGAAGTTCAAACCTTTTAATATTAATGTATTATAAAAAAGGTAATTTTAGATCTTACGTAGGTAATTTTAGATCTTATTTGTAAGTTGAAGCGGAAAGGTGTCTTCAGAACAAAATTTGTATCACTAAATAAAATGCAGGGAACTGAATAAAATATCTGATATCCTGTTGAAGACGTCTGGGTATAACTTTGTATATCAGGTTTCTTTTGCATCAATTTATCAATCTTCTTCGTGACAATCTTGCTATTGCAATGAAGCGTGACTGTACATGCCTAAAGTTCATACTGGCCTTAATCCCACTGGTTAACAGAAGCAATAGAAAGGACCCTGATTAAAACAAATAAAGTATCTTAACATTCAGAAAAAAGCATAGGAATTTGAATATCGAGTGATTTTAAACGTCTGGCATTGCAATTTGACCCCCATTCTTATAAGTGTATTGCAAGTACAGCTTTCATTTTAAATGGTAAACTTTCTAAAAACTACACTTTCTCTTCTTTTTCCCTTCATTCATAAAATACTGAATTTTCGCTTCTATTTCCTCAGGAAACATGGACTCTGTTAGCACAAAAGTCTAATAGCAGACCAAGGGTAATATTGTGCATGCTGGGCTAGCTACTGGTGATATCTGGTAAACTGGAACAAGAGGAGCCCATACCATGCCCAGCAATATTACATTGACATCCTGTTCACTGGAGAGAGGGACAGTAAAGTATGACATTGGTTTCTGACTGTTGAGTTGGTAGGCCAGAACCTTCTGGGAAAGACAAAATATGTCAATAATCTTGTAATTTTGGAAGAGTTTACTGCTGTCATCACTAGTAAAAAGTTATTTCCCATGTCATCCCACCATCTAGATGGCTTCACCAGCTATCCAGTTTTCCTAGTGTTAATAATTTCCCTAAAATATAAGATAATCATGAAAACTAGTTGTTGTGTGTGGTAGGGAGGTGGCAAGCTGTTATTACATCTCTCCAGTCTGTTCTGTTACATGTGAACAGGTTTCTGGAGCTGTTGAATACTTCAATTTTTCTCATTTGGCAGAGTTATGTTTGATCAGCAAAGGATTTTAGTTATTGGAGATGAGTTTTCACTGATAGAGGGGGTGTTTAGTCAGATGTGAGATGTGTGACTCTGGACCTCAGCTAAGAAAATGAGGTATTAATCAAACTTAGAGTATTTTCAAGTTCAGTCCTGATCCGAACATGCTGAAGTAGGCCAAAATGGTACAAATATGAATGAATATATAACAAAAATAAGGGGAAAATGTTCCAAGTTCTTATAGTAGTGAAGCTCTGAGAGAGATTTCTACTAAGAAAAGGATTGTCTTGAATTCAGAACTCTGTTTCAGTAGGGCATTGATTGATAGCAGTGTTTCAGTGCTGGAATACTGGCCTTGTTTGACTAAAAGTTTCCATCTTGTGTTTCTAAGGCTGCTAATGTGCAGGTATGTATGTATTTTCACTTACCTGAGCTATAAATCTGGTCATAAATCAGTGGGAATATTCATAGTTCCATTGTTAACATGATTAAAGGCTGGAAGGATCAGGGCTTTGGCTTTCTATAATTTAGCAAAAGGATCTTATATGTCTGAACTAGTAAATATTGCCAAAAATGCAATCAGTTGCTAAAGTCTTCTGTGGTACACACAGAAGGTACAGAGAAGGTTGGGGTCTCAAAACAGAAATCAGAAATCTTGAGGAATGCCCTTTAAGTGTTTTGGACTTTTCTTGTTTGCTTCATCCCTCAAAAGAATGAAAGAACTTTGGTCTACCAAGTTGTGTGACATTTAGTTTTTCTTGAATTTTGCATTTGCATGCTTTCCACGTGAGTGCTCTTACCAGAGAACAGAGTGCATCCTTAGTAAGTGTCCTTAGTAAAGTCAAATTTCACAACAATTATTTAAAAGTACATCTCCAACTATAATCACATATTACTTCATATTAATGCAGGTTTTAAGTCTGAGTAGATTTTATAGTATAAAAAAGCACCTTCTTTGTCTCTATATGAGTCAAGTGAATAATTCACCATGAATAATTTATAAGATGAATTGAGGTTCCTCTTTCATGTACCACCTACGTGAAATAATTTCATTTATTTTACTTTTTTTTCCCCTTTAAATTCTGAGGTAATATGCAGATCTGAAAGCAGAGCTTCCTTACCTAATGGTGCTTGGTCAAATAAGATCCATGTTTCTGTATCTTGAATGGATGAGCAGAATATAAATATGCTGTGGAAGCAGATGTTATAATTACAGATTTTAAATCTACTTTTGACAAACACCGCTTAATATGAAACCTGCTCTCAGAATTATTACCAGGAGTAGCGTGAATAAGATAAGGTGCTTACATAAATCAAACACAACAGAGCAATCAGAATCATCTCTGAATTTGGGTGCAGGTATTTTAGTGGTGGATTCTCCTTTGGAGCAGGTGCAGGGAGGTGTGCTGCCTGTCCCAGAGGTGCTGAGGTGCCCTGGGGCGCAGGGGCAGGGCAGAGAGCAGGCTCTGTGCTGTGGTGCCTCCAGCAGCACCAGCCACAGGCACTGCATGGCTGGGGCAGCCCCAGCACTGCCAGGGCACCTCCATCACTGCCTCAGGTACAGCTTAGGGCACTCAGTCTCTGCAATGCACACCAACAGCCAGACCAATTCCAAACTGCCCAAAAGAGAGTAGGAGCTGCCTTTCTCCTTTGTCTGTACCAAGTCAGGAAGAATCAGGCCTATGACACCTACTTTATAGAGAATTTCAGACTCTTAATCCTATTTAAATTTTAACGTGAAGGCTTGTTATAGTTTCTATAATTTGAGGCATTAAAAGCAGATGAAGCATCTTTAATCATAAAAGCTTCATTGCTCTAATTTATGATACCTGCCTTTCAAGCCCCACCATAAAGTGGATTGTGTTTGGGGGGATGATAGTTCTCAGTAAGCAAATGTGATCCATCAGGAAACCTGTTTACATTAAAACATTTTGACAGCAACAGTAATTAAACCTATTTCCCAGGTGCAGAGCAATATTTTAAATGCCCCTCTGGCTACAATACCACTCAGGTTTGCCTGTCTTTCTCCCTTATCATCCATCCACTGCAATAACAAGATAATGAGAAGATGGGAAAATATAAGGAGGACAGGGCTAGCAATTAATAATCTAAGTATATAATCAGAATGTTAAAATATTGTTTTAACTGATTTGGGTATTAGTTTGTATGACACTGAAAAATTACTTTGTGCATTTCCATGTGCTTGAGAAACAGTAATAGGAAATCGTGGCACCAGTGCTTGCTGCTTTGAAAAGTTATAGCCTAACACGACCATGTCTGACTTTGAAGTATGAGTTGGCTCTAGAACACAGCTATGCAGAGCTTTTATGCAGACAGCATGATTCTTTTTCTGTGAACTTTGCTTTGAATAACAGTGCATGAAAACTGGCAAACCCTAAAACCTGATGAGCTCATGAAACCATAATTTGGACAAGTACATACTTGTGCTATGAAGCCAAGGGTAAGATCTATTTGACTTAGACACAACATAGTTCAGATGCTGCTCCCTGTCAGACCAACTAAATTTTGACATCCCTGCCCATGCCAACTTGCCTCCATCTTGGAAGCCCCAAACTGACAGGTAACCATCCACTTATTGATATTTTTTGGGAGTAACCAATCTGTTCTGCTCTTCTCTTCATTGGCCAACACAACAGGCTATATGCTGCATTTCCAACCATGCCTTGGAAGCCTTTGGTGGAAATTTTTGGAAGAAGAGTTCCAGGCATGGGTGTACTCTTGGTGCTTTAGTCAACATATCATTTTGGTATTCTGAAGATGAGGCCCTGGCACATGTAGCTGTTTCATTCTTTCCTGGTTTTTGCAGGACTGTCAAGGTCTCTATATCAAAAGTGGACAGGTTGGCCTTGGAAATCTGATTATGTTGGGACAATGTGGTGACTTCTGGCTGTGGGCCAAAAGAAGGAATAGCAATCCATCATGAGAAGTTTTGAGAGGGAACAGGACATTCACAGGAGGTGTGAAAAAGAAAGCATTTAACACTACCCTACTGCGCAGCCAAATATGTTCCTCTTTCCAATACAATATTTTCTACAGCTGATGCACAGAGAATTTTCACCACTTGTAAATATTTGAGAGCATATCTATCATGTACTTAACTGAAGTATTTATCACTTAAGAACACCTTTAAAAATATCAGAAAGCTATAATTTTTGAAATATGAAATGTCATCATTATTATTGCTACACAATTTATATGCAAATACATGCTTCCCCCCAAGCTTGAATTCACAGAAAATTAATTGTAATGGCTTTTTTCCCCTTTCATGTATCTTCCCCCCATATTGTGAAATAAGACATTGCACAAAACTGGCATGTCACTTGTACAATCTACAGTTATTACAATACAATCTTAAATGCTGAATCAGAAACCCTGGGATATCTTTGTATTCAGTGCTAATTGAATAATCTCTGTGGCTGCTCACCAGCTCTGTACTGTCAGGAAGCTATGTAGAAATATTAGTATCATGGGTCTAGGCCTGGTGCAAATGAGAACAAACCAGAATCAAAGGGATTTTTGTGTCAAATCAGAATCAAAGGGTTACTTTCTCTAATTCTATAAACATGCACAAATATTTGTTAGAAGCAGAAGGAACTGTTCACGATCCATTTTTTTGATAATGGAAGTGATCTGATTTAGCACAGCTATAAAAATCATGTTTTTATACATTTGGTACAGAAGCTATTTTTTTAAAACCACAACAGAGCAGATTACCTGAGACATTGCTCTTAAAAGAGAAAATATGATCATTAGTCATAAAGCTATTTTCAGAGGGCTCTATGTGTCCTAATGCCTCTACATGCTGCTCAGCTGAAGTTCAGTACACTCATTTCTATCTGGGTTTCTAGGGTAAGAGGCTGCCTGGATCACCAGAGAGCTGGCAGAGTGTCTCCTAAGCAGCAGAAGGAATAGGAGTTGGGAGTAATTGTAAAAACCTGTGCTACAGGAAAGTTCATGGTTTGCAACAATGACTTGTGTTTGTTGTACAGAATGCCAGCTCTGTGCCACGCTGTGTTCTGGTGCTGTATCTGTTCAGTGTTTACATACAAACAATCAAAGTACTCCTGTAACCACAGGACAGGGTCATGTCCTGTCTTGTTCATGGGGGAATTAATTGTACTTGTTTTAGAGTTAGCTGTTAAGGAGATTAGGAGGGTGAAGCATAGCAGGGTGGCTGTGGTTGCATGGCAACTGGAAAGAACAGTAACATCTGGTATTCTTAATTTTCTTACAACCTATAGGTCTTTGTGCCATTGTATGAGTATTATTATTTCTACAACCACGCCTCATTTTGTTATTTGTTAGCCAATAGGTAATGTCCTTGATGCTACCAGTTGACCCAGGGGCAAAGTTAGAAATAACATTGGATGCTGTGGTGTTAAAGTCAGCTTCCTAATTGCCAGGCAGAGTTAGCCCCAGAGGACACTCCCCAGCAGCAGCATAAAGGGAAAGGTCTTTCCTCACAGGAAGGACTGGCTTTGAGGTCAGTCAGCCAGCACTGTTTGCTACTTCACCTTAGGGTGTGTCTCCTGAAACAATCAATCTAGTTGAAGTTTTGTTTGCTGTCCACCTGCAGGACTATTTCTTTCCTTTTAGGAGAGGAGGGAGACCAGGCCATCTGTCTCAAGAATGGCTTCTATAAGGAAAACTGCATTAAGTGGACTTTAACTCCTCTTCCTTTATAATTTCCCTACTTGTGCCTCTGAATGCTTTATGCTTTATTTCTGACAAAGGAGCCTTATTAAAGCAGTGTTTTACTTCATTCATTTTTGAAATAAAAAATCAATAAGTGATGTGGTGTCAAGTGTAGACCAGACTGATTTTGTTCATCTCCCTTTGGCATGTGATATCACTCCCCACCACATGGCTTTCTTCAGTGGTTACTTTAAAATAAAAGGAATAACAGGGGTTTCCCACAGAACTTCCCACTAGGGAACTGCAGACATTGGGCAGACTCAGCAGGTGCCACAGCACTTGGTGCTACAGAGCCTTGGAAAACCTGCCTGGTCTTGCCACACCAGGTACAAGGACCATTTTATGCTCTCCTTGCCTCTGTGTAGGCACCCAAAGCAGCCCATTTCCAGGGCAAAGCTGCTGATTTCATCAAACCTGACTGACAGTGGGGCTTTGGAGAGCAAAAGCTTGAAGGGGGAGTGAACATGCTCCCCACACTGTTCAGCACCTCTCTCCTCAGGACCCACTGATCTGCTCAATGCCAGACAGAACAAAAAATGCCTAAAGGATGCCAAAGCCTCCTTTTCAGCCTGAACCCATTGCGGGAAAGATCAAGCAGAGACCTGGAGTTTTGTGAACATCAACCAGGAAATATTTTCTTCAGTCACTGAACTTCAGTGAACGTTGTGTGTGCGTTTGTCTGGCTGCTACAATTGTCATTGTCTCCAAAGAAACTCTTGAGAGCATTTTGAAAAAGCTAACAATTGTATAAATGCAGCAAATTAATTTCTTATATTTTAAAATACTGACTAGACTAGAAGATTTTATAACTGATGCATAAAAAATTTCTTTTGCATATTCTGCCTTTAAGACTTCATTTTATAAAAACATCTTTGTAAATCCTCTTTTTCTACTTCCTATTCATCCTTTTGTTCAGATATTTTTGAGACTCAGCCCAGATTAGAATTCATCATGTCTAAAGAAATGAGATGATAAAGGTATTCTTTCTTCAGTGTGCATCTCCAGCCTTTCTTGACAGGCTGTCAAGAAATATGTCTCTAAAAAGCCAGGTTAGATCCTCAGAGATAACCAGTGATGCAGTTCTTAGTAATGTGCTAAAACCCAGTCAGAGTAGACCTTATTGTTGCTGTGTGCAGTGATGTGACATGTGAGTTATTTGTTTGCTCTGCCATAAGATAGCATTAGGGGATATAGTGTGAACAGATCACTCATTTGTGGAAATATTTATGGTGCTGCTTTCGAGGGATCATTCAATTCGAAAGCCGATGGCAAAGCATGGATATTCATGGGCTATTTTAAAAGCTATCTTAGGTAAAATGTTTTCACACAGAGCAGCTAAAGCCTGTAACATTCTGATATTTTACAACATTTATTACTTAATGTTTACATATATTTACAATAAATCTTCATAAATGCTACTCAAGTAAGAATTTGCTAGTTCCAGTTTTTATTACAGTATATCCCATGAGCTCTTTATAGCTCAGGCCCCTGACCCTACAAATATCTACACATGACTTAAATAATACTCAGCTGAGGGGGGCCTACTATGTTCAGCAGTGTTTCTAGCATGGCAGACTCTGGGAACATGTGGTGTGTGTCAAGATTTTCAGTTATCTGGGAATTTGAAACCTCATCTCATGACAGCTAAAAGGAATCTAGCTCTAGGAGTGACAATCTTGTCTGCTCAGAGCTGCAGAATCATTCTAAGGTGTTACTTTGAGCATCCAGAAAACAAATATTTTTTAAGATGATTTTCAAAGGCCTTACTATTGTGAAAATACAAATTAGGTAAATGTGAAGTAGCTGTTTTGGTAATTTCATGTCATTCTTGCCCAACCACTTGAAGCCCAGCTTTCCATGGTTCAATGTTTCAAAAAGGAGGTGAATAAAATCCACTATTCATCTTGAATTGTAGGAGTGGCCTTTTTCATAGAATAGGTGATTTAACATGTATTAAAATGCCACAAATTTTTCAGTTTCTTGATTGTTATTGGTGTCCCTCAACTGGCACTCCCTGGACTGCCTTTTCCTTTCTGCCTTCTGCTCCTTCAGGAGCATCCACATGCTCTTTCCATACTGTGGCTTTAGAGATCCACACAATTTTCACATAAAAGGGAAAAAAAAACCATCAGAACGTACTTTGAAACTACTGCCTCAGTAAAACTTGTGACACAGCACTTTGCTTCACCCATTTCAGCTGTGCTCACTTGCAGTGCTCTTGGTCCCAGCTGTCTGACATTCAGGCTAGTCCCCATTGCATTGTGGTGCTTCAGGTGTGGGCTCTGTGCCTGCCTTTGGTGGCTTCTGGCCCTGGTTCCCAGCTGGGGCTGGTTGGGCTGCTCCCACTGCCCAGCTGTTTGTGATGAGCTGTGCCAGAGCCTGATTGGTTGGGATGGGCACAGCCTGGGGCTTTTCCCAGTGCCTGGGGGTGAGTGGGGGTTTGGCTGCAGTACAGGAGCTGCTGGGAGCATGGAGCTCAGATTTGTGCAGGCTCCTTTCCACAGGATGGGTAGGTAAGTTATTGTGGTTTTATGTCTCTGAGGCTGTTGGGTTGTGGATGATGGATGAGTAGCTTTGATAGAAAAATTAGGGGCTGAAGTGCCTTAGGATACCACAACTCTTTCCTAAGCAAATGTCTTTTGAAGTGCTTGGTTTTAATTATTTTTTTTTTAAATATGGCTGTATAGATATGGAGTTATAGTGTTGAGTGCAGGTCAGAGTATTTTTGGTTGTGGTCTGTCCTGTTTCTGAAAAACTACTGGTGCTGGGGTTTGACTTGCTTGAACTTTGCTGAGTTGAATGCAGTGGTCCCTGCACTGCTGGAGTATCTTCAGGTGTTAAGGAGAGATTTTTATCCTTCTTATTGTTTCCATTGGGTTTAGTCTTGTTAGCTCTTATGGTAATAAAAAATATTGTTAGTGTATTCTGCTTCTTCTCTCTCCCTCATCCACCCCAGCCTTAGTATAGTTATTTCATATTAAATCTGAAATAAACCCTGTGACTGGCTGTGACCTCCTCACCCACTGTGGGCTGTGCTTGTTCTTCAGCAGTGCCTTTAGGAAGGGCCCATCCTTCAGACCTCCATCCCAGCCATTGCTCTATTTCCATCTTTGTTCTTCTGCAGCCTCACAGTGCTGGTCTCTGTACTCTTTCTGCTCCTACAAATTGGACTGTCTCTCAGCTAACAGTAAATGTACTTGGTGCCATAGCAGGAGCAGTGTATGCTCTGGGAATACCTTGCCATGAGCATTCAAAGGCTGATGTAGAGTATGTACTTATATGCATATGTATGTGGTGTTTATTAAAATGTGCTTGAGTAAGTATTAATAATGGATACAATGCTAATCTTTGTTATGGGTTTTCAACCCACTGGGGAAAGTGGAGTATAAACTGCAACTTTAAATATTTCCCTGTTGAGAAATAGGTGGATTAAAACTACTGCAGTGTGCTCACTTTTCAAGAAAGCTATTAGTTAAATCTCATTAATGCCATAAATTGTCTGAAGGAGATAATATGCCTCTGAAAAATGCTCTTAAGTAGGTAAGTACTTGTGTACAGCCATGTTAACAACATAGCAGAGATGGAAGCTGTTCTTAAAGAACTTAAATACAGTATCTCTGTTATCTATGCTTATAGAGAAAGACCTGGATAGAACAGACCTAGGATTTGCTGTCCTTGTTCGCTTTGGCCCAATGTGGCACTGCCTTTTGTAGAAGAAGTTGGATACTTAGATTGGCTAAGATGGTGTGCACTGTTTGTGTGTGCTATTTGGGTTAAATTATTTAAGCCTGGTTTCCACCATCATTCATGCTCTGTGGTGGTTTCTGCTATGAAAACCTGTGAAATATTACAGCAGGACTCTTTCAAATTCCTCATCTTTCCTGACAAAAAGAATACTAAGGGGTAAAAGCAAAACAAACAAATGAGACTCAGCAAAACTTACTGACACTGCACAATATTGAGACAGGCAGTCTGTGGTAGACTTTAAATGAAACAAGAACACAGGGGACTATATTTAATTTGAACACCACTCATCCTAAAATAACTTAACCTGCAGAATGATTGCTGTGCAAACACTGTAATAATATAGCAGAGCTGTCACTTCAGGCAGTGTTTAATAGGGTCTGGCCGATTTCATTATTAACACTTAGAACACTTCATGAAAAGTGATGAAAGTACCCGTACATAACCTGTACTGAAATCTCCAAGATCCCACAGAACATTTTTGTAGCTACTGCCTGACACTTCTCAAGGGGAACTGCAAATGGTTGTGAACTTGAGCTGTTAGCAGCAGATGCCAAAACTCCTCTTGTTTCAAAATTGCAAACAAAATAGATGAAATTGGCTCCTCACAGTTTTGCTTCTATGTGGTCTGTGTGGAAGCCTCATAAGGGAGATGAAATGTTTCTGCTGCTATTAGAAATTATTGAGAATTACTTTTTCTCTTAATTTAAATTTATATGAAGACCATGCTGATGTATTGTACTGGCTCAAAGTTATATTGAAGGGACAACCCAAGAAAAAATACAAAAAAAAGACTGTAGCTGCAGAAAAAGTGCCTGCAGTTGTGCTGTTAATATTTTATTTTTACTACCATGTGTTCCAAAAGTTATTTTTCATAACACAGGAATAATCCATAATCCTGATGATTGTAGGAAGAAGCAGAGTAGCCAAAATTTTTATGGTAATTTATATTATTATACAGTGCATATATAGACACTGTAATTATGGTGCAAGTATGAGAGAGTACCACTAAATTCATTAGAGTTCCAATGTTTTTTTTTTTGGTTTTTTTTTTTTTTATGGCTCCAGAAATTGACTTCTCTTATAGTGGGGCAGAGTGTGTGGATTTCTGCTTGTTTTATCACTGGGCATTGGTGGAGATGGTTGACATGGCTGTGGCTGGGTTGATGGCTGTAGTTAGTAACAGCTGGCACAGGGCTTAGTCCAGGTCTGGATCATTGTCTGAAGGAGACAAAATGGAATCCCTGGAGAGCCTGGGTATTTCCTTAGCTTCTGGCATTAGCTCAAGCCATAAGTCAGAACCCTTCCTATGTTGAATTATAGCATCTGGGAAGTTAGTGTATTTCCATTAATGACAGATTGGATAGTGTTAATTTGGACTTGGAGATATTAACTTTAGGTGCACCTGGTCTGGAATAAGCATGAGCATGGAGCTTCTGGCCTTCCAGGCAAGAGAAGTAGATGGGAGAGGTGAGGCCAGTTGCAGATGAGGCCTGCAACTTCTATAAGTATCTAGGGATGCCTCAAGGCGTTTGACTGGTATTGAGTGGTCATCTGAGTTACTGTGTTCTGGTCTGAAGCTTATGCCATGAAATTGAGACAACATTGGTTAAAAGGATAGGCGATCACTAATAACTGAATTTTAATAATCAATTCCCAGCTGAGATGACTCCACTGGATGTGTTGATTTCCCTTTCTGGACAAGTGCATTTCAGATAACAAAGAAGGTGAGAGGATGGCTAGATTTTCTTTTACTTAAAAAAAATTGTAACATCTCTCTATTGTGGTTTGTTTTGGTTTTTTTTTTTGGTGTTCCTTGAATGCCACACAAACTATGGCATTTAGGAATCTTTATAATCTCTACAATCTCAGTAATGGTGCTGAATATCTGCAGTCTAGAGTTTGGCTTGGTTGGGCTTTCAGCTTATGTTCTGGAAGCATTTGGGCATAAGCTACGCTTGATTTAAAGAAAACAATGCTTAGAAGTTTTTCAGACTTCATATAATGGTTTGGATGTAAAAAAAAATCCAAATGAGCTTGATTCTTAGATTAATGTACATTTGTTGCATGCTTACAGCAATTGGACTGCAAGAGCCCAACCTTTTCTGTGCCTCCTTGCACTCTTCTTGGTTCTCCTGAGCTGTCTGGCTCCTGGTGTAAATGAAAGCTTGGCAGAGCTGTTTGCAGCAGTAAAGGGTTATGGGATGAGCCCTGTAGTGTGCTGACAGAGAGATGTGCAGCCTGGCTCTTGGGCTGGTGCTGGCTAAAGGAGAAGGGAGTTCTTGGTGCTCAAAAGCAGGAGAGGCAGGTTGGGTGCTGCCCCAGAGGGAAGGCAGGTGAGGGCTCTGGTGGAGGACCTGAGATGTGGTGCAGGAGGAGCCTGATGGCTGCTCTGGCCTCTGCTGGGGTGAGGTTGATGTGGATTAGGAGAGGGCATCAGGAGGCCACTGCTTAATCTTGTTCAGCTCTTAGGGATGCATCAACTAAACTGGACTTGTTCATTTAGTAAACTATTAAAGAAGTTGTCTTCAGGGTATTTATTTCAGGCAGTTCTAGTGAAGTAATCCTTTAATTCCTCAGAGTAAATGCTGATGAGGATTTACTGCAGACTAAGCTGTGTGGAGGTTCCTGTGTGAGTGGTTATAGAGTATGTTTGGGAGCAGTGTGGCTGCTGTCCCCTGGGGTGGGCAGTGGGAGATGCAGGGTGTCCCCACAGCAGGGCTGTTCTCTGTGGCCACTGGTGGCTGTGATTGGGAATGCTTGGGTCTGAGCCTGGAGACAGGGGTTGGTTCTGCTTCAACTTTGGCTGAAACTACTCCTCCTCTAAATGTTCTGCTGTTTCTTCCTGTTGTGCATGCTGCCCAGCCTTCTCTCTTCTGCCCTGATCTTTCTTTTCCTGGGCTGTTCCAAATAATGAGAGAAGCCCCAGATGAAACCATGGTCTGATGTGTATAATTCAATTTCAGCACACTTCTGTCTATATGCATTATTTTGCCTACAAAATTATAATGGTTTCTCATTCTCTGGCAGTGATTTTTTTCACTCTGTACCAAGAGTGTTCTGCACTTAGGAGGCAAGGAGAAGGCCTGTGCTCTTCCACTTAATGGAATGTGTAGTGCTTTGATTCCTAACTTACTAGGTTTGCAAGTTAGGAATTATTTTTCCTCCTTTTGGTATTGCTGGAGCAAGTCAAAAGAAATGAGGGGTGCTACAGCCTGTGGTGAGCAAAGGAGCTGGGATTTCACTATTCTGTCCAAGTCCTTTTCTCAAGGGAGCTGGTTTCCTGGGAACACCAGGGCAGTGTTGTTGAGGCTGCATGATGGGAAAGCAGTGCGAGTAAAATCATATGCCAATGTTTTGGATGGGAAGCTGGTTACAGAATGTCATTTGGTATTCAAAGTGATGACATACCTTAGAAAAAAGAAAATGACCACCTGCAGTGGGAGAACTTGTAGGTCCAGTAAGTAACTTATTTGGAAATCCCTATGCTCATGGAAAATTTGTTAATGGCCAGAGCATGGCTCAGGTCTGAGCAGATACTTCTCATCTCTCCCTGGCACTGCACTGCTCTGACTCCCTTCTGTAAAATGTTCCTCCTTGTGGCTACAGCATTATTGGCAAAAATCCGATTTTAGAAGCTTGTTCCTGGATAATAATAAATCAAAACCTGGAAGTATTGGAAAAGCAGAGTCACATAGAAACTTGAAACTTTTAGCAACTTTTCTGCTGTGGAGGAAAAATGATAACAACTTTTACCAGTTCCAAGTTATTAAATCAAAATTTGAAGTATCCTTTTCTAATAAACTGCATTTTTTCAACTTCTTCCATTTCTTATCTCAGACATAGAGCTTATTTACATGGAAACATTTTGTGTTAGAAGTCAGAATGTGTTATTATGTTTTCTTTCCATAGACAGAAAAAAGTTACATTACAATTTTTCTTGAAATTAAGTATATTAGAAGGCACTTGAAACTTTAAATTGACTAAAAGAGCACTTGAGTTTGAAATGTGCTTTTATATATAACTAAAACATACAAACAGAGTTTGCATTGTTTCTGAGTAATTGCAGTCCCTGAAAGATCCCATAGTTGAAAGAAGCTGGTTTAGTTTCATACTAGAAGCTCAAAGTTATTGAAAGCAGCTGTTCTTCAGTTTAGAAATAATTTGATCTGGAAAATAACAATAAGACCTATTACAGAGGGTAAAAAGAAATATTTTGACCTAGAAAATAAAGTAAGGAGTTTCAAGAGTTCTAAGTACCAGTAGTCACCCTTAAAAATGAGAATATTTATGTGTGACTTACTCTGACACATTTATAAAACTTGTGACATGGCCCAGTACCATGGGTTGTATTTAGTGTTATCATTGACCTGTGTCATAAAATAATATGAATAGTAACTATAAAATTAACTATAAGGATTTATTTTAAAGTATAATTCAATATGAAATAAAATTTTAAAATATCATCCTGCTTCTGGAAATTGTTTTGAACTAAAAATGGAGATTGATACAGTTTAAGTGATACAGGATAATGAATATGGGCATGCTTCTGCAGCCTCCAAATATCAGTGTGGCGTTGGAAGTGACTCAAGGCTGTGGATACTTCATAGTCTCAGCAAAGGCTGGAGTTTGGCCTTTTGGGAGTCATTGGCACATTCCCATTTGACTCAGGTGAGGATTTTGGCTGTGGCTCCAAAAGCAGCTTTGTCTGAGCAGTTCCCATTGGCCTTGCGGAAGAGAGTGCAGAAGAGGCCCCATTTCTGTGGGGACTTTGGCTTGTGCTGTTCTCTGGGCAGTCATGGCAGAGCCTGGAAGGGGGACAGAGGGATGTGCTGCAGAGCAGGCAAGCCCTGGTGTGACTGCCCTCTCTTCTGGCTGCAGCTCTTGTCATTAATAAACCATCTCTGTATCGAACACTGACAGGCATGGAAACCTCAACTTGGTATGCCTAAAACAGCAATACTGATTATGTTCTGTAGCACAAATGTCATCTTTCTGAGTGTTTGAGGCCTAAATGCAGACCTTTGAGAGGGAGGACGGGAGGACAAATTGATGTTAAGGCCAGCATGTAGCAGCCTCGCTCTTCATTTACCCTGTTGAGATCAGAGTATGAGGTTACTAGACCCAAGTCAGTGCTTCATTATTGGGAGGTTTTTATTTAAGCTCTCTCAAGGTATTAAACTACTGCCTGTTAAACTGATTCTCCTTTTCTGGTGATTAAATCAGTAGCAGATTTTTATCTTAGAGTGGACAAGAGGAGAAAACACCAAGGGCAGTGAAATTACAGCTTAAAGTACCATACCAAGATTTGTGTTGGAAAAGACCTTTAAAGGTCATCTAGTTCAACTCCATTTCAATGAGCAGGGATATCTTCAACTAGAGCAGGTTGCTAGGAGCCTTGTCCAGCATGACCTTGGATGTTTCCTGGGATGGGGCTTCTATCACCTCTCTGGCTAGTCTGTTCCAGTGCCTCACTGTGCTTGTTAAAAATTTCTTCTCTACATGTAGTCAAAGACATTACCCTGTCCTGTGGAAAAGGCAGCCTGCCAGCCTTCTCTCGTACTTCTTGCTGGCTCCATCTAGTACTTGATACTCAAGAGTTAGTTAATTCTGATGAGCTCTTGTGTAGTTACCTCCATTTTTGCAGAGGAGAAGCAGAGTCACACAAAGACATGGCCAAGGTCGCAGAGGAAAAAAACAGGAAAAACCAAGCATACTTGTGTTCTGTAATGCTTCTGCCTGCTGGCTGCTCTGCCTAGTTTTAGATTGGAAACACTGCTTGTCTTTCTCATGGCTGTTACTGGGATGGATGTTTTTCACCACACCTCGTGAGGGCAAACTGGATGGGGAGCTAGAGAGCATCACTACCTAGAGATTAGAGAGTTATTTTCCAATGGCCTTAACTGCTGCCATTTGTCACAAGTCTTTTTTAAGGTTTGTCATGATTGGCTTTTGGTCTGTCACTGCTAGTTGTTTACCTAACAAACAGGAAGAAATAAGCACAATTATCACTGTTAGGTAGAGAAACAAATCTTTAGAGTAGAAGTTATGATAGTTGCAGACTTTATAACCCTTAGGATATTTGTTAAGGTGGATAGTATTGCTTACGTAAGCTGTGCTGCAGATGCTAT
The DNA here is from genome assembly GCF_012460135.2 of Molothrus ater. Classification (NCBI taxonomy): domain Eukaryota; kingdom Metazoa; phylum Chordata; class Aves; order Passeriformes; family Icteridae; genus Molothrus; species Molothrus ater. The sequence goes on from NC_050484.2 coordinate 14,819,760, forward strand.
TTGTGGTCATTACTTTGGTGTCATATACAAATCTCAGCTTTGGTCCACATTTGCATTGCTCCTCTCACCACTATCTTCATGTCCAAATCACTTCTGTGGAGAAACCAGAACAGCTGTAGCGCTGGTATTGTTTATTTTTTCCAGGATCTTTCTCTCCCACTGCATTATTTGCAGTAACAGAATCACTTAAATGCAGTTCTGGGAGGAGATGCTTGCCTCTGACCACAACGGCTGCTCCAGAGTCTTTCCACGCCTTCTCTCCTAAGGCTCAGCCTTGCTCCACTTTGCAAGTGTACTTGTTTAGTCAGGACAGATGAAGGCCAAGTACAATAATGTGTTTTGGTGAACAAATAGTTCATGCATGCAGTGATATCTGAGTGTTCAGCAGTCTTCACCTGTTGTATCTCTCATACTTCTGTTGACCAATTTCCATTATGTAGTTTTATATAGCCAGATAAGGATTGTATCATCAAAGGATTATTTTTTGCTATTTTTTTAATCCACATTCAAAGTGGGCAAATTAATACACCACGAGTTTGTGCTTTGTTTTTTTTTTTTTTAATGCTGTATTTGGACCTTTTTATATTTTCCTTTGTAAAATGCTACAGGTGTCCTGGATACTTTCATTAGCCACTTAATAGAAGACAGGAATTTTACTCATTAGTGTGTTATCTGGCTGCTTATCAGCCTTGCTCTTGAGTTCTGAGCATGTTGTCCTGTTATAGTAATTGGGCTTTGTTCTTACCAGGTTTGTGTAGCATTATATTAGAGCAGGAATAAAATATTTTTGAGTAGAAATAAAAGGAACATGAATAATACTCCTGTGTTATAGAGAATTTGTGAGGATTACTGTGTATAAAATGCATTTATACCTTTAACTGATAAAGCACCACACTGAGACACTTGATGATTCAGATCTGGCAAAATAGTAGGGAAAAACAGAGACCCTCTGGAGATAAAAGAAGGGAAGGTGTTCTGTGGGGGATACCCCTGCCTTTATGTCAAACTATAGAATTTCCTGCTTAACTGAGATGTGTTCAGAATCTGCTACTGTCTAACTATCAGGAGAAAAAGGGAATCATAGATCAATTTGTGAGCCTGCAGTGAAGGTGACACAGTCAAGTGCAAGGTAAAAGTAGCTATTGACATAGGGCAGTGCTGTTGGAATTTGTCTGAGGAATTGGGGTGGAAAAGTCAGGCATAATAAAAAGTGAAAGCTCTATACTTGTTCTCCCATGTCTTAAATGCCTTTACATGTGAGCTGGATTTTTGGTTTCCATCACCCCAGTGGTTCCTGGTGCTGTGTGGTAGAATGACAGGTCTGTAACCTGGCTGCCTTGTATGTGGTATTGCAGCAAGGTCAATGCAGAGGGAAGCAGGAAGGACAGTTGAACATCTGTATAATTTACAAGGCTTCCTGTTGGTGAATGTGGGGAAGGGCCATGGGGAGCCAAATAAATTGGGATGTAGAAGACCAAAGCTGGGAAAGCTTTTTTTTTTTTTTTTGAAACCACAAAATACAAAGGCTGTTTCTAATCTCTGTCTAGAAATATTATCAGTAAGGCTTAACTGCTTGTCACTGAGTAGGATATCATGTTAAAGAAGCAGGATCAAACTACTATGAGAGTTCTTGCTGCTCAAATATGACACCAAGAGCAGTACTCACCCCTGCCAGTATTAGCCCCAAGGTTGCATGCAAGGTCCTAGGCACCTCATTTTTCTGACTGGGAAGAAATAGGAGTTTCCCAGTGGAAGCTGAAAAGGTGATCATGGGAAGCTGTCATCCCAAAATTGATCCACTAGGAAATCACCTACCCTGTTTCTTAAAATTGCAGCCATAAGTAATTTTGTCCATCACCAGAAATACTCCAAAGAATTAGTGTACCTTCAGTGGTTCAGTACTTAGTCTCTATTCATTTGGATCCATGAGAGATGCTAAGTCCAAAATAAATGCCCAGTCAACTGTACTGAAGATCTCAGTTATTATAGTGTGATTGAATAAACAGAATGGTGCTAACCCAGAGTATCTGACAAATAACTGTGCTGAGCTCTGGAATTAGGGATGATGACTCTCCATACTGACACTTACTGGTACAGCAGCAAAAGCATTAATGTGCTTCTGTAGTCTGGTTAAGAGTGAAAATCTGTGCAGAGCCAAGAGCTTAATTTCCTCTGCATGTGCCTGAAAAACCTGTGTGTTCTGGCCAGCTCTTGCCTCTGTCCTCTCTGCAGCTCCACATATGGACACTTATTTCTTCAGAGGGGGATGACCATATCAATCTGTGCTGCTCTGAGACCAAGTGTTGTATGAAACTAGCGGTGCATCGCACTTAATGTGAAGAAAGAATGTAGTCAAAACCTACATTCCTTTTAGATGGAATAAATGCAATTTATCTTACAGTGGACAGCAGATCTGATTCAGCATTATCTGAAACAAAAAGTAGCTGCACTTACTTAAGTAGTTTAATCTTGTTGAAGAAGGGGCTTGGCTAAGCAAAAACTGATTTTTTTAAAAAAAATTAAATACTGATTTTGATTCAATTGTTATAGGATTTTGTATTTTTCTTTAATTTTTATTTAAAAAAATAATCCATTGCAAACTTGCAACCCTTCATTGAAGTGGTCATTTGTTATTTGTTGTTATTGTTCAGTATGACTGTTTCTCCTTTACAATAACTGACTTGTTTGCCTTTGAATATTAACTTTCTTTTTATAAGGAAGAATTAAATCTGATTGTTTCTGGCAGAAAAACTTCCTTTCGAACATGCTGAAATAAGACCTTATAAACATTGTTTTCTATAAAACTTTGAAATGGATGTGTGAAGTGCATTAAATTCTGGCAATTCAAGTAAATTTCCAGTTTGAATCATAGAACTTTAAGACAATCCAGTTCCATTCCCAATCCCTGTCAGGAAGAGATACTTTCCACTAGACCAGATCCCATTCAATCTGACTTTGAACACTTCCAGGAATGAGGCATCCACCACTTCTCTGCTGGCACCTGTTCAAGTGCTTCACCACCCTCATAGTGAAGCGTTTAATCTTGTATCTAACCTAGACTTAACTTTCAGTTTTAAGCCATTACCCCGTGTCCTATAGATCCATGCCCTTGTAAAAACTGCCTTTCCACTTCTTTTGCATGCCTGAATCATCATGGTAAATGTTTTCTGGCCAAACTGAATCTGCCCAGTACTTCTTGGGAGCAAAAAGAATTTTTTCAACATCAGATAATTGTCAAATTATCCCTGCCCTAAAACTTTAGTATGCTGTTTGTACCACTTGGGTTTCCTTATATTTGAATGTTGAGCAGGATATTGCCATTTCTGTGAGGACTCATGTAGTATGTGGTTCATGTTGTACACACTAGCTTTGTGTTTGACAGGTGCAGACTCATCTTATAAAGGATCTTTAATACCCTGATGAGATCATGTCTCTTTCATTCAGGAAATACAGGAGTAGAGCCAGTTCTGACCTAGGCTTTACTCCCATCTGAAACCAACCAGTTTGGCTTGAAATGAGGTTGGAATTTGTCCTGAGTTGTGTGCTTTGAAAAAGGGGAAAACAAGAAGTGATCTCATCAGATGTAAAACCTGTAAAATGCACTCAGAGTTTATGAATGTAAACTTGGAAAAAAGTCTGACTTAATCTTACCAACTTGTGACTTTATGGGCAGTGTCTGAGTACATTAATGAGTGGGCCTTTGGTAAGGACCATTGTTTAATATTTTACAGGTGCATTCCAGAAGAATTTGTGACCATTGAGATTTGTTTTATGATTAGTTTGGCGATTTGCTGAAAAACTCTGCAACACTGCAGATCAGAAATAACCTAAATTTTGTCTCTTCTCAGAGAGACATCAGCCCAAGTGTGGGTAAGTGGAAAGGTCAAATGACAAACTATGCCAATTAGGTCTTGCTTCCACCCTCTCTCCCCCTTTGTCAAGTACTGTAAATCACCACTTTCTATTACTTCTCCGTTCCAGGATATCTTGCCACTCAATACTCTTTCTCTAGATTTGAGAGCCTATTACCTTCAGCAAACTAGAAGTTATTCACCCTTATTCCCCTGCCCAAATAGGTGTTTTTGCTTTTGTGCTTTCTTTTTTAAAATTACCATATTATTTTTTTTCACTTCTGCATAAATAGATTGGAAAACTGACAAGTCAAGATATTTTCACCCTGGGAGACCAAGAAAAGCTATAGTCTGATAGAGCTATACACTCCTTTGTCATGGTTTGTTTATCAAACTCTTAATAAATGAAAGTTCTTCTGGGCTTAGCTGTTTTTGTTTGGAGTTTTTCCCTTTCTGAATAACTTTGGTTTTTAGAACTGCACTGGTTTAGTGTGGTTTTTGATGTGTTTATGGAAGCAATGTAGCACTGATAGCAATCGTGCCTAAATGAATCTCTCATGTCAAGTACAGTATTACAGAGTTGGGATAAGCCAGCAAAGGAAGCTGTTTCAGTGCAGTTCTCAGCTGGAGCTGGTGGCTGAGAAGATGGAAAGCCATTCCCCCTTTGGATCGCAGGCCAGCCAAAGAGCCCTGGCCATGTGCCAGTCCCCATTCCTTCCTCCCTTCCCTGCCAGACGCAGGAGAGCAATAGTAAATACTGCCAGATGTGGAGACATCCTGCTGTGGGGCTGTGTCCAGGACTGGCAAGGACCCTTCTCAAACCACCAAGTGCACAGGAACTTGCCAAGCCATTGCAAACATGGTTTGAGTAATCCCACAGCCTCAGTTTAACTGCTTGGTGGAAAGTGTTTCCACCTACTAGTTTTGAAATTTTAGTGCATTTTCTTGTATTTTTTTTTATACCTCATATCTTTAGATTGGTGTAGTCTGTACTTCAGCTTAGGAAAAGCATCACATGCAATAACTGTCTTGAGCAGGTTTGATTGCTTCCACCACTGATTTTTATTTTTTTTTCTCCAACATTTGGAGTCTGTCGCCATACCCAAAACTGCAAGAGCAAGTTGGAGAAACTTAAGCATCTTCTCAGAAACCACACCTTTCCCTTTTTCACCTTGTTCCTTGAATGGTGGTTGACAGAAGAAAAGGAAAAGAATCTCTAGTGGAATAGCTCTTGCAGCAGAACAGGGAAGTTTGAGGTGAGCACCCTGAGCACTCAGGGTTCCAAGTTCGAGATTTCTCCTTCAGAAAGTGTTCTCTCCTTATAATGTTATAATTCAGTCCAGCACAATAATCCTGACTTTGGTGATAAGTGGCACATCTTGCCTGGAGCACTCAAATTCCCGAGTTGCTGATGTATTTCTCATGTACCTTCCAGATTTTGAGGTACATGAAAGACAATTATACCACTGGCTAGTAGAGGAGTGGGGGTTTTCTTTTTCTTGGTGTCTACTCTGTCTTAAAAAAATGTTGTGACTGTAAAACAAAGAGTAAGTGTGGCTTCCATTGTCTGGCATTTTCTGACCTCATTTGCACCAAGAAATGCTCACAGATATGATAATAATGGTAATTTTTAAAGCATCCTGAAAGTATAAAAGTAGCTCCTGCCAAGACATGCCTAGTTCTAGCATCTCCAGGATATGGAGATACAGATAGAGCCATTATTTCTGTGAGGGTAGAGTGTCCTGGGAAGCCCAGTCATCTCCAGATATAAAAGTCTCCTTTCTCATTAGAAATATTTTGGAGGGTTTTTTCTGCCAGGTTGGGACTGTTTCCTTGAGTGTGTGATATCTCTGCCTCTTTTCCTGTGATGAGTGTGAGTAATCATTTGAATGATGCATCAAGTGTACCCAGTTCATAGAATATTGTTGCTCATTATTACATTAGAGTTCCCTTCTGCAGTTCTGCAAGTGCACTTCAGTAATTGCTGCTTCATATCTTGGGTCCAAGTGTTCTCCTGGTCCAGGGAACAGGCATCATTAATTACCCTCCCTGTGTAGCTTTCCAAGGTTTCTGCTCCTGGCAAGCAGCTGGTCTGTGCAGCCTCTCTGCAGCTGGAGCTTTCAGCCTCCCAGCAAACAGCATTGAGTGTAATGGCAAGATGACTCTGCACAAGGCAGAGCAATGCAAGTGCCAGACGGTATTGGTATGGTTACCAAAAAGAGGAAGGAATATGGCAAAGCAGCATGGCTTAGACAGGCACTCATTTCTCAGAAGTTCCTCAGCAGTGCTCTGTAGCTGAATGGAATGTTGTGGAATAGAGTTGTGCAACTGAAGTTGCTTGCCTGTTTTTATCAGCAAGTGAGGTGATAACAGTGTCCTGTGTTAGACCTGGGTGTTCAGGCTGGCCAGCAGCCTGTGAGAGGACAATGCTGGCCCAGGCAGTTTCTATTCCAGGCAGTGTTTCATTTTTCTGATACTGAAATGCATCCAGTAAGAAGTGGAGCAGCACAGCTGGCCTGCTGGCTGCAGAAGGCCAAGGAGGATCTCTGTAGATGGGACAGGAGTTAGCAGGCAGCCTGCTGATGAAAAGCTGCTTTTTCATTGCCAGTCTGTAGTACAGTCCCTGAGATTGAACCTAGTACTTGAGCAATGAAAAGATTCTCATTTTATCTGATCCATTATAGACCTTATGCTATCATAATTCAGGATAGACATTTTTCTTATGATTGTTATTTTTATATTGATTATAATCTGATTTTTACAGATTTAGCATGCACAGTGGCTGAAGCTGTAAGATGAAATAAATCTGGCTATAAACCACCAGACTGGTCTTTGTGTTGCATACATCCTAGCTCTTCATAAACAGGCAATAGGCTTAGATATCAGCAAATCTGCTTAATTGTAAATCGTTTGCTAATTTGGGTTCAGGTTTGTAGAAGAATCATTTTCAGTAGTATTGACCTGGAATTGAACATTTAGAACCCTGTCTTTGCCACTTCCTCCTCATTTTAGGTCAGGTGTTTCAGCCTCCTTTGTAGTATGAACAAGAGATCTACATCATACAAAAATATACTTCCCTGACTGTGCTTTCTGTCTTGAGCTGTCTTTCAGTGATGCTACTAACATGTGCTTGTTTATAGCTTGCTCAAGGGCAAGGCATGCTTACTCTGTTCTGAAATGCCTTTCGGAATTTCAGGCACTCTTGGCTCTTTTGCACATCCCTTTGTTTTTGCTTCCTATTAATTGATGTGCCATTATCTCTTCATTGGTTAGTTTTGTTTCCTGTGCTGTTGTTTCACTAAATATCCAGAGATCCGTATGGGACAGACTACATGCCTAACTTGTGGTTCAATTTTTCATGAATGCTGCTGCTCAGCAGCAGTGTAGTTTATACATGTGTGCATGGTTGGCTTACTGCAGAATCCCCTCTTCCCCCAGTGGTGCAGCTATGGCCAAACTCCTCCTTCCTTGCAAGGACTTCCATGTCCCTCCCCTTACTGCCTTCCCAGTGTTTTTATAGGTTCTCAAGTTGAATATGATATGGAAGTAGGTAGCTCCTTTGCAGAGGGGTGATTAATTTGGTTTGGAGTAGGTAGCTCTGACCCATCTCTTGCCACCTAGCATCAATCTTTAAATGCTGGTCAGATGGCAAATTCTCAATGTTGCAACTACTTCTGTTTGAGCTGCTGGGGCAGTTCCGCTTAACTATGCAAAGGTCATACTTTGAAAAAGGAATTTACATGCTTTGACTTATCAGTGGACAAAAGAAATGTGTTTAGAGGGAAGTGGACTGTAAAGAGGAAATGCTAGTTTTTAGTGGTTTCAGAACTCTTTGAACTTCACCTATAGTATCTTTCCTAGAAATTATTCTAAAATTTAGCAGCTCACTGAAACTCATTTTTTGTCTACATGCAGTAGAAAAAAATTCTACTAGTTTCTTTTCAGGTTTTTTACACTGAGGTATGTGTATGCAATTTTCAAGGTTTGGTTTTACTTGCCTTCCTATCAGGCCTAAAAACGGAGTCTTTGTATTAATTTCTGTGCATTTCTGGGATGGGACTGTACTAATTTTAGGCTGACTCGCTGGAAAAAAAATTAGGAATAAACCTTCCATGCTGCTGTCATCTTTTCAGGGGGCAAACAGTAATGCAGCCTTGATTAAATATAACTAATTTCATGTTTAAATCTGAATGCACAAGGGAGAAAAGGTTTGTTCAGATCCTTACAGACTACAGAAGAGTGAAACATTAGCCTAGTTAAAGCAGTGAAATTTTTGAACCACGTGCTCAAAGCAATTTGTGTGGCACTAATGCTTATTATATCTTTTCTATGGGCATTCATAGCCAAGCATGTATGTAAATATGAATGGGCAATGTAATTCATGTGCTTGATGTACTAATTCCTGTACTCTATGTACAGACTTGTGTAACTCAAGTTGCTTAAGTTTCTAAAATGTTCAAAACTTATACCTACACACAAAGTGAAGACATCTCCTTCATGTTCTCAGCAGATTAAATGTGAATGTGTGGTGGAAGTGTACATTGTTCTCATTACATTATTATCTTTATCTACAGAAGTTTGGATGCTTTTTGGAATGTTAAAAAAGCTAGATACCACTAAGATGATTAAAGATATTATTATTGTGTCTTTGTCCTATCTTAATTTTCCACCTAAACACCTGACAGGCTTATTATTAGTTAAATCTTGCTTTTCTCTTTAGAGTAATGAAAAGTGTTTTTTGTCCTTTGAGCCAGGAGCTTCTTTGAGTCTATTTCCCTGTCCAAACGCTGCTTCCCTCTGAGGCCCTTGGCAGGCTCTCAGCTGCTGTTACAATTCTTTCTGCAGCGTAAGGCGAGGATAATGGCATCACTAATCTCACCTTCCTAGCAGAGTGGGAAGAATGAGCAGTTACAGTTTGCAAGCTGCTTTTATGATGACATGCCTTATTGGCTCTAGCCTCATTCCCATTGAAGTCAATGGCCAAAATTATGTAAATAGCGTAGTATTTTTCAGCATGCATGCATTCACAGCCCCTCCCAAATTAAGAAACAAAATCCCTGTAGGCACGAGGCTATCAAGGAAACAGAAGGCAAAGAAAAAAATCCCTAAATTGTAGTCAGGAGTGTATAAATTCTGGATATGTTCTATCTATAAAACCTACTACATTATTTCCATTAAAGTTTAAAAAAGGTGGCTTGCTTTTCTTCTGAGCTATATAGTTGTATTGAGTGGCCTAGGAGATTCTGAGAAGCAATGAAGAGTGAATTTAAATGAAATAATCTATAATGAACCTTTCCATGTATGTTTCTGTAGTTGTGTAACTATTTGAAATATTTCATCTGGCAAATAAGCTTGCCACAAGGATAAATCTTAGAATAGTCCAGAAAGCATTGTATATATTCAGATGATGTTTCTGATAACTGATCTGTAGTCCTTTAGCAATAGCCTTTATATATCATCTACAAATAATTGAGCTAGGCTGTTGTTCACTAAGCTGAAGACATTGAAAGGAGGAAGGGCTATATCATTCACTGTCTGGAATCCCATTCAGTTGTCTACAAGAAATAAAGATGACTTTCCTGTAGCCTTGTACTGTGCTTTTGTGTACACTGCCTTGCGTAGATAAGGTTGGAGGTTTGTTGTTGCTAGATCTGAGCAAAAGCAACTCTTTTTCTTGAAGCTCCATTTATGCCTGGTAGGAGTGCCAGCAGGGAGCTGCTGGACACACTGCTACACCTGGCCTCTATCCTGAGGGCTGGGAGCTTAGCACACACTGTCACTTCCTGCGTGGGACCGTGCACAGACTGCCTGCAGGAGTAGGACTCAAGCCTTCTAGTTTCTGTTTTTTGTTAAGCTGTGAGACTGCTGAAATGCAGCTAGCAGATTAAATACTGGGCAATATCGCACCTTTTCCCACCAGAAAATTAATGTTCTCAGTCATTATTGAGCAAGCAAGTAAGTAAACTTTATTCTAACCTCTTGTGAAGTACAGTATTGAAGTATTTTGTGATGCAAAAGAATGTTTCCTACACAGACTAAAATAAAATTCAAGCGTGTTAGTTACAGAAAGAGGCCCCAGCTCTTTAATGGAAGGAAGTGCCTTAAACTGTTGCAGGATCCAGCACATGCATAGGATCCTTTCAAACATTTGAAGCAGCTTTATTTGCCAAGATCTTATCCTATAGTATAGCAAAACCTTCAGTCAGTTTTCAGTAGTATTTCATTTTATGATCAGACTACACAGGATTGTGATATTTAGTTTGACAGGTTCTCTTTTTTCTTAAATGACTGCTCAGAGCTGTGTTCACTCTTACATCAAGTATCACATATGTTTCAGAGTAAGGGTATGTAATTACTGATCCTTGATACCGTTGCAAAACAGAAGTGTATTTATTGGACTATTCCATGAAAAATTTTTTCAAGCAAGTTCATCAAGGACTTTGTATGCTTGAATAAAAGGTAGTTAAATAATAAATTAAAGAATAAAAGGTTCTTAAGAGGTAGTGGGTAGCTTGAATCAGAGTTTAACTTTGGGGAAACAGAAGCAGTTTCTTTGAAATCTCTTTGGTACTGGCTCATGCCTCAGAGTTCAGCACTGCTTTTATCAACTTTAGAGGCAATCCAGGTGGGACTGGATCCTGGCTGTTGTTAACTAAAAGAGCTTTATCAAGGGAAGTGTGCTGACTTACACTAGGCAGAGGCACTAACCCTCAATACTTTTAGGTCTTAAGCCTATTTGCACAAGTCTCATTTCTTTTATTATCAATGCATCACTTCAAGTTTTAAAAAAAGCTTAAACAAGAGCATTGATCTTAGATCTAGCAAATAAAATTGTAGTTCCTTCAAATATTTACATATGAAAATGAGGTGTATTTGGAGAGTAAAACCAAAGGTAACCATATGTAAATGTAGCAGGGAAATTCATCATTGTAGATAATTTTCCCTGGCTGCTGGGGGAAGGGAAGGAAGCACCATTGACATGTTAGTAAACTCTCTACTATTAGGGGTGCAAGCCTTGTGCAGGGTTGAGATAAGAAAAAATGGATTAGAATATTATTGCAGGGCAAACTGAACTGTTGCAAACCATTCAACCTTTCTACTGCTGGTAAGAACAGATTAATTTTCTCAATTAAAATGCCAGACTGTAATATACTCTAAAATATACTGGGAGTATAGGTCAAAAGTAGGGAATATAATGGCTGAACTGCTTCATTACAGCTGACCTGCTGAAGTCTTTGCAATCAGTCTAGTCTCATCAAGAGTTCTATCACTATGAATGTACTCGTTCTGCATTACAGCTTCAAGTTAATTCAACATTACCTGATCTGTGTTGGATATAATGTAAGATGAAGCTCGAAGTTGCAGCTGCTCTGATTTGTCTCTGATAACCATCCTGTTTTCTGTTAGTCTCCTGACAGCAGTAGCCAAACTTCCTAAACTTAATTTGGGCACAAAAAGAGGAAAGGCACCAAGCAAAGTCTTGTTAGTAACATGACAGAAGTGATCAGCTTTGTCTAACGCTTCCCCAATGCAGTTCATGTATTTAAATCCTGTAAATTGGTGGGATTTTCTCAGGTGTCAGCCTGAGGTATAGTGACCATCTCACTTGCTCCAGAGAGTGTAAGTAAGTGCACTGGGTCTGATTTCTAGTAGCTGATTTGGGATACAGAAGTGGATGGTCTTGTGCTGTTCTAAGTGGGAGACAGGCTTTGTTGCAAGCAGCCTTCTTCAGTAGACAGAGGCTGACATTTCTTCCTGGAAATGTGTTCCAATGATTCTTTCAGAACCTTGTGGGGATGAGATGATTTCATCTTGGGTCACAGCTTGCAGCTGATCAATTCTTTGTGTTTTTATGAGCTGGCTTTTAGAAAGGATCAGGTGAAATAATAGGTGAAAAGTGGTTAGCTACTGCTGGGTAAAGAGAGACAGAGATGATTCTTGTGCAGTAACTGAAACTTCTGAGGGTCTTTCCTTTCTGACATGTTACAATTGTTGGTCTACTTGGTCTACACACTTTGAATTCTCCTGATCCCTGGTTTTCAGCCTTGCATGAAACAAGCTGATTTCTTCTGTCATTGGCTAGAACAATCATAATAGTATGTTTTGCATAAATAGAGCTGAAGAGTTGAATAATGAGATTGTTTAATAAGAATTTTCTGGTAACTAAAAGCTGTTGCTGCATTTATAGAAGAAAAAGCTTTTTTTCTGGAGCAGATCCAGGATGCTCTGGTGGCCTGGCCTCCTGCATAGGGACCTCCAGAGTTCCTTGGTTCCTTGGCTACTTCATGCTTGGGAGCTGCAAAACTCTTCTATTGATGAAAAGGCAAAGTCCTACCATCAGAAAGAAGCTCTCTCTTCACAAATTTAGTCCTTGGCACTTAAATTATTGGGTTTTTTAACCAAAGGGATGAATTTCTGTGCTCAGGTAAACTTAAGTTGTGCTCACTGGAGCCAGCACAAAAACTGAGAGCTTATTTAAACACCTCCTGAGCAAGCCTTATGATACCTACAGTCCTGAGGCTGCATTGGTAGCTTTGTGGTTAGAAGATGACTTCTGCAGGTCACAATTCACCTCTCTGTTTATAATCTGTGTGTTTTATTGTTTGCTCTGGTGTGCCTGTTCCATAGAAGGAAGATCCAGGTGAATGAGAGCTGGAGAGGACCAATGCTCTTGTCCTGGGGTTCTCCTCTTCCATAGCCCTTCCTTCTGTCTTGGGGATAGGCTAGCAGATAAGGGAAGCTTCAAATCCAGTTGTGTGGATTATGCATTTATGGAGTTATAACAGGATTTTTGAAGCTGAAATATGACAACAAAACCCTTCTCTTCTGAAAAGACTTTGCTGATTTTGTTCATGGCATTTTATGTAAAGCTGAAGAAGGACAGAAGGATGACCTTTTCATTTCTTAAAAACTTGTTAGCACATTACCCTCTGTATTGATCATGTTGTAAGGGTGGGAAGATCCTACTGTATTTTTAAAGTGTGGAGGCTAGAAAACCTACACCTTTATCATTTCTTCCACATTTTTTTTGTTTTATTTTTCTAAATTGAGAAAAATAAAGATGGAGTAAATACAGTAAAGAATTAACTCAATGATAAACCATTTTTCTTGGGCTGCTTTTCCAAGCAGAACTACATCTTACACTTTAATATATGATGCTATAAAGGTCAGGTAAATGGTTTTGTTAATTTTAATATGCAGCAAATAAGGCTGCACCTTCTGACAGAAATGGTGCATTACGCTCCTTGATCACTGTTTTCCTTTCTGGGCAGTCATGTTATTTAAATAAGTGGCACTTGAAAGCTGTTTGTGAGACCCTATGGTCCAAGAGGTGTTTTCTGAATCACCAAAAAGTATAGGTCTTCTCACTTAATATACAGCCTGTGTTCCAGAAAGCAGTGCAATGAGAGAGGGTCTCTTGATTTTTTTTGTGTTGCGGAAAACAATCTCTCGTGGGGAAAAAAAGGTAGTGCAAAGTAGTATTTTGGTGAGTAGTAGTATGTGTTATTTGCTGCTGCTTTTTGCTCTGGATCTGGTGTTATATGAATGTTTAACAGAGCCCTTCTCTTGAAATGATTGCTGACCTAAGGGCACATTTTGGGTTTTTTTGAAAAGTTAGTTCACAACAGTGTCTGCGTATGTGTCCCTGTGTGTGTCTCAGCACGGGAAGCCCAGCACTTGCAGATGGGCAGGACTTGATAAAAACAGAGGAGAGAGGGATGGGGGGTCCCTGAGGCAGGGCCCCTGCTCTCCTGAGCCTGCCCCTGCACCCCCAGGGGTGTCCTGGCTACCCCCCAGCCTGCTGGGCTGGTTCTTGCCTGTTCCTGTGCTCTCTGAGCTGGGACCAAAGTGACAAATAAAGTAGGAGCTGATGCCAAGCCCACAAAAAGAATGACTGTGCTCTGCATGTGACAATTTTTAGCTTTTCATGTTGCTTTGGGCCATCCAACTCCTGGTATAAATTAGTGGGGGGAAAAAGCTTTCTAACTAAAACTGCTAACTATTTCTAACTAAAACTGCTAACTATTTCTAACTAAAACTGCTTATTTTTGTGTCTCATCCTTTCAGCATAATTCTTACTGAATTTGTATAGGATATTCTTGCCTCTGTCCCAAGGAAATACTGTCAGATTGTTCCAGTCTGAAAATGCAAGCTTGGCTGACTGAGAAATTATACACTTCAAATACCAGAGGTGCTGTGAGCTCATCGTTTCCAGATCTCTGTTGCTGGAGATGTGGGGAAAGAACAGATGAACCAGATTACTGTCACTGGTTTTCCATAACTCCCAGAGATTTTCTTGGCGAGTTTCTTTTTCCAGCAATTTTCTCATCCCTCTTCTGTTCTTTCTTAATTCCTAGCTCCTCTTTCCCAAGAAACAGAAGCGCCTTTCAAGCTTTCTGTGCTCCTCTGTGGAACACACCCCTTACCCTGGCAGTGCAAAAATGCTGTGCCATGCCTTATTCCAGGGCTTGATCAGGCTTTTGTGTGGTATGGGCTCCTTAATTAAGGGCTGGTGAATCAGCTGTGGTAACAGGGACTTCATCTGAATTCCACATTTCAAACTGTGAGAAGTTCAGCCTGTTCAGCTTTAATTTGTGTGTAGATATATATGTTACATAAAAAAGTAGCCTGGAGTGTGATTATTCCCTTACTGCGAGTGCATGAGTATTCTAGTTAGAACTTGTCCTTGAAATCATCTTTGTGGGTGTAGTTTTGGCAGCTTGTTTTCACTTGATCAATTTTTGGTTGTTTGGGGGGAAAAAAAGATGTTTTATCACAGATATGAACAATTAATCATTTTCTGTTGGCACTAAATTTTTGCTGCTATCAGAATTTGAATGCTTCTTTCTCAGCCTTTGGTTGACATACATACCCTGAGTGCCCTTTCCCGAAGGGTGTTGCACCAGGGCTTGCATGTGCCCTTACTTCCAGTGAGTTATGTGCACCAGTTCACTGCAAAGAGGCACCATGTGTGTCCTTTCTACATTTCATCTGCACACCTTAATAGCACTTAGCTATTAGAATTTTTTACTCTTACCATTGTGTCCTTGGAGCCTTTTTGCCCTCCGGAATGGTGGCTGCACTTTCCGGTTACTGGCCTGTTTCAGAGATATGAACAGAAACAAAATGCTTTTCTGACTTCAGTAATGTGTTATTTGCAAGACTTTGCATGAATTCAGCAAACAGAAAATGTGTTTCCCTTAGCTCATCCCACTTTTTGTGTTTTGAATATATAACCAAGTGATAAATACACGCTTTTGGTGAAACCCTGTTCAATGGTAGAGATTTATGATTTTATCTGCTAGCCAGTGGTTTCTGCAAACAGAAGCTCTTCCTTCTTGTGTCATTAAGGGCCCTAATCTCCCTCCATCTCTGATCAAATAGTTAAGAGGTCAAACCAGAAATATTTGTAACTGTCTTTCCTGCTTTTTGATAAGACACATATGAGGAAGTTGCAGGTGCATAGATATGAAAAGGAGGAAGCTAATGTGAGTTAAAGTACATACCCACATAGTCTTAACTCTGTGTCCTGGAACTGCCTCAGTACCCTTGCAATACATAGATTTCTCACTTTATTTTTAACTCTGCTGCATGGAAATTGTCTTCCCTCTCAGCAAGTCTTTTATCCCATCACAAGAGGGAAGGCCATGCCTACTTAATTCTGCAATTGTTGATGTCTTTTGCATGCCCATCCCTCTCATGTTCCTTGCCACAAAATGTGATGCTTTTCTAGCTGTCATTAATCCCAGAAATCATGTCTATCTGCCAGCTGACTACTGACAGTCCCTCTGGCAAAAACCTTTCCTTAGTTGTGACAGATGTAGTCTGTATAACGCTGTCCTGAAATAAGTTGCTTCTGTTTCTATGAAAGACTTAAGTTTTGCTTTTAATCATATGTGGAGGGTCTCTCTTTCCTTGTCTTCACTCCATGAGATCAGTATTTTTCTGTTGCTTTTTCACAGCACTGCAAAGCTGCTTTATGTAATCTCCCTGCTGCTCTACACCTACATCCCTCCCAGTGAATGCAGCTGACCTGTTTGTGGGTAATACCTTTTGGCTATTACAGCTTCAGGGCTGGCTGTGAGGCAGTTGCATGGGCCTGCTGTGTGTATCTTTCCCCTGACTTCATACTTTTGGTCTGACTTCCTCCTCATTTGTGTCATCTGCAAGGCTGGTTTCCTAATGGTGGTTGTTTTAACCCTTCTTTGAAACAACAATATTCAGCAGCAAGAAAGGCTAAGTATTAGAGAGCAGTTCTAGATAGTTTGGGAAATTGTTTCAAGCACATGACCTTATTAGCTGAATTGGATGTACTAGCAGGAAGTAACACTTTCAAGCCAATGCAGAGAAGAAGATTTCACAAATGAGACTTAAAAGAGGTGTTTTTGCTCTGTGGGATTACTGAAGAAGTTATTCCCTCAGTAAGAGAAATACAAATTCTCTGGTTTTGCTCTATATTCTGGAGAAAGTAGCCTAAACAAGAATTCTGAAGTGAAGTTAAGGTGAAGAGTCAACCTGGCAGCTCCTGGAGTATGGCTGACAGGCTGCAATAATAAGGTATATATTGCAGATGTAACGCATCTGTAACAACCCTGGAGATGCTTCCCAAAGTCCCCAAATGGGACTGAGGGGGAAAGAATCCTATTGAAAGAAGATAAGCAAAACAATCTAGCCTTACTGAAAAAAAAAAAGAAAAAATTCTATTACCATGAATAACTTTTTCAATAAATGTGTCCTATAAATAAAAAAGTCATCAGTTTTCCCATGTTTCTATTAGAGAAACAGATGCTGTGCACAAGATTAACATTTATTGCCCTCTTTGAGAATGTTATTGTACACATTCAGACAGAAAGTATAAATGGTAGATTCCTCCATTGCTGCACTCTTCTTGAGCCATCTGGTGTCTCCTTGAAAAAAGTTCTACTATTATTTTTGAGTACTCCCTTCATACCTCCTTAGTTATAGGTCCTGGGGTTTTGTCTCACAATGGTTACCTTATAATATTGTTTTGTTTCTTTGATATGTAAGTTTGACAGCATGTGCTCAATAGTAAAAATCATTAGCTAGGTACATCTGGGTAAGCAGAATTCAAGAAACAGGTTTTTAGTGTATAAGTCACTGACTCAAATTTCCTTTAAATGCCAGGAGTTTCCTGAAATGCTGTGGGTGGTTCTTTTGCTTCTGTTTTCAGACAGCTAATATTTGATCATTTCCTAAACCTCTGCTCTTCTCACCTTAGACTGAATCCAAAGTATTTTTTACTTGGAGTCAGATTTTTGATAGGCTTACTTATCAGACAGTGGTACATTAAGCTACCACACATCTTTGAATTTAATTATTGCATAGATTTAGCACTGTCCCACAATAATGCATTCAACAAGCTAAAATTTTAGAGTTTATCAGAGGCAGTGTGAGCACAAAAATAATAGAAGTTCTAGAACAATATAGATTCTGAATTCCATGAAGATAAAACCCCAGAGCTACACTGTGCATGCAAAATCATGTAAAAACTTCATGCACCTTAAATAACACAGTACAGTGCAGGAGTGTTGCTGTGCTGTAGTAACATGTGCTCATGATTTAAGGAGATGTGTCCCAAAGTGTGTCACTCCTATAGCCACTCACTGTTCAGAGTGGTGGGGTGGATTAAAACATGAGTTGTTATAGAGAGCACCGTGATGCCACTGTGGCAATAGATCAGGAGAAAAATTTTTTGTCTCTTCTGGTAAAGTTTAATTCCTTATGGTAAAGAAGGCCTGTGAAGCTAACCTGTCCAGGTGTCCCTCCTGTGAATTGCTGCAGGTGACAGGATCCCCCAGGACACCGCTGTGACTTCCTGGGCACTGCTGTCATCTGCAGGCAGTGCTGGCTCAGATGGAGCAGGCACACAGCCTGTCCAGGTTGTGACAAAGCTGTTTGAGCTGTGACACCCAGCTAGAGCTGCATGGTGTGAAAATGACCTGTGCAGTCATCCTTAGAAACAGACGATGGTTTTCTTTTCCAGTAAGTGCAAGGCATGTGAGTCAAACAGAGAGGCTGAAATACCCTTAAAATCCCAGAACATGATGGAATCATGGTTGGTATTTCAGAAATACATGTCTTATTAGTTCATATGAACTCAGACACTGTAATCATTCAATGTGATAGGGGAAGCTGAGACTTTCATCTGGATTTATTAATATCAGCTACTTATGGAAGAGTTCAAAAATCTGTCTCAGCGTTTAAATGTTTGAACACAAAACTGAGGACAGACACCTAACAATTCATAACTGGGTATAATCAGCCTTGCAAGTCATAAAACAGAATCCTTCCTTTTAAAGTTGTGGTTATGTCTAGATCAAAGGTAGAGAATTATGCAGTATGCTCAGCTTAAGAAAGTGCCATTCAAGAGGTTAATGTAAAACTGAAAGCACAATACTTTTTATGTTTAGTGTTATCTACTATCTTGCTGTTATGTAGAAACATTAGTGAGTGTTTGCAGCCAGCCATGCCAAAATTCACTGAGCTCAGAAGAGAGAATAAAGGAAGCCTTAAACTGTGAGGTTTGCATTTCAAAGTGATGACCTAGAAGTAGCATCGTGCTAACTTCATGTTTCTGATCACTGGATATTGGTGGCTTTGACGGCTCTCACATAATTTTGGACAATAATGTTACGTACCCCTGTCAGCCCAGCAAATTTGACCCAGGAATGAATAATTGCGGAGGGATAGAATGTAAGAGAATAGTGCAGAAGGCAGTCTCACACCTGAGGAGTTGCAGCTGTACTAATCACCAAGATTAGGAACAGGCCTGCCCTTAATAGGCCACAGCTGTGTCCAGTAAGAAGACAAGTGCTACAAAAGAGTTGGAGTTTGTTGGCTGTGCTGTGAAGAGAGTTAGTTTGTTAGCTGTGCTGGGAGAGGGTTGGAGTTTGTTGGCTGAGCTGTGAAGAAGGAGTCAGTGCTGTGAGGAGCTGCACATGAGAAATCACCAATAAGGTATGGGAGCTTTTGAAATACGATGACAACAAATAATTATATACTGGGTCTTGTGGCCTTGGTGTCAAGAGTGAAAGTAGTGACTGGGTTAGAACAAAGGAAAGCTGCTCTGCATCATCTTCATGTCTTTGCCTGTCCTGTGTGGTTCCCAAGACCACAGAATTAAAAGGTGTGTAAATGTGGTATGACTTCATGTGCTTTTAATCCACATTTATGGAGATCGTTTTAAAGTCAGAACTAACCAGTCTGAATTTCAAGCTTCTTGGGAGTTTGAAAGAGAGGTAAATAGAACTGTTTTATTCTTCTTGGAACAATTTTGACTGTTGAGATTTGGAGATGATGGAATGTGGCTTTGCTCTTTAAACAAAGTCACTTTTCAGAGTACAAATACATCAGCAGGAATTCCTTCTTTCCAGTCCTTTGATTCTCTGTGGTATTCTGTAGTTCAAGATTTATGGTGCCTTCTGTAATGAGAGAATCTTATAATAATATATGCTGCCTTTGTACTTTCTAGACTAGAGCCTAATCCAGCTCTTAGTCCTTTGAAAAATGCCTTCATGTCTGCCTGCCTCTTTCAGATCTTGGGCTTTCAAAGTGTAAAGACCTTTTTTTAATAGTCTTGGTTTGTGTTCTTTCCTGATGAAGAACTGGTAACCTTAAAGTTGATTGTGAGCCAGATCCAGTTAGCAGACCTGGTGGGCTGAGTGCATAAATATGTATGTACACAAACAGGCTTTTAATGATGGTATGGAAGCTATCTAGGTAATCTATTGATACAGTAATAAGTGTAAGAACTGCATGAATAATAGCTTCTAAGTGTTACTAGGGCTGGTTAGTGCTATCTTGTGTGGTGATTCATTATTATAAAGCCTAATCATTACAAGCTACAGCAGTGTCTCAGGCAACTTGGCATAATTACCCTGTGTTTCTCCAAGAAAACAAAAAGCCTTCCTTTGTTTGACAATTGCTGAGTAATTGCTGAACAGTTATATGTTTGTGATATGAAATAGAAATGATATTGTAATAGTTGGTCTTTTGTCTGACTGCCCTCCCCAATTATCTGGTTTTTGCTCTTGTTATGGTTTTGTTTTGGTTTGTTTGCTTTTGAGGGTTTTAAAAGATTTGTTTGGTTTTGTTGGTTGTTTGGTTTGCCTTTTTTTTTCCAGTTCACACAAAAAAAATGCATCTCCTCTTATTGGTGTTTTATTGGTAGAATGCATTCTGCTGATGCTGCTGAGTTAGCTGCCTTTTGTTGTTTAGCAGTTAAGACCCTAGACCTGAGAGAAAAAGTCCTCTCCCCAGGGATTTGGTGAATAGCAGTTAGCAGTGAGGTAGATTCAGATGTGGCTGAGACTCGTGCTGTGAAATTCACGCTCTTTGTGCTGTGCTCACAGCACAAAATTGAAACTTCCATGAACTTTTGAAAGAAGTCTTCATCACTATATGTGGTATTTAGGTGGCTCTTCTTGCTGAGTATCTGATGCAGTTGTTGGTTGTGTATTTTTGGTTTGTCTGTTGGGTTTTGGGGGAAAGAGCCCATTGTTATTGTAGTATAAATTGCCATTGAGAGAGTAATCCTAGCTTTATAGGAACTTTGGAAGTAGGTAAGTCCTCCCAGATCTTAGTAGCTTCTCAAATATAATTTTTGTTCCTCTTCAATCTCAGGAACATTGGTGTTTTTTCACTGAACCAAGTGCCAGTCTGTCTTCTACCTATAACTCAGTTTATAAACTTATGGGGAGTAAAACATTGCTTCAGAGTAGCAAAGAAGCTGCATTTGTCATTTAACTTTTAAGCAGACCCTTCATTTTATACCTATGTAGTGTATTATGTAAAGTATGGATTTTTGTGTAAATTGGGTAGAGAAACAATAGGAAGGACAAGACATCCAGTTAATGTGTAGGAGTATTTGCCTGTGGAGTGTCAAGCAGTCAAGTATGTGTCCCATGGCTGGGTTATGAGAGACTGAATGGGGCAGGAAAGGCCTTTGCAGGAGTTCCACTTGAGCCACTGTGTCTGGTCAGATAAGTGCCTCTAAAAACATGATTGGAAACATCTTCTCTCCCTGAGACAGACTATTGCCTAGACTTCAAGGGATTTTGTTCCACTTAACCTCTAATTTGGGAATGCCATATGGCATGTTGCTTTAAAAGCTGATGGTTCCTGTTATATGCAGCAGATTTTGGAAAATGATTTTCACTAAGTGAGCAAGAGATGGAGCACTTTGTATTCCTCATACATCCAGCACTATTAAAGAAACATATTGGGGCAGACAATAAACATTGCTCAAACACTGTTTAGTGCCTCT
The DNA here is from genome assembly GCF_012460135.2 of Molothrus ater. Lineage (NCBI taxonomy): Eukaryota > Metazoa > Chordata > Aves > Passeriformes > Icteridae > Molothrus > Molothrus ater. The sequence continues at coordinate 14,840,898 of NC_050484.2, forward strand.
TGCAATACCTTAATACCACCATCTGGTGAGCTGAAATCACGTTACAGCTTATTTGTAGGTTCTTTTATAAAATTTAGTGGGCTTGTCTGACAAGGTTTTGACCAGGGAGCTGAACCTTCTAAGATAGGATTTTGGTGTGAGTGCTGAAATACTGTGTGCGTGGCTTGCTTTGTTCCCTGATGCTAGGAGGGCACGCTAGAAGAGCACTGGGAATTCTCATCTCATGGGCAGGATTTTGGTGCCCTGCTCAGCCTGTTTCAAGCTGCTGAGCCAGTGGAAGAAAAAACTGCAGCTCCTGTTGCATTCTGAAAACACCTATTGCTGAATGACTTGTAGCAGGTTTTTTGGATCTGGCTGATTACTCTTAGTTAGTTGTCTTGGGATGCTTATCTGATCTCAACTTTTTAGACCTTCTGAATTTCATGTCATGAATCTGAGCCTCATATTTTTAAGGGCCTACTAAATACATCAAGTTCATCAATGTCGTCATAATGTGAACTTATTTATTAATTAATAAATTACTTCTATTGTTATTAATGAATTATTATTGACTATTGTTATTAATGAATGTTCTTTGTGCTTGTTTCTAATTCCATCATGTGTAGAGATAAAAATCCCCTTTTTAATTGTTTCTTCATCAGTTATTGATGAATAGGGTTCTTAAACTGTGAAACATCTCTCCCAGACTGTCCTTCTGGTTCTGTTCCAGCTTAAACATATTTTTGGTTTGGAATAAAACATTATTATCCAACATTTTAAAAAAGAAATTGGACCGGACCTGACCTGAGCCTGGCATTAGCTGCTGTTGCTCCTGTTTTTTGAATTGCATCCAATTTGAAATGAAACTGCCACAAAAAACACTGGCAAGTGCAGAAAAATATAACGAAACAGTTAAATGTTATGCTCAGACTAATGATTAATTGTTCATAATTAGCCAATAGCCTAGTGGAAAGAAAGGGTTTCTTGTTCTCTGACAGAATAAAAGGAAGGAAAACAACTGTCTTGGTTCTTATCCTGTGGGGAAGATTGTCATTATTATGAATCAATTTAGACAATTTATTATTAACAAAGACAAGTTTAAGAGCAAGGACAAATGTTGATAGCCCCAGCCTGCATGTTCACACTCTATTATAGTGTAATTTCTTTGATAATAATTTCTCCTAGGAACAGGAGTGACCATGTCCTTTTAGCAAGAAATGCTCTGCAGCTAAAAGAAAAAGGCAATGTATCCTCTTGTGCTGTGACCCGACATATAAGATAAGATCAGTCTTAAACAACTACTCTTTAAAGTGTATTTATTCCCTTATATACCCTGGGAGAAGAGAAAGTACAATAGAGGAAAGGAAAATTACTTTTTTACTCTTGACTGAATCATCTCTTTTCAGTGTTTGTAAAATGCAGTGTGATAATTTCATATTAAAAGAAAATTAATTTTTCTGTTAGACATTCTGAGACACATTAACACTGTGCTGAAATGGCATTTATATTTGTCCAGCAAGGCTTACTTGTTAAACCTGCTTGTTCACAATTTAACCAAAATAATGATAAATAAATTATCCCATTTATGGAACAGTTGGATATTATGGACATCTTATTCCATGGAGATACGCTTTCCAATTTGTTTTTCTAATAATTCTAGGAGCTCTATAGGATGGAAGGACTCTAAATTAGGTTTAAGCAATGGTCCAGTGGCAATATATAATAGTGTGGATCCCTGTGTAGCTATTCCTACTATCTAAAGCATCTTTTTTCTGTGACATTTTTCAAATTAATGTTTGAAACTTATTTTCTTATTTTTACTAATTGGTTGAACAGAAGTTGTAATTGTCAGGATAACCAAACTGTTTTTTTTTTTTTTAATTTTGTGTTTTATTTATAAATGGTTTAATATTTTACTCCTTCCTAAATCTAATTACTTCTAAGCATTGCTTCAAACTTCAGTGCATAGTGCTTGGACCAGTTGCCTTGGTTTTCATCTTTTTTTTTTTGTCTCACTCTTTGCAAGTGGGAATTGCTCAGCTGTCTGTTTTGCAGCACTACAAGATGCTTTACTAAAAGAAGGTTATGTGTCCTCTCAGCCTAGGGACAAAGTATTCTCTGATACTTGTTCTTCAGTGATATTGAGGAGCACTTGTGTGGTAAACATAGCCTGGGAGAAGTTACTTGACCATAGTGCAATACCTTACACTGCCACAGCACATCATTTCCCCATCCCCAGCCAATGCTTTTAACTGAGTGCCACTGTTGTAGCAGGAAGCAGGATCCTGTCAGGTTGGACAATCTGGAGAAGTCGCTCGTGTTTGCCCAGTGTCTGCTGGAAGCTGAGAGGGCCTCCATGTGGCTAAAATGTCTTGAGGAAGGATGTGAGATGTAAATTCACAAGTGTGGTTACTAGAGGGGAAAAAGGAGCTGGTGTATGTGATTGAATTTAGCTTGGTCACAAGAACCAGAGTTCATTTCTCTTACTATGTCACAGTGAAAGCCAGAGGTGGTGGAGGTAATTTCAGTGGCATATGTGGTACGTTGCCATTGCAGGGAAGAAAGGATCATCTCAGACCTTGGTGACACAAATAGAAATAATATCACTCCTGCTCAAGTATAGTAACATGCAACTTAGCAAAAGAACACCATATGTGTCTTTTACTTAAGCAACAATTAACAAAAATGTAGCAAAAGCTTCTGCTTTCACCATAAAGTTGAGTGTGCTAAAGGCAGTTTGTGTTACCAAGTTAAAAGTGCTCTGATCATGTGGTGCTGCCTGTCTGTGCTGGTTTTTGATGTGTTCTTAACAGCAACAGCTAAATGGAGACAAGAACTCCTAAGTATAGTGTAGTGTGCCCTCTTGCTAAGCCATTTCCACCCAGATGTCTGTAGGACACACACCTGAAGGAGGAACTTGGCTTGGGAGCAGACATAAACACCTCTAGGAAGAGGACCAGCACATCTTTCTCCTCACTGCCCAGCAGGATAAGGCACAGCAGGAGGAACTGTACCCACCATCAGTGCCTAGGACATGGGAAGGGTGCTGGCAGCTCCTCAGCAGCGCTGGTCTGCTAAATGTGTGTGTGTGCCTGTGACTGCTCAGGGGAAAGTGGGAGTTTTGTCTAAGGGATGGCCAATCAGCTGCCCTAATTCCCCATGCTGTGTGTTAAGCAGTGTAGCTTGCTCTATTCTTTGTAATTTTCCCTCCCTTGCAAAAATAAAGCATCTGCTGTCCCTTTCCTCCCCTTGCAGAGGCTTTCTGCTGATCATGTGGAACAACTGCTTCTTCCCCAGATGTTTGTGCTTTCCCTTGGTTGTATTGACTTGAGACAGACATTGCACTGTTCTGCTCCTGTCCCTGCTGTGGCTTATCCAAACCGCTATTGACATCTGCTCTCGTATGGTGGGAACAAGGAGAATGGGCTAAGAAAGTGATCTTGCAGTAACTTCTACTCCTGCTTCCAGTGGGACCAAGATTTAAGACAAGATTATCTTCTTCACTGCCCCTGTGTATTTTATATCACATTATTATTGATACTGCCTTCCAATATTTATCATGTTTGGTAAAGTAATTAGGCAGTGACAGAGGGGTTTATTCAGCGTGTTTTTGTGGTGAATTGATACCCTTATGTATAAAGCACAATTTTATAGACAAAATAAGTGAACCATTATGTAGAAAATCACAGCTGCTGGAACAAGGATTCCCTCTCCTTTTAAAATTAAAAAAAAATACATGGCACTTAATATCTTGTAGTATCACAGGAATTAAAATTTTTTTAAGGGATCTTGTGCTTGTTTGAATACTCAGGACCTGAAAGAGTACTGCTGATTACATTAACTATGTGTTCAAACCTGAATTATATGCAGCAATATCAGGTAGATATATTCACTCTAATACATCAAGTTGTGCTTTCAATCCATTTGACTATCACTTTGAGTGTTAATGATAAATTTCAGGTTCCTTCTATATAATGAAATAATGAAGTATCCTGCTTTTAAAAGCTAAAATGAACTAAGAAAAAGCAGTGTTCATACGTATTTTTTTTCAGTCTTGAGAAATCTTGTTGAAAAGTCAATAGAACAATTGTGCATTTAATTGCTAATCTGTTTTATGTTTTATTAAATCCGGAGTGTTGTTTTCCTAATTCACTTACATGGTAATGGGTAATCAAGTAATGATCAGTGGCTTGTAATTTAAAAATAGTTTAATTGTAAGGAACCTTGAAAGCCAAACAGGACCTGACATCTGAATGGGCAATTATGAGCATACTTAACTTTTTCCCCAAGAAACAGTAGTTTTTTGTTTGGCAACTGGTGTTTAACTTAAAATTCCAGATGATTTCTTTCCAGTCTGTTCTCAACACTTCTGTAAGCTGACTTTTGGACTGAAAACTCTTGGACTTGAATATTTTTTTTCCCCCATGATGTGTTCCCATGGGTGTAAAGCTTAGTACTGGAATATAGCCCACTTTAATACTAAGGTGGTGTGAGGGAAAAACACGCAGGGTGGTTTTTACTGTTTGGAAAAATAAATGGTGATTTGAGTGTGAGTCTGTCAGGCGTGGCCAAGCTCTAGGCATTGTTCATGGCAGAGTATGAAATGACATCTTGTAAGGGGCTGAAGAACTATGGCTTGGATCTCAAACCCTGCTAGGGAGAGAGGGGAGGCTGAGAAGCCAGTGGGCAACTTTTCATTGCACCAAAAAGCAACTGCAATGAAAGGCATTTACTGAAGGCATGAACCTCCAATGCCTTGCTGGATGCAGGTTAGGTGACCCAGGTGTGTGTGCCTGTGCTGATATCCCTTGGACAAACTCACTTGCCTGTACTTGGGTGCCCATGTTGGTGTAAATGAATATCCAGTGATACAAGAGCAGGCTCTGCATTAGCACAGACAACTGGGTAGCTTGCAAAGACACTTGGGAGAGAAAATATTACAGTCAAAACTAGATTTTTATCATGGACAAATTTCTTTTCAAACTCCTAACAGTAGGGCTTTAAATCAGCAGCCTACCACCTCAGAAAAAGTCAAATTGGGAGTCTACTTCTGAGAACTGACACTGTCAACCGAGGTGTTATTTTATAGTTTACCAATTCCTCAGGTAGATATTTACATGAGCCAGTAAAGGAAACAATTAATGAGTGTAAGTTAAAGCAAAAATTTCATTTCTGGTCAGTCTTGTAGTTTTGTTTTACACAAGGTAAAAGCTCATTTACATAGTGAAGCATTAGAGACTTCACCCTATGTATAAAAATTTCAGCTTGCTTTAAAGAAAAATCTATTATTTAACAGCAGCATTGAAATTCTTCACCAAACACAAAGCCCTCAGGGACAGCTGAGCACACTAGAGGTGTGGGCTGACAACCTGCAGCAGCTTGCAAAGGCATATAATGAAAAGCTAGCCACTGGACAGTTGAGTTCAGAGCTGAATTTGCTAACACTATATTTAAACAAGGAAAAAGGAGAAAATATGTGGCATAATTCTGGTTTTATTCCAGCTGTGTTCAAACCTCAGTGAAGGGCTTCAGATAATAATTAAGGAGTATGAATTTGTGAGTAGGATGGCAACAGGTGCCTCTAGAGATTCTTACTTTTGAAACTATTAACTTATCAGATGCTTCTGCTTTCTCCTTGGTTCAGTAGGAGGAAACAGACTTATTTTCTTTAAAGATCCTTCTCTAGCAAAAAACCCCAAAGTTCTTATTGTGATAATTCAATGGGACACAGAGGAAACCAGAAGATTACTCATTATGACAGGAATAAGTTGGAGATGTTTCGAATTTCCCAAAGTATTTGTGGCTCCATCTTTTAAAAATTAGGATTTTAACGCTGATCTATTACAATGTATTTTGGGGAAAAAAAGTAAAACCCCTACAAATGCAGAAGAAATTACTGCAGTTCAGAATTTGAAAATCTTAAGTAGGCTGCTGAAGGGGGCAAGGGAAGAAACAAAATATGCCAGTGGCATTAGCAAATTCTCAGAGTGATCTGTCTTCCTTCTGTGGTTCAGGACCTTGATACAAAAGATGACAAAACATATTTAACATGAATTCAATTGCAAAATGTAAAACTCACTCCTTATTAATCTATGACCAAGTAACTGTTCCTCCTAGCTAAAGTATTTAATAATGGCATTTCACTTGACAAATAATCACTCTTGAGAAGCAGCAGGTGCAATGGAATAAAGAAAAATGGAAAAAGGAGCTATGTAAGCTGATAGCCACTGATTTATGTATACAATATCTAGAAACAAATACAAGAAATTAGGTGGCAATAAACATTATTCCGTTTTGGTATTGAATTGGGGGTAACCCCAAAAATGCAGATTTGATATAAATGTGTGTTTAGGATATACTCAAAATTAGGAAGATGTGCTCTAAAATTTTTAAATGAACCAGTTTTTTTTTTTAGGTTGGCTATAAACAACAGGATTTAAAAACCCATAGGGTGAATCTAAGCACCCAGAGAATTGCTTTTCTGTCAGTTGGTGCTGGGGCCAAATGCGTTCTTCACTAAAATGCATTTGTTTTGTGTGCAGAAGAGTGGGCTGACTTTCCCTCTCAGAAGATTTTCTTGCTGATGACCCCTTGATCCAGCAACGTTGTGCCCTTCTGGGAATACTTTTGACTAAAGTGGCTTGGCTTCAAAACAGTCCTAGGTAGATATCCCACCTTTATCCTATGGGATGAAGGCAGGGTGTTTGGGTGAGCTGGCAAAGCATTTATTAAAGGAATGAGTTATAAATGTTCTTCTTATGTGCATCTCTCAACTGACTTGACTCTGGTTGTCCCACCAGGTACAGGAGCACTGTGAAGGTTTAGGGCAGCTTAGGGGGGCATTGGCAGTTTTGCATGGTGCTGGAGCTACCTGGGCATGGATGGCTACTTAGGTGTGAGGAGGAGAGAAAATAGTTTTGAATATAACAAGTTGTGTTTTTACAGGACGGTTTCTACTAAACGGTCACTAAACTCAGAGCATAACTTACATGGGAATTTCGATTTTCCCTGAAGACTTGGTCTTTTATTAGTGCTCTAAATAAAAGTGAGTGTGAGTCCTGAAAAAGTGGAGGTGATTCCACAATTGAATTATTGGTTTGGGTAGGAAGGGAGAAGTTGATGGAAATTGTTTAAATACCATTGTCTTAGTGCTTGTTACATGCTCATTATTCTGAAGATTCAGTTCCCTGCTTTGTTGCTCTCCTGTAACTAAAATACAAATACTGTTGTATTGTAATGCTAGTACATAATGCTGTTCAGACCCAAATGAATGACAGACAAATTCAATTATTGCTTCTACATGTTCACTGTGGCTGGATGTTTGTTGAAGATTAGAGTCTATGATTGAAGGAAGAATCCTGTTAGCAAAATACCATGAAGGCTTTAGTTTGTTTGTGGCACCTGCAAGCTGCCCTGCCCATATTTTGCTTTTAAAGAGTTTGAACTCTTTATTTTAATGCTGTTACCTGTGCTTCTTTCAGTCTTGCAAGCTGTGTGAGCCTAGAGAAAATAAATGACAAGTTCTGTATTTGAACTGATATTGTGGCTAAGGTTTTTGTTTTATTTTAACCTGTACCTTCAAAGGTAGGAAATACCAGAAGCCTTGCAATGTAATGTGCATAGCTGAGCTTTTGAGTTCTGGATTGCATCAGGAAGGAGAGGAAAATACTTTGAGGTACAAAAGAATAAGGTTTAAACAAGGTTTAATAATTCCAGCACTTTGCATCACTGGAAACAATAAATACTGCAGAGAATTGTTTAGTGCTGTGATCAAAGATGGAAGAAAAAATGCAAATATATCCTGAACCATTAAGATGTTAAAGCAATGTTTTCAGCATCACTGTAGCTTCAGTTGTATTGAACTGTGAAGTTGAGTACCACAGAACTAAATGCCAAGTGTGTCAAAATAAAATGAGAGAGAGAAATTAATGCCAAATTGTATCATCCAAAGCTATTAAACAAGAATCAGACACAGCTACAGCATTCACTGTGTCTAATTCACTTGCACGCACTAGTTCTGAAAAGGAATTTAACTGAATTTCCTCTACCCTGGATAGCACAAAGGGTAATGCATGAAATAATTGCAGTAATTGCCCCTGGGTTTGGAAGTTGTATGTGAAAAGCAGGAATCCCTGCCTTGGTTTTGGTGGGGTTTTTTGTTTGTTGGTTTGGTTTTTTTCAACAGTGGGAATAAAATCCCAACCTTTTTTTTAACTGATGTCTGTGACATAATTCTTATTGATAATGTTTTCAATACTCTTTTGAAATAGTAATGACTCATGGTCCACTAAGTGTGAGGCCTGTTGTGCTGCAGATATGGAATAAGAGACAGGTGCTGTCCTCAGAAATTGCCATCCAAACACAGTATAAAATAGGTGGCTCACTGAAGTGATTTCATTTAAGTGATATCTCTGTAGTGAGGAGTTGTGGGGCTCCAGAATCTCAGAAGGTAGAGGGAGAAAGAGAGAGCAAATTACCCCAACCCTTCACTGCAAAACTTGGAAGTAAATGGATCAGCAGCTGATGGTGAATTAGCATTATCTGGTTGGGTCTGTTCTGAGCTGTGCCTGCTCTCTCTCCCTCTCAGCCACATGGAAACCAAATGGGAAAGCTGGCTCTGGGGTCCAGAGGCCTGTTTGGCCAAGCACCAGCTTTTGTAGAGCACATTCAGAGAGTCAGTCATAAATTTAATTGTGCATGTACCACTTGCTGAGATGGGTGTGAGAGCTGCTTTTGTCACAAGAAACACTCCCTGTGCTGCCACAGTGTCTTGTGGCATGAGTGGTGACAGCTGCTTGGGGTGAGCAGGGGAGTGCTGTGCTGCCAGCAGTAGGGGCATGGAGGAGCACTGCTGGAGTTACCCTTACCTGGACTATGCCTCTGGAGCTGCAGGAGGAATGTTGTTCATGACCCAGTTTTCTCTAGCTCTTCTTTTTGGGCTGTTCCTCTAGTAGCTTTTGACAGTCAGGAGCCTTCTTGCCCTGCCTTGGAGCACTCATTACAGGCAGCATTGAAGGATTAGAAAAGACCTGTCCCTCTTGGATGGAGGGTACTACGATTCCATAGGTTTTCTGCTTGTCTTGCAGCTGGAAGCCAGAGAATCAAGGCTTGTGTGTCTCCTCTGTGTATCATAAAACAACATTTCTGGTGACTTGAGATTGCTAAGCATAGAAGAAAAATTATAAATAGTGTAAATGAAATTTGAAGCTTTCTCTGATCTTTGCCAGAGGGGGAAAGATTTCTTTTTCACATGCTGTGCTGGACAGCAGGCTGCAAGGCCACCCAACAGGAGCTTTGCACCTCAAACCTGGGACAGGTTAGATGCCTGATCACTGAAATTGCAAAAAAGATACATACTTTTATCCAATGCATTTTAAAATAAGGGTCAAGCCTGCTGCTTAAAACATCTTCCAGCCTCTGTTTTCCATTCATTTATAAGCCCTATGCAAGTGCTTTATTTTAAAATGGTGTTTGCTGCTTTTTGTTGGTGTTTAATGTGAGAAATTAGGTACCTCTTTTAGGCACAAAGTTATTTTCCTGTGGCTTTATAACTTTAAATCCCAGTAGCCTGTTGTATCCAAAGTGTTGTCACTTTGTGAAACGGAAGACACTACTCATTTTGCACAAGTGACAAACCATATTCTCAGTAAGCCTTTACTCTTCATATTTGTGCTGTAGTTTCGTTCTAATCTAAAAGGACACTTGTTTTGAGGATATATAGTTAGTTGTAAAAAGCAGTTAAATGGTTTTGAGATCTCATTTGCTGAGCTGGCATTTCTAAATAGCATTTTGCTCTACATGTAAGTCATGCTTTTTCTGCATCTTATAGTCCACAGCCCTTGAGGTTTTTCAGGCACTTCCAGATACTCAAGATGTGAATGGCACTCAAGTAATGAAATAATGATTTCCATGCTTCATGTTGCTCATAGGTGCATTAATCATAGGTGCATCATGTTGGTAACACACAAGCTAGCAAACCTTGAAACTATCCCTCAGTATCCCACAAGATTCTGTGAGAAACAGAATAGTTGAACTTAACTTTGCATTTAACAGTTACTGCTGCCTTTTTTAAAATATATAAAAGTGAAAATCAGACCTTAAAACTAGCTAAAGAGAAGATAACACTTGTGGGTGAAACTTTTAGTGCATTTTTAGTATGGGATTTTAGCAATCCCATGCTAAAAGGGAAAATAATGAGCAAAATCTATTGTACAACAAATAATAGTTGCAAATTTGTAGTGTTCATATGCTTGGCCTTGCTAACCAGGCCGGGAGTTAAGAGATTGTCCTTATCCTGTATCATGTGGTGAGCACTTTCTGGCAGAGGTATGACTGTGGCTTGATAGTGAATGTCCTTGGGTTGTAATATTAAGAACAAGTTTACATGCCTATAAACTCAGTTTATCTAAACTTGATATTGCAGGGGGTATCTTGTACAATAAGACTGGATCTTGCTGTCATTGACATGAAATACTGGTTTTCTATCCTCTCAAACTATATTATTTGAAGTGCTAACTTACTGAGACATAAGACACTTAGTAATAGGATCTTCTCCTTACTAAATGCAGAAGACTCTTCCATTAATAGAAGAGCTCTGAATCTTGTGTTGTCAATTTTAATGTTGTTTGACACCTTTACTGAAGGTGCTGTTGCCTTAGTGAAGTTGGCAGACAGCAGTACAGCTCCATACTGTAGAGTATCCACTGCCAAATCCAGCATCTTTCCTGAAAGTTGTGTTCTCCAGCAATTCAAGCAGAGGGCACAACTGAGGCTCAGGCAGTAACTCTGAAACCACTGCAAATAGTTGCTGGGTCCTACTTGCTTTGACAGGATACACAAATAATTTCTCTTCACCAGGAAGGCTCTTGAGTATAGAAGGACTGATTGGGTTAGGTATGACCTGGGATGTTTAGCTGAAAATTATTTTGTTGTCTGTTACATATAATTGAAAATTGAGTTTTGGAGAAGGGTGACCAGGGAAGAAACCTGATTACTTATGTAATCTTTAATGGGGAGCACCTGAACAGAATTTCCTGGTTTAACATGATGTCTTTTTGACAGTTTCCATGCTCTCCTTTACTGGCTGTGAGTTTGAGACATTTAAATTAAAAAGTTCTGATACATCCTGCTTTTATTATTTTTTTTTTGAGTTTAATTTTTTCCATTCTTTCTGTGGGAGATTGACCAAGTATTCCTGTCAATTACTGTGGTGTAACATTGGGAGCAAGGAGACTGTGGACTGAGGTGTTTATGGATTTTTTTGGCCACTCTTGTCCAGTAATACCCTTCTGCTGACGTTTTGAGTGAAGCATGGACTCTTTAGAGCAAACGTGGAGGGGGAGGTGTGTGCAAGGCTGGGCAGGACTGAGTGAAGGTCTATTTAATCCAAAACTGAGAAAGACATTGGTGATCTGATTTCTAATGATCATTTTATTTGTCAAGCTCTACAGTTGTGAGCAGTGCAAGCTGTACAAATGTTGGTAGCAGAAATAAAGCATTTTGTGTGGCTTTAAAGAGATTATTTTTGTCACCAAATAGTGCCTCCTACAAAATGTATTAGTTCTTTTCACTGCATCAATATAATTAGTTCAGTCTGTTAACCAGCTTATTTCATCTAATACTTTCTTCTGCACTTGCTGACAATACAGTTACAGAAAAAATTACAAACCAACTGAAAACAATGCAAATAGATTTATTTGCTGTTTCTTCTACAGTGGCAGTTTGCCAGAGATGACATGCTTTGCTAAATGTCACTAACTATTATGTATTTAGGACTTAATTATGCCTTTAAGGCACTGGCCCTTTCAAGGAAGAGTGGATAAAATTGCTTCCTTGAGAGCTTTCAGCCACGCTCTGCCTGAGAAACACGACTGCTGGTCGCGTGGTGGGAAATGAAAAGGCGAGTTGATCATCTATTCGAGATGATGGAGCATATGTTCTTGCCCACACCTCTTAGCTCTGCTGATGGATGAGTTATCTCTCTGCTTTGGGCATTAAATAAGCCTTGATTAAAGCTATGTCTGCACCTGTAGCCTCAAATGCTCTTTTGATCTAGAGCTTATAATGGGGAAGGAACTTTCAGGTTATGAAGTCTAAGACCCTAAATACTCCTAGATTTTTTTTACGGTAAAACATAATATGAATGGTTAATTAGAAAATAAAAAGATTCACTTTTCAGGCTTTTATCCAACTAACACTGAACCAGGAGGACTGAGGAGGTATGAGTCTAGACTGGGACCTTTGATCTCTAGAGAGGGACCTAGATCTCTAAAGAGACTGTTGACCCAGGACACACAACTGCTGCCAACTTCTAATTCTTAACTTCTTGAAAATATCGTATTTCATAGCATATTTATAAACTTCAGAATGTATTCAGAGGCAACTCATGGGAACACAGCTAAATCAGGATTATACTGCACTGTGGAAGTATGTAGGATGTAGCTGTTGAATAATTTAATGCTTCTTTGCTCTATCAACTTTCTAGTCAATCCATTTTCCTTAGCATTTAGTCAACTCTCAAAGGTTCCCTTTCAAAACTCAAACTATTACAAACTCTTGCAGATGTGAGTCTAAGTGCTATCAGCAGTACTGGATTTCCCAAGAGCTGTCTCTCATGTCAGGTAATTTCATTTAGCATTTTAAATCTTTAGTCAGTAACTCATTGACAAAAATAGTATCTCTGCTTCAAAATCTGCATGACCCAGTTTACAAGAGCACAACTGCTTAAGCTGAGCAACAGTGTCCAAACTTCTTCCCGTATTTCCCCGTTGTTCACAGAACTGCTCTGTGGAGTAACAGTTGGTAGGTTCAGGAGCCTGACAGCTGCCTCTTCTCAGCCAGAGTATCTTCCACCTCTAATGTGAGCTTCCTCCAACTCACCTCTGCTGGATGTCTCCTCAAGTTCTTCTCCAGGGCTGAAGTGTTTGAAGAGATGGAAACAGCATCTGCCCTGGATGACACCTGCTCCTCTGCCACCAGACACTGGTTTAACATCTTCACTGATTTCTGGAAAACTCTTTTTGGAGTTTTTTGAGTAGTTAAGCCTGCTTTTCATACATTTATAAAATTAGAGGTGATTGCAGCAAATCCTTTAATGTGTGTACTCAAACATATCTGGGCTGAAATATTACAGCTTAAAAGAAAGTAGCATATGCTCTAGCCTCCAACATGGTCTTGCAAACCAAAAATAGTAGAATCTGAGTTCTAATAAGTAAAACAGAAAGAGGTGCACTTCATACGGATTGCTTGATTTTACCCTTGACTTCAGCAGAGAAAACATCCTAGAACCATTATTTATTCCTTGCTGCAATATAAATAAGACACAAATGCACTCTAACATACTGTCATCAGTGATATTTGTATAAAGCCCTGGGTTTACAATGGTACATAATTTATTACTGAAATTATATTTAATTGCACTGAAATATTACTGCATGCTTCTTCCCATTCTATTATAAATGCATTTTAGTATGCTCCCTGCTTGCAGCTGAAATAATAAATGATTTCATAACTTGAGTTATATGTGGGATACTGGAAATAGGTTTTCTGTCAGTACGGAGACATTTTATGAACTAGTATAGTGTGGGTATTCATTGCTTCCTCTCTTCTGGCAGGATAAGTCTCTGGACAGTAGTATCTAGTACTTAAATATTGTGGAGGAGCTAATGGTAAGAATATTGAGGGTAGGCGTCAAATTATAGTTTTGCCCAAGATTTTAGTTTTACCGACATCTATTTAATAATACTTCACTAAATATCTTCAAATCTGTACATTATAATTATAGCTTTGTTCTTGTGTTATAACTTCATTGCTCTTAGTGCTTTTAAAATGGGTTTTTCTCCCTCCATCATAAATTTTATCATTATGTATTAATAATGGGAAAGCAATACATCTGGTATAATGGTTGTCATGAAAAATATTGAAGTGGTGCCACTTCTCACAGAAAGTATTTTCCCAGTACTTAAGTGAAACACAAGATAACATTGATGGTATAATATTTTGTTTTCTAAACAGTAGATTTGCTATGTAGTAGTTCTACAGACGATTAGATGGTACATACCATCTTAATAACAAGCTAATATTCCTCTTCTTGAAATGCTATTAAGTTTTGTGCATTTTACATTGTAATCTTAAGAAATTTTAGAGTTCAACAGAGTTATGAAACCCAAACTTGGTATGTTAGTATATGGCATGGTCATTGCCTTCTTTTTGTTTTCCAATTCTTTCTTTTCCTCTTCTTTTTTCTGCCTCATTCAACACTTTCTGTGAAAGGTATTTTTTCTCCATCTTTCAGTGTGTGGTCACATGTATTATTAACTACTTGCTATTCTAGCCCTGCCATAAAAAACCCCAGGCATGTTAATGTATGCCCAGACTTGTGTATGGCATGTCATCAATTGTGGTATTGTGACAAGTATTAATGAACTCATCCTTAAATTGGATCTATTATGGGAGACTGTGTATATGAGAGAGAAAAATGTCTGTCATTAGCTGTAGATACATTTTAGACATGAGGCTATGAGATGCAAGGTTAATACTATAAACTTGTCTGACACTGAGAACTCAGTGCATTTCATTTTTGAAGTACTTGATGTTAGGAAACTTTTTTAAATCATAAGGTGAGTGCATGGGTACTTGTCACTTCTGCAAATCACTCTGTAGGTATTGGTAATTTGGTGTCTGTAGGTATAGTTGATGTAGAGGAAACATGAAGGGCTGTTAAAGATCAAAGGATTGTCAGAGGAAGTTAGAGGTGGTTCAGTGCTCAGGGATGTGTTTGTGGTGGGTTAGTGCAGGGTCTGGATAACAAGGTGGCACCAAATAAACCTTGTTACAGAGGTAGTGCTGTCAGTTTGGTGCTGATAGCAGCTCAGGCATGTGCACAAGCCCAGCTTTGCAGCTATAGCCTGCCTCTGCCTGGGGTGCAGGGCAGGCAGAGGCAATTGTGGGATGGTAACAATTCTCCAAGCAGTACTATCCTGTCATTACTCTGTATTAGCCAGCTGATGACTCTTGAAAAATGTGTTAGACTTGTATGCTCTTGAGTAGAGCTTTTGAAGTTGGGAACTCCTAAGGAATTTTTCATGTGAAGGAATCAGTTCTAGGAAGCAGTGAGTACCAAGGTTTTCAGTGCAGCCCTGTGCAGTTTGAGCTAGTGCAATAACTCCATGAGAATGGGGTACTGAAGAAAGATGAAATGTGCTTTTGGTTTCATAAGAAAGGAACCTCACCTTCTCATTACTCCTGGTTTAGCTCACAGCTGTGTAGCAGTACAGCCTTCGGCAGGATTCTGCTTCTGCCACTGTATCATCTTCAATTACTTGCATCCATCCCACCAGCTCCCAGTACCTTCCTGTGCCCTCCTTGAGGGCACATGTGAAATACACATCTGTATTTCCCCATAGTGCCTCTTAGCCTCTATAGAGCTGTTTCTTTGCCAAACTGTCCTGATGTCTGGCCTCACTCATTTCTTGTAGGTATTTTTTCCTATGCTT
This sequence comes from Molothrus ater, assembly GCF_012460135.2. NCBI lineage: Eukaryota > Metazoa > Chordata > Aves > Passeriformes > Icteridae > Molothrus > Molothrus ater. The sequence continues at coordinate 14,856,371 of NC_050484.2, forward strand.
TACTAATGTTCTTCTCTGTCCCTCCTTTTTTGTTTCTGCAGTTTTCAGGTGTCAAGAAAATAAGAAAAATATCTCATCTCCTCTCCATTACTCCTCGCTGTTTAAGCTGTTTGGGCACAAACTTCAGAAGGAAAAATAATCGGGTTCATCAGACAGCAGTAAGGGAAAAAAATTTTACATTTTGGATGGTCAGGCAGGTAAAAGATATTAAATGTTCAAATAGCTTTATTCCATAGTGGCCGACCCCACCCTTTGATCTATACATCAATAGATCACCCATTGATCTATAAAAACTATATTTCTAGTCTGAAATATGTCTGTAGTTAATAATCCTGTTTCTCTTACGTTTGTAGCCATTTAAAGAAGGTTTAGGACTATATTGTTTTAGGGATCTGAATGCATAAACTAAACCATGATTTCATACTCAGACTTTTTTAAAAATAATAGCTGTGATGAGGTGACTGGTTATTGCTATGGATGCTCTTGATGAGATATAGGGCTAAATGTAATGCACTTCAGTGCTATTTAAAATCTTACACTAGGGCCAGTAATGGGCTCTGGGTGCTCTCACTGAGTGAGTCAGTTCCCTCCCTCTTCTTTCATATCAGAAGACCCAACTCTGATCCCATAATTTGTACCATAAATTACTAGCAATGGCAGTACACAGACCTCAATGAAAAATGAGTTTTTCCTTACTGAAGTGGTGTACATTTAAATTTCTGCCGATTGGTGTTTGCCAATTTATGGTTTCGTGCTTCTTTTTTTGAGGACTTTCCCCTCTAATTCTTAATGGAAGTAATGGAGATGGTAATTTCAGTTTCTATTTGTGATGATGTAAACTTCTTGCCATGGCATTAATCTTACTAACAACACATAGCTTACAGAAACACTCACTAACTTTATATGTAACACCCTAGAATAGTGTTTTACTGAAGTTGTCAAATGTGCCATAAATTTTGGCTTACTAAACTGACAAAAAACCTGCTTCAGAGTCACCATCAGGTGCAGGATTGCAGAGTAAACTGTCTCAATTTGTGCTATCTGTAAAGCTTAGTTTTCAATTGGAATACAGAGATAAACTTGGCATGTTTTGTCAGCTAGTGGAAAATGGAAGCTATTATCTTTTGTTACAAGCAATGGTGACAAGACCTGATAGCAGAGAGCAGCTCCAGAAAAATGATTAAGAACATATAATTCCTTCAACAGGTAAATTCTAGCTTGAACTAACCTGTGTCCTAACTTAATAACTGGAGGGAGTGGAGAATCTGCCACAATTAACATACTACTTGACTGTTTTTATCATAAAAGAGAAAACCATAACTCATGCTGGCTAATTATAACCATGATTAATTTGTTGGTGATCAAGTGTGAGGTCTGCTACCTTTCCTGGTTCAGCTTTGCAGAATCAAATGTTCTTCCAGATATAAACACTTGGCAAAGTAAATTGGTAAAGTCCCACTTTCTGAACTCACTGTGCTTGGTTAGCAGAGATTATTAGCACTTTCCTCCCTTGAAGGCTGAGAGGTAGAGTATTTTAATTGGAAACTGACACATTTTTGCTGATCAGATAAAATTCCATTTTCACAGGAAGGGGACAGGATTCAGAGGTAATTATTCCAAATACTTGGTCATTACTAAAAAAACTTTGAATAAATGTATTTTTAATACCCATAAGCAAATTCTGTGTTAGCAAAACCAGATCACTTACAACTGCAAATAAGGCAAAAGATCTGAAGTTTATTATAGTGTAATGGTTTCCAAAGTAGTAACAAGCCTGTAGAAGGTGTTGGAAGGGAAGTGTTAGGGCCAAGAGGAAATTTCACCATGAGAGAACTTTATGGAAGAAGGAGTAGAAATAAGGAGAGGGGAGTGCCTGATTTTTTCTAATTTTTCTTAAAAGTCCTCTTACACTAAGTGGTTTTCCTTTGCCTTCTTGAAGCAGAGTTTTATGCTGTAATGTATTAAAAGCTGGCTTTTAATTTTGAATGTCTTTTATCATGTAACAAGTATAAAAATTTGCATTCTGAAGGAAGTGATTTGATTTTAGTGAAGCAATATTTTTGACCTGAAAAATGCTGTTCCGGAAGCTCGTGGGATAGGAAATGGTAACCCCATGTGGTAATGACACTTGGAGCTGTGCTTGACTGAGACAAAAATAGGTTTGGTGGCTGGTATATTCCTGCAGCAAGGCTGCACTTTAATCAGGATGAAGAGGATTGTGCAGCCAGGAAGCAGGATGATGTGGTGTGAATTTTACCTAATGAATTCATGTCTCTTATCCTGAGCAGAGGAGAGGCTGTACTGCTTACTGAAGGCATTCAGGAAGGATTGAAGCAGGAGGAGAGAGAGAGATTTTTCCCTTGGCAAACACAGTTCAGAACTCAGGCTGTCCCAGATACTTGTTAGATGAAGGACAAAATCAATCACTATGCTCCTGTCAATTCAAGCACACTCTGGCTTTTCCTCTCTCCTCTTCCATGTAGCTTCCCTCCATCTGTCTTGCACTCTGGATAACAATAACCCTTTGCTCTGTCTCTTTTGTATTGTTTTTGTGCCCCCATGTGTCCTTGCCCCACCTGTGCACTCCTGCACAACATTTCTAAGACTTGGGCACTCCTTCATTTCCATACTGTTTCACATCCCTGGTTCTTAAACATTGTCCTGCTGGCCCCCAACTCCTGCAGAGTTGTTCTTGATTTTACCTGTTATCTGTTCTGCTGCTAAAACCACTTTCTGAGCTTGTTGTGCTGCCAGTGCTCCCAGTTTCTGCTCACCTTCCTTTCTCTGGCTCCTTCTCAGTATTGCAACAGTCAAACTAATTGTCTCCCTACCTTTCATTACACGCTCATTAATGACTCTGTGCCTCCTGCCCTGGTTTTCCTATGGCTTGAGAGGCAACAGAACTGCAACATCTAAAGAACATGCAGAGTGCTTGTGGACAAAACAGAACCAAATGAAACCCAAGACTGGGAGGAATGAGAGTGGATTAAAAGACCCTCACCACACGGGCAGTGGGCAGGGGCTGATCTGGAAATCACAGTATTAAGGAGCAAAAAGGAGAATGGAGCAGGATATCCTTTATTGGCTGGCTGAAAGGGGTCTCAGCCAATGCTGTCCTGCTGAAGAGGAGCAGTCACACTTTCATCAAAGGCTCTCCCACCCCTCTTGCACTGTCAGCATTGATTTGGGTCAGTTTGCTGATTCAGCTGCCAAAGAAGGGGTGGGGAAGCAATAGAAATTACTGTAAAAGCATCTCTTTGGAAAGGTGCATTAGTATTCTGAGGAACAAAGAGGAAGAAGAGTACCTGGAGGAGAGAGTCTGTGTAGGAGGGATTGCTGATGTTTTACTGGGTCTTAATAACTCTAGAAATAGAATGTGAGAGAAAAAATATATCAAAATAATTGGGGAAGGAGTAAAATACCACAAGAATCCTTCTCCCCTAAACAATTAGGAGGAAAGGGAATGGTTGTACTGACTGAGCAACTAAATAAATCTGACAAGTCCAAATATCCAAAACAGTTGTCAACTGGATTTTTGCACATGCCTTCAATCTAAGCAGGAAATTATTTTACTCTGGTTTCCCCTTCCTTCTCCACCTCCTCTTCCCTCATTTCAGCCATCTGTTGTGCCCTTTCATTCCTGAAGATATCTTTTTTGTAAGAGTGGTGATCTCTTGGTGTACGATTACAAAATGCTGAAGATGACAGGACCTTGATCTCTGCCTGAGGCCTCTACCTGTCTGCAGTGACATTTCCAGTGAGAGTCTCTCCAGACAGGGACATCTCTGCAACCAGAGCCACGTTTGTGAGGGATACAAAAATAGGCCATGCTTACCAAGGACCTGCTTCCAAATGAAGCCATTCAAGCCCTCTTCCAAATGAAAACATTCATTTAGGCACATGGATACTGAGTGTTAAATTAACAGATGTGCCTGCCTTGAGGTAATAGGGCTTGATATAGTGGAGAAAGGAAGTTTAACGGAAAATATCCTCAAGAAATTCCCTCTTCTCCTAATTAAATTTTACACATAAATGCATAGACAAGTTCAGACTTTATTAGAAATTTTACAGTATTTCAATCAGCAATGATGAGATTTTATTATGAATTACAAACTGATAACTAGCACATATGTAGTAAGTAACAGGGTTTGTAAGTATAGCAGAATGCTGAAAAAAAGGTGATATAAAACATGTTGGAGAAAATTCTACCAACTAGTTAAGTCTGAGATAAGACACTCTTCTTAACTCTGAACTTTGTTTCAAGTCCAGATCCAGTTAATGTCTTTTGTAATATTAGGGTTCTACAGTAATCAACCTCACAATATTTCTTATTTCATTTGAATCCTCACTTTCCCATACTCATAACTTTGTCTTTGTTTTCCTCCACTCTACAATTGTAAGAGATCCTTTAAGACAGTGACCAAATTTTAGTAGCAAATCTATTTGTCATGTCTGAGTAGCTTCTTAATTACTAGTAAATTGTTTGATGTCTTATCTTAATTGACACTTGAACTGTACTGTCAGCTGAGTGTGTTTTTGTAACCCAGCCAGCTTCCATGTGGAAAATCAGCTCTGACAAAGCTGAAGCCCTTTACACCTTGCATATTTCTGGGATTTAGAAGACTTTTTAGCTGCCAACATGTTGAACACCTCAGAGTGATTATTTGTCTTTCAGATGCCACAGATTGTCTTTTTTTGGTATGTGTTCACAGCATTTGTTGGTGCTCTGGGCAGATTTGGCCTCAATATGTCTGAATTCTTTTCTCTTGTGTGCATTTGTTTCCTCATTAATGTTTGGTTGTTTCTGTGAGTTGTAATTATCTTGAAAAGAGACTGCTTGCATAGTGGTGGTGGGGTTTTGCCCAGCTGACTGAGCTGCTGCCAGGCACAGCCAAACCATCACTGTTCTGGAGGGCTTTTTCCCTGTGTTGAATGAAGTGCTGTGTGTAACACAACCCTTATTCCTCTTGCTGAGTAGTAAAATAGAAAAATTATTCATTGTAAATCATCACAATTAAATCTTTGTGTATTAAGTCTGTCTCACTGTCATTTGAGAACTTTAAAATGCATTTTAATAAACATTATTTCCCGTAGTAATCTTATAGAGAAAATGCTTACTAAATTATGCCTGACTGTATATTCAGCTTGCAACTTCTGTGTTTTGGATTTCTGAAGGGACAAGAGCTAGATAATTAGTCTTGTTGGCAGCAGATAGGTTGGAGAGCTCAGGTTGTGCTTCTTGCTGGTGTCACCCTGGCAGATACAGGCTATCAAGCAATAAAAACCATGAAGAACAAGAAAAAATTCAGTTGGATTTTTTTTTTAAATAGTCAATTAAAAGAATAGAACCATGATAAATTTTTTCCAAGTAAGAGTCAAGTAGAGTTGAGTTATGAGGCTGCTCAGCATGCATTTGTTTCCCCCAGCCCTCTTTTGCATTCTTTACTCAGTAACATCTGTGGTGTGTTCTATAACCTCCCCATACAGCAGTATTTTAATGCTACTTGTCATCTTCTTGAAAAGAGGAAGAAATATGATCAGGAGACAGAATGAGAAGCTAAAAAACTGCCTTCTAAAGTGATTTTAATACAGTGAGGAATTGAGTGCTGAGATATTTTAATAGAACTAAAAAGATTTATTGCTACTTTGTCTTAAGTACTAAGCTACAGCACTTGCAAAACATGGTGTCCTTTGTTTTGGAATCAGGAGCTGGTGTTTCTGAGATGGTCTTGTAAAAATAATTGCAAATAGCATTTTTCATTCTAAAAAAATAAAATCTGATGTGTCACATACTTGTTTTCTTTCCCTGTAGAGCAAACAAGACTAGCAATATCCATAAGACTGCTTATGATGCAAGTTACATCCTCAGTGGAAATGCAAGTGATAGGTTCTGGTCCTACAAAAGAAATGAAATTTTAGAGTAAAAACACTTAATCTGATTTATGTATTTCTTACCTTTAATTGACAGTTCTAAATATAATTGTTAAAAAGTCATGTAATAAAAATCACTTGTTCACAATGCAAAGTATTAAGAAATTTTCTCTTTATGTCGAAATTATGTAATCTGAACATATTTAGTTATTTTTTTTCCTAGCAGAGCCTTAAATATTTCTAGGAGAAAACTAGAAAGAATACTAAACCTATTAGTTAATGGTTATCCACTGTGTAAATACAAATATACCATAGGGAGAACACAGGCACTATGCAAGGTATCCATTTTAGAAAGCACATATCTTTTCCCTGGAAAATAGGAGCACCTGACTTTTCTGTTTTACACATAAATTTGGTGCAATAAAATGTAATTGTGTTGTGACTACCTGATGTCTGGACTAGGAAAATAAGTATTCATCTTGTCCTAATGCATCGAAGGAAGAGATTTAAATTTTACATTCCTCTCTTTCTATTTTTAGCATCAAGTTTCACTGAGATATTATTTTCTCTCTGCATTTTGAAGAGCTTACTGCAACTTCAGAAAATCTCAAGACATCAGAAAAATACTTTTTTTTGTGATCCCTTTTGTTTATTTATAAAAGAATCCTTATTGGAATTCATTCTTTCCAACTTGCACACTTATTTAAAAGTCGAAATCCAGTTGCCAAGCAAAATAAACACAGCAGGGTAAGCTGCTGTGGAAAAACAAGACATCAATATGTAATTTTGTTGAACTGACAAAGTGAAATCATAATATTAACCTGATAATAGTGTCATAGAAAGACAATCTTAGCATTATTTAAATATTGTAATAGATCTGTAGCCTTATAAGATAAATTCCTCTGGTTTGCCACAGAGATGCATGTTTTCTTCTTCACTGAAAGGTGTTAGTGATTTGTAAATGAAGCAGTGTGTAGTAAAGGAGGTAAGGCAACTGGCTTTGTAATGAATATTCTCTATTAGCCTTGGGTCCCTGGTACAGGGGCAGTCTTGAATGTCTTGCTTGGAAAGTGATGTTCTGCAGAGATCCCTGGCAGGTCTTGTACCTGCACAAACACTTTTAGTATAGCACTGTGCCTGTAGGGGCACATCAGGCCTTCACATTGATCTCAAAAGGATTTTTTTTAGAGAGAGAGATATATAGTTTGGAGATACAAAACTCTGCTGATTGCTGCACTGTAATGAACCAACATAAACATGCAAGTAGCTGAACTGTTTTGCTAGATTACAGGTAATTTTATGTTATTTGCTTTTATTTTCTGTTCTGTAACACCAAAAACTTGTAAACTGATCTATCAAAACCTGGCAACAAGAATTCCTGAAGGGTGAGATTCATGCTACAGTGGAGAATGTTTTTCTTTTTTCTTGTTTTTTTTTTTTTCTTGGGAAGCTAAGTATCAGGTTTAGTTGTTCCATCCCGTGTTGGACTAACAAGCCATTGAGCAAAAATAAGCAGAAATTGAAGCCTTTACTGGTTTGGGAAGTTTGAGGAGTACAACTTAGATTTTTTTGGTTTTAGGAGTTTTTCAAGTGCCTATGGAGACAACCTGTGTTTAGGATTTATAAGGTAGGATTTGCATTTTTAGGAGATAGCTTGCTTTATTTTCTTACAGCTAAATCCATGTATAAAACAGCACACTACCTCTCCCTGTGAATCTGTGTGAAAGGATTTTGTCATCCTAAGCTGTGGCACTGTCAATTACCAGGGTTCAAACTCTGCAGAGTCTTAGAGATGATGTGCAGTGTTTTGATAATTGAGCCCCTTCCTGTGCACCAAATGTAGGCACTGAGTGAAAATTCACTCTTTCCTCTGAAATAACTGTGTTGGACTTCTCCAACTTAAGCACGTAGTCTTGGAGTGCCTGCCAGAAATATTGAGCCCAAGTCCAACACCATTGAAAGGGTTTCCTTCAATTGCAGAGTCCTTATGTACCAAACAGAGAGCTCTAGAATTGAGGCTGCTCTGTTTGCTGTCCTTGCCACCACAGACAGCTGGGCACCTGGTGAGCTGATGCAGTGAAAGCCAGTTCTCTCCAAGATAAGGGTTTGCAGAATAAAAGTATTGTTTGAGGACTTTCCACAGGTCTGAAAAATACGTTAACAAATTAATTCAGGGTTTTAAGGCATGAGGATTTAAAGGATGTGTCTGTTGCCACCAAAGCACTCAGCACTGCTCTCCATGCAGTGCTCAGGAAGAACAAGCTTTTGGTCTCTTATTTTCCTCTCTGCTTAGCTGGTTTGGAGCACGTACGTATCTGTGATGTTTCTGTCCTGGAAGCAGATTTGACTGAGCATGGTGTCCCCTGTGAGTCAAGATGATCTCATGTCCTCACACACTGGCTTCTTGGGATTAACAGAGCCTTAAGCAGTGCCAGCTTCTGTCACTGTAGCCCAGATAAAACTTGGCAGTTCTCTGGGAGCTTTAATGTATGAGACGGAAGTGCTTGGGTTAAAGGAATAACCAGGAACTAATACTTGAGAGGTTGTGCAGGTGGTTCTCCTAATCAAAGCACTAATGCCTTTCATATTATGCAAATCCCATTGTATTACACATATATAAACTGTACAAATATTGTAATTCCCTAAGTAATGGAAATAATGTGCTTTAGGAGGGAAAGGTCTTTCTTAAAGTGATAAGGCACTGTGTATAGAGCTGAGAATAAATGATCATATTATAAGTCTCAAATTATTCTTCATTGTCAGCATTAAGCTGCAAGCTACCCTAGAACCTAATGTTTCATGATTTGTAATTATTGTAATGTAAAGCTGCATTCTTTGGCTTTCTGCTGTATGTCACATGCTGCTCAATGAGAGATCTGCTGCTGTCATGTGCTCTCTGCAAAGCCTTGACAAAATAATATATATGAGTATATATGAGCATGAGTTTCTCCTGTAGCTGCTGTGTCTTAGTACATGGCAAAGAGCTGACAGCCCAAAGTTCTCAGCTGAAAAACCTTTTCATTCTCTCCCTGACCAGTCCTTCCATGAATGCTCTGCTGAGTTGAGAGCTTTGCAAACTGCAGCACATTAAATACTGAGTTACACAGCTGAAAGGTACAGCAGGTGGTACCAGTCTCCAAATATGAAATGCAGATTTTAAGATAGACGTATGTCCAGGAATGTTTTTTTTCAAACTGTAGAAAGGGGGTGGCACTTGGTTTGGTTTTTTTGGAGGTGTTTTTTTCCCAGCTTACCAGAGTAATCCAAAGTCCTACTCCAGGTTCTGCTCTCATATATTTTTTTTAAATGAATTGACTGTTCCAGAACTATATTATCTCATGGGTACCAGTGAAGCTCACGTGTCTGGTGCTGGTTTGGTTCTCCCTTCAGATGGTATAGTATTATAGATGTAGAAATAGGGATGTTGGAAATAGTTAAAATTTTGCTATTTATCTATACATGATGTTTTCACTAGAGATGGAAAAATTGGTTCCTTGGGCTAAATTTATCTCTTCTCTTTTGTAGAACTTCACAAGAAATAATCTTCACTAATGCATGCAGGGTGAAGCAGAATACAAACACTTTTCCTGAGGTCTTTTCGATAGAGATGGAAAAGTTATTTTACAATGAGCACAATTTAATATTTTCTTTTGGCATATCTGACCATGCTATGTAGGAAGTAGCTAATGCTTTTATCTTATTTCTTGCTTTAAAATAATGAATTTTGTGCTAAGTGAAATCACCAACTGTAATAAATTTAAACAAACCTCTTAAGAATGATCTTGCTTTAGAAGTTTTGTCTTCAAATTGCTTCTCAATTTCTTAAGGGGGCCTGAACACTTTCAAGCGAGTTACCATAAATACTGGTGAAAACTTCTTAATATATTTTCACCCACTTTAGCAAGTGTCTTTTGTATCAATTTACAACAGAAATGGATTTACTTTGAGCAATTTTCAATAAACTAAAAGCTTAAATTTCTCTTTTTGTCCAGATGGCCAGAGGAGGTATGTGACAACTCAGTTTACTGGTGAAGTGCGGAGCAACTTTGCTCTCAAAATTACCAAAAACTCCTTTCCTGCCTCTTCTTTCTGGTTGATTTGGTTGGTGGTTTTGTTTTTTTTTTTTTTTTTTCTTTACTCCTTGACACCTTCATAGCTAATTGCTCAGTGTGAGTAAAATTAAACAACTCAGGTTTCAGTCCCTGGCAGAAAAAACCTATTGGCTAAAACCCTCACCAAGATTTTTGAGAGAGAGCTATGTACAGGCAGCAGTAAATTGAAATTGTCCATTGCAAACAAAATGCCTTGTCTGTTTACCAGCAAGTGTCATCTCATCCTGTGCAGTGTGGGAATGATTTCTGTGGAAGGGTAAGAGCAACACAGCGTTTACTTAATAACAGCTTAAATAATTAGCATTTGAGCTTTATGAGAGTAAATATGTATGTACAGGTCAATGTATAAAAAAACCACATTAATGCCTATGACATCCTTAGATATGTCTACCTGCCATTAGGAGTGTAATTCAAAATAGTGTTTTATTAAACTACTACATATTTATTTTTTTTTTACCTGAAGCAATTCTTTTTTTGGTAACCTGAAGGAGTGGATTATTTACACACACTTGTAAAACAATTTTGGTTGAAACATGGATAAGACCCCCTTTACAGTACTTAAACTGTCAGATAAAATTATTCAAAGGTTTTTTTATAAGGAAAAGTTATTTTAGTTTGATTTAAATTCTATTAACTTTTTAAAATGCAACCATTACCAAAAAATTCATTGTCTACTTTCTCATAAATGACACTCAATTTCAGACCAGTGAGTTGTCAGGTGCAAACATAGCAGCTGCCTTATGTGGGCCAGAGAACTTGTGATATATTATCTTGTCTTAAACCTGTGTGATTAATGATTTCAATGTGAGATCTGAATGTGGAAGTGACTGCATTTATGTGATGAACAGAGATCAATTTCATGTGACCAACATTCAGACTGAAGTCTTTCTCCAGTCAATGAATTTGGAGGGTAATTCAGGACAGGACTGTCCTTGGGGGCTTTTTGTCTTCCTGTGGGGGAAACTCTCCTATCCTGGAATAGGAGGAATCAGGAGAGAAAAGCTACAAGTTTGAGTGATTTATTCCTCAATGGTGAATTTCTGCAGCTCTTGATTTTTTTTCTGCAGTATATCAGAACATGTCAAGGGGCCTGATCATGCATAACCCAACATTTGAGGGAAACTTAAACTGTAATACTGCACATGAATTCAAATGCAATTGCACTAGATGTGGGAAAAGCAATGGTTAATAGCCATTCCTGTGATCTAATTATGCTGCAGGTCATATTCTTTGCCAGTATGATAACTGGTAACCACATCTGTGTGTCTCATCTAAGTGTTAGTTGCCTACTGGAGCAGCAAGTCTTTGAGTGTTGAGGGAATTTATAGCTATGTGCTGGGCACTCTTCAGTTAGAAAAGGGAAAAATGATTTAATAAAAATTCAAAACCCTTCTCAAAAAAAACAAACAAAAAAACCCCCAAAAACACAAAACCACAAAAAACCCCCACAAGCTCAAGCAAAACCAAATAATCGAAAAAGCTTCTGCACACACAAAAAAACCAAAAACCAAACAATTCAAATTGGCTTGACTTTTTTTAGGTCGTTCTGAACATACTCTTAGAGATACTGACTAAAAACTTGGTATATCCCAGCAATCAACTGCACTGTTTGTATGACAGAATCCATGCAAGCAAGCACTTGAGATTTTATAAAAAAACAAAACTCTAGTGGTTTACACACTTGAGCTATGCAGCTGTTTCCCTGTTGGAGTTCTTCAATAAGAGATGCCTCAGACTGTCACTAGCTACTGAAATTCATTCCCAGTACTCTGAGAGCATGGTTGAATGAATAAGGATATTGTTACTGGTAAGGCTGTTAAGAAACTCTGCTGAAAAGAACTGAGGAAATCATCTTGTCTGTCTCAGTCCTGCCTCTCCTGAGTTCTGGGTGTAGTAACAGTCTGATGCATAACAGCTTATTAACAGCTTTGTTTTGTGCAGAGGGTGACATGGGGAAAGAAATCTGAGTGTCTATAACAACACGGAGACCCGGAGAAGATTCAATAAGCATTAAAAAATGCAGTTTGCTTCCTGAACTACTCTAGACTTGTTTCATGCAGATGGACCAAGCTGATGTTTAGAACCAAAATGGACATTTCTGGTGTTACCTGGTTAAGCATTTCACTCTTCCAGGAGAAATCTTATTTATGCTTTTTCATTATTCTTTCAGGGTAATTTGGTGTTTATTGGTTTTCTTCAAAAGCTATTTTCTCCAGTCTCCAGCTTTTGTTAGACAAAGATTGCTTGTTGCTTTAGACTTGTGACTTAATAATCTGTTATATTTGCTTTGCAGTTTAACGCTGACTTAATTCAATATCACTATTAATTCACTAATCTTATTGTTTGGATCTCTGCTGTGACTTAATTTGGTGATAGTTCCGTAACATTAACATTACCCATCAGATCAATAGAAATGGAGAGCATTTCAAGTATTTCTTGAATGTCAACGCCAGCTTCATTATTGAACATTTCTGAGAAGTTACTGAGAAAACCATTTAAGGTGTGACCAGCTGAAATTGACTCAGGTCCCCTAAAAAACTCTGAACCGGTGATGCACTGCTGGAAATCTCATATCACATCTCACACAGAGCAGAAAGCAAAATCTGAAACAGGTGATTTGTGGCTCCTCTTCACTGACCCTGGAAGTTCTAGCAAATTCTCCTTCATATATTCCATCCCCATCCTGGTTCTGAGAAGGTATGAACTTGTCATATTACTGGTTTTGCTCTCTTTGGAGGTCTTTGTTCAAATCAGACCCACTCTCAACTGAGGGGATTTAATTCAGCTAAGGTTTCAATGCACTGATGGTTATTGGTATGCAAAAAAGCTTTATTCAAATAATACTAATAATATTAAAATATATTCAGTGTTCTGTGTCTGGTAAAGACTTTGGCATTGCTGCTGGCTGCCTCCCTTGATACTGAAAAGCTAAAGGAAATACAAGTTTGCTTTGTGCCCTGGGGAAAAAGCCCTACGTTTATATTGCCATCTATTTGTGGAGTAGACAATAGAAATATTTCTAATTAGGAAAAATTGTCAGGCAACTTCCACATACTGGTGATTACACAAACTGGGCTGAGAGAAAAAACTCCCTTTGGCACAAAGACTGAGTTGAAATGAGCTGAACTTTGGCTGGTGTAACAGAGCAGGTCATTTGGAGGTGCAGGTTGTTAGTCCTGAGCTGAGGAGCAGCTCAGCAGGAGCTGCCCCAGTGCCTGGCAGGTGACAATCTGGCAGAGGGATGGGATCATTCACTCCTCACTGGACAGCAGGCAGTTGTTAAAACAGTCACATTTTGGTGGAAATTCTGCTTTTAATGGAGAGGACACCAGAGCAGCTGTGGGAGGGTGCCCTGGGCTGTGTGCCCGTGCTGCAGGGCTGGTGCTGGCAGGGGACACTGCCAGCGTGGCCTGGGGCACCCTGACCCTGCCTGCAGTGCTGCCCCTGGGGCTCTGCTCCTCTGCTGCACAGTGTGTGCGTTTTCATGCTTTCACCAAGCTGCAAGTTGTGCTGGGTGTTTCTGCCTAAACTTACTGATGCATTGGAGCAACAAAAATGTCAAAGAATTAGTGTCTTGTAATCAGCATCCTCCAAGTTGGCTTCCTTCAAATTCCTTTGTTCTCAGGTGTAAAAACCTGCTCTTTTGGGGTCTTACCATTGACATTTTCTAGTCAAGAAGGGATTTCTTTTGAAATACTTCTCACTTGCTCCAAATAGGACAGTTCTTATTGATTGCATCCCTGTAAAACAGACATTTTTTCCTCTTCTAACGTTCCACTAGAGGAGTTTTATTTCATGTATGAAAAGATCAGCTGGAGCAAGAAAAGGGAAGTGTGAGACAGGGAATTCCTCTGAAAGATTAGACTGTTATGTAATTTAAATTAGTCTTGCAATAAATTTGTACAGGGAATTAATTAGGGTGACTAGCTTTTATGAAAAAGGACTTAATTGTGTTTTTTATTGTTCATTTCATTCATAGTTTTTATCTTTTTCCTCTTTTGTTTTTTCAACCTGTATAGGACTAGTTTCTAATTAATTCAAACTCTTCATAGATTGATTAGTGACTTTTAAGCTTTGTACTCTTTTCCCTCTACATCTGAGGCTTGCTAGTTCATTTTAATTTTTTAAAGAAATATGCTGCTGACCAGCTTCCTTTCTGCTACCACCAGTCACAGCACAGTCTGAAACTGAAAGCTACTGTGATCACTGAATTCAGGTTTCTGGATAATGGCCTGACATGTATGTAGAACAGCATTTAGAGCTGTATTTGTGCTCAACTACTTAGTGGGTTAGAGCAGAACAGAGTTCTGTGACAATACCACTAGTCAGGTAAACTAGAAAAAAAGGAATAAACATAATAGTATATATTGTTTTTCTGATCACCTTTTTAATTTCCCTGGAGAACTTCAGTATATTAAAAAAAAATGTATTCAAACCAATAAAATTATAGAGCAACTCTGGTAAAGCAGAAGCAAGGGTAATATTAAGAAGACAAGGGTTAATTTTTTCCTTTGAACACATAACACATTCCTTCAAAGTTATCCTGCTCTCCCTGTGACTACAGCACCCCTATTGACATCAACTGGAGTTTAATACAAGCAGATACTGTTGAATAGACTTCAAGGGAACCTGTGTGATGATCAGGGAAGAGAATTTAACTCTTGCTTCTTTGCACTGAGAAAATGAAAATTATATATTGGAAACTCCACTTGTATTCACAGCTGGCAAGAGCAGCCTTACATGCACTCTATGGCCTGACTGTGTTTCCAGGGTAAAGAACAGATACAACATTGATCTCCAACGATCCAATTTAAATGAGGGCTTACAATATCAAAAAGCCCCCTTGGGAAATGGCAGGAGTGCAGAGGCAGGTGTGGCTGGAGTGTGAAACATGTCATCCTATAGGAAGGGAATCTAATTACCTTTCCCAGACAGGAGGAAGCCCTGAAGTCTGCTCATCTGCACTTTTATATCTGATACTTTAAAAGCCGGCGGGAACAATATTACCTTAATATTTTTAGTGGCCACTTTATCCCAGCAGACCTTATACTAGATCAGACACCATTAATCTGAGTTACTCAGGCTTTTCAAAAGATTTAGCATAAAACCAGCAGAAAAGTATAAAGCCAGCAGAAATGCAGAGCATGCCATGCCTGGCTGGCTAGAGCTGTGTTCTGCTTGGTGCAGGTCAGGCTGGTACCTCAGCAGCACCAGCCCTGCAGCCCTGGCCTTGGGAACCAGCCCTGTGCACCTCCTGCAGAGTAAAAGCAGAGAAAGCAGCATCACTGAAATTCACACAAAATGTTCATTGCTGTGCAAGTCTTGGGAAAGGTGGGTGTGTGGAGGACCCTGTGCCCAAGAGGTGGTTGAGGCAGGGACTCCTTGACTACAGACTTCGTGCAAAATGTAGGGGTTTTTTAAAGTTATATTTGGAAGTTGCTTTTAAATCCCTGTGTTCTGTAGCTGAGGCAGAAATGCACCTGCTGTCATGTCAGGAAATATTTTAATGATGGGTTTTGGCCCATGCATTTTTGTACTTTGAATTTATAAGCAGTGGTAATTGCCCAGCAGGTGAATAGTGGAAAATGGTGAGTGGTGTGTGTGACACGTTGGAAGAGCCTACAGCTGGACTGATTAGTGCTGACAAGAGAATTCTCCTAATCCTGTGCTACCTGCAGGCTTGTGCTTCTCATATTGGCTTGACACTGAAAAGCAGGAAGATAAAACTTTAGGGGATGTCATTGTGGTGGGAAGTATTTTCCCCCCTTGTGTTCAGTGGGTGTCTGACCCCCTGTGCTGTTCCACCCTCTGTTGGCTGTCACTGCACTAAATGGCAGTGGAGCTGTTACCTTTTTTCACACTCCAGCATGTTTTAGTAATGGACAGTAGTAGAAATTTCCTTCCAGTGAAATAAGGAAAACAAACATTGTCTTAGCTGTTGCTGGAGGTTATAGTCAAAACATTGTTTTCTTATCACTTGATAGAAACAAATCTGGCAAAATATTGATGTGCATCTTGCTTTACATCTATCTTTGTCATTATTCATAGCTACCCCCACCCTTAATGCTGAATTTCCCCAAGTGCCATCTGTCACTATCGTCTGTGATTAAAAAAAATAATTAAAAATTGGTTGCAAGATTATGTACAGCATCTGTGGGTGCAGGAGCTGTGATAAAACTGTCCTTGCTATTAATTTTGATTGCAAAATCCTACAGTGGGTAGAAGTAAAGAATAATCTTCCTCCCATTGTAGCAGTGGATAGCTGAATAAATGAATGTAAGATACACCTGCACATAAAATACACATCAATGTACATTGGTATTTAAGATCTGCTTTGCTCTTGCAGTTTTTTGTATTTCATTAGTATACAGTAAAATTCAAGAGGCCCTCATTAAGACTGCAATTCAATGG
This sequence comes from Molothrus ater, assembly GCF_012460135.2. NCBI lineage: Eukaryota > Metazoa > Chordata > Aves > Passeriformes > Icteridae > Molothrus > Molothrus ater. Next base: position 14,872,765 of record NC_050484.2, read on the forward strand.
CAGATTGGCCTACTGTGGAAAAAAAAAAATTTAGGATGCCACAGCTTTTATTAGCACTTGAAAAATTGCACCAAATGCAAGTTGACAATTTTTGCATTTTCTTTCTGAAAATACAAAGATGCTCATTATGATTTTTCTGCTCCCTATTTATCACTCATATATCAACTCCTATATAATTCAGTATTTCCTTTAACATGGAAAAAAGAATTGAGACAAAAATTCTCAAGCAGACTGAATTCTTTGAAATGTGTGTAGGATCTCTTTATGCAGAAATCCTTCACTTGCACAGAAGGAGCTGGAATGGAAAGAGAATGGTTACAGTACCATCTCTGACAATATATGAGTGTAAGCATTACTGTGTTTTTAGAGCAGCTCCTAATGATTAACTAGTCAGTCTCATCAAGTAGATGTCCTAACTTCTAATAGGGTAAATATAATCTAAACTTTTTAAGAAAAATAGAAATGTAAAGGTATCTGCTTCATTAAAAATAATAATGCTGTTTACAGAAGTATTCACAGATTTCTTGTAGTGGTTGATCTCATATGCATAGACTTGACCTTGGCAAAAATGTGTGATTATCAAAGGACTTTGAAAAAGAAGTCAATGGTGGTGGTCTGCTCTTGGTCTAAATTGTTGCTTTGTGTCTTTTGTTTCTGAATAAATTCTGCTGTGGATAACAATGGGTGCTCATACATCAAGGTGTCTAAATCCATAGTTCTTTATAGTGGCTAGAACCAAATGTTTACTTGCTCTTTCTGGAATAAAGGCAGTGGTACAGATTTCAGAATTAGTAGGTATAAGAATCAAGGACATGAACCTCTCACTTGATGCCCTTATTACTTCATTAAATCAAAGTACTTAGCTCTAAGCCCTTCTCAATTTCATCTATATCTTGGACTAAAGTAAATGTCATGAGAAAGGATATTTATTCCTCCTGTTAAATCATCGCAGGCTACCACAGGAAAGTCTCATGTTGTGTAAGAGCTGAAAGTTTTATCCTTATAATATACATTTCCTCCATCAAAGGAAAGGTACACAAAGAAGATTAATTCAAAAAACCTTGGAATGTTGTAGTGTGGGCAAATAATGTTCGTGTTTGAGCACCTAGAAGTGGTGTAATAGCAGACATAGGTTAACTCTAGCAAATTGTGGAAGCAACTTTCACATACCAGAAAAACATGCTTAACATCTGAAAAGTAAGTTAAGTGAGCTTAGAAAAATATTGAATATTATGGTTCATTGGCTGCTTCTGTTTGTGTTGCTTAGTCATAAAGAAACAGGTAGGTTTAGTTTCAGACCTCTATTCAAGTCACTAGAGCATACATGCCAAATTGAAATGTATTTCATTTAAAAAATCCTTCTATCTTCTCTTAGTGATCCTTTTTTTCAGAAGTAAAAGTTTATATTGGCTATAAAATGAGCCCAGATTTAGTGTTGCTCAGATCTGTCATTTATCAGACTCATTACTCCAGGAGCAGGAATCCTGTGAGGTACCTGAGACATTGCTGTAGGCACAGCAGTCTCTAACAGTGAAACCCAAACCAAACCAAACTCAGGGGAAATGCTGCTGTTGGGTGAGAACTTCGAGTCTGCAGCAGCCTCCAGAGCCAAAGCAATTTTGGCTTCAACAGTTCAGAGGAGAGATGTGCTGGTACTTTGGATTCAAGAGACAGTTTTCCAGCTCCAGACAGGAATGGCTGAGTTTAAATGGCTGACTGCTGGATATCCCCAGAGAGGAGCTTTCATGGGAAGTCATGAGCCACAGAGGAATTTGGGAATCCAGTTTGTGATGTGTAATAGGGATGGCTGAGATTGGGCCTGGGCAGGGATGTAACTTGTGTTTGCTGCCAGGAGCCCTTATTGGCATCCAGATGTGATGAAAAGTGCTTTGTTTTTTGGTTTTATTCTTTTTAATCTTCTAACTCTGAAGCCTCTTTACCTTTCTCCTTGCTCTTTATTAGCTCAGACTTCTGATTTGGGCTCTTCAATGTAGGAACTGTGTGGTTTTGCCACTGTTGCTGCCTGAGAGAGGAAGGGTGTTCCTCAGACTGTTCTCTGTTTCTCTGACATGCAGACTGCTGCTGAACAGAGTCCTTTGACTGCAGGGGGTGGAGGGAGAAATCAGAAAGAAAACCTTCCTTAAGAGCTAAACTACTTTGTGGTTTTAAAACAAAATGAAATCTGTACCATTCATCTTTGTTTTAGAAACCTGCACATCTTGGGGAGTGGAAATGTTTTTACAGTGTGTTTGGAACAGATATGAGCTTCTTCCAGCCCTTGCTCCAAGCTGAAAGAAGGGTTTAGGTGCATCAAGTATACCTCTGAATAAATTTTAGTGATTCAAAAAAAGAAAAAGGGTATCATGTAAATGTATGGGGGATTTTTTGTTTGTTTTTCACTTTGATAGAAATCAACAGTAGGAACTACAGCAGCCCCTTCAGTGTGTTCTAAGGGCCAGGTGTCTGGAAAAAGTCCCATCCCCTGGAATGCTGGGCTTGTTAGAGTTTTGTCTGACTGTGCTCTGTAAGGTTTTTCTCCATTTTTCACTTAAATCAGAGATAAAAACATAAAAATGGAACAGTCAAACACCATTTGAAGGGCTTGCAGAACTGAATGGATTTATACCATGGTATCACCATAGAATTGTTTTCTGACAGCCTTGTTCTTAGTTTGTTCAGGATATGCAAAACATCCTTAAGCCCCTCTCAACTCAAAGGGCCTCTGACAGGCGGTTTTGTATAAATTTACTCACTTCTCATTAACTTATTTTTGTATGGAAATTTCTATGGTTTTGGAAATGTACATGGCAGCAAATGCTTCTTAGTGCAAACTGTCTCATCAAAACATGGACAGGGATGGAAGGGGAGTGTTTGTTCCTAATGGTGTCATGGGTATCTTGCAAAGATAAAGCCTGGTTTTTGGGTCAGTGAGTAACACAGCTTTGGCACAGCAGGCTGTGCTTCCTGTTGATTTGCTTCTGTGCTGTAGGGACAGTTAAGTATGTAGAGGGACAGAAAACAACCCCATAACTTGATGGTTAGAGGACTTGCTTATGACAGTTTAAATCCTGAGCCAAAACTGGTGTGTAGGAGCAGGGTATCCTGGTGTTTGTGGCCCCTCCTGCAAAGGCACAACGTCACTCCTTATTGGAAGGTGCTTCTGGTCCATTTAGCCCAGGTGAAGCTGCAGTTTTTCCTCCCAAAGAAGTGTTTGCCAAAGCTGTTCACATTGCTCTAAGACCAGCTTGTGACAGGAGCAGTGTCTTTTCTATGTCTTGAGGGGCAGAGATTGAACAATTCCTACCATGCTCTCATCAGCTGGTGGTGGCAGAGCCCTGGCAGCAAACCCAACTCCTCCTGCAGCTGGTCAGTGGCATCCAGGTTGTAGGGTGGCTGCAGTTCCAGCAGTGATGGGGCTTGAAATGTCTAGCAAGATAAGCTTCCTTTCAAAAGATAGAGGCTATAAAAAGCAACCCCATAGCAAGGGATTCTTCTTCAAAATAAGTTGGATTTTTTTATTGGAGTTGTGTCATTGCATGTGAGCACACAGGGATCTGCTGCTTCCTGGGAGTTGAGAGTCCTAACTTTGTATGAGACAGATTCAAAGTCTTCTCTGACTTGAATAATTCTAGCATGAAAGTAATGTAGCTGTGTTTGAAAATAGGCCAGATGAAGAGAGACTCTTTACCCCTTTCTTCTTTCCTCCCCAGTGTGTCTCCCAAGGCAGAACAGGGAAGGGCTGGTTTGCAGCAGGCAGCTGAGAATCACTGGGGCAGAAAAAGGGGCTTGGCTGTTGCAAACCTTGTAGCAGCTCTGGGTAACCTGGCCAGACCCTGTTACCCCTTTAACTACCCTTTGTGGTCAGAGGTACTGTGGCATAGGGCTCTCCTTGCACCACAAGTTTTTTAGTGCATGACAGGATTTTAGAGGGGGATCTCTGTATTATAAAAGGAAACAGGTTTGGTAAATCTAAAATACCAAAACATATCAATAACATTTCAAGAATAAAAACAGTGTTCTGTAAATGTTTCCTTGCTTAAAAAAAAAAAATACTGCTTTGATGCTTAGACTGTCTGCATAACCTTAAAACTAGCTGCAACACCTTTCACTTATCAGTTCTTAGTGATTTTAAAGTTCCAATTGACTATAATAATACTTGCTAATGATATGAAAGTACTTAATTTTAAATTAAAAATTATTGCCGCTGAAAAAAATATTTATCATCTTCTAGTTTTTAGAACTCTAATGTAGTAACTTTTCAAGTTTTCTTTGATTTTGTGTAGTTTAAACAACCAGTATGCGGATTTAATGCCTATTTATTTTTAATGCTGAGTCTGCCTGTAAATTCAGGACTAAATGTAAACCAGAAATACAGTAATATAATTGTCACATAAAAGATTTTATAGTCAATAAACAAGAGCACAACTGTGAAATACAGGAACTATTTCAGAATGGTTTTTTTCCTTCAAGAGGAGTAGAGACTGATACAGATTGGAGAAGCAAGTGCTTCCTCAACCCCTTGAGTAACCACTTCAGGAGTAGCCCTACTACTCACTTTTCAGAGTGACCTCACTAATGTAGAGTGAGGTCTGTGGAGCTGCATTGACTCTGCTGTATCTCCCTTGAGACTGCAATTCTTGTTTAGTTTTCAGGCTGTTTGCATTTTCATATTATAGCAGCATGCATTAAAGGAGCACTGTGCTTCATGTGCTCCTGTTCACTATCACCCTTAGATGACTGCATGGGGATCTGGAGGTGCTGGGACTGTGGCCCAGCTAAACAGAACTTTTTTAAATGCATGGGCTGGAGATCATTTCCCATCAGTGCCAGCTGTCAGGCTGGGCTGGGAATAAGTGTGTCAATTCCTGAGCTTTTCAAACACTTGCTTAACCTCTCATGTATTTCAGAGGATGGCCAGGCCAGTTAAGGCACTTTACAGGATGTAACGTGGATCAGGCTCAGCGTGTGCAGGCTCTGAGCTCAGAGCAGGACAAGCCCCATTGCCTTTAAGGGTTCTCATCACACAGCATGCCAGGACAATGGCTCTGTGGGGAAAATGGCTCCATGGTTGGCAATGCACAGGATGTAAAGCAGGACTGGGATGCATTTCAAAGAAGCTTTTTCTGCCTAATGTTTATTTGAAATCCACAGACTCACTTAATCAAAGAAGGAAAAGTGAATTGAATAGGTTCAGTGTACCTGGAGCAAGTAATTAACTATTGGTTTTCTGACAAGATCAAACTTGATGGCCAAAACCTTTGAATAGCAGCAGAACAGAGAAACTGACTTGATTAATGAAACCTCAGAGTGCCTTCCTCATCACTGCTGCTGTCAGGGAGATGGGAGGCAAGGTGGGCAGGAAGAAGCAGTGGGGGTGCAGTGCTGCTCCTCAGAGACCAGGGACTTTCAGGAGAGATGGGGAATGCAGTGAGGGCATTCCCATAGAGGAGCTTTAAACCTGCTAAGGCAGAAGCTTGAGAAACAGACCCAAATCCCACATTTTCCCATGACTGTTCTTCTGATTATCCATCATGTTCCATATCAAATGCTAATAATAATGCTAATAAATGATGCTGTAGTCCAGAGCAGTTCAGCCACCTCATGATCTCAGCACTGCAGGAGCTGAGAGGTGGTGGGCTGTAGACAGAGCAGGGGCCTGCTCTGAGCCCTGGGCAGAGGCTGTTTTGGGAGATGTTACTGGTGCTGCTTCTGCTCCTTCTTCCCCTTTCCTATGCACAGCTCTCAGGACAATTTTTTCCAAAGCTGTTGTTTTGTCCCTTATGAAAAGGAAAAAGCTTTTAAATATTGCAATTATGTAAGATAACTTTTCATATTTCTCATCCACCCCTCATTTGCTCTATGAATTAGGAACTTTTAAATTTAAAAGCAGTAATTTTTTAAAGTAATTTATATTCCTGATATTTGCTTAGACTTCTAAAAATACAGTACCAACTTGTAATATGTTTTTTGAATCAAGTAAGTCACAATTGCCTAAAGTTAATATCTTTTTCTGGGATCCCTACTACAATTCATTTTTTTCCCTTTGCTATTGTTTCCAAACGTGCTCTGATCTCAGTATCACTTGTGCTGAAGTTCAAGCCAAGGATATCAGTCAGGCAGGACAGAAATCAGCCTGGATCTGTGTATTCTCTCCTCTGTAGCCACAAGAGCACCCTGGTGGCTGCTTTCTACACCTGCATGTTTCTCAGCATCTGCCCTGTGTGGCTCTCCAGTGGCTGAACCACCACTTTTTGTATTCCCTGTGAAGTCTGGTCCTTAACATGCATCAGTGAAGCTGAGAGGGTTTTATTCCCTACAAGAAAAATGTTCACTGTGGCAACCATTAGGGAAACTGGAATTAGGGAACACATTTGAAGCTCCTGCTGAACTGCTGTTTCTTGGGATGTTCCCTTTCTGTTCCATGAGGGCCATATCCTGCAGCTGGGTCTGCTGTGGTGTGTATGCCAATATTCTTACTTTGTATGTCCTTTTGTGTATGCTTGTATGTCTTGCCTGCAAGCCTTATTTGCTTCATGTATTTTGACTTTAAATATGACAGAAGAGAAAGCATAACCATTCTTGTGACCTTTCTTAGCTACTTGATATGTCTAATTTCTGCAAATAAGCTGAATTACTGAAAGCAAAACTTACCATTTTGTTGTGATCAGACTAAAAGGGCCATGTCTTCTTATTGGTAAGGCCCACTTTATAGAGGCTGTACCTTGAGTTTCTCTAAAATTGAAGTGCACAGACAGCAAGATCTTTTGTGTCCAATCTGGCTGAAATGCATTGAAAAAGTTCTATTTCTGTTATTTTCTGCTCTATTATGAATTCAATCAAAGGTTGTTGCTTACAGCATAAATTTAATACTCAGTTTCTTCTTGGCAAATGGGTGATGAGATGAGGAAGGAGTGCCCCTTCCTTTGAGCTCATGCTGAAGAAAAGGATCAGTTGTAGACACCTCTTCTCCAGGTTTGGAGCTGCTGCAGAGTGATGGGGCAGTGATGTAGGCTAAATGTGAAATCAGAATCAGTATTTAATAATTTGTACATAACCTGGTATCAAACACATGAGCAGTGGTGAAACCACCAAAACTTGTGTACATTGTCTTCTGTATGTTCTTGTACCAGACTATAGAAACCCTAGTCTCTGTTAAACATCAGTCAGCCCACATCTCCATATCATCTCTTCTACCCATAGAATCTGTAAATTATTCCAACACCAGGAGTTATAATGTACAGAGCTCAAACCAATCAGGAATCATGCAGCCAGCCAGGCTGAGAGAGCCGTCCCTGCCACCTCCTGCCCCTGCAGTGGCTGCTCCTTTCCCTCCACAACTCTTTATTCTATAGTCCATGTATCTCATGCATGGTCCACTGTCCCTTCCAGCCAGGGGTGAAAAAACACTGGTGGAGAAGTCCCATTTTTTAATTCAGGTGCACAGGGCCTGCAGCATTCCTTAGGAGTTCATCCTGGCCAGCAGCTGGCACACTTTGTGCAGCATTCTATGGGTTTTCTTGTGCCAGGCATGGTGTTCCTCAAGTAGTAACCCAAACTCTTAATTTCACCTTGTTTTACTCATGACTCTCCCCTTGTTTCTCTGGCAGGACAATGCAAGAGATGTGTGTTGTTTCAGACACTGATATTTCTGATGTGCTATGTAAACATAAGTATATTTAGAAAGTTAACGTTGCTATAAAATCTGAATATGTTCTCATTTTTCTAATGTTTGAGCTGAAAATGTGATATTAAATTATCTTATTTATCTTTCTACTTAAAGTGTGTGTAAAAATTAAAAGCCACTGCTCTTTAGAAGCAAATATCAGTCCACTTTATCTTCCTGATGTACTGTAAACTGCACACACAGAGGAGGTTAGTAGCTGAATGGGGGATGATTATGAAGATGAATGAGTGGCCAGGAGACAGAGTCAGTTTAATGAGCTGAGCAGTAAGGAGGCTGTAATTTTTATAGATTAGCACTGAACTTGTCACTTACTGGCTGATACAACAACTTAGTTTCAGAATTACAGTATGTCAGAAATGAGCTCAACAAGCTCAAAACCAGTGGCAATCTGATTATCCCCCATGTAATCCAAATTACAAGTTCTCCTGGATCTGTATTACCTCTTCCTAGTGTTTTATCTGTCACAGGTAAGAAGCAGAGACCAGAAAAGTGCACAATTACTTTTGTGCCAGATAATTATTTAAAAATTCCTTTTCTTTCACTTTGCTGTAGTGGCAGAGCCTCTGAGCCACTTCCTGTCCCCGAGCTCTCTTGTGCTCAGTCAGCTCAGCACCTCATTAGATGCCAGCCTTGAGGGAATGTGGGAAATGAAATGGTGAATGTCCAGGACCACCCTTTTCCTAGAGAGATGTTGATGATACAGTGCTTTCTGTTGTTACTGTAATTTTGTGTTCTTGTGCTAGTCTTTAGTGACCTTCTAACAATCTGTGGGTTTGTCACCAGGTGTTTTTTTGGATGTTCCCAGTCCAACAGTGCCTTTCTGTGCACTGGTTTGGAGACAGAAGTTTGCTGTGCCATAATACGTTATCAGCAACTGCTTGCTTTAGTGTCCCTAAGAAACCCCTGCCTCTTGGTGGCATTGGGTGCCTAGTGCCTGAACTGACCACAGGGACTGCTCCGGGCTGGTTCTTGCCATAGTTCTGCTTGGTATGGATGAGCTGAGGACCTGGTTCCTTCTAGGAGTGCCAGGAGCAGGACAAACACCTAGGCTGATTTGTTTTTCACAAGCTGAGAAAAAGCTGTGAGCCCTCAGTCTGGCACCATTCCCAGAAGTGTTATTTTACAGGCATGATGCTTTGATAATGGCGCTGCTTCTGGGGTAGCATACAAGGGATAATTATTGTTCCATGAGCAGATGACAGTGTTGATTTCTCCCTCTCATAATTCACTCAGGCCACAGGCTGATTTGTTGGAAGAAGCATTTTGGATTTAGACAGCTCTGGGACAAGAAGAGAGAAGGCCACATTTGGGTTTGTTAAGGTAACAGGCATCTGTAGTTTTGGTGATTGCTCTTGTGGGTCAGCTGTAGACAAGACTGTTGGGACTCTGTTTTTGGTGACCTGAATCCACTTTGAGTCAAGACCAGGTCAAGAAATGGTGCTTTAGTTCTCTGTTCTGACGGTTTCCCTGTGCTTTACAAAAATATGTACATTGGCAGTGTGCGGAGTTTCATGTATCATTTTAAGATTTTGCTACTTGTGTCTGCTCTCAAGTGCTTCTCTTGTGTGGTTTTACCTTTCCAGAGAACACATAACTCTGTTCCAAAAGCAAAGCTTTCTCTTTACATTTACACTGCATGTGTGCAGCAAAAGCAGTAAAACCTGGTTAACCAGATCATTGGCTTTTCTTTCCTCAGCCACTCACCTGCCATTTCACCCTAGGAACAATTTTTACTCTTTCTACCCATTAAATGAGAGCGATGATATCTTCCTTTCTCCAGCCTTCTGAGAGTTTGCAACCACCAAAGGATATTATGCAGGCACTATTATCACTGTGCATCTTAGAGGGTAAATCACTTCACTTGTAGCAAATGCACTAACTCAGCAAAGCTGTTTTTAAAATAAAGTTGTCCTGCACCATGTAAATGAGTTTCTTGACCAAACAGTTTCATTGGCAGTGGCCAGCAACCAAAGCAAGATGGCTCTGGCTGCCCTTTGATGGACACAAGTCCTGCTAGTCTTCAGCCGAGGCTTATCCCATCCTCTCAATTTATCTTCTGCATCTGGATCGTGCTCTCATGAGGGGTTAGCTCCTCATGAGCAAGCAATAGTGACTACATGCCTCTTGATGACTTACACTAGCAGTGCTTTTTAAAAAATAATTTTCCCATGTGCTTACTGAACATTAGCTAAGTAACAATGTTAATCTGTAAACTGAGGACCTGATATTTGTGTGTGTGTGTAATCCTGTCTTTAAAATTACAAGTTCCTATTTTTAAAATGATTCATTAAAAAAAAACAAAAAAGAAAACAAACCAAAATGAAAACTCAAAAATCCCCACCACATATTGACCTTTTAAAACCACTGTATGCCAGACCTTCTTAAGATATTTGGCACTGACGTTTTTTTCATAATGGAAGATTCATTAAGGTCAGTTATAAATTTGCTGCAATAAATACAGAAGAATTAAGAGCTCATCAGCATTACCACAGCATAATGTTCAGTGGATTGAATTATGTACTTAGAAAGATGAATCTGTGGCAATTGGCAAGCTTCAAGAGGAAAGCTGCATGTGAGCATGGACATGTGTATGCACATGTGTGAGAGGAATGGCAGAGGAAATGGGGGGGGGGGGAAGGAATTTCAAAAAGCAGACCATTTTTTCCTAGCCCAGTAATATTTAGAGTAGACAGGATAAATAATACAATTGTACTCTTGCTTAGTGCCTTGTAATTGATGTTTCTGGTGGTAAATGCTGTGGTGTGACTGGGTGTCTGTCCTGCTCTCCTCCCCTCGTGGCTACACACTGTCTTTTGAGCCATATTTTGTGCAAACAACAGTATTGATGGTGATTGATGAAGAGAGTGAGAGGATCAGCCCTTTGCCTGCCCCCTGGAGTAATTGGGCTGCAGTTTGTTAAAGGGTAAGAGAAGAGATATTAAAAAATGAAGAAATGCACTAAGTGGGTGTGAGCTGTGTTCCCAGCTGTTCACAACATCTATTCAGTAATACAGAGCATCAATCTAATTCTCCACACAGGGTAGGAGCATGGCAAGTCAAAAGCCTCTGATAGGCAGTCCTCACCAGCAAGATACAATGTTCAATTTAAGGAAAGATTGAAAAACATCAGTCTTCCCTTGAAACAATTTGTACAGAATAAATTTGGCACTTGCCAGCTATTCCCACAGAGAGAAACTGATAATAGGACAGGGAAAATCATGTAACGTGATTTAGGATTCCCAGGATGGGATTAGTTGTAATAAAACAGGAGGGAGGCGGGAGAAGGAAGAAGAACTGACAGTCGGCTTGACGTTAATTCAGAGTGCTCTCAAACCCCTGGAAATTCAGGGCTGAGGACACCTCTCAGCATTGAGATTCAGTCTGAATGCAGGTTGAGCACAGTGGTGGATGCTGGCTCCGAGTGCCCCAGTTGGAGCTGCTGGGTGCAAGTTCCTTTAAAAATCTCTTTCCTAGGCCTTGTGTATCCTACAAAATAATCCTCTGATGAAAACTGGCGTCAGGTGCTGAACTGGTGCCTCACATAGCTTGCCTTTTGTCTTTCCTTCTGGCAAAATCATCTACAGGACACATTCAGCTGAATCTATGCTGACTTCCCATATTGGTATTAAAATAAAAAATTCTCTGAAGCTTAAATCTAGATTTTGTAGTAGGTCACCAAGGGCAGCCCTTACATACCACCTGCCCCAAACATCTCTGAGCTCTATTATGGATAGAGGTAATGATGCTGGAAGACATTTTACCTAGCAAAGGCAGCACTGATGCTCTGAAAAGGGCTGGTACCAAAGATCTGCTGGTTAGGGTACAGAAAAGAAGGTACCCTCAGCACTAAAAGTAATTAAGCCATTTAGAAGATCTAATTGGTGTGGGCCTGTAACAAGTCCCAAAGTCCCACGGGGCCAGAAGCCAAAACTTCTTTTTCACAACTTGCATGTCATTACCAGGCCTCTCATAACCACAGAACTGAGAAAGAAAAGATGAAATTTGGTTTTCTCACCATAAAATCATTACTGTCCACTGGATTTAAAGTCTCTGCCCCCAGATCAGCAGCTGTGCTCTGCGTGGCTGAGGAGCTGAATTCTACTGAATCTATATTCTTTCAGAGCTGTATTTTAACTAAAATATATTGCTCTTATTCTAATTTCAGCATGGTTTTAGTAGGTGAGACTAGAGGTTCTAGAAACGGATTTTCTCATAAAAATAATCTTTTGCATATACTAAATGACATTTATACATTGCTGGAAAAAATACCAGTCTTTTTAATACCATAAAATCAATTTTCTTCCTTTAAATTTGGTATTTAAATTCCAGTGTTTTAAATAAGTGGGTTGGTTTGTTTTTTTTTTTGTTCTGTGGCATTGTCAGTTTCTCAAGGCTAATGATGACTTGGGGAAACAGAGTGGAAAGCATTCTTGGGGTGATGTGTTCCTCTTAATGGTGTATTTCGGTTCTCCCACACAGTGGGCAATGGTTATATTTTGGTTACTGTCCCTATTGAAGGCATACCGAAAAGAAAATGAGTCTTTATCAAATATGTTAGAGTTCTTGTTGTGGTTAGAATGGAAGCTTCAGACCTGCTGTTGAGCCATAAAGTGCAACCTTCTTGCTTTCTGAATTTCAGAATACTGTTGGATCCAATATTAACCCCAGGGTTGGTCACCAGTTTGTCTGGAGGATTAGATAGATGTAATTGTGCCTTTATACAACCTTGTTCTGCAAGATTAAGTATGGAAACACAAATATACATATAATAATGCATGATCTATTTTGTTTGTGATAAAGACTAAAAGACTAATCAGAATTGTTTACTATGTAGTATAGACAGTGCACTATATTAGCTGTTATACCTATGTTTAAAGCAAGATTTAAACAATGATATTGATGAAATAATTATTAATTAGAAATTGAAGTTACTCATGCTTATCAAGGACCATGGGCATCTTTCCCTCAACCTCAAGGAGTAACCTTGAGGATTGTCTCCACTTGGGAGGAATCTCCACATGCACTCCTAGGAGGGTGCGTTTAAAAGTCCCTGTCCTTAAAAAATGAGACACCCCATTGTATGAACTGCTTGCCTGTCAGTCATATGGCCCCCTGGACTAGCTCTGTCAGCTCAGCAGCTTTAGATCAGTTATCAGTTCTATCATTTGTTGGTTCCTTTGACAGGAACTTTGCCACATCCTCACTGGTGCCAGTGTCTGCCAGGAAATATCATTCTTCACAACCTCAGGAGGTTTAAGATTGGGTTTGATGGGTCAGGCTGCTCTCAGCATTCTTCACCACCAAAGCTGTGTGACCCACACCCCTTCTCCATCAGTTGCTGATAACTTTTGGAGATAGTGTCATGTTTGAACTGGTTTACTTCTACTTAGGCAGTGCACCCTGAAGAGTGCCTGTACGTACACAGCCTGTGTAATGCTGAATCTAACACTGTACCAACTGTTCTTTACCCAGAAGTGCTCCCCTGTTCTGACTGTCTCCAGCTCCTGACCAACACACCACCAAGGCACCCTGTCCCACAGAGTCAGTTGCTCCATTAATCTGTGGATGAAGCTGTGAATGGTTGTGTGGATGTGTTGGTGAAGTCCTTAAACAAGGAGCTGTGTTTGTTCAACTCTTACATGCTGACCTTTGTAATCAACTTCATCAACAGGTCACTTGTAACTGAGTACACAAAACGCAGATCTTATTTGCGTTCAGAATCTGTAAGCTACTTGTAAAGTTTATTGGGACTAAATCTTAAGCTACCTAAAGCAAAACTGAACTCTATGCTATTTGACCTCTTTGTTATTTGTAGAAATGTTAGAGGCTGGCCAGATGGGGTCCACAGAACCGAGCAGCTTCTGTGTTCCTGAGCTGAAATGGCTGACAGAAATGAGGAGGAGCCAGCTCCATCCTAGCTGTGTTGTGCACCCATCAGAGCCCCTGTAGCCTTCTGTTCCATGCAGCTCCTCATGCGTAGGGTTTGGAGTTGTTGCACCTCTCCCAAATGCTGTGGGAACTTCCACAAGCCTCATGCTCAGCCTTTTTTCCTGGCTGAACAAAATATGGAAGGGACATCACTTGTGAAGTCTTTTGCCTTTGGGTCCTATTTCATCAAAAAATAGGAGGAGGGGATCCCTTCTTTGCATTAATGCTGCTATCTAAGGCTTCCTGGAATACAAAAAATCTGCAGTCCTGAAGCTGAGATGAGGGAAAGGAGCATATGTGCTGTGATCATTTGTATTTATAGACAGACATTTCATCACTGGTACTGGAGCATTAAGTTCTCCTTCAAGGCATACTCAACCTCAAGGTGAGAACAAGAGGTCCTGTTAGAATTGATGCCTCAAACTCAGCTATGAGTATAGAATCACAGCCTGAAATAAGAGTTTGGATCTAAGTTTGACATGTAAATTAATTTTTCACTAGCTTTAAAATCTGCCTATGTATTGATATAGTGACTTTCAATATGGGATTCTCGGACAACCTTTCTAGAGCCTGTGAAAGAAATAAAGACTACATCTCCTGCACAATATATACACCTTATTTATATGCTGCACATCAATCTGCAAGTGTGCCAGCTTCAGTGAATGCTTAGAGGCCTTATTGATCAATAAAGCATGAAAGCCACAAAAATTAGTTCACTTAATACTAAAAAAAATGCTAGTTTACAAGGAAAAAATGATGAACTTAAAGATCTCCTTTAGGGATATCATTCCTGCTCCATAAATAAACAGATTTGTAATGCTTTCAGGAGAGATTTAGCAGAATATCTAATGGTCAAGTACTGTTTGCTCTTTGTCCATGTGTTTTACAGTGCACTGAAATACGTAAAATTTTATCATGCTTTTTGCTTCCTTTTGCCTGCTACACAGAGATATGAACTAGCAAAGCAGACCCCATTTAGGTGCATTAGTCACACAGAAAGGTAATCAGAAATGTCATCATAAACTTGCCTCAGTAGAGTAACTTTACCTTTTTCCCAGCAATGCCCCTGTTGGAATGAAACCTGTAGTCAAGAGAAGAGTGATTAAAAGTGTTAATATTATGTAATTACTGCCTTGTTCAGATTACTAAAATTATTATAGTAGTAACATAATTAAAGAAAAATAATTAGTCTGAAGTAAACAAACCCAGCTCATTCTCTGCTGCCTCCCTTCCCCTAAAATAACCAGCCAGGGTCTAGTCCTTGGAGAAAGATTGCTACTCCAGGCAAAGGCAGACAAGAAAAGCAAGGTGATCTCTCTTTTCATTTGCTGAGCTCTCCCTGCCTTTGATCCAGGCACAAAGTGCTCCTTCCCCCAGCCAACAGTGCCCTGGTGCCCCAGCTGGTGTCCCCAGCAGTGTGGCTTTCAATATGGGGTCCTTGGACAACCTTTCTAGAGCCTGTGAAAGAAATAAAGACTATATCTCCTGCACAATATATACACCTTATTTATATGTGTATTTATAGCAGTGTGGCTGGTGGGACAGAGGTGGCCCCAGTGTGTGGGCTCAGCCAGTGACTGTGGGAGGCACTGACAGCAGAACAAGGTGCTGCTGCCCAGGGACAGTCTGAAGTTTAAGGCCTATGCAAAGACCTTGCCTGTTTTTAATGAATGAGGCCAGGCTTCACATTTGTGTTCAGCCAGTAATTAGCCAAAGAGCAGGTTATGAAATCTTCCCTGGCAAAATTGCCAAGGCCTACTCTGATGTCTGGGAAGGTTTTAAAGACAAGATTAATGAGCTAAGTGTGCTATAAGATCACAGAGAAGCTAAAAATTTAGGGCAGGTACTGGTTAATTACTCTCAGTGGAATATGGTGTGGATGACAATGATAATGGCAGTCTGAATGGGCTGACAAATCCTGCTACTAGGCAGAGAAAATTATGATAAATGTCTGCATAAAGACTTGAGTTTAAGCTCTTGCTGACTTCTCATCTGAAGTGCATTCTCAAGAAGTCCAAGAATTCAGAGGCTTCTTGCCCAGTTACTCTATGCTCAACTTGTTCTGTGTTTTTAATTTCATGTTTGAACATTTTTGTCTTCCTGTGGCTTCTTTTGATGATAGAATGACTGTGAAGTACAGTAGTTCCTTTGTAGTGAAGAGTATTTAAGCATAAAATGTGTGAAATTTCTCGTTCTATTTGTTGCAAGTATGAGATCATGTGAATAAATTTTGTAACATTTCTGTATGTTGATTTGAGATGTGGAGGTTTAGATTTCAATAGTGAGGAGTTGTTAAGATGATTTTGTGCAGGGAAGTGTGTGCTGCAGCCTGAGCAGGGAACAATCCCACATGCTCAGTCACCACTGGGATGCTCTGCAAGCCCCCAACAGGCAGCCAAGCCAGAATCCTGGGGTCCTCATCCAAACCCCTACTACTGGCTGCCTAGGTGGGGGTGTTACAGCATTCTCCTCCTCTCAGTGAACATTTTAGTCAACATACACTTTCCTGTAATATATCGATTACTGTGTATGACAGAATTTTTTATTGAGCTTATCTAGGTCTTGCAGATACTGTGGGTGTGATAAAAGACCTGACATTTGAAATTGGCTATGACTGCACCAAGAAAAAGATGGATGTATCCTAAGAGGATTGTGACTTAAAGGGATGAAGTTATCCTTGTTATATCCTATTCTTTACATGACTAGAGCTGCAAAGCAGGGGATAACATTTTTTAAAATGTTGAAGTGACTTGAGAGTCCACATTTGATTCTCACAAGTGACTTCAGCTACTCTTGTCCTTATATGCTTCAGCCTTCCAATTATGATGAAATTTAAAAGGAGTAAGCAGTGGAAATAAAGCTCTGATAAAAGCCACCACCTCAGCTAAAGCTGCTCTTATCCTTTTCAAGTCCTGGCAGTACTAATGTCAACCTAAATGTGCTAGAGGTGGTAAAACAGGGAGCTGATTTCACACCCTCTCAGGGTGGAGCGTGACAGCCATCCCTTTATACTTTGTGTTATGGAGTCAACCAGGTGTTCCTCTCTTCTGTCTGTGCTGCAGGTCAGGTGCAGACTTGGATTTCACTGCTATGAAGCTCTTATTGTTCAGATAAACCCATAATTTGAAATGTTTATAAAGGCATTGCAGCCACTCCTTTAATTGTAGTGGGAGAAAGAGACATTGAAGAAGGCAGGAGGATGAGGGTTGCTGTTCCTTAGGGTCTGGTACAGGGAGCTCAGCTGCAGTGCTGGTGGCTGCTCCTTTCCCCACATGCTCTCCTGAATGAGAAAAGCAGGGAGAGTCCTGCCCTGGAGCCAGCAGCTTTATTGAGCATTCCTAAGGCCACCCCAGGGGCCCCTCCTCAGCAGTCACCACCCACCACAGCAGGGCTGCAGTCGCTGTTTGTATCAAATGGCTTGGCAAACAAGGCCGTTTGTATAATAAACATGATTAATTTCAAATGCTATTATCTTAGTCCCTCTCCTTCTAATCTCCTTCAGGTCCTCCTGGAGCAAGATCTAGCACATTTGCTATTACCTCATGCTGTTGTTTCCTAAAGCTCCTGCTTTCCCTGTGAAGATCCCTGCTTTATCATCCCTGAGATAGCAACCATTCCCTTTCCCTTACCCTCTGGTCCTCTCCATAATGTCATTTAAACTACACTGGCATTCCCAAAAGAGCGAAGCTTGAGCTTTTACTGAGATTTTAATTCAAAGCAAACAGAGAGCTAAGCCATGAGCTGATGTTAAGTATGGTATAAAATGCAAAAATGTCATTTCTTTGCCTCTCCTTCCATTTAGAAGCATCAAAGCACTTTTATTTCAGCAATAAATGCTATTTTAAGAATTATTAAGATTTTATATGTTATGTTTGGCAAAGAGGATTAATTATTCTTCCTGCTTACTTTCTATTCAGGCTATCAAATGACATTAAGCTAGTTTTCTCTTCACTGTTTTATTTAAAAGAAAAGGAGGGATTTCTGTTTTTCACATACAAAGCCTAGATGATTCATGTTAATACAATTTGAAGCAATGTGAAAATAAGACATTTCAGTAGGGATTTTTGATCCATTAAAACCTGGTTTCTGTTTCCTTAATACATTGCTCTTATACCAACCTTTTTTGTGTTTTCCAGTACTTTTATTTTTTTTTAAAGGGTCTTTCAAAAGTAGTTCTAGAGCTGTTGTCACTTTTTAAAAGAGAATAGCATGGTCCCAGCTGATGGTCTGGGTGCTTCATGATGTTTGCTGACACTGGAGCTCCAGCTGGCAATGAGGCAAAAAGAGAACTCCAGCTCTCTTTCTGCTTGTGAATGTGGTCCAGGCTGAGGGGCCTTAGAAGGTCCCTCAGAATGTATTTTTATTTTGATGTTATGGTGTTGAGAGAGCTTGAGGGAAATGGAGAGAAAAAATAAAGATGTTTTAAGTTCTTTCTGCAGGGACAGAAGAACCTGATTTCATGTAAATGAAAGTCAGTGAGAGCTTGAAACCTTTACTCTACAGACCGTATTTTTTGAAGTGTGTCCTGAGAAGGTTCCATGCAAAAGGGCATCCAGTAATCTGCTTAGTTAGCTCCAAGGACCTTTTAGATCAGCAAAATGGGTTCTCTTGTGGTTTCTTTGCCTTCTGCTCATTGGTAGCCACAAGGGCAGCAGTGCAGTCCATTCTGGTGTCCTAGATGAAAAATGTAAAACCACATCAAAACAGAAATCCATAAAACCATATCAAAAGAGGGAAAAAACTGGTCAAGAAATCATGCAAAGAAAAGAGAAAGATTGAAAGTTGTACTTAAATCTGTAGCACTTATACCTCCTCTCCTCTTGGGGATCACTGCAGAAACCTCTGTGCAACACCAGACCCCTTGTGTGGGCAGCCAGAGGGTGCAGAGAGGATGCCTGATGCCTCCTGTGCTCAAAGGGCTGCCCTTCTCTGGTCCCACTTCCTGAAGCCAAGGGTTGCTGCACCACCCCTGCCAAGGCTCACCATGCCAGGAACTCCCTTCCCAGGATGGGTGCCTCAGGGAGAAGCTGTTCTTGGGCTTCCCATGCTGCAGAGAAACATGTCTGGGGCTCCTCCTGCAGGGACTGTGCTCTGGGGTGTTGTCTTCTTGTCTAAACAAATGTCATTGAGGATTAAAGAATGGTTTGGTCTCTCAGTATAGGAAAACAGGACAGATAGAGGTTATTTTGGCTCATCCAGCTCATTTGTGCTTGTGAAATTTAGTCCCTTTAAAAGGTTCTGGTAGTTTAATCTGTTCCTTATCCCACTGATCTTCCAAATAGAAAAATGTTAACAATATATCTTACTTGAGCCTTTCAAGTCATCCTTGTGAAACACTTTCATTTGCAGTGTAATGAGAACTATCAGGTATTATTGTTAAGGGCTGCTTCAGTCCTAGCTGGATACCAATTCACCTCTCGAGCTTGCAGAATAGTGTATTTCACTCCATAGCATTTGCTCATATACGAAGAACAGACTTTGAAATAGTCTTTTTTTCATCTCCTTTTTTGTTTAGTTGGAAGGATTGACACTAGAAAAGCTCATTTCATGAAATAAGTAGTTCTTGAAGTGCTGGGTAACAAAGGGATATGCTTGAAAGTGAACAGCAACACAATTCTGTAGTTATCCAGCCTGTGACATTAGGTCTATTCACAAAGTGCTGCAAAGGCTGGAGTCAGACTCCCATGCAATCTCTTGGAGGCAGGCTGTGCTCACTCCAGCATACCTGCCAAATACATGTGAGGCATTCAGCAAAGAAAATACATGTCACTTTATCTTTTCTTCTCAGTTTCTGTCCCCTTGATTCAGTGAATTTATTTTTATCAAGTACACTGGTCAGAATGCTTTGATGGCTGTATGGAGGGCAACAATGTTTCCTCTCTTCTGTGTCTTAGGAAACTGTTTCACAAATCCAGAAAGATTGTTTCTTCCAAGAGGAGGCCTTCTGGGGTCAGCCAGGAGAGCTCACAAGGTAGCTGATTTTGGCCTTGACATACATTATTATACTAATTTGAATGAGAAAGTTGTCAAGCTCTCTAATTGCAATTACTTCGTCCTTTAGTTTTGGTTGGTTGTTTGTTTTGATCATTGTTTGAACAATAAGTCACATCTCTTGCATCTCTTATGCTTAACTCCTAGCTTTGCAAGCAAATGTCTTTGCTCACCCAAAGAACAACTGTAGCATCACAAGTCAACATTGCTGCCCTGCAATCCTCCTCTAGCTAACACTGCCACAAAAAACAAGTGATGAGAGCCAGGCTGGCAAAGTTGTCATGGTGAAAAGGGGACAAAAACTAAGGCTGCCCTTCCCTGGCAGAATCCCAGCTGGAATGCAGCACTACAAACACCATCTGCTTTCTCCTGCAAATAAGCCCTTACAGGGTGCAGTGGGCCTGCCTGGTGGAAGAGGAGGAAAATTCTGCCCCTGTTTATCACAACCACTGTGGATTAGGACTCTGCCTTTGCTCCTAAGTGCAAATTATTATTCACTCTACAGCATGTAACTGGGTCTAGAACTCGAGCCTGGTTAGCACCCTCTCTGTGATCATTTAATGACATCATAGAATCAGTAAATTGGAAAATACCCCTAAGGTCACCAAACACCACTCTGTATGACCAAATCGTTTTCTTTTCTTTTCTTTTCTTTTTTTTTTTTGCAAGCTTTTAAATTTTATTTTTAAACCAATAGTCTCAGCTATTTACTGAACATTTTAAAAGACTTGACCAAGTAAACCACAATCAAACAAAAACCCAAAACAGCAGAACATCAAACACTCCTCCCTCAAATAAATCCCCAAACCAAACAAACAGAAGCCCTTCCCCTTTTCCTCCCTCCAAACGCAAATAGAAAAGAGCACCACCTCACAAACAAAAATCTCCCTCCAAAGTTTTATAGGAAAGGTTTTGGAAATACAAGAAAGTGTCCCACGACTATGGTTAGTGTATAACTAAGCAGTTTCAATGTCTCAGCTCTTTAAACTTTTGAAAATTTCATTATGGTAGTATCTTCTAAATCTTAGAATTATGTCTGCAAGTGACCATTGGTTCTTGAAAGCTTCCTGTATTCATGTTGGTAGGAGCAAGTACTTTCAGAGGTTAAAGCAAGTTTGCATGTTCCTTTAGGAAGTATGTCTTTGAGCACTGCTAGTGTCTCCCCTTCTGTTGAGTAAAGCTGAGCAGCTCGCTGTAGTAGCTGCTCGGTAAAAACCAAAATCATCAGGGTTACTGGTGCACTCCTTCCTGAAATCCATTTAAGTAGTTAATGAAATGGAACCTGTGACATTTCAGTTAAGTGTCTGAAACTGCTCGAGCAGTAGCTGCTTTGTCTTTGATGCTCACATTTAAGGCTTCACCGTCCTGGGTCCTGCCTTGCTCGGGCTTTGTCCTGGAGAGACATTAAATGTCCCTCTCTGGTTTATGGCTGGAGAATTTCTCTTTTGCCTATCACTGAAATAACTGAGTGTTTTGGTTAAGAAATCATTTTGTCTTTTTATTCACTCAAGCTCCCTCTCCTTCCATTTTTTCCAATTATATTGAAGAAACATTTTTCTGAGTAATTTAGTCAGTGACTGGGGGTTCTCAAGCCTTTCTCTGATTTCCAAAAATCATGTTAAGTGCTGCCACTTGTGTAGGAAATGAATACATATCTCTCCTGCCTTGTATTCTCCCCAGCCTGAGAACAGGCTCTGCTCTTTTGTCCCTTCTAATCTCAGGCTATCAGGAAAGCTTCTATTACTTCAAGGCTGATATGATTTGAAGTATCTCGGTTTAATCCCATTTCCCTAAAGACTTAAGGGATTTTTCTTCTTGAATCTGAAAAAAATTATCATTCTTTGAAAATAATTTGCTTTTAATGCCCAACTAAAAATTCTGCCCTGTTTCTCCTCTTTAAAGTTAATGGATAAAAAGTCTCATTTGGCAAAAAAAAATACTAAGCTCCAAACTGCTGTTTCATTAAGTCCTAATTCAATTATTATGATTGCTATTAAAATGTTAGGAAGGGCAGAAGATTTATCAATATTTAAAAGAAAATCTCTCTACCCAGACTATAATATTCTGGGTGATAGAAGCAGAGATTCAAGATGTGTGAGTAAAAAAGCTATTGACATCAACAAAAATCCAAAGGTTAAATAGGCCATGAGTAATAGATAATCATAGATTATCTTAACATTAATTATTATTGGTTATTGCTTCAGATTAATCTTGGATAGCCGCTACCCTCTTGCTATTGAATACTATATATATTATTAGCTAAAATTAATTGCTATCTTTATGGAAGTAATTCACCATATACCTACATTCATATTAAATTACCTAGCTCTTGTTCCCTAAATTCAGTCTCTCTTGTAAATCAAGTTCAACCTATTCCTTAGTGCTCTGCACCTGCTTTCTGGTAGTATTTTTCTTGGCATATGGAAATTCTTTTAAAATTTCATGTATGCATTTAAATCAGGTTCCGTTATTCTTCAGGGTTGTATAATTTAAGGACATTTATTTTTTATCAGTGTTTTTAAATGTATTTTGACATCTTATTCTTTGGTATATAATTGCCTGTTTAATTCTATGCAACATTTAAAAACCACTGCATGTTGCAAACGGTCCCATGAAGGTTTCTTTTCGTGTTACATCTCTCTCTCTACTCGAGCTCACATGTCCTAGATGTAGCATTTACCCAGGCTGTACAGCACCATTATCAAGAGAAACCAAACCGAGAGGCTGATTCTCCTCAAGTGCTGCTGTGTGCTTTGCAGCCAGAGTCAATGAGAGCTGAACCAAGTCTGCACTCCTGCTTCAGACCACAAACTTTGATACTCGGCTAAAAATAAGCGGCGCACGCCGGGCCCTTCCGCCCGCAGCAGCGGCTCTGTGCGGGCAGCCCCGGCCCCAGCGCTTCCTGCCCGTGTGCGCGCTCCTCACCAGCCCCGCTCGTATGTCAATGTTTCAACACATGCACGTTTTCCAAGGGAGACTTAGATGGATTCCTAAGTTACTGACAGTAATACGTTGCGGGGGAAAAAACATCCGCCGGTTACGGAATCTTTGTGGACTTGTTTTAAAAGTTTATTTTTTACTACGGTGTTTTCTTGGCCTCTAATGGTGGAGATTAGGAGAAAACACAGAATGGTCCCTGATAACATAGAGGATTGAGGTTTTTAAAAAGATAATTTCCTATTTTAAAATTACCAAAAATTGGAGAAATAAAGTTAAGAAAAGAGTTTTGATAAGAAGAAAGGTTTATTTTGGCAGTACTCAATTTTCAAGGAAGAAGTTTTCTCTACCTCTGTGTTGCACTGAGAGTGTAATGGAATTTTGACATTCTCTAGCAAAAATAGAATTATTGGTCACGGGAATTATTAATTGTGTATGTGTTCTAGACAGTTATAATTTTACATTTACTTGATAAGCTTCATCTGAAGCATTTTTGTTTGATTTTTTACATGCCTAATAAGTAGCAAAATATTTGGTCACATACTGAAACCTTTTTTTAAAAAAGAATAAGATTGCTCTTGCCTGCTGCTATTTATCACTTTTTAAATGATTGCTCACAATGTATGGTAACTGTATTGGTTCATTTTTCTTGGGTCTTTCAATTACTACATTGTATTATTTTAATGTTCTTGGGTAGTTCCCTTTGATCACTGTATACATCTCGATTATTTTGCGAGTGCATTTTGTCTATCAAGCAGATCCTTACCATCAGCACAGTCCCCATTCTATCTAAAAGGAGTCTTCATGAAAGCAGTCTGCACCTTGCTGGATGTCATTTGCCTGATATTTAAGTCCTGCCAGGAAATGCTGCTTCCACTTCTCATGGTAGATGGCATCTGTTACAGATTTCTATGTAGATCTAGAATAGGAGCTACAACCAACTTCCGTAATGTTTGGGGGGTTTGGTTTTGTGATAGTGGATTTTCAGACTGTGGTCTGAACCAGTTGTCTTCCAAGAACCTGCAGGGTTTTGAGTGTAGTGTTTATGAGAATAAGGAAATTGCATTTTTAGGTTCATCAAAACACTGCTAAGAGCACCTTCAGGTGGTGCTGGTGGTCAAGCACAGGGCACAGCATGGCAGCAGCCTCAAATCCACTGCACCAGCTTCCCACCAACTCATGGAGCCCTTGTTGCCACAACATTGTCTTAGTCTCCGCATTCAGGCATGGAAACTTAATTTCAGTCTTCTCTTGAGCAAAGAAGGCATCTGATATCCTATTTCCATCCAGTCAGTCGCAGCTGGTGGCTCAGCCCCTATGGGAATGTTTCTTTCACTAGCTCCATTAGGCTCCTTTCCTTGTGGCTCACTTTGTCCCTACCAGTCTTTCCAAGTATAAGCTGGCTTCAAACACAGTAAGTGCTTTACAGTCACATAGACTTCTATCCCCCAAAAGTTCCTGGGTTTCCCAGGCACCTGCTGTAATTCAATCTGTCTTGGTGGCAACCACAACTGTCGTGAACAAAATGTTATTTGGCAGGCAAGGGCAAACAGGTGTCCTGTAGCATGAAGACGCACGTGTTCCTGCTCTCTTGTAGCCCTCTGTGCCTGAATAAATCAGTGCTCCATGAAGCAGAAGGCTGGAATCAGAGCAGTGGTGTGGAACAGCAAGGCACAAGCATTCAGACAGCATTAGCAAGGCTAGACGGTAAATTTGGGAAATAACAACAAGGTGCAATAATATCTCTCTTGTAGCTCTGACTGGGAAAGAAGGTTGTGTGTCCTCACCTCAAGTGATGGAAAAGCCACAGGGAATGTGAACAAAGCAGCAGTCATGTGTGTGGTGGGGCAGCACTGCGTGAGACAGAACTGAATCCTCTACTTCATTACAAGGCAATGAACCTCTTTCAGCTCACACTGAGATTTTGGCTCTGGTTACTGTATTGGCAACAGAGTTGTGCACAAGCTACAGGCAGCTTCAGGGAAATAGCAGGAAGGCCCCCAAATGTATGAATTAGAGTTATCCAGATGGGGCATTACACAGGCTGCATAAGTATCTGATGATCAAGGCAGGACATAAGGATTCTTATCTTGGAGCTATTCCTGGAATTACCGTGGGAAAGCTCAATAGCATGGTCCTGTGACCCACAAGGCTCTGGAGAGGTGTTAAAACAAAGATCAGGAAATTTCATGGAAGGGAAAAAACCTCAAGCTGCTTTTGCTGCAAAGCACCTGTGAAAACAGGCAGGACTTAAAAGCAAGATTTTTCTCTGCTAATACTACTATTTTGTCAACATCTTAAAAGGGATATTTAGCACCTTGACCTTAAAACATGGCACGTGTGTCAGCAACAGCCAATTCTGAGACTTCAGGAACAAGACTATCCTGTGCAACCTTGTTTACAGGATGCTAAGTCATAGGAAAATTCTGGTGCTGAGTGGAAATGGCTGTTTACAAAACAAACTGCCATGGGGATGTGCAATGAACATAGTTGTGAAAAAGTTAAAACAAGGCAAAGAGCACCTTACTTATATGTGATATTCACAATCTCCAAAAATGGGAAGTGAGGGGGAAAAAAGGTTGCTGGGAAAGATTAAATTCCTGCATGTTTATGTAGGTAATCATAGGATTCCCTTGAAACTGCAGACCCTGGATGTGGTCCCGTGGTGGATTGGCTGTAAGAGCACAGCCCAAAAGGAATAGTATGCATGTATGGAGAGGAACACTAAAGTCTGTGCTCCAAAATTTATCAGAGATGGGCAATTACTGGCAGATTTTTTCTCTTTCTAAGAGATCTACTTTATTTGTAGCAAAATGGATTTCACTATAAAACAATACTGCCATTTAGTGCTCTATACTAGACAAAATTCATTCCACTGTAATCTGCTCTATAACTATTGCAATATAGATGTTTCTACAGGTGTGGAATAACTGCATGATTAATAGTTTCTGAAAAGTAAATGAATTAATAATTAGCAAGGTAACTGCTATAAAATTGCCCCCAGTCAGGGTATCTTCAAACTGTAGGCAGAAGCAGCTCAGATGGAGTGATACAGTGACAGTGTTATCAACTCCAGTGCTGGAACTCCCCACTAGCAGCAGGCAGGGATGCAGTTGTCCCAGTGATCTGGCCGAGGAGACTGCTTTGGTGAAAGCACTTCTGTGGAGAAGGGAAGGGGGTGCATGGACAGCTGCTGCTGACAGCCCAGGCACTCAAGGACTGCCTGTAGCCAGATGGCATTTCTCTCTCAAACCCATTTCACAGGTTGCTGGTGCATGTGCTTAAGTCAAGGCTGGTGTTTCTTACCAAAAGCCAGTATGTGATATCCTTTTTTGTGTTTAAGAGCCCACAATCATTGTCCAACTTTGCTGAAAATAAGACACCAAGTGAAGAATTTATACCTCCTCCAGTACCATTACTCAGCTTCTCTCTGGCTGTTTTCTAGGTGCTGTCACATAAGCAGAACCTCCTGCAGAAGCAATGCTGCTTGCTGTGCTTTGCAGGCTGGACACAAACTTGTAGCTGTTGGGCACCTGTGCTCTGTGGCAAGGAGCCAGACAACTTGGGAGCAGGCACTGCTCTGTCCTGACAGATGGGGATTAACTTCCCCAGGCTTAACATGCCTCTGTGGGACAAGATTCTCAGATGGGGCCTTCTTAGCTCTAGTCCATAGTGAGTTTCTGCTGCTCCCTTTAGGAGATTGTGCTGGCACTAATCTGGTCCCGAACTATTTTTCTAAAAAAGTTTTTTAGAGTTTTTTTAGTGTTTTTGAGAGAAACCCGACAGCCTTGCTAGTCTGTAACACAAGGCAGTAGGGCAGCACAGTCAACAGGGAGGTCTTAGAAATATTTTGGGGCCCAGGGGCAGAAATCCTCCAGCTGATGAGAGAGGAACTTCTTCCCAGAGTGCTTCCAAGGGTGCTCAGGGCATCCCCCTGTTTGCTGCTCCCAGCTCTGAAGTGGGGAATTAGGCCAAGTCATCTAGCCAACACCAGGCCAAGTGACAGGCAGAGTCTGAGCCAGAGGTACAGCTTTTGTAGAGAAAGGATCGATAGCTGGACACAGGTCCATATTTGTTTGCTACTTTGATGTAGTCTAATGTCAGAACAAGATCAGATGTGCTAAGACTGATCATCAAGACTGTAGAAATGTGTGCAAAGTTTATTAATTGATAAAAAGTTAATACAGTCAGGAGTAGGACAAATTGAAACTAGGGTGAATCAGCTCATCTGCTAGAGTATAGTGCAAAGCATAAATGATAGTGCTAAAACACCAGTGCACATCAGATATTAGCTAACCATATGGCGCTTTTTATGATTGTAAAATATTCTTGGTGCATGAACTCTACTTGTTTTAGAGAAAGATTCTTTTTTAACAAGTTAGTTTGTTTTTAGCTCTGCTACTTTTCTGATCTAACATTTGCAGGTATCTTTTGATCTTTTGCCATCAAGAAACATATGGCTTAAAATATGGATCTTATGGACCTTGGGAGTCCTGCTGCTGACCACTAGTAATAGCACATCTGGATTTTAGTACAGTAAACATTGGCAATGGACTGGTAACTGCTAAACTTGGCACATTCTAACTATGGAGGTCACAAAGTAGAAATGAAATTGTTTTCTTTTGAAAGAAGCAGGATACTGGATATTTTCTTAAGATATGTTATCTGTCAGCAGCTTAGAAATGTTTCATGAGAACTGAGCTCTATAATACACTGTGTGTCATCTTAGAAAGTTCATGGAGAGCCACTATTGAGTTCCCACATAGAACTTGGCATTCAAAAGCTGCTGATCTTTAGGTAAATAATAGATGGATAGTACTGCTCTGGATACACCAAAAAGCCTCAGTTTCCTGCAAAATGCACTCTGAAATCCAGGCTACCATTTTCCATTTCGGCTGGCCTTCGTCCTCTTAGGCCCAGGGTGTACCTTTTGCTTCTGCTATACACCTGAATGCAGAGACCAGGCAGTTCTTGTGGTTTTGTAGCATTTCTGCTCATTCAGCTTACTCTTTATAATATTGCTGTCCCAGCAGGAAATAACAAAAACATCACTCTCTAGTAGTCTGTTCTTGGAAGACTTGTAGCACAATTTATCACTTGAGCAGCTCAGCCCTACATGAGCAAAACCAAATACTTTTTTTTTTTTTTTACAATTTTTGTGTCTGTAGAATGAGATTCTAGATCTTAAGATGGAATTACAGCTAATGAAAATCTAATACAGACTTCTACTTATCACTACCATGTGTGTATAATTATCAAAATTCAAAAGAGCTGAAGATTTAAATGGCTGCAGGAATTTGGAGAAATGTTGGTTATCACATCTTTTTTCTCTTGGATAGAGAGGAGAGAGACACATTTCTTCTGACCTAGCTCCTCCAAGTGATTACTTGAAAGTCACCAGGTAAAGCAAAATGTTGTTACTGCCTTCTCTGCATATTCTTAAAGTTTGGTAACATTGCACCTATTCTTTTACACTGCAAAGGCAGAAATAAAATAAATTTATGTCCACCTTTGAAAACATCAAAAACAAAATTATAATTCTGTTAATACATCAAGAAGAAAGAAAGAAATATTCCTTCACAAACTGCAACCTTTGAAATTTTGACCCCAACCTAGCAGGTTTCTCAAGATGCAAGCATAACACAGGATTTTTTTGAGAGAAATTTTGATTATCCTTGACTGCAAGTCTACATTATGTTCTTATTTTGACATAAAGGGGTATTGCAGGAGTTCTTTTATGAAATAATACAGCATTTCTCTCAAGAAATGAGATGAAAATCTGGGCCAGTCTGTCAAAATAACAGTTATTTGAGTGCTCAGCATGTCATAGCTATAACTTGATTTCTCAGTCGGAGCTGCTACTACAGTTATATTCTAAGAAGTGAAAAATATTCTTGTCTCACAAGCTGGCTCAACAAATTATTGCTAAATGCCAACTCTACTGTCCCTTGATAAAAATACGTGAAAATGGTCTGTGACCCATCCAAATTTCCTCCCTGCCCATGTCCCAGTCCTCTCTGGTGAGCTGGAGCTTTGGCACATCCCAGAGCTGCTTGTGGGGGTGGCATCTGCAGCATGGAGCTGTGGGCTAGAAATGGACATGAGGGCATAGAGAAGTTTCTCTCTAGTCTCATCTTAACACTTTCTAGTGTCAAAAATCTGTGTGTTTTAAAATTTGGCTCTAATTCATATTTTCATTAATTACTAGGGAAGAGATTATTTTGAAAATTAGCACCAGAAAAAAAGTACCTGTGGGTAGAGCAGATGTCAGGATCCTTTGCTCTTCAACGGTCTCCTTTTAATGGCAGTCAGGACTCAGCAGAGCTTCTTTCTGTGACAGATTTGGCTGCCACATGAAGTATGTTGCACTTTTCATTGTGTACTGGGAGGCCAATTGAAGTTCCCAGGATCACACTATAAATCTCAATTTTTTTTTTCAATTGCAGGTTAAGCCAATTAATACAATACTGTCCCATGAATATTTATTGGCTCTTGAGAGAGAAGATAGATATCAATTAACCTGGAGCAATGTATACTATTAGTTAAAGAGCAAATTCTACTTCATGTTTTTCCTGCCCAAGAGATCCAGGTCTATTTTCTTATCTGGAAAGGAGAAAAGACAGAAAGGTCTGAATGTTCATGAATTTCATTTATATCTTCAAAATCTGGTTTGCACTGTATCTGTCTGCTCAGCATATATATATAAATTAATATAAATAGGCGGAAATATTTGATTTCATTTTATTTTGACCATTTTTATTGTTTCTAAAATGCAGCTAAGGACAAAAATGTCCTTGTGATCCTTAGGTGATAAGAAAGCTGAAAAGCTGCTGCTGAGTGTGTAAAACTGGCATTCAGAATTCAAGCTTTGCTTGATTACTTTTTTCCCCTTTCAGGTGCATCTAGTATGTCTTAAATTGTGTCACCAGGGGTTTTTATAAAGCTGAGGATAATTAAGAGGCACATTAAACTGTGATATTGGTGTAAACCTCAGAAACTGGAAGGGTAGCAAATGCCTCATCAGCTGCATTGTCAGGAATGGTGATTTCCAGAGGATTGTGTATCAGTTTAAGACATGGATGGGTAAGATTTTTTTCAAGACAAAAAATAAGGTTTAAAAGCAAACAGACTAGAAGACCTAATCTGAGTAGAAATGCTTTCACTGCTGAAGGGCTTACTGCACTTGTTTTTGGTCTCAGGTTGAAACAGTCACCCAGAGTGTAAAAGGACACACACAGAACCCACTAAAAAACCAAACCAAATTAACAACAACAACAAAAAAACTTACTCTATTTTTCCTTGACAATGTACCTTTAATATAAACTAAAACTATCTCAGTTCTTTGAGTATTTTCTGAAGTGCTTCACTGAAGCTATAACAAATTCTACTAAATTCTAGTATAAGCGAAGGACTGCAGAGTCTACTTTAAAAAGTGCATATTTCTGTTACTAATTCCCTCCTCAGATCAGGTTGTTCAAAGCCTCAGGTCAGACAGGCTTTGAGCAACCTGATCCTGGTGAAAGATACCCCAGTGTGTGGCAGGGAGGTTGGAGAAGATGTTTAAAGGTTTCTTCTAACCCAGACCATTCTGTGATTCCACTCCCAATACTGCCTTATGGATTCTGCTGGAGGTATTTGAATTACTAGTCTGTAAAAATGTGAAAACCTGGATTGCAGACACGTAGACATGCAAGACCTCTTTACCACTTTATCCTTGCACAAGGTCAAATATTTCTCAGTGCCAGAATAGAGCCTGTGACATCTCCAAATTCCAGCTTTTCCAAGCCCTGGGAACTACTTTATTTCACACAACCACTAAATGAATAAATCTGTATTGTGTGTGGACATAAACACAAAATGGGCTGAAATTGAGGTGTTGTGTTGTTTTTTTGGGTTTTTTTTTGTTTTTTTTGTTTTTTTTTTTGAGCAGCATTCTCCTTAGCTGGTGGACAGTAGGACTCTAAAAAAAACCCATATCCCAATGTTCCCTGAACCATGTTGGTTTCTGCTATGTTCTGTGCAAACCCACTGTCCTCAGACAAGAAGAGGAACAGTTTTGTCAGTCAGTCTTTCCATAACTGGGTGCATTGGCCAGTGTTGGCGGCAGACACAGAGAGGGTGTGGGTGAAGGATGCAAAAGGTCTACTCTTCCTTTCTTTCTCACTCCTCTTCTGTTTAATATGTATGTGTGTGTTTTAAAATCTCTAGGTTCTGTATGTGGAAAAGCTTGTTCCTCATTTCAGTGGCTTTGGATGAAGCCTTGTGGGTTTGACTTGGTGCCAGCCTTGTTGCACTCTTGATGCAGTCACAAGGAGCACTGGTCACTCGTGTGAGAGACACAGCTTTTATTGTCAAAAAACCCTCTTGGCTGTGTGTTCAGGAGGCAGAGCAAATTTCACTGTTCCTAGGAATTAAACCTTATGACTGTGGCTGTCTGAATGTATAAAAGACATTTGGCAATTTTACTGGAATCATAAACTATGTATATTACATTGATAACACTAATTGTTACTTGAGGGGTTTATTAGCCAAAGTAGTTACTTTTCTTGAGTATCCAGGATTCAAAACTCACTGACAATTTCTTCTTGCACATAAACCTCAGGGGTCATGAAATCTTATTAATTGGGAAAGTGTAAGACACAGTTAAGCCATGAACATAACGAAGATGTTTCTAGTAATACACTCCTGGGATACAGATCTGTGCATTTCAACGAGCTGAAAACTTGCTCTAGCAATTTCTGTTCTGTGAGCAATTACTATTTAATTCGTACCACTGAACTTCCTCGATCAACAAATACAAGTGTGATGAGATCATGGGACAAATGAGTATATTAAAGATCAAGAGAAGTTAAATAATTTTTAAATTACTCTGAATTTGAGAGATACAGTGGGAAAGCTACTCCATATGTCAGGGGTTAAGACATGCATCGTTTTTCCAGCAGCTTAATGACTGAGCTAGCTAAGATTTCAAACATTGAAGTGAACAGCCGATATCAATGTGCAGGTGTGATATTCTGCTGTGATATTTGTGCAGTACAAACTGTCATTCCCAGGTACAGCAATGCTGGCAGCCTTATCAGCATTTAAATGCAATCATGGGCTTCTCTCCACTTGTGACCAGTGGAATCTGTCATGGTCACAGGGGAGACGCTGCATGTCTTGGCAAGGCTGCTGCTGACATCCTTCACACTGGGATTATTTTAGATTGACTGCAATGAATGTGTTATTTTCCATTTGCTAACACATGGGGACTTGTAACTCTGACAACTGAGAAAAATACACTCATTTATATGATGATTACACTTGTTTTCTCCAATGGAGTCTAAAAACACACTCTCTTATCTTTACCTCCTCTCTCGTGCCTGCATGGTCCAAAAATTGGTGACAATTGCAGTACTAATTGTATGATGCCTTCTTTGGCAGCAAGGAAAACATTTCACTAGTGTTTTCTATTGCAGTGAATTCCAGATGTGAAAACAAAGATAATCCATATTATTTTAGCAGCATAGAAAAAAGCAGAATTGTAGCAAAATCAACTTTTTTTTTTTAACTTTGAGCAGAAAAACTATTTCACACCTGTTTCTGGCTTGAGTGGATAGGTTAAATTACTGCAATTAAAACCTATAGGAAACTAAGAGTATAGTATAGTAGTATAGAACCTTGAGCTACCCTAGAGAACTGGTGCAGTGTCAGCTGAAACAGGCAACCAAAAGTCTTTGTGTCCAGTACTCAAGGCTGGACATTCATGGCTAACAATAATAAATGTCTGATAATAATTAAAATTTTATTGGCGCTGTCACAACAGAGAGGAAACAACTAATTTAAAATATTAAAATTAAATTATAAAAAGTGAACTGATATGTACATTAATGTTGCTTATTTAATTTCACATTCAATTTATTGAATCATTGTGTTTCATATCCCTAAAAGCCACTTCATAGTGAGGTCATTCATGTAATTTTTTTAATAGGTCTTTGAATTATTTCCTTGATTTATTTCGTTGGGTGTGAATCTGGTGATTCCTGTATATGCCTTCATCCTCCTTAGGTTTGGCCTTCAGGAAAAGGGGAAGTTCCCTGACCTGCATGGAGAGAGTGGCCACAGGCCAGTATTGGGGATGTGGCTGTCCACGTACCACAAGAGACAGGCAATAATTGCAGAACTAAGGATTCCATCCCAGTAGCCCTATAATAGGTTTGTTTCTAGTCTTTAGTGTGCCTTTTTGAGGGAACAGTCTGAAATTAGTGTTCTTGCAAGATTGCCTGGGACACTTAACAGAGCACACTGCAGTGATGCTACTGAATATCTGGATGGAGTTGAAAGTGCCACTTTTGAGCTGCTAATCACTAAGTAGCTTGGGCTAAGATTTCACTATAAAAGCTTTCCTTTCTACACGGTAGCATAACAATTATGATCACTATAGATTTTCAAGATATTTCCTCTGATAACAAGAGATAAAAAAGGCTTAATGTGAGTCCCATGGTAGAGTTTGCTTTATTTTCCTTTGGTCCATGAGAGCTTTAATTTGCTGGCTCTTATCTCATACTGAAAGAGTCCTCTTTTCTGTGGACTCTGGGGATAGGGGATGATGACAGTTCTGAGGGAGCTGCCTGCAGGCATCATTCCTCAGAAGTTCCTGTGGTGGCAGTTTTACCTGTTGTTTCAATGCCTAGCACCAGGAGTTAAAAGAAACCCATTCATCTTTGAAGGTGAAAGAAGTCTTGTCTCGTGCTTCTTGCAGGTTTTTATTTTGCTTCTGTCTTCAGTATGCAGAACAGAAGCCTCTGTGCATGCTGGAGTCCCCTGGCACAATTTCATGCCTGGCAAAGTCTTGCAGGCTTCCTGTTTGATGACTTCCACTGTAAAATCATGAGTCTGTGCAGCCCTCAGGATGGCTGCTCTGTCATGCTGGCAGGATTGTCTTCTGCTGAGGTCTCCATGGGTTTCACTGGTTCTGCTGATTGTCAGACACTTTTAAGACATCCCAGTTTTTTTGGCCTGTGAAAAGTTAATTTTGTTTGTGAAAGTAAAAGAAAAATATTGCTTTGTTCTGCCCCTTTCTTGCCCATGAGTGGTCAGCCCTTTGTGTGCGAGGCTTCCCAGGGAAGGTGCGACTCTAGGCTGCTCTCAAAAGGCTTTAGCGGCCTTTACTGACTAGAAGAAAACTCTCTCAGTGTTACCCTCCCCAGCTTCTCACATCACAAGGTGGAAGAGCTCTTAGCCATCTCCGATGACATCAGTCACATTTCTTCTTTCTTAGAATCTGTAGGGCTTTCTTTTCTTTAAAACTTTTATTCTTGCCTCCTTGTGGTCCCTTTCCAGGGTTTTGACTTACTCACATTCAGTATTTGTACTGGAT
The DNA here is from genome assembly GCF_012460135.2 of Molothrus ater. NCBI lineage: Eukaryota > Metazoa > Chordata > Aves > Passeriformes > Icteridae > Molothrus > Molothrus ater. Next base: position 14,906,664 of record NC_050484.2, read on the forward strand.
TTTGCATTTCTAGAGTGCCTTGAAGGTAATGAACTCACCACATAGATTTTACTGACATTTTTCACAATTGTTAGTGACAGACTTGGGAGCATGGTATAAGAATTTCGTCTGATACGCTGATGTTGCTCTTTAAGATAAGCACAAGTATCATAAACTACTGCAGCTTTTTTGGAGGCATTGATTAAAAAAATATGAAGCCTTTACTCTGGCTCTATCAGAAATGTTTTAAAAGCTATTCAATGCTGCCAGCCCTCTGTTCCCAGTAGGAGATTTTCACCAGTGCAATATGTGACTTTTCCTGCATTTTCTGTGTATCAAACCCATCTAGTTTTTAGTTTTCCATATATGCCTGTACCAAACTACTGTATTAGGAGTCAGTGTCTCCCACTGAACTTCCTACCATAATTTCAGGAGGTTGACTGTTTTTTTTCCTTGGTATTACTTAGACTTCCTGGTGGTTTAAAGCAATGATTGTTGTTGTAAAGTATTCCATTCATCATAAGCTAAAGTTGCTGGTGCAATCATCCCTTTGGCCAAGTCTAATTAAGCAATTATATAATATTTGATCTTAATACATCTGGTATTAGACATTGTCATCAGATATCATCCCAGTGCGTGACTCCCTTTACCCTGACAGTGATTTTCTCAAGACTACCCTGAATAATTCATTCTTCTGATTACTTCTGGAGGAACCATAAGCATCAAGACCTGATCTTTTCAGTCTTGTTTGCAGTTAGCTCTGATGTATCTCCTGGCTGTCACCCTGCCTCTCTCCACTCTTCTCTGGAGCCCCAACAGCTTTGTTTGGTCACCGTGTTGTTTTGCAGAGTTCAGGCAGTTGACTGTGACTAATTTTTCAGCCACTGTATACTATCACATTACACCATTAAATGTCCACCAATTATTTTTTAAGCAATTTGCTGTGGGTATAATATTAGAAGAGGAGAAAGGAGTCATTCTCTTCAGAAATGCTGCTAACCACCTGTGAAGGGAAAATTCACCAATGCTCATGGAGTTAAGGATAAATCTGAGACTACATCAAGTAACACCTGCTTCTTTCCAATACATGGAGAGTCAACAGTTCAGGTAACCCTGGCACAGAAAGTTGCCTTTTTTGTGTTCTTTTAGAACACATAACATGATCTGTGCAAGGCAGAATCTGAAAGCAGGCACTGAACCCATAAATAGGATCTTTGCATCAGTGTTCAGTGGGTGGGTAATTTAGGCAGAAGACAACAATCACAGCTGATGATGTTTGTCTGCTTCATATGCCTGTATTTCTGTGGGGCTGGAAACTCAACTGCTTGCGCTTTGTAGCTGTTCATGTGCCCTCACCTTGTCATGTGAATTTGACTTCATGCATGCCAATTTTTCTGATAAGAACTCCTGACATTTTTGCTCTTTGCTTGTTACAACTGCCACATCTTTGTTTCATTGTGCTTGGCAGCTTTCACAAACACATTTAGCCATCTGTGCTTGTAGACCAAATATATGCCTTTTCTTCACGTGTTATCGTCAACATTGCTGTGACTAATCTTTAGCACTGGTTCCTGCATCATTCTAAATAAACAAATGAGAGTGCTTGTACTTGCAGCTATCAAAATTTTTACATGGTTTGTTTAATAAGAAATGATATGTTTTTACAAATTTGAAGAATGGAAAGAGGAGTACTGGAAAACCCCTGTTAGATTAATGGGTTGTACAGATCTCCACTGTGATCTGTTGCAAAATTAATACAGACAGTTGGTAATGGCTTTCATTGCCATGGCAGAACAAGAGATACATCTTTCATAAACTGTTTGTTGAATGATGTAGTCTAAACCTATGCTTATGTTAATCCATTGTGATCAGGGAAAATCATTCAGTTCAGTTGAAAGAACGTACTGGGTCTGGGAAAATGGAACAGATTTGGAAATTGTTTGTAGTTAATGATTATTGATTCAGCTTGGGCATTATTACAGGCAAATTCCTCCTAATTGGCATTCAATTAGGAAAGAGTTCTGAAAGTGTTTTAATCTAATGAGGTACTTTTGGCCTTATTTCTACGTGGAAAATCTTTATCTATCTTGGAGTCTAATGTATTTCTTAGAGATACACAGACCCCCAGTTATTTACTTACAGACACAAGTATGGGGCAGAATATATGTAATAGATGTATCAAGATAAAAAATACTCTAATATTTAAGTCATTCTCTGCTTTAAAACCTCACATGACCCAAATTTATTTGTTCTCATTCAAGTGACTTCAAGTCCAAAAATTAGGAGAATGCCATGATATAATATTTTTATTGCCTATCAAAGAATATATGTATTCACATTTAAGGGGGCCATTATAGAAAATTATTATATATTTAAATAGACTTTAAAAAAAAGCAAGCTTAGAATAATCTATTTTAGAATATGCATTTTTCCCCATTTATACCTCAGTCAACCAGAAATATGAGTCCCTGAAATGTGCAATCCCTTCCAAACAGAGCTTCCTAACAACCCTTCCTGCCCATGTAATCCACCCAAGCTGCGCTCACTTTTAATGTTCATTCTTTATGATAAAAATGTTCCTTTTCTTTCTGAGTGGCTCAGACAGAGTGAATACACTGATCCAGAGACAAAACACCAATGTAAAGTGAGAAATAAAATCAAGGCAGGACAATCAAACCAGTAGCTTTGTCTCAAGAAGGAAGAGTGACTACATTTGTACAAAGCCCCTGACTTCCAAGGTCAGAATGACCAAGGGTGAACTACCTTTTTTAACAATTTACATCAAAAGCTAGGAAAACAGTGTGAAGAGGTGTTTTCTGGGGATGTTTCATATAGCCACCATATGTCACAGTCACAGCAGTGACAGGAAAAGACAGAGATATTGCTTTAGGCCACAGGAGAGATGGTACTTTCCTGGCACACACAAAATAAGGATCATGTGAAATTCAACATGTTTTGTAGTCCAAAAGAAATAATACTGTGGAACTTTTAAAATAGAGATTGCAGGCTTTTCCAACAGTGATATAAGACCTGCAGACTCTACACAACAGTGGGTACAATTTGGTTTCCATCAAAGTGAATAGCAGGCATGTCTAATGGCCTTAAACAATGTTTGGATGCAAGAGGCAATTTCTTGGCTGTTTCTGAATTAGGTTTGTATGTATTGGCTGACATTTAGGAATTGATGTCCAACAGGCTGATAGCTCTGGATCCTGCTCTCTGCATGTCAGCTGAAACTGAAGCAGAGTTTCATCCCAGTAGTCCATACAAAGGGGGGCTGAATGCTGCTACCTACTGTCAACATGTAAAATGGGAAGGGTGGAGCTGTGGGCCAGATCCAGTGTCAGAGCTAACAGTGCCTACTGGGAAAGAAGCTTTTTGAGGAATACAGTGCCAATGATTGAAGTACTTCTTCCTCTTGCATTGTCATCTAACTCTAAGAATCAAGTGGTTGCGCACACCATCAGTAAGAAAGGTTAAATACTGACTCAGTGCCACAATGACTGCAGGATTCATGTGATTTGAATGAAACTGGGTCTATAATGCACACCTGGTTCAGTATATACTGAACCACTGGAGTATAGTCAGTCTGGGTAAGCTACATTTCCAGCCATCCAGAAGAAAAGCTGGTAAAGTTTCTCGTTATGTGGCCACACCAGGTGCTTCATAAACCATTCTGGCCAGTTCTTAAGGTGAGAAGTTGTGAAGCACTGGCTTTACCTTATGAATCTAAAGTAACCTGAGCCTAGGAGAACTGCTCTCAGTGCAGTCCTTGGGGGGGGGCTTGTGCCAGAGAGATGTGAGAGCATCTTCAAATTGTGAGATGGAATTGCAGGAATAGGATGTACCCTGAATAATTTTCTTCAAAGTTCTTAGTGCTGGAAACTTTGCCAGCACTCACTCAGATAATCTTGTTGTATTCAGGTGCACAGTCTTTCTTTTGGACATTTTTAAGGGATATAAGGGGTTTTTTTAGAGTTGGCCTCCATGGGGTGTTTAACTGCCAAAAGCTACAGGCTGTATTTGCAGTGGATTTGTGAAGGCACATATACTTTGAAATATATTTGGAATTGCAATTTGATGGCCTGATGATTTTAATGCTTTTTATCCTTAATATCTGGACTAAATTTAAGTTTGTATTTTGGTTTCTACATGTTAAGAGTCTGCTTTAGAGAGCAACGCCTACTGTTTTCAGTCTTTCACATTTAGTCAGCTTCCTAAAATTTGACCTCTTTCATTTAGGAGCCTCTCACTTGGCTCTCAACATTTCAGTGTCAGCCTGCATTTCATTACCATAATAAAAAAAAGTCTTTTAATGAGGTCTCCCTTGAGATCTAGTGTCGTTTTACTAAACTCATAGGCAGATTTTCAACTACTATTTTAAATCTAGACATGCTTATAGCTGCTGTCTACTTTTCATCTGTTTAGAAGAAAATAAAAATCAACATTTCCAAATTTTTGCATATGGTGATAGCAGATCCTATAGAGGTTAGAAAATCATTGTAGTCTATTGATTTTCTCTCAGCAGAAAAGTAGGATGTTAGCTAGCACCATTCAGCATTGCAAAATAATGCAAATGGATGCACAACAAGCTTCCTAATTCTTCTCCTTGGCACAGACAGTGCATTTTTCCAGTGTGCAAGGCCTAAGGAACAAACCCTGTTACCTGCCATCTTTCCCAAGAAAGAGGTGTAACTCCACACCGTGTGCAACGCCAATTCTCCTGCTGAGGGTGGAGGTTAAACACCATTCTCTGCCTTCTTACAGTGAGAATGTGAAGTTTCTTTGAAAGCTCCTTGGGTGTTGCTCTTTCAGCACACCAGACCTCAGTTGCTGTGGGGCTCCCCTGCTAAAGTATCCTGTTGTGGTTTTATCCAGATGAAAAATATCTCCATAGCCATGAGATAGCAGCACTGTGAAAATTCTCCTCTTTTCTTTCCTCAGCTTTATGTTCCTTCAGACAGTCCCAATGCAGACATATTTTTCATGTCACCATTATGAAAACATTTTGCAAAATGTTCTGTTTTCTTTAATGAGTGAAAAAGAATTTGATTTCCCCTCCATCAAGCAATGTATGTGCTGCCTTAAATCACAGTTTGATAGATCTCTGAATGGCATGAGTAATTAACAGCCCCTTATAGGAGCTTTGTAATAACCAGTAACATCAAAGGGTAGGAATAAACCAGAAAATAAACCAATAATTAAACCAATAAATCTTTTAAACGTAAATGGATTAAAAGCTCCTTTGAAAATAAGCATGTGCACTAGCCAGCATCTAATTGATGGACTTTGTCCAAGAAACTCATATGATGCTGAACAGAAGATACAGCAAATGTCCATCACACAGTGGGATTAGTCTTGGTGGTTTATATGATAAGAAATACAAATTCTGCCTGGCAAACATTGAGCAGCAAAATACCCCTGTGGTTGAAACCATGCTGGTCAGGCTGCAGATCAGTCAGTAAGAGCAGGTCTGCAGAGCAGAGCAGTGGCAGATGAAGACCTGACATCCTTATTATGCACTTTTCATTCTTTTATTTCGACTTGTCTGAACTTGTCTAGTTGGTAAATCTCTGGTGCTGTTTGGGAGCATTGTAGATGCACTGCTGGAGAATATCCTCCAGTTGTTTCATTCAGTTTGTGTACCTGGGCACTGCTATGTGAAGCAAACATGAGGCAGCAGGGTGTACATTTAGGTTCAATTAAAATCTTCTCTCCCCATCTGAGCTAAAGCAAGAACTCAGATGTGCTCTTCAGTGAGAAAGAAGGACAGAAAAAGTGCCTTAAATACTTGCTGCTCTTGGGATGTCTTACTGTGCACCTCTCTTTCTCATTTTGGTGTTGGAGCTGCAGCCTTGTTTACCTGTATTGCTCGAGCCGTGGCGGGAAGTACAAGGTTTTATTATTAGATGCTATCAGGACTGGGCTCGAGGTAAATCAATTTCTACTGCCCCATGGCTGAAATACAGGTGCTTTACTGTGGTGCAGGATTGTGTCCTGGGCAGAGGCTTGGCCAGTCACCACTGCGCTGCACAGGGACTGGCTGAGATGGGCTGCAGAGGCTGCATCTACAGACACGCTGAATTTACAGTCATTTCCTAGGCTAGAGCTGAAAGCCTGTCAGCAAATATTATTTATGTCTCAGTATTCCATAAAAATCTGAAACAATGTGGCAGGAATTTGTTTTGGTATACTTGAATCTGATAGTGCAAACTTTGGTTTTTTTTTTAGAAAGGATATTTCAGTATTGATATTCCAAAGTTGATATTGTATCTAGAAGTAAAAATATGTGTGTTATAAAAGACTCGAATGACTGGATAAATATTGCTAAGTGCTGCCTGGAGAATGAAATGCAGAGCTGGAGTACACCCACACATAAATAAAAATGCTGTCTGCTGAGAGTTCTTTATTGTGTTTAGCACAGAGCTATAAATGCACATTTAAATAGGGACTTTTATCACTATTTCATGCTCAGATCTTTGAATGTACAGAAATCAGAGCCTCACAAGCTCAGTTCACTCTTGCATGCTTAAATGCATTCAAATTTTCTTAGTCTTGTGCAAAAAAATGAAATTGAAAATCTTCAGCTAGCTTTCCTAGGATAGTCCACAAAGATTATGAAATTTTGGGTCCAGGAATGACCATAGCCATGATTTCAAAATAAAAACAGCAGTCACTTTACTAGGCTCCACACATGGAGCACAGTTGCAGCCGAAGGTGTTATTTTGGTATGTTTTGTTAAAAGAGATCTAGATAATTCAGGACCAAACTTTGCCAATAAATGAGCCATTTCAAGACACAGACTTGGCATGTAGCCTAGCCAGCTTGCAGTTGTGAGTCATGTATTACAGAGATACTCAAAGAGATTCTTTTGTTTCTTTGTGAGCCAAATGTTCTTTCCAATCCTTCCTGCAGCAACTCTAGAGCTTGTAGGCTTTGAGAAGTAATTTTAGGATGGTCCCAAGGAGTCAAGTTGAAAATAAATCTGTCTTAAAACAATAAATGAGATCGTTTAGTTATGTTTTCCACTGTGGGGTTTTTTTCTCTCAATCAGTGAAAATTTACAGACAGTTCCCGCAGTGTATTCTCTACAAGTCATTTTGCAGTTTGGCACTTGCTTTTGCTGTTTGCTGCTTCTCTGGCTTTGATATTTCTTTTATGAAAGTCCACAGAAGTTCAATATCAAGCACAACAAAGCAACTATTTAAAGTGTAGATTTTTTTCCTCATTGTCTTCGTTCAAAGTATGGCCAAATATCAAGATGAGTTTGAAAATCTAATTTTTATTCCTTCAGTTCAAAGTCTAAACTTTCTTAAAATGTACATGCTTACATTGACACTTCTCTTACAAAGTTTGCTTTTGATCAGCCAGTGCTAATATACAGCCTATGACACAACTGATCATAATTTTATTCAGCAACTAGAATTGGCAGTTTAGGAGAGAAAAGAGAAGGATTTATACTTTGTAAAAGTATCTATCCTGTATTATTGCATTTTGCATTTCATAGAGTAGGAATAGCTGGGAGAAAAAGAATGAAGGAAAATGTTCACAATTGCTGGAAAGACTGTAGCAGATCAAGGTGTATCACCTCTAAAATAAAAATGCGTCAGTATAAATCTGTTCACTTTTAGCTCTATTTGTGGTTGTGCATGGTTTTGTGGCAGAAACCTCAATTGTTTAGCCCTGGTTTTGGTGATCCCATATATGTGGGATCAGTGTAAGGAATAATATAGCTGATGACCAGACATCTGGGGGTACTTGGACTTGTTAGATAGTATTAGGAAACAAAATGCTTTTAAAAGTATGAAATAATGAATTTTTGTCACAGAAAATTATACTTAATTAAGATTTTCTAAGCCTTCCTTGAATTTTAAAGAATGTGACACACCTGGTGGGGAAAAAAAAAAGGCAGTATCCTCTTGCTGAATTTTTCAAATTGACTCTGAAAATTTATTAAACTGATTGGAAGCCATGACAGGAAAGTGGTTTGGGGACCAAATGTCCTTTCAATCATTGTGGCAGCTCAGGAGAGGAGGCTCTGTGCTCTGATGGCACAGTGATGAGCCAAGGCTGGTTTTGGCATGCTCGTAGGTGCAAGGCAGAAACCTTTACTAAGTGCTTAGAGAAGATTTTTGGCAGTGTTGGCAGGTCCTAGAAGATGTTGCAAATGACAAAAGTGCTCCTTGGAAAGTCAGAGGAGGGAGGGCCATGCAGTCAGTGCCTTTGGTAAAACGAACCGAGGAAACGAATGGGCTCTCCTGCATTTCTTATAGACTGCTCTGTGGTGAATTCGTTTTGGAATAATATTTCCTGGTGTCCCTATGAGGTCAGGAGAGGAGGGATGCAGAACACCTGTATCTACCATTTCCAGGGATCAGCTCAGCCTCTCCTCAGCACCTCCCAGTGGTCTCCAGCCCAACTTCAGTGCATGTTGCTTTGTGCTCCATTCTCTGGCCCCTAGAGACAAGCAGTTCAGCAACCTTGTAGATTTTTGTTCTGGATTATGCTAAAAGTTCTTTTGGTGAACACAGACCCATATATATGTGCATGTTTTACTGCACATGAAAAACATCTGGGAAGGAGCTAAACTTTCTTGGTTTGGAAAAATCTGCAATTTCCATGGTGTGAAGGGTGTTCTATTGGCAGATATGGTCCCTGTACCTGTGGAGAGCTGGGCATCAAGAGATCAGTGGGGAGAAAGAAGCCCTCCATGAGGGGCTGCCAAAGTCCCCTTCTGCTGAACAGATGGCTCTTGTGTTTCATCCCATTGGAGTTTTGCCATTCCCATGGCTCCATTTTTATATAGGAGAAACTGTAATAATAAGGCCTTGAGTTTGTAAAGGCACAGATCACCATTACATGTAGAAGAGAGGGGTTTTTTCTGCTCTGCCTGTGTGTGATTCTGCTGCATGGTGATAGTACTGCTCTGCAGTACATCTGACCTGGGAAAGGTGTGGGGTGTTTGTGCACACTGCAGGAGGTGCAGGTGAACAAATGCAGCTGGGAATCAGCTGTCTCTTCTGCTCCTCTCTGATCTTTCAGGTGGCAATAGGCCTCTTTCACTAGACACGGAAACAGGGAGACCAAAAGCCACAAGATCAAGAGTAAAACTCCTTTTGCCACATCAGGGAAAGCATCTCCGTGGTAGCAGCAGGGTGAAACCCACTTCAGGCCACATTGCGCAGGGATGTGCACTGAATACAATCAGCAACACTCAGAATTATGTGTGGCCCTGTCAGCTGAGGTGGCTCCACAGGGTCCCGTGGGTGCCTGGCAGATGCTGAGGCCCAGTGAGGATTTTGGCTGCCTGATGTGGTGTGTGCTGTCAGCAGCAGCTGAGCAGCATCAGTCCCCGTTAGGGTACCTGGCCCTTTCCCTCCCTGAATTGCCAGCCAAAGCCTCAAGCAGAGATGCCTTTCTAGAAAGGCAATCAAGCCTGCGTGTGCACCAGGGTAATGTTCTCTCTCTGACCTTTTCAAGCTCCCAGGAGAGATGAAAAGAATTGAATCCCTGCTGGGGAAGGGTTTAAATTGACATGACAATTCTGGGATTAAGCAGCTGTCTGCCAGTGTTTTTGGTAACCTAAACTGCATCTTCTTCCTTTCATTTTCCTGTCCTAGGTCCTTTAGGATTGCTGTTAAGAAAATTTTAAATTAGCTTTGTTAAGTCCTTTATAGAAAGCTACTGTTTTTTCAATGTTTGCACTTAAATGGATAAAATCAATCTTGCTGTACAACTAGGACAACTCCAAAGAGAGAGATGGGAAAAGAGTGATTTCTCTGTCTCCTGAGGTGTACAGACCCCAGTGTCCTTTGCTGAGACAGCTAGTGAGGAGGTACCACTCTGCTGGGGAGGAAGATCCCTGCAGAAGGGCTGGGGCAGAGCCAGACACCTGCAAGGAAACTCGGTGCCTGAGCCAGAGCCAGGCTCGTGGTCATGTTGTGCCTTGTCCTCCTTGCGTCTAGTGCTGATATAGCAAGGAAGAGAAGCCCACGTGAATGATGAGCACATGCTGGGTACTGCTTGCAGGTATTACTGTGCTTGCTACAGAATTAGATCTGTCTCCTTGCTGGAGTCTGATTTGCATGTCAGATTGCAGGCTCGATTTCCTTCTTTATTTTAATAGTAGATACACCATAAAGAAGTCTGGTTTAAAATAAAGTTTTCTTTCTTCTTAAGAAATGGTAAGAATCTATGGTTGTATGGTATTCTTTTTTTAATGCTTTTATATAAATGCTTTTACTTTTTACTTATGTGTTGATTCTTTTCCAAGTTTTAAGTATGAAATGCAGTTGATCACCCTTTTCTGAATCACTTTTACATTTTCTGTTGATAAACAAACAACCTCAGAAGGAGACAGCATGGTGTGGTAGCATGTGCAATAGCCATGTACCAGTGCAGATCTACTACCAAGTGCCTTAGTTTCTCCCCCTATTAAATCATAGGTGACTGTAACTCTTACAAAAGTTTGAAAACCTCAAAGTGGTAGAGACAGCAGCTGTAGTAATGGCAGATGGTATGTGGTTTGTCAACACAAGTAACTGGGATACTGAAGGCTGTGTTGCACGTGTTGCCTGGGAAATCTATGTACAGCACAATGGGTTTGTAAAACCCCCTATGCTGACAGAGTGTACCTATGTATATAAGGGTAAAACCAGATTTCCTACCAGCCCTCAGCCAAGAGGGTAACTGGGGCACCAGGGCACATCATGATGAGCAGAGTCACAACCCTATGCAAGCTTGTGTTTCTGGTGTGCAGCTTGGACTGGGGATAGTCCCTTTTATTACAGGCAATTGCTTATGGACTTTTTTTTCTCCATGAATGCTTAATGCAACACATAATTAAACATGGCAGGTGAATGCCAGGTGTGGAATTAAGACCTGAGCTTTACTGACTTTCGTTTTAATGCTGGTATTCCCAGGCACTGGGAAGGTTTGGAAATGCTCTTGGCACAGGCGGCTGAACACCTTGGCTGGCACAGGGAGCAGCTGCCCTGCTGGGAGCCCATGTGCTGTGCTGAGCTAGGACACAGGGCTGGGGTAGTCACTGCCAAAAACTGGCCCCTGCCACAGCATTACCACTCAGGGCAAGGTCTTGATGTTTTATTGTTGAAAATGAAGTTGTAATTTTAATGTTTCCTTTATTTATTTTTTTCTTTGGTCGAACAATCAATCTGTTGCTCTAGGGGACAAATGGGAAAGAGTAGATAAGAGTGGGATGGGATTGCTGCTTGTGGGATAATGCTGATAGATTTGGTTTCCCGTTTTCAAATCTCTGAATATGCAAAGATGTCAGAAATGTCATTAGGAAAGAAAACCAAATAATGTTAAAACAAGTTTGAAATATTAAGCTCTATTTTTATATGTCCATAGCTGTAACCAGTAGTCCCCCTAACCCCAGTAAAGTGAAGGCCACAAAGAGCTGCCTCTCTGATTGCCCATCACAGGCTTCTGTTTCCATCTTAAAATGTTCTGTGCCATTGCTCATCCATACCTAATCAAGTTTATCATGGGATAAAAAGTTGTTTCATTATATTTAAATGCACACTTTTCAAAAATATGTCGTTTGAGAGTAGTGGGTTCTCTTGTAAATATATGAGCTATATAGATTATTAGTCCAGATATTTTTTTAAAATACACTCTTTTTTTCTTAAAAAATATTTTAGAACAACAGGGCTTTCAAAGATTTTTTTCAAATCAGTATTTCTGACTCATTTTGTTTGGCCAGTGAGCTGTAATCAATTATTAACAGTACTTCCAGTGGGTTGCATATTTGGACACAAGTCTTTAGCTCGTCAAAGAGAAAAGAACCAGGGAAAGACATTCTAACAAATTACTATTCCCTGAAAGTAGTGCTTTGCTATAAAAAAAACACACCTTACATTTAAAGCTGATTTGGAGTAGCCCATTTCAGGTCATGACAGTATATCATCAAGGTTTCAGGAGTGCTGAAGTGTATTATTAAAAAAATTGAAATAGTGTTACTATGTTTTGAGGAGCTCAAAATGTCCCATTCTTCCTCCAGCTCTGCTTGGAAATATTTTCTGAAAGCGGGACTTGTCACAGAAGGGAAATTTCAGACCTTGTTTATCTCTAAATTCCACTCATCCTGCATACACAGAATGTCCCATAATCAGATTTATTAGCCATGTAAAATGCTGTATCTTCTAGGTGACTCTTCTGCAGTTGCTTCCTCTAAAGGAACAGTACATTTTCATGTTGCTTTGTTACTGTGATAGTTTTTTCCTAATTATAACTGGTCAGATTCAGATACCTTAATGGCTTTGCAACGATTAAATTTAATCAGAACTGAGCACACTGAGACCATGGTTACAGACTAAGCAGCCAACCCTGCTTCTATGCACTGTGCTCAGAGGACATAAGGATGTTTAAATCAGGGGAATTACCCAAACAGTAAATATGATCCACTGTTTTTACAGACAGACACACAAACTCAAGGGGGTAAATGTAGAGGTCTACATAGCTGTCATTATTTAGGAGTCACAGTTGTTTAAAATTGTAGGTTTTCTATGGCAAACCTCAGCTGTTGCTACAGCTATTATTATTATCATTGCAAATGTTTTACCAAACCAGGCAGTATTTTAGGCTGACAAAAGCTTTCCAAGTCTTTGTTTTCTCATTGCACCTGTATGGTGCCCTCTGCACCTGCTGAGTTGAAATCCTGCTTTTTAAAATCTGCCGTAGTAGGAAACAAAGTCTTTGATAGAGGAAGAGAAGTGCCCTGGAGAGGATGGCAGCACATCTTGAGATTAAATAAACTGGCACCTGCTGAAACTTTAAGGATTCAGCAGGTGTCAGTTGGGTTAACCTTTTGTTAATTCAAAACCCAACCCCAGCAGTGCAGGGTCAGCTGTGGAGAAGAGGCCTGGGCATTGTACTGGTAATTACAGCTCTGAACCCGCTCTGGAATGGGAAAAGTGCAATCATAGCAGGCGAGGTAACTGCAGGTCGCAAGGATGCTGCCTGTGAAGGATGTCCCTGTTCCCTGGGCCCCTCTGCCTCCCACCAGCAGCTCTGCCCAAACCGTGTGCTGGGGCTGTTCTTCATCACTTAACCCCAGGAACAAAGCTTTCAGCAGCTGATCAGTGTTAATCTTGGCAATCTTTAAAACTGTGACCTGCAAGTGGGCTCATCACTGGCATTGTAGCTCCTGACCACGGAGTTCTTGATAAGATGCCCACTGGAACTCTTAATTTTAGGGCACTTAAAGAGAAGAGCTCAAAATATGTACATTGCTAATGAAGGATTGAAGCCCTAATTAACGTTGTTACGCTGATGTGTTTGTCCTCCATTTCCACCCATTTGTCTCTGAACCTTGGCTTCAGAAAAACTGATTTATTCTAGTGCAAATAGACTAAAGTACTGTAAACCTTTGTCTAATCGGTCTCCTGATTGAGGAATTGTTTTTAGTTTTACAGAAATACCAGCTGACACTTTCATTTTCCAAAGCAGTTACATGTAAGTGTGAAAAATCACTCCCTCTTCCCTGCCCTGTTGACGTAAGTTCCTTTACAAAACTCTTATGTTTGGGTAAAAATCTGTTCACATTTTTAAGGGGTTTCCCTTCTTATATTATGAAAGAAGAAAATAATTTAGACTTTTTGTGGTATTTAACTGCAGCAATGTTTTTATATGCAAAATATTAATATAAAATTTTTTACAAAAAAGACTCAACCTCATAATTATTGTTCAATGAAGATGGTAAGTAAAAAGGAATAATTGAACTTAAAAGCTTTATTTTGAAGTTGAAGAAAGAATTATGTTTTATAAATTTGGCTCATGGAAGAGCGCTTTTATATAATTACAAAATGGTTGGTGTGAAAACAACTAGCTGAGGAAACAGCCAATATCACCAATAAGCTGTGTTGGAATAAGTTGTTGAGGTGGTGGAGCATCATTAACAGCCACTAGTGACCAAATACAGCTAAAGGAGATTGCTCATCCAAAAACTTCTACCATCCATTGAAGATGCTCTAGGATAACCAGGATGATGAGTGCATCTGGAGGAATGCAGATCAAACAAATGTTTTTACCACATTTTAAGCATATAAAACTTAAGAAAGGGATGTTGGATTATGCTATCCTTTCTTTTTCTAATATAGAGCAAGTTGTCTTTTTTAAGAGATATTTACTAGCCTGTCACTCTTCCCTTAAGCACATTGTAGTTAAAGTAATTTTTATAAATAATGGAATTGCACATATTGATTACTTTCAAATTGCAGCAGTTTTGCATAATGTGATATTGGCAGCTAAGCTATGATAAAATTTTCCATGTTGAATTCTAGTGAAGTTGATAGAGGCCAGACTTATCCCAAGTGCCAGCATGGCCACCAGGTACTGCTGCCACCCACAGGGAAACCTCACTTGGCCCTTCCAACAGGTCTTTCAGACAGTGTTTGACTTGATACCAAGCACAGCTCCTTTTAAAATTTGGTTTGAAAAGATGGCCCTAATTCTCTAGAACATCCTTGTGTGGCTTGTTAAAAAGCAGAGAGTTTGAGCTGACTACATATATATGAAAAAGAGGTAGACTGTGGAAAATGAGAGGTAGCATTTATTCTTTTTTCCTGAAGGAGACTTCTTCCATCAGCTTATCCTTATCCACACCAACCATTTTATAATTATATAAAACATCAAAATTATGTTTAGGTTGCAATTTATACCTCTGATGGAGAGTGTCAGATAATGTTCTAAACTTGAGCACTGGTCTGATCCACAAGGTATCCTTGAAAGTATTTTTTCCATGTAAATGAAAAAATTGCTTCTCCTTTTCCAGAGCTCTAGTGGAATTAATCCATTGCTACAGGGATTTATTAGGCTGTTAATTAGCTTCTTACAAGTATTGCAATTCATTTACATTTCTGATTGTGACACTTCCTTGTGTGCCTTTTGAACTTTTGTAATTTTATAATTGCTTGGGTAAATAGTTAGGACCAAGAGCCCCACCACATGTTCAATATGCATCCAAATTTTTCCTTCTGCTTATTCTGAGACACAAGCACATCAGTGATACAGGAAAAGGCTGCATATACAGAATATTTTCCTTCCAAGTATGCCAAGGGTAAACATTCCAATAAGAAGAAGAAATTATCTAGGGTGCTTTAATTATGCTTTACCAAAAACAAAAAATCCCCAAAACATAGGGTACATGTGTAAGAAGAGATATAGGCATATGCCAATGCAGACATTGCTGCACAAGGACCTCTGAAATTACAAATCTGAAAACACAATCCTGGAAATATCTCTGCTAACAGTAAAAGAAAGCAAATATTAATACTAAAGAAATATATCAGAGTCATTCAGTGTTTAGTTGTGATTCTTAGCACAAAGCAATTAGCTGTAAATTCTTCATGTAAACAGTTAAACTCTTGCATATTCTCTGCTGGCAAAACTAACTTTTAAGACAAACACGAAAATGGTAATTACATTGCCATTTGGGCACAATTTTCCTATCTTCACAAACTTCCATCACAGCCTTTGCTGCTCTATTAAAAAGTTGAAGAATTGAAAGGACCGTTGTCAGCAGAGAAAAAAAAATGAAAAAAACCCAATAGGATACTTCAAGCAGAAACATGCAATGCAATGCAAGTGCTCCTATCCGTCATATCCATTCAGATCTTGTGGCATGTTCTGTCACCAGTGGCAATCAGGGTCTTGATTACACCATTTAAAATGTCATCTGTCTTCTCTGTTAGTGAATAGTGGAAAGAAATTTTAGCTGTTATTTCTATCAAATTGGACACCTTCTGTATTTTGCACATACTCGCCTTGAATATAACTTTTAAGTAAATTCAGTTGATGTTCGTTTCTAGATGCAGGCACTGTCAACTTGCATTCTTGCAGTTGTTATTTTCATGTAACTTTTAATCAGGAGACTGCGTCAGATTTCCCACCACAATTTAATGCCACTCCTTCTATAATTTTTTAAGTACTCTGCATCTTTTGAAAGAGATTCAAACAGTTTTTTCAGAAGTTGTGTTTAGAGACAATAACTATCTAAATCGTGGTGTGACTGGGTGCAGTTAAAAAAAATCATTGTTGTGAATAAATACCAGTTACTGAGCTGACAGACATACTGTGAAGTGTTTGATGTTGTCCTGTGTTCAGCTAGTTTGGAGTTAATTTTCTTCCTTGTAGCCTGTACAGTGCTGTGTTTTGGATTTAGGATGAAATTAATGTTGACAACACCATGATGTTTTGGTTGTGGCTCAGTAGAACCTTTTTTTTGTTTCTCCTCCCCATCTCGGGAGGGAGTAAGTGAGTTTCTACCTGGTGCTGAATTTCTGGCTGGGGTTAAACATGACAGGTGTTTTTATGTGCTTGGTGTAATTTAGTGTAAAAACAGTACTTCACAATCTACTAATGGAAAATAGTTTCATGATATCTATTAATAAAAATAATATAGCTGAAAAATTTCCCCATTTTTTGGGGAAAAAATGGGCTCATTGTAAAGTGACCCTCTTTTTAAGTGCAGTGTATTTAAGATACCAAAACAATAGCTGAACTGGTTATTGCATATTAACATATGCACAGGAATAGGTTTCACTTGAAAGCACTGATGCTGTAGATCCGTACCAGTGACAATCAGATAGCTGTAGCTATATCAGTGCTCCATGGATTTAGCACTGGGGCTCATGACTGCCTGTGTGCTCTTAGGGCTGCTCCCAAGCTAATTGTGATGAAGGTGCACTCAGAGGCTCCTGGGGTCAGGTTACTTGTAACAAATCTTTCAGGTTCATGTTGGGAGGAGGACATAATTCTGTAGTGATTATTGGGTTAGCATTTTGTCGTGCTAATTGAATTGCTTGTATCTTTATCTTTGGGGTATGAATGAGAACATCAATGACATTCCTTTCTACAGGTCTAGCTGTAGTATGTGAGATCAATCCAAAATTTCTTGCTGAGGTCTTAGTGGCATTCTTCATGTCCTAATGGAGAGAGATTGCACCCTTGATGGTTGTGTCACTGTCACAGATGTGCAAGGTATTGTTGACCTGATCTAGGTTAGACTCTATATCACCTCCAATTGTAATTTATGGTCTACTGGTTTCTGATTTTATGTCACTTTTCTAGTGACTAGTCTAGACTAGTCTGACTTTTCTAGTTAGGCTATTGCTATATATTAGATTTTAAATAATCTTTTTTAAAATAGATTCATATTGAGCTGTCTTTACCAAGCCTCTGCCATCCAGTCTGTTTTACCATGAAACACCTATGCATTGATGCTGGTGATGGTGCTGACTTTTAGGTCTTTCAAAGAAGATTGGTAACCATCCTTATGTTCTGTTAAGCATTTTAAATGTTTGATTAAGTGGGTGCTGATAACCAGAACAAGACAAGTGCAGCATAGTCTGCCAGTAATTCACCAAGACCACTGGGTTATTTGAAGAAATCAATACCTGAATTTATACGGCTGAAGGTTGTGAGAAAAGAGTGAGGTGCCACTGAATACTTGCACAACTGAATAGCAATAAAAATACTAAAACAAAATCAAGACATAAACTAATCTGAGGAATCTTACTTAATACTATGTTGGGCTATCACAACTCAGTCTGTTAACATTGCTTTTATTGATCTATTTAGTATTACAATATTTAGAGACTCCTCTGTGGCAACCTGCAGCATACCTGTATGTTTGCCTATTGCTAGAGTAATTTGCAGTCCTTATTCAGAAGACAGGTAGGTTTAAAGATGTGGAAGAGAGATGAAACTATTTTCTGAGATTTCCAATACAATATTTTCATGAATTCCACACCACCAGCCCTCAACTCATCTTATACTGCCCTGCCACAAACATGCACTAAAAGGCTGTGATTTGCAGACCAGCTGCAGTTCTTGCTGAAGTCAATGAGGGCTGTGGTGGTTTGGCACCACTCAGTTTCATAATCATTCCCAGCACTGAGAAAATAATGTTCAATGGAGAAACTGTAAATTAGAAAAAATCTACAGGTTCTTGCCCTCAATGGAGTTAATGATCCTTCAGTCTAAATACAGTACAGTAAATAAAGAATTGCTCTGCAACTGAGATAAGAGATGGAGCTTACATTAATGTTACTTTGGCTAAAAGACTGAATTCAATGTAAGTATTACCCAGTGATTTGTTAAATAGAGATTCAAAGGCATTCTTTTTATGTAGAAGTCCAGTGTATGTTTTTATCAGCATTCAAACACAGTTCTTAAGCTTTCCTCTGAGAACACCAATTCAAAGGTCTTGCGGTTCAAACTTACTTACATTGAAAAAAAAAAGATTCAACTTGGGCTATCATGTAGTTCAAATCTATTTGGTCCAATCCAGTTTGCTCTGAGTGGATATAAAGAGCAAACCAAGTCACAATAATTGTATAATGTTAAATATCTTAATCATGGCTGTGGCCATGGCATGGCCACAATCATGGCATGCTTATTTACTTTGTGCCTGCAGCTGGTGTTGTGTACCCATGAATACCAGGTAAAACCTATATGTAAATTTTTCACTTTCTAAAGAACTATTTAAATAAATGAATCTGGCCTTAAAAACACCACATTATTTTCCATCTTCAACTTAGGCTGCTAATGAAAGACAACTTTATTTCTTTTTAAAATACAGAAATTGAACTGTCTTTCATCAAACAAAGGGAAACACAAGCTTTATCTTGGAGGATGATACCATTTACCCTCAGACTGGCATTTAAAGAGTGAGAAGATTTCCATGTCACATTTTGCTCATTGTTCTGCTTTTTATGGTAATTCCTCCTGCTTGCAGCTGAGCCTCATGCTGTGCTGTGCTCACCACACACCAGTGTGCCAACCCACACACCAGTGCTGTTTGTCAGGGCTCATTCCCTCCACACATCCCAAACCCTGAGCCCAGGGTCACAGTCCTGAGCCTGGGCTGCAGGGAAGGGGTGTGCACTTGGCCTCTGTAGGAGGCACTGTGGGCATGCAGAACATGGTCTGCTGGTCGTTTGGAGCAATCACAGGATATATATTGCACCTAAATATACCCAAAATTTCTACCCTAGAGAGCTCTGGGGTCCAAAACAGTTCTTCAGGACTGGCTTTATTTCAGCTCTTTTATTGGGAAGAAAACTGAAGGAAATAAATTACTAGCCTTTGACTGAACAAATAATGCTGAAAATAAGAAGAGTTTATAAATCTAGTTATGAATATTATTACTATCATTTTATTTCCATGTGTTATTAAACAGCTGCCAGGTTTCCTGTGTTTGGCTACACTGTGAATAGTGTCTTGCTTTTTGGAGACACGCTGTTTGCAGAGCTATGCTGTTCTCAGGTTAGAACTGAAACTCTGCCACTGACATGAGCTTCAGGATGTATTTATTATTAATACAGAGAATCCAGTAATGTTGTGTGCTTGCTGAATTAAAGGCAAAATCAAAGGCACTTTAGCTGTCAAGACCTTAGTTCAGAGCTCTCAGTTTATCCTGCAGAGGATGACAATGTGTCATTGATTTCTGAAATGGAGCAGGCAGCTACCTTCATTACCAGTCTGGCAACTTGATAGCTGTGCTCAGTGGTAAATCTAGTGCTGGTTCAAACCCCATCTGGTGCTTCCCATGGTAGGCATGCTGTTTTACACTGCTCCATCGCTGGACACTATCCGGGAAAATATATCTGTACTTTCAACCACTTCCCCTTTAAGTGTCCATAAGACACCACAGGAGATATCCTCCTCCTCAAGGGTCAAGAGATGGAGTTCCTGCCCACCTAGGAGGTGGAAGAGTCTCAAAGCTGCTGGAAACACCAGCAAGAGTGCATCAGCAAAAGGGGCCAAGCAGTCAAGCTGGCACATCTGTGTTAGGAAGGGCCTATAGTAGGATTGGCGCCTGTCCTGCATCTCTTCATTCCCTTGCCCTGAACCTCTGCAAGGTAATCAATGTCCAACACCAGGATGTTCTGAATGTGTGTTCTGCCAGTGTTGTGTTCAAATGGCCTGCATCCCTCCTTTATCCTTATGCCAAGAATGTTCTATCAGCTGCTTCAAGGCTTCAGAAATGCTCACAGAAAGTGCTGGACAAGGGGATGTTTGGGCCCAACATGCTTTACCTGGTGCTGATCGAATGGTTGAACAATTATGGATGGTGCACATCCTTTGACAGACCTGAGTTTGAATCCAGACCCATATGTGACCTTAAATGTGACATTTTCTCCCCAGTTCCCATTAGTATTGTCCATCTTATTTTATTAACTGCAGTCAGGATTTACAAAAGGACTTTTCAGGGAAGGCTTCCTTCCAACTCTGTGTGCATCATCTTCTGCATTTTTGTTCATTTGATCTATGCTTATGCTATATTTCATCACAGAAGAATGGGTAATTAAAAACACAATTAATTTCTTGCTAATTGAAAGTTTTCTGAGTAATTCACAAACCTGGATGATTACCAACAGCAGGCAAATATTTAGAACGTGTTAACCAGCATCTAAAAGCATCAGAAATAACCATCTGGATTTTCAAAACTTCTGGTCCATCTGTGTAACACATTGAACATCGCTGACTTCAGTCAGGAAGGGCACGAAGGCCTTCTCCTTAGGAGGAAATGTTGTGTTTAGGAGATGCTCTCTGGGCTTTCCTCTGATTACTTCTCTTGTGGGGTGGAATTCTGCTTTAGATCTACTTTTGAGGAGCTGCATGTGGTGCTCAGCAAAGGCCCTCCCTGCACTGCTGCCAACAGAAGGCAAAGGAGGGAATGTAATAACACCTCAGTCTTCCTCTTGAGAGGGCGTCTTAGGGCCTGGGGAAAAATGAAGCAAGGTGTGGATGTTCACCATCTGGAGACCAGACTCCAGGCTTGCAGAAGGGCTGGATTCCTTCCTTGGCTTTTTTTTTTTTTTTTTTTTTTTGCATGGTTTGGTCATGGCTGAATCAAAGAGGAGCAATGTCAGGAGTGTGGGAAATTTGGAAATGAACTGCTGAGCCTGGAAGAAGCAAGCCAAGAGCTGTCAAAAAGTAGGGAAAGCCTGCCTGGACTGTCTCCAAAGAGATTTGAGACAAAGAGCACCAAAGCCATCTCAGTACATTGCTGGAATGAACTTGCAGCATGACAGAGTGCCCAGGTTAGAGATGCCATCAGGACTCTGTTACAATCCATCTGCAATAAATGGAATGTTTAGTCTAATGCGAGAACATGACGTGTCCTTCTCCAGAAGAATCATTGTCCTTCACCCAGAATTGTGGATGCTGTAAAAAGCTCCAGGAGGTCCAAGCAGGAGTTTCCCATGGGGCAGTAGAGGCAAATGCCATAAGCCTCTGTAACTGGTCCCAGTTACATCATTTCTGCAAGAAAGACATTTATAGGTGACAGCAGATGTTTTTACTTGTCTTATCTCCTCTGAAACTAAGAGAAATATTATGTCTTGTTTGGTGATTTTTGTAGCAAACATTTTCTCTTACCTCTGCATTTCATTTTGCCCACAAGGACAAGGTCTTTTTCATCCTTTGCCAAACGCAAGAAAGGAGAAAATACTTCTCTGCCTCCTTAGCCTTTCTCTCATCTTGATCACTCAAACCTTTGTTATCTTGCCAGACAACTGTACCTGCTCTAGTGCTGCTCTGTCTCACAGGCTGTAGAGGCCAGTGCAGCCTCCTGGGGAAGCCAGCATCTGAAGTTTTGGCTATTGTTTGGATAAAAAATAGAAATATTGTTTGGGTAGAAAATCACCCACCCATGTCTGTGTGTTAGACCTTGGCAGGGTACAGTCAATGGAGAAGCAGCCTATTTGAAATCCTATTTCATTTTGCTTATGGTAAACAAATGAGCCATTCAGAGAGAATGTGATATTAGGAAATTATCCTCTGCTGCATGCCAGCTTCAAACAGACCTCAAACAGCACTGATAAAATCAGGAAATCTTTTTTGCTGTTTCAAAATAAGTAACTGAATTTTACTTTATCCTCTAGGTGATGTGAAATTTCAGTCATACTACAGTGCTTGGAATCTAATATTTGGCTCTTTCACATCACTCATTACCTCACTGAATCCCACGTGCCAGTTTTTTGAAAGGTTTGCTTTTAAGTCTTCCAAGGACAAATATGTCTTTAGCAACATTTAATGACCCAAAATATCCCAGAGAGAAAACACTTGCTGTGCTGCTGGCTCCAGCAGCTGCCCTGCTTCCCTCAGGACTTTAAACCCCAGCAACTTACAGTGGCTGAGATGGGGACAAGCTTTCATAAATCCCCTTTCTATAGTTGTGACTTTGTGACTTGCTGTGTCTCTTTCCTTTTGTTCTTGTTCTTCAAGTGGCTGCAGCCTTTGTTGCCCAAGCATTTTTCAAGGATTTGGGATTATTTTGAGATTTGGCCAGGAAGTCTAAGTAGACAGGTAGCCTTAGGGACAAATTCCAATTGCCCCGCCCCACTGGAATCCCAGACTTAAGGAGGTAAAGTCAGTGGCCTGTCAGTGGAGTATTTAAGGAAAGCCCTCAAAAGCCTGGGAAGGAGAGAACCAGTGGTAGGAAGAGGAGCTGTGGACAGAGTTACAGTGCCTTTGTTCTCTCCTGCCATACAGGGGACTTACCTGCCAAGGCTGAGTGTTTTTTAAAGATAGGTAATGGATGTATAATAGAGAATGTAATGTGGAAAAACAGGTGGTGGCTGAAGGAGGAGGAATAGCTGCTTAGGGTAGGAGCATCAGCTTTCTGTTCCCCATTCACAGAGGTGTGATCTTTCCAGTCTCCTGTTTTCACAAGGCAGGACCGGGCTGGGGAATGCAAACCCAATTATCAGATGATCTAAGTCAGTATTAGACATAAAAATACTTAGACATGTCATAAGGAGGGTCTGGGAGTGGGAATTTGTTTTTTTTCTTTTCAATTTTTAACTCCAATCCTAGACAAACAACAGCACACCAAAATAAAATGCTTCTTTTCTGTATTGATCAAAATGTTTTTCAGATGTAGGCAAGAATTGTTTGCTTCTCCTCAGCAAACAATCATAATCATCTGAAAACACAGTGTTAGCCAAAATGACCCAGTAGGCAACAAAATGCAGCACGGAACAGAGCTGGGCAGTTTCTCAGCTGAATAGCTGGGCAAGACCTCTGAAATAGTCACAGCAAAAGAGCAAGTGACATTGAAATAGCATGTTCAACAGCATTCAGTTTAAATTTTACCTTCTAAAAGATGTATTGAAATCAAAAGCTTGGAATGTGGCTCACCTGATTTTACATTCTGAAACGCTTGTCCCACACTCAGTGCTGGGAATAGGTTTGCTGCTGAGACCATCTCTGCCACTTCTCCATCCACTTTATTGGCCAGTGTTCAAATTTTATTTCTTTAGTTAAATTTTATGGTTAAACATTATGTATGGACACACCTCATTTGATCTGTTATAGCCATGGAGTTTAGCCAATTTATGGCAAAATAGCCCACTCCTGTCACAGAAGGGATGGGACTCACTGAATTAATATAAATTCCTTGAGGCAGTAGCTACATCTGAGCAACACTAAGGGGAACCAATCCTGTTATAGTAACATAGTTCAGAATACTACAAGTTCTGCCCTTTTCAGCATGTTAAAATCCACATATGATGCATCTTAAGGTGAATGGATCTCTTTCTTTGGTGGATAGATCATGGAAATTATTGATGGATCTGCCTAATGTGCTGTTCTCTTGGCAGACAGCCTAGTCTTCAGAGGATAACTGAGAGCTCTCATATGCTGTTAGTGTTCTTTGCAAGGGTTCTCAAATCACATAGAAACCAACTCTTGCTCTGCAGATATATGTAATGGCATTGATCTCAGAGGATGGTGCTCACACCCAGCCAGGAGAAAACTGGGCCCACATTCTTTAAACCCACTGCATGGTGAAGTAAGATCCTGTTCCAGGAGGTGTATTTCATGGGTGCAGAGTGCCAGGACTGGCTGCTCCAGAAGGTGCCTTTCTCTCTGAGATCTATAAGTTTCTGTGCCTATTCTTTAACTACAAAATAAGCATCCTTACCTCCCGCTCTAGTGATGAATTTCTGCTACTAAAGTTGCACCCATGTGAAGCAATGAGGGCTATGCAGACACTGCATTTTCAAAGCATTTAGTACCTTTGCTCTGTGCTCTTCAGCCAAGCAAAAGCTCCTCTCTTTGCATCTTTTT
Source organism: Molothrus ater (assembly GCF_012460135.2). Lineage (NCBI taxonomy): Eukaryota > Metazoa > Chordata > Aves > Passeriformes > Icteridae > Molothrus > Molothrus ater. The sequence continues at coordinate 14,930,748 of NC_050484.2, forward strand.
TTTGCCAGGTTTTATGGGGATATATAAAGTGTGAGTGGCTTGCCAACAGCTAGCAACTGCTTCACATAGATGTGGCAATTGAATACACTCTGGAGGAGCAAGACTATCAGAATAAACCCTTAAAGAACAAAAGCTGCAGGGTGGACAAGCTTCCAGATATCTTTACCAGTACTCAGGTGATCAAAGGATATTCTCCCTGCCAACATGCTGAGTGCACAGGCAGCAGGGACTGCCAGCACTTGCTCCCTAAGTTCCCTTCTTCGGGTCTTGAAAACATCAAAGGCATTAAGAGTGAGTTCATTTAATCTCAGTCCATAACACGATGAGTTTGCAAGTACACTCCTCTCTGTGTGTGCATTTGTGTTCTGGAATATTTTGGGAGCATACCTGTGTTTTGCTTTTTTTGCCTTCATATGTGACCAGAGTATATAGATTATGACTGCTGACTCTTGACTGCATCAGCTCCTGTAGCCACATTTTCACTATATCTGCCTGCTATATTGGGACTTGTTTTCATTTGTAAAAGTATGGTTGTTTCTTCTTCCATGGTCCCTTGCAACCTATCTCTCTTCCTAACCATCCTCCCTCCTACTGTCTGCTGAGCTGGAGCTTGCAGTGCCTGTTGCAGTTCCTGCTTGGTGCAACACGTGGCTCTGCTGTGGAAACTTGGTTTGCATCCTTCCATTTTCACATAATTTCTTTCAGCTCAGTTGTTTCAATTCAGTCAGTGGTCATATGCTCACAATTACCTCAACTAAAAGACATCCATTCTCACTGTGGCTAATGAAACTTGTGACTAGTTGAGATGGTATGATTGTCACTTTTCTCTGGCAAACCTTATTTTTCTGAAAAGTTTGCCACATTATTATCCATTTCTCCTCTGTCATTAATCACAGTGTTCTTCTATTTCATGTGATCAGCCTACAATGCATTTGGGAATCTGTGACAGAACTTTCCTTCATTTTGTGAAGTGTGATCTGTGTAAATTTCAAGAGTATTCCTGACTTTCCTGAAAGCTCCCTATACAGCTGGAATTTATGGATGGGGATATGTTCATGCTTTCTTTTTTCCTTTTACTGTGCTTGGTGTTGCTGTGGATGCCAATCTCCTTCTTGCCCTATCCATCTTCAGACATTTGCCATGGGTGTAGATAATGAAGCTCTCTTTATGATACACACAGCTCCACTGGCTGTTCATATCAGCCTGACCATGGGATGGAGGTGGAACACGTGCTCTGGAGAGGGCACCTTACTGGTGCCCTTTGAGTCAGGTCTGCCACACAGGAATTGCTCTTGTTTCTCCATTGTTTCCCTGATCTTCTTTCCCCATCTTATTTTCCAAGTATTTTCTGTGGGTTTTTTTTGCTTTTAAGTTACACCCGTAATCACGGCATACTGACTGTTCATTTACCAAGCCTAATATACCCTTTCAACTTCAGCAGACATCCTTCCTTCCTGCTTCCTTCCTTCCTGCCTTCTCTCTCTTTCTTCCCCTAGATGCAATGCTCCTTGACTGAGTCACTGTCCTAGTGCTGAATCTAAGAAAACTGTAGTGGCCAGTGAGTCCTCCCTAGAAGGACAGGATTTCATTAAACACTCCAATCTTTTAGGACTGAAGTTCCTAAAAGCAGTATTGGTAAGGTTTTTACCTTTTTTTAAGGATTCTAGAAACCAGCACAGTCCTCTCCAAAATGTATTTTCTCCCTACTTATGCAGGCTTTGAAGGCTACTGCCTATGCTTTTACATTTTAACTTGGAAACCACAGAAAAAAAAGAAATGCTCAAGGCATTCTAGATTTAGATGAGTTTAAGTAAGCACTTAAAAATAATTCTTGGATGCTGCGCTTCACCCCACTATCACTGATTTTGTACTAGAAGTTCTCTTGAGGAGGGTACAAATTTTGTTTAAAGACCAAATGCAGATAAGAGAACAAGCCAGATAAGGGCTGCAGCAGGTGTTCTTGTTTGGTTTGGTTTCTCCCTGGTAGAAATCAATATTTCTTTAACAGATATTTGCCTTTCAATGCTGCTTTTTTCCTCATCTCATTCCCAGACACTTCTGTACCTGTGGCATCTTATTGAGGCTTTGATTCAGCTCACACTGCTGAGAGTAGATGTTGAGAGCATGGCCTTGGGTGCTGCCTTTTTAGTGCTGAGATTTTTGAACAATCATTCACTGTGTCTATAAGAAAAGTGCCAAAGCCTTCAATGGAGGGAAAGCAAAGCAGCTAAGATGCAACAAGCAGTTCTATGAAGGTGAAACATTGAAGGGCTTTCACCTTAAACTTGGCCTTAGTTCAGTAAGTTCCAGGAAAGTGGTGCTTTTAGGGTTGTTTTGACATTTTTTGTCATCAAGTGAAAAGATGTCACATAAGCTGTCTCAGTAAAATTACACACCTTTTACAGCTGTATTGCCATTATTCTTTTATATATAAATCATGATGTTTTCTGGTTTTTTTCTGCTTATCCCATTAAAGTAAAAAAATGTGCCTTTTATGAAGCTTTTTACTGGCCTATTAATATTCTATTAGTAGAATATTCTGCTTCTATTCTGTTTGGCCTTTCTCCTTCTTAACAGACAGCAAAGCCTCCACCTCAATTCTTAATAAACTGGTTCATTAACTTGGTGCAGTATTTTGCTCATTTAGTCTATATCATGTCACCTTTCATGGCAGCTAATCTCAGTTTGGAAATTCAATCCCATGTGTGGGTTTAGTGTGAGATGCTTTGAGAGTTGTTTTAAAGTTGTTTGGGGAATTCACAGCATCATTTTCTCAACAGGCACCAGTGCCATCTCTGAGCTCAGCAAGAGTGCACTACACATTAAGTTCCTCATTTTCTCTGGGGGAGGGAACTCAGAAAATCCTTATTCTGCAAATTATAGTTAATATTCTAGTATAAAAGTAAAATGATAGTTAATATATCATGTACACATTAACTTTTAAGGGATATATTCTCCATTCATTTCATGTGTGATTACTCCTCTTTGACATTAATTGGAATTCTGTGTAAAGACTGAAGAGAGACCGTCAGAGGTAATGTAAATTGAAACAGGTCTCTGATACAATACAGCTTTTAAAGAAAGAGTCATTCAAGTAACACTGCTGCAGTATTCAGCTGTTCTCTGTCACTAACAATTAAAGGATCCTCCAGACTGTTAATAATTCTGTAGTAGATGGTACAATCTATTGCTGCTACATCAAGGTGTTAAATAAATATTATGAGGTAAGGGTCCTCTGTAGCAAATATTTGAAATTGGTTACATAACACAGACTGAGCCCTGTTACAGACTCACAGCTCACCACAGTGAACTGAGAAGGGATAGCTTCAGTGTAGTTTACAGCACCCATAAAAAGTGACTGGAAAATTGATAAGAAAGATGTTAGTTTTCTGACTAGTACATCTTAGTCAGCTGAGCTGGAGACAAATCACAAGAACAGCAAGGTCTGACTGCTTCCTTATGCAACTGGCAGGAAAAAAATCCCTCTTTCTGTTGGCAGGCAGCTCGCTGCTCTGTCGCTGCAGCTCCGCTGGGAAAGGCAGCAGAGGGGATCTGGGAGCACAGCTCTGTCCTTGTCACCCCTGTCCTTGTCACCCCTGCTGCCAGCACAGCCCCGACCCCAGACCTGCCTGTGGGGCTGCACAGCCACGGGCCAGAGTGAAGCCTCCCTCACAGTAAGGCTTTCCCAGAACTACCTCTAGGGAAAAAAAAAACATTTATATTGTATTCTATTCTCTCCATCTAAGTCCTTCCTTTACAATGGTGCCTATAGCAGTTATTGCCTTTAAGGAGTTTTCCTGAATGGGATCACTGCTGATATCATTTACCATGCAGCCACACCAGAGAGAAGAGCATGGAGTTAAGAAGGGCACAGGGGATGCACAAGTTGGCATTACTGCTGACAGAAATACTCATTTTTCCCAGCTTTGATAAACTTTGCTCCTTGAAAGCATTCCTTCCAAACTTACTGCTTCTGTAGGACCTTGGGTGCCAGTGGTCCTTCGTTACAAAGTGCAAACAGTGCAAAGCCAGCCATAGACACCTTCAAAGAGAGAAATACAGGACCTGGCACTTCTGCTATGCTCTTTTGTTCTATTGAGTTAATTCTCTCAGTGATCACTCTTCACTTTCTTTCTACCTGACGAAAATGCACCCATAGAAGTTAACTCCAGTTTCCTAAGGACACACATAGGCAGACCAGGATTTATTTGGACTAAACATTTATTTCCTTTTTAAATGGAGTTAATTGCTAATTTTCTTGACCTAATTAATGGTAGTGAATGCAAATTTGCACTCTCCCAAAAAATTTATTCCAGGAAACAAACAGCTCTTTCTAGTCTCTGCTTGTTCTAGAACCAGCCAGGTTGAGGCACAGGCATCTGTGTCTCAAAAGAAATTATTGCAAAGGGGGTAGATTTGCTTTTGTCAGTTTCATGTTAATTGAAAACCAATTAAATAAACGTAAAAGACAACCAAAGCATCTGGTTTTCACTGAAAGATGAGAAGCACATTTGAAACAGAATGTTTGCACATGCTGGAAAGCCTCAGTCAAATGTCAGTGTGAGGAGGTGGTGGGACAGGAGGGAGGGTCTGTGGTGTGCTGCACTTTGAAGTGTTTGCTGCAATCTGATTGGGACTTATTTGGACTATGACAGTGGGTTTTTTGCTGTACAGAAGTAAGAAATTTAGTATTTTCTGGGTTCATTTTAAAAAGGAAAAAAAAAAGCATACTTAGTTCTGCTATTAGAATATAGTGTGGTTTGAGGTTTTTACAGCACAATTGGATCAGATTGCTGTAGCATTTAATACCTCAGTTCATAGTAAGGCTGTGATGAAGAGCTATGGTTTCCAGTCTAGAATAAAGAAACTTTGTATTTTTAGTTGCTGTGGAATAGCACTGCAGGGGCAGAAGCAAAGGGAGATAAATGTTTCTGCTGTTTTGCAGGTGAGCATAACTAATAAACCCGTAAGTGGAGAGATTTATTTTTATTTTCAAATTTTAATGATTTCTGAATGACCAAGTTGATTTTCTTAACTATATGAAAATGTGGGGAGGAGAAGGGAAGAGGTTCTTTGCAGCAGGACTACCAAGTTCAGCCACAGTATTGCTGATGTGAAGATCAGAGGAAATAAATCTGGGGCAGGTAAACAGACTCCCTGATAAGAAAGAGAAACAATCTGTATTGCTCTGTGGGCTCTGAAGATAAGTACAAAGGAAAAGATGGGGGAATATTTTCTTGGGTTTTGTCTGAGTTGAGAGGAGAGCAGCTACAAATCTGAATACTTTTTCCCCCACTTTAAATTCTCACATTCCTTTCCTCCTTTCAAAATGTCATCTCATTTCTACTTTTTGTTTCCTCCTTAGCTGTGCTTCAAAAATGCTGTGAGTAGCCTCATACCCTAAATTTTATCACTGAATTGAACAAATTTACCATACTGATTCCACAAGAATATTTAAGTTTCTGAGAAAAATCACAGAAACCTTTGTGAAGGGCAATGTGTGTATGTTATGTGTTAAATTACAAACCCTCAGCACATAAACCTTAGAGTTCTGGGAAATGGTGTGTTTAAGTCCTGGAATGTCCCCTGGAGAGGCAGAGAGAGTACCACTGCCTGGGCATGTGCCAGAGCCCTCCAAAATCCAGCCCAGGCCCTGCAGACTGAAAGTGAGAGCATGCTAGTGGCATCTAGTTAAGATGTACCCACACCTATTCCAAAAGCTAGAGTTAAGGGAAGTCTTATACTGAATACAACTGAGTCTGTGGAAAAAAATTGCTGGAGTTGCTGTTTTTTCATCACAAAAGCCTCAAATGGTACCAGTGCCTTGCTGAAGTTTAATATGTAGGCATTTGATGTGAAAGCAAAAGTATATCCTCTTACACAAATGTGGTCATTTATACAGTGCTTAAATGACTGTAGGCTAGGGAATAGTACTTTAAATTGGAGGGGGAAGCTTTACACCTGTTGTGCTAGAACTTTATTCTTTCTGAATTACATTCTGAATTCTTTCTGGGAATGCTGGTTTTTAAAACGTATGTTTATTTTTAAGAAGCTTACACTGAATAATAATCGTTTTGACAACCCTATTGTTCAGTATTCACTGAATAACTCCTAATATGTCTCTCTGAGGGTTTTTGTGCTTGTGCTTTGTCTTGGAATACATTGCTGTTTTGTCAGCACCCTAATATCCATGCAAAACCCTCAGTATGTGAAGCTGCAAGAGCGCAAATTGTGTATTTTTGAAGACTTGCTGAATCTCAGGTCCTTATTTTGGGCTTCCTGTGGCATTATTCTCCTCTTATCATAATTCCTGCTAGTTTTACATGCTGCCTCTGCATTTTAAGCCTAGTGAAAAGGATGTAACATTGTGCATTGCTCCTTTCTTAGCCAGTATAAAGAATTGGGCAAGTACAAAAATCTTTGATGTGGTTTTGTTTTGGGTTTTTTTTTTTCTGAGTGTATTTCTGGCAGATTGGGAGTGCAAAGAAGCTTGGCTTTGGCAGGCTTTTCAGCTGAAATGTAGCTTCATCTGAATTTGGATTCCCCCAGCCTGGTAGATCGTATTCTCATAAGGTGATTCAGAAAGGGTACTCTGGGGTATGCATGCTCTGAGTGTGCATATTTGTCTTCCTTCACTGCTATTTGTATAGCGTCTTTCAAATTTTTGCCAGGATGACAGTGTTTGCATATGGCCTACTTTGGTTATTATTAGATTCTTCCTGTTTCCCATAATTGACTCTTTTCTGGGATGCCATGTAAGATGCCTGAGGTCTTCTATATGTGTCATTTCAATATTTGATCTCTTCCATTAGTTTGTCTGCATGCCCTGTTCTGCTCTAGAGCAATAACCTCAAATGTTTTCAAGCCCTGTAGCATTCTGTAAATCTGCTGAAAGACCAGTAGTACATAGTGGGGAGCTAACTGGGAAATGTCACCTGGGTACAGCAGTGCTAAAGTCAAAAGCGTCTTGCAAAGGGCTAAGGCCACCCTGCCATGGGGTGATGGTGGGAGAAGATCACACTCTGCAGCTATTTTGTCAACTGGGACAATCGATGAAGCATCAATGTTTTGACCAGTGTTGTCAGGTTTTTCTTCTAATGTAGCTATGATCTTATTATCAGAAAAAATCTGCTATATCCTTGCCATATTTTAAGGTCTCTTTTGAACGTTGTTTTGTACTATTAAGTAAATTTCTTCCTCATCCAGACCTTTGGACCAAAGTAAAATGTGAGGAATCATTTAACTTTTATAGAAGTGCTTGAGGAATTGGGATGGGAATCCAATATCAGCAGTGTGTCAACATGGAGATATTTTTGGAATTTGGGGAAAAGGTGGGTGGTGGAGGAGAGAGCAAGAACTCAGGTTATTGATTTCCTAATTATGAGCAGTTCATGTCAGACACTAAAATCAATAAGCTGTTCACTCACATTTCTGCATGACTGGAGCACACTATGAGTTATCATGGTGTATATTTTTATTTAAACAGCTGCGTACGTGACCTTACCTAAGGTCACAGCCAGTGAGCTATAGCATGTTGCAAGTGAAATTTCAGTGGGATATCTGCTAGCTAGTGAAATTATACTCTCACATGACTAAGCAACTTAAGGTAAGTGTTGTAGCCAAGAATCAAAATTCTTCACACTGTAAAAATATTTCTCTGACTTCATTCAAACATCTAACTATTTGACTGGATCATAGCCAGAAGCTGACTGAACAAACTTGTGCTTGTATAGGCTGGAAGCAGTGAATGTGTCGTTTTGAGAACATATCTAATTCTACTCTTTAAATACAGGTGGTTGGACTCTGTCTCTTATTTTTTTAATCAAAGTCATGGAACAGCATTCAACAACTGAGAGGCAAAAGCATAAAACACAACATGTATTCTGGAATGCATTTTTATGGGGGGAAAAAACCCCAAAACACAAACCAAAAGACCTCACCTCTTCAGTGGGCTCGTGTTCATTCACTAGTTTATGAATAATTAAAGATGTCTATGAATGTTGTACCCTTCCTTCCTCTGCTGGATATCAAATACACATTATATTCACAGGGAACTGAAGCTTTACAAATTCTAGTGTATCAGTCAGGTGCCAGATAGTTTTGTGCTTGACAAGCCAATATTTTATTGTGGTGTGGATTTTTTTCTCTCTTTTCTTTTTTTCTTTTTAATTGCTTATTAAAAATTTTTGCAAACAAGAACAGGAGGGACACTAACAGTATTCAAAATAGGAATTATCTTATTAATCTAAAAACTCAACACTAAAAATATCTGAGCTACCTCTTTCAAATTTACTAGCAATATCCTGCTTGGCAATGGTACAGGTGGTGACACATCAGTTTAATCTCAGACATTAGAGTTAAAAACCTGCTTCAGTTCAGATAATGGCATTAAAATGTTGCTGTTCCTAGGCTAATAAATCCTGTGTCCTCTGGCTCCTATGATGAGGGGTAAGACTTAAGCCTATTCTTTTCATTAGGACTTTGCAGGATTAAGGACTATAGTTACTTCAGAAATGGTATGCAATCCTGTGGCTTTCATGTGCTTTTTCCCCAGTGATTTTTCCCCAAGCAAGGCACTCTGTTTTTAATCACTAGTTTGCAAGCATGACATTATCTTATTAGGTATCTGGTCAAGGTCCATAAGTAACCTGTCTCTGTCCAGATATGTCTATGAGAAGCAAAACATGGATTTCATAGCTCCTTTTCTTCTAATTTTTCTAAATTCTTCTAATTTTCCTCTAATTCCACTTTCTAAAGTTCATCCAGGTACCCAGTGTCTGGTGGGATTAAGGATATAATGTTACATATTTTATAGAAACAATTCAGAAACCCAAAAAAAAGACATCAAATGCTATTTCATATGAGTGGGATGTCCTGTCCAGACTTTGCCTTCTGCCTCAGAGCAACGTGGATGTCTTCTATGTACTGTATCTCAATGCCAGCCCTGCAGAGAGGTCACTGCCACCCTAGGATATCTCAAATGTCACTAGACAAACACAGCTGAGCAACAGAATCTCACCTTCTCTATCTAGAATATAAATATTTCATTTCAGCAGTTCAAATTGGTGTGATATTGTCACTGAGATGTTACATGTTTAACAAAAGTAGTTTCAAAGCTGCTGGCATGTCTGATGGAAATCTCTAAGCCAATCTTTTAAATTGTTGTTCTTTGCGTTTGGGTTTTTTTTGCAACCCAGAACTGAAAAGGTAATTACTTAGCAAATTGCTTCAGAAACCAAAATTAAATTGTTATGAAGCAATTAAATGCCTAAAGCAAAATGGCAGTTATTTGGAAACCAAATTAATTTTTGTACTATTAATGAGATATTGTATTGTGCACCACAGAATTTTTATGTCATTGCAATGAATTTCAACTGGAGCTTGTGGGATGTGACAATTAACACCAAACCCACTTTTGACCTGTAATGGAATATCTTAGTTTAAAGGTCTGACAGTCAAAAAAGCTGTCATATCCAGAACTTCAATAATAAGTTAGAATGGTCACACAAAATACCTTGAACTGAAAAGCCATGCTCTTCAAGTTTATTTAAAACAATCAACTTCAGTTACTGATTTTCATGTTGTGTTTTATGTTCCTTACATAAGGGAAGGGAAACAAAATTGCTGTCTTCTGTCAAACACCTCAGAGGATACCACTTGTGTAATGCACTGCAAAGTTTTAAGTCAGTGCAATACAATAGACGTAAAGCAGAAAAGTGAGGTTTCATATAAGAAAAGGGTGGGGGAGTTGTTTGTTTGCTTTATTAGATAAACTTCTTAAAAATAATGAATCCATAATCTGAAATCTTTTGAGGAAAAAGCTTATCCTCTGTAGAAATGATTGATTAATCAAAAGCAGTTCTCCTTTGGAAAAACATTCCAGAAAAACTTGCAATTATTTCCATTAGGGGATGCTTTTTTAGTATATTTTCTGTGCCATATTGCTCTGCTAACTTCAACACCCAATTCTGTTGCAATAAGGTACAATAAATTACAGTTGGAGAGGTATCTTCAAAGCAAATGTTCCTCCCAAGTTAAAGAGTCAAACATCTACACTGCAACTGCAGTAGATTGAGGTTTCTTGTTTTTTACTGCACCTTCAATATAAACTACAGGCTTCTTCAAAAGAAGGCAGGGAAAGCTCTTTCATCCTTGCACATTCATCTTTTGGAAATGTGCTCCACAGAGAAGTGTTTGTAAAAATTAAAAATTATATTAGAATTCTATGTGGTAGCACATAATCACCAAAAATAAAATATGCCCCTATTTAAGATAAGGAGAATGTTCCCATTTAACTCCATGAAGCCAAAACTAGGGTGCCAGACTGCTGCTTTTTATTAAATGAAGTCTGGAGTTTGTTTCACATTGTTCAGAACCAATCCCTAACCAAATCTCTGATCTGATACATGTTACTGGCAAGAAAGAAGTAAAAAGAAAAAAAGAAAATATTTAATTTCGTTAAAGTTAGCATGCCAACAAATACAAAACAATTTTCTTTGTGGTGCTTTTTCTGTTGTGACATTGAAATTCAAAACCATATTTCATATCACTTACCACAGTGTTTCTCCACTAACAATTAAAGGCTTCTATAAAGTCAAATAAATCTACCAAAATTTTGGAGTCTACTCTGAAATTTTCAGCCTTTTCCATAATTTTTTTAATGGATACATAAATAGACATGTCAAATGTTCTTGTAATGGTTACAAATACCCTCAGCCGAGTCCAAAGGTTATTTTGTGTCTGTAAGTGGCTCCTGCTGATGTCAGGGGCCCTGGACCTGCTCTGTTCCTCTAACCTGACAAAGCACTTAAGCCAGTGCTTCACTTCAAGCACAGAAATAGATGACTGGCATCAGAAGGCTAACCTTGTGTGTAAATAATATCTAGGTTATCTATCAGCTCTTTACAGGAAAAGAATGAGCTTCAAATTGTGCTTAGGCTTCCATAGCTTCAGGGGTAAAAGTCACGTGAATCAATAAGACCCAGTGCATGGCAGAAAAGGGTGAAATGCTCAGATAAAGAAAATTTCAGTTTCAGCACACAAAACTTATTGCAACTTTGACCTTGTAAAATGCTACCAACAGAACAGATACTGCTGGAAATATTGCAGGTGTCAGGTGTCATCATAGACAATAAATTCAGGAAATAGTTGATGGCTTGATTTTGGTTTTGATGCGGGGGGGGGGGTTAACTTGCAGGTTTTTTCTCAGCTACATTATCAACTAGGCTGATGTGACCAAACTCAGCCATCAGAGAATTGTTCAAAATTTGTCATGACAAAGTACTGTATAGATTCTGGATTTTAGCAAGCAGCACAAAGAGAAACATGCTTAGCAAACCCAACATAACCAGGAAGAAACCAGGCAGATGAAGAGGGGTGAGGTGTGGACTCCAGTAAATCCAACAGTTGAAAGGACTGTGTCGATGCTGGGCAGCAAGTCATTGATAAAAGCTGGTTTGAGAGCTATTGTAATCCAGTAGGGATAGGTGGGAAAAATGCAGTACAGGCAGCCAAGCAGATCTCTGCCCAGAAGGCCCTCAAATGAGAGGTGACAATGTTAATGGAAATGGACAGATCTGATTCTTCTTTAGGTCATCTGTGTCCTCAGCAATTCCAGTCACTTCCACTTTCCTTCACTAGGATTTAGCATCATTTTCCAGCAGCCTGAGTTAGCTTTCAGCCCAGTGTAAGGAGCCTTGCAGAGCTTTAGCTGGATCTGCACAACCCCATTCTCTTCACTGTAACTCAGCAAAAAGGTTTCATTGTAATTGGTGAGTTTGTACAAATTTGTTTGGGTTTTTTTCCTAAACAAGCTAAATATCTTTCCATAATTTCAAAATTAAATATCTGTTAGATTTTAGCTGTTTGGCATATTTCTCTTGTAAACTCAAACTCAATCATAAAAAGATGGTGAATTCTTAACACAGTAAGAGTTTGCCCAGAAAAATCCATACTGAAGAATGACAGCAAAGAGAGTCCTATAAGTAGTATGACTTTGCCATGTACTCAAGTATTTTTGGAGCCCAGACAGTACATTAAGAAGTGACAGATTCATGTAGTTTAGCTGGTGATTTATAAAGTTTGCTAGCTGATTTAATAGGGTGCTAGAAAGCGTTGTTGTTCAACCAAGTAAAGAGAATCATAAAATGGTAATGAATGTTATGACAGTTCATGAATATTTCATTTGGGGTCTCTTTCAGATGCCTGTTAGTTTATCTCAAGATCTAGGAGTATATTGCATATAAATCTGATAGAGAGTAGAGTTGCACAGTATGCCAAGAGACAGGCAGGAGAGGTTTGGTGAGAGCAGCGTGTGTTTGAACAAGTGTCTCCAAAGCACAGTATGGCAGTTAAGTCTCTACAAAGTGGTCAGGAAATATAAAGTATCCAGGGTATCAGGCAGGGCTCTCATATTTCCTGTCTGTGCATTTAGGAGCATCTGGCAGTGCCTTTCAAGCTCACCATCCTTACCCGTGACTTCTGAGAGTATGGGTTGGCTGTAAACTCACAGGAAAGCTTTTGTTGAAAAGGCCAAAGGGATTCCAGTCTCATTAAGTGTTTCTTAAAAGCAACTTACAATGTGGACAGACATCTTTAGTAACATAAATATGTAAAAAAGCTCCAGCTTTTCACCTTTAACATCCCGAAGTCCAGAATGAAATCTTTACGCTACTTTAAGTCCTGAACAGGTCTATTTACCCTGTAGTCAATTATGCATTCCATCATTAATTTTGTAATAGGTCTTGAATACTTTAAATCATTTGTATGATCCAAAGCCAAAGATTAAGGGGAAAAAAAAAGAACTTTTTTTTTCCAGATAAGCTGTATTTCAGTGTCTTTTGATCCACACAAAGCAAGATGGCATCATCACAACAGTGCTGTCTACCATAAGGTGGAAATTCTCATATTTTCATTTCCTTGGCTATTTCTTAGAGATAGATCCCCTTAAAACAACGGGCTTCTAACTTCATGCATTCTGAAGGTTTGCACCAAATGAAGCAATGAAAGAACAACACGTGAGGACAGGTCAATGACAGCACTATGCCAGAAGTTCTGTTTAATGGGAATTACATGCTCAGAAGGGATCAAAACAAATATGAAGGTCTTGAAGCGGCTTACACAGTTGGTTTGTAAATTTTCTGTCAGTGTTTGCATATAAAACCAGACTGAATCCCATCCCACAGACTGAAAGCTATGGGGTGAAGGGTTTTGATTTAGCTAATAAATCCTTTCAGTGGTAACCTGTGGAATCCAGTATTCAGCTTCAGTTTTGTGTCTGTGGGAAAGACAAATTTGTGCTGAGGAGGAAAAGGCTCTATGTACAATGACTTCAAAGGAACATGTTAGGACAGATTCTCTGCCACTGCCTGTGTTGGGGCTCAGCTTTGTACCAGTTGACATCATCTGAAAGACAAGGCAGGAAGGGCATGGCATGAAAGCTGTGAAGCCTTGCAGTTTGTTTAAATCATGTTTAATTAAATTTGTGAGGGGCCTCAATTCAGGATTAAAATCTCTGTAGCATAAATCATTATTTACTTTCAGTAGAAAAAAACTAGAAGTTCATAAACAAGTTTGGTTTTACCCATGAATTTGGTGCTGGAAAACAAACAAAAATATGTGACCTCCTTAGTTTATCACATTTCATTATAACCAGCATAGGCAACTGTGGTGCAGCCTCATATACCTAAACCCAAATAATTTTTTTTTTCTATTATTATTGCATCTTGAACAGTAAAGTATGCTGAGAAAACAATGCTCACAAATTTTTCTGTGACTTTTTCGGGAGAAGTCACCCAGATGGACAAAGAAATTGGAAAACACTTATGAAAAATTGCTTGTTAAGTTCTAGTTTGTGTCAAGGGCTGTTCTGCGAACTGGAAGGAGAGAAAGATATGCTGTCCTAGCAGATTTGACTTATGTTTACAGTAATTTGTTTGGCCACTGTTTATTACTTAATAATCAATCTTTATTATTACATTAATTCTAATTGGGATACGTGAAATATGCAGTGCATTGACCACATGACATCAGTTTACTTGCTGAATAATTTAAGCTGTTTCCTTCTAATGCCTTAGGCTGCAATATCATTACTTTTTGGCTGTCCTAATATTCAAGTTCTATTGATGTTATTTCACTTGTTATTACCTTCTTGACATAAAATTGTTTTTCAAATATGGAAATCTTGCTCAAATACTTCTACATGACAGAATCCTGCATTAGTCTATAATGTATCATAATAACAAAAGAGTGCAACATAAAGCACTTGATTTTTTTTCTAACCTGTTCCAGCCTTCACAGTAAGGGGACAAGAGATGCCAGGAGGAGAATTTTGGTCTGCATATTTTCATATATTCTTATCCATTTTTACTGAAGGCAGGGAATAATCTTTCTGATAATACAGAGGCAACAAATGCACAAGCAGTAAATGGACAGGGTGATTTATCCCACTTCACACTGCTTTATAAGCAGTATGTATCACTCCTGTAAGTCATCTTCTGCTTAAAGAATTGTAAGAAATATATCTCCCTATTACTTTTATTGATAAAATAGACAAACCACCTTAATTCATTCTTCATCCAGAGCCTTTTATCACAGCATGGTTGTGATTAGGATTCTGATCACCGTGTGCCACTCTGAGATTGAGAGGCTCTATCTACTCATCTATTATTCTTCACGAAGCAAAGCTCCAGTGTACCATCTGTTTTCTTACTGAATCTTGCATGTAGCTGCAAAGAGCTGGTCACCAGAGATTAAGTCTGGCAAGCAAGCTCTTGGTTTGCATGGGGATAGCTAAGCACTCACTGCTATTGGCCTCTTGAAGTTTCAGATGAAATACATTACTGTTCTCTGCTGTATTTCAATTCTTATTTTATCTGGTATTTATTTATGTATGACTTTTATTTAATATTTATCTGATCATAATTGATTTTGTATTTTTCTTGGGTTTTTTCCCAACAAAAAATTACTTGGAAAAAGCCCCAAGGAGCCATAAATAACCATGCTATAGAGCTTTAATTGAGGAGAGGTCTGTCTTGCATTTTATAAGATCTGGATTAACAAAGGCTGTTTTATGCTGGTGGCGCCTGCCTCTTTTGACACAAGGAGCAGAAATGGTTCCTGGTATGAACATGTTCAGATAAAACAAAGTACCAGTAGCCTGCTGGACATACCTGAATATCATCATCCTATGATTGCTTTTCTTCACCAGGCTGTATAGACACCTGTGCTTTATTTTAGGAATGTAGGATTAAGAGGAAGCAGCTGAATCCCCAGTAATGCAAGTTTACATTGGGCTGTACACAGTTAAGGGACAAGGGGCTGAGCACTGTGTAGGGCTGGGATGTGTCTGTTTGCAGAGCCCCCCAACATGCCTGCTCTGTGTCTTCTGCTGAACAGAGGTTTTGCTCTACCAGCTCACTGCCATTGAGCTTTCCCCACCTTCCTTGAGGCTTCCTTCCTTTAAGCTACACAATTCTATTGGAGCTTCACAACCTGGAGTATTTTATAATAGTCTGTGCTATTCCCCAAAGTGCAATAAAAAGTAGCTTTTGAGGCTCCTCTTTTTGATCCATTATTTAGAGCCTAATTTGTGCTGTCTGCAATCCCCACATCAGTGCCAGTGGTCCTGCAATTCTGCAAATTCCCTTCAGGACTAGACTAAAATCATAAATCATTTTGTAGGAGGTATTTAGATATCATCATAGAACAATTTTTTTCAATCTGCTTCTCTTACCATGGATTTGATTTTCATGGCAGAGAAGGGCTGTCTGAGGAAACAACTCTATTTCTTACTGACTCTAAGCTTCCAGATTAAATTTTTACTTGGCAACAAAACTTCCTTTCCCAAGATGATGGTTAGACTGTATTGGTCCTGGGCTCTACTCAAGGAAACATTTGTGTTTGTACAAAACCTGGCTCTTTTCCTCACATGCTCAGTAGGACACTGGGAACTGAGCCATACAGAGTCAGCAAGACCTGGGCAGGTCCTACATCAAGCAATGCAGGTTATTAGACTATGTCACTAGCAGCAAGTGAGTTTATTTTTGCTTCATTCCTGTAAATGATAGCTTTATTATATGTGCATACTTGAGCAATCCATCTTTTTTTTTTCCTTTGTTTTTTTTTTTTAGTCTCCTTCTCCAGCAGGAGTAAAACCATTCTCCCCTTTAAATATGCCAAGGCCTTTTTTCACTGGGATTTAATTCATTTTGTGATACCCAATCCAATGTTTTGCCTGACACAGCAGGCCAGTGAAGCCACATGGCAGTGTGATACTGCATCATGATTCATTCACAGGCTGTGGCTGCACACACCAATTGACAAAACTCGTCAGTGACAGAGTCTTTAACCCCAGCACCTCACAGTCTAAGTGCCAATGGTGCTGCGTGGTGCTCATCCACCGAGACATGGGCATGCTGCTAGCAAGACTTGAGCAGAAGTTCTGTGGGCTTCATCTCTGCATCACCAAGGAATTTTGTGTGAGCTTTAAAGCAGCCTAGAAGGCAAAATTGTTGAGTGAGAGGGTGAGGATGCATATGAGAGTGTAACTTACACAAGAGGCTGCATAATTCCCCTTCCTACTGGGTGATGGGCTTATGCTGGGGGCTCCAAAGGCACATGGAGGTTTAATCCCTACTTCAAAGACTGCAGGCATGTCTTAGATTAAGTAGTCCTTGAACAGTTCATCCAGAATGCTGCTCAAAGGAACACCCCAGAGATATTAGGTGTAATGCTGTATTACCTTGTTACGCTACATAGTCCCTTTCTGAAATACCTTTGTTTTTCCCTTCCCTGGCCTGTTCTTTTCTTTTCTTCATTTTTTGTTTTCATTAATTTTGATCTTGAGTAGCTCCAGGAAGAGAGGTACAAGATTGCTGAAAACATCCAGAAGAAGTTTTCTTTAAGTTTTCAAGTAGGAACTAAGAATCCCATTGTGTGCCTTATATAAACAGCTGGATGGAACAAAACCTTTCAAAGACAGCAACGTCTGAAAACTAAAAATGGCTTGTCAGAAATTAGTCAACAAAAAAGTGAAATTTATTCATCCATTGCTCTGGGAGCTATATAAATTGGTAAAAGTACAGCAGTTTACTCTCATCTATGACTCTTACCCATGATGCTGTGAACCAGTGATCAAAAAGAGCAGCTAGAAGTTATTCAAGGTAAGACTAGAAGTTGTTCATGATATCTAGAGGGACAGATCCTTTCTTCTCTGACCTATGGTCTCCAAAGCACAACAGCCCCAGAGACATGAGCTTCTGTTTCTCACAGTGCTGGTTGCTCTTCTTTGTGGGTGTTTCATTTTGTCATCCCTCCAAAAGAGTTGTTAATCATCAACACCAGCTGAAAAAGCCCAGCATGATCTTATGGAACAGGCTAAAACAATCACTAACAGGGGTGGTCTGCCACAGAAATCATCACTCGTATTTTTACTCAGAACCTCAAACCCTGGGGTATCATGGCTTGGCAAGGCCATGTTAGAATTTTGAACCCATTTATGCTGCTGCAATGATGCCCATCACAGTGTGGTAGTTGAGCAATGCTTCCCCTGTGACTGGGTGCACTGTCCCAGCCTTCAGGCTGGCAGGGGCTGTATGCAAGGGAGTTTGTCATCTGAATTTCTGCAACCTTCCCCCTACCCCATTCACCCACATCTGAGTTCTGTCTACACTGTTGTTTGTTTGTTTGTCTGGGGGGGTTTTAATAACTACTCTTCCATTATCAAAATTGTTGTTGCAAAATGTATTACCTAACCAGATCTAACATGTCTGAAATAATAAGTGAAAAATTAATTAAAGGAGATACCTGCTGCTTTCGATTCAGATATCAAAACCATGTGTGACATAATCCCACTGGTCAGAAGCAGCTGAGTGAGCTGCTAACGGATGTGTTATCTGTGAAATACAGCTATTGCCTTTCCACAGATTGCTTGGGGGAAAACTACAGAACAGTGAATTCTCACATTTCCGACTCCTTCTTGATAAAAATAAATATGTTTGATTATTCAAATATATGCTGATTGAAAAACAACATTCAAAATAGATATTAGAAATTGAAATGGCAAGATGTTTTCATGCTTAGAGCCTAGAGCATGCAAGGTTCATATTCATGATTGTTTCTGCATTAAACACTCTCTGTGGCACTGAACAACTCTGTTAGGTCAGATGCTCAGAGTGGCCACACAACATGGCAATCAGCTTGATGGTATAAAGATCCTTAAGCAGCTCTTGATGGTGTGGGTTTGATCCCCAGGGTCAGTTTCTTGCCTCTAAACCAGCAGAAATTTGTTTTATATTTCAAACTATGCTATGTAGGTATACTGGGAGCAAACACAACACTTTTGTGATGGACACCATAGATGTACATGAGCATCATAGATGTAACAATCAAATTTCTAACTTTGCTGTGCTCAACACCCAGGTCTGAAATCCATACAGAAATTGAAAAATTGTTATCAAAAATTTAAAGAAAATAAAACCATAGAAATACAGGAAGTACAGATTTTTATTTAATAAAAAGAAGAAATTGCAATTGAAAAAATACCATGCTGAACTTCATTCCATTTGAAGGGATTTAATTTTTGTTATAATTATTTAAAAGCACAAATAGTAAAAATACATGGACATTATGCGTACAACATGGCTAACTTAAGCTGCTGTAAAACACATAGTGATGGCAGCTGGAATTGTCTTGTCTTCTAGGGAAACAGTAAGTTAGAAAAGCAAAGCTGAAGCTTCCCTTTCTGAGGTGAAAACTAATCCATGTCTCTTAACCATGGCTTTTATCATGAAATGTGTATGAGGGGGATGAAGGAGTTTAGGGAAGTAAGGCAGTGGGTACATACTTCATTTTATTTATTTAATATCTTGAATTATTAAAAAGTCAGGTGCTGCTTGGAAGATAGTTTTCCATTGTTGTATGAACTACCAGGGATTGAACCCCTTAAAAAAGAATGAATTTTGTTATATTTATACCTAAAGTGAACAGCAGCCTACACCTGCATTATAACAATATGAACATGCATTAATTATTTTAGGATTAATTCCTTTTTAAACACTAAATGTAGAAGATTGCAAAGTTTGCAAAGAGGAATTCTTTGTTAAATGGCACTTAACTCTAGGGCAAACTCTCCTGGCTGGCTGGAAGCAAGCTATAGTGTTTTTAATCCATAGGTCACTCACTTGAACCTGTCCCAAAATGCTAATAATTGGTGGAGGGTCAAGGATCTCTTCACTGATCTAGAGATTTATGTTCAGAAAAGGGCAAGAAAATGCAAGAATAAAATGAAATCAAAGAAAATTTAAAAAAAAAAAAAAAGAGAAAAATGCAATGATCTTCTGCACCATAGCAGAGACCAGGGACAAAATACTGAAAAAATTCTTCCTTATGGAAATTGACTGTCTTTGCCTTTAAAGGTAGCTCTGAAAGAAAAGTATTATATTTACTTTTCAGATAGTATATAGTATATGGATAGATTAAAAAATAACATTATAGTGCAGGGTATGGCCCTGATTAATGAGTGAATGACTGTAACTTTACTATCCACCTTGGACTAGGAATTTTGATTCTCATCTTTTCATCTAATAATAGTATCTTTGTACTTGACATTAGAGGGTTTTTTATTGCTCTGTGGTTTGTTTGTTTTTTTTTTTTCTGGACATGGACTACTGAACTAGAACTAACTAAGATTTGATTAGGCTGCCTCTATCCTAAGCTGTGTTTGGCTCAGAATAGAATCAATTCTAGAACAATTGCTCTGTGCAGAATTCTAAGCTGAGAAAAAATAGAGCCTTATTCATTCCAGCCTCATATTGTGCTCCACTTTCAAATACTGACTATGAGATGTCCACATGGGGATTTAAGTGTACTCTGCATTTCCAGCATGAATTTGTCTGCACAGCATCCTCATATAAGTATGGGATCAGGCCTTGGAACATAACTACTTGCAGGCTGCTCTTGCAGTTCCTGTGGCATCTCCCTGCTAGACAGTCACACTTTTGCAGTCAGTGGGTTTTACATTCTTCCAACTCTCAGCAGAGAAATTATGCCAGTCACAACTTGGTCTGCAACTCTAGAGCTGGATGGGGGGGTCCTCATTTTTTGAGATGAGAATTGTCTGAGAAAATTAATAATGTTTTGCTCGTTAATTTATTAAGCCTCTAACTAGCACTTGTTGTACCTGCAAGGCCCTTTGGTATTCATCAGGCTCCTTTCAGAGCCACTTCACAGAGCCTTTATTCCAGTCACTTTTGCAGGAGCACCTTGCATGGTCATGCAGAGCCAAGCTCTGATTCATCAGAGATAATTCCCTTTTCACTGCCCTGAGTGGGCCAAAGGCTGAGCTCCCATGCGGGTCCTGTCTCTGCCAAGCACGCAGCCATGTGCCAGCCCTGCCTGGGACCAGGAACCTCTCCCACCTGCTGAGGACCTGGGTCTACACTGAGTCAGCCTCCTCTTTGTGCCCCCCACTCCTCAAAGGTCTTTTCTCCAGTGCTGGACTCATTTTTATGCTGACGTTATTTGAGGTCATCCAACAGGTGAGCAAACTTGGAACTAGAATTTCTTTAACATGCAGTCAGATAGCAGGTGACATTTTTGTAATTTTTGTAATTTCCCTTTAGCAAGTAAAATAACAAAATGGTGACTGTGGGCAGTCAAAGATTTTCATTTAATTAGTATTATTGATCTGCTTGTGATCCAGGACATGAATCCAGCTATATATAACATACAAAAATCATATCTGCTTCCTTCTGCCAAAGTTTACAAATGCTCTCTCTGCTTCTTTGCTGCAATAGCTTAGATCTTCAGTAAGACCATGTGACCTCAGAGGTGCAGTCTTGATTGAATGATCTTGACTTTCTTAAGTAGTCCTAAATGCATAACTTTTTTAAATTAAGCTCTGGATAGATGTTTTTATTCAGCAAAGGGTTTCAGGATGCTGGCGTGTGCAGCTTCTGGGATGATTAGATGATTATCTTTCAGGAGGGCATTGCTGGACCATTCTGCTTTATAGTTCATCACCATTATTTCTCATTAAGAGTCTAGCCTGCACAGAGAACAAGGAAGGTTTTCTCAACCTCATTATTTTCCAAACCACTAATTCCCTGACAAGAATATTTGTAAATCCAAGTTGTTCATTACAATAGCTAGATGAAAATGTGACCTAAGACTATTGCTCTATAAAACAAACTTCAGATTCTGACATAATGGTCATGTTTTTCATAAACTGAAAAAATACTAACTATCTTGTACTTAGAGCTTAGAAAATACCTTTTAGGTCACAGGTATTTATGTACCTAAATGTGAAAGTTACTAACACTTTAATTCAATGTAATCTGTTTTCTCTTTGTCACTTTAATCCTAAGAAGTTTAGAGACCATTAAATTATAAAACACTGTTATTAGATGAAGTAAAATGGGGGCAATCATTTGGCAAGCCTCACCCAGAAAGTAATATCAATCTTTTGGAAACTCTGTACATCTTATCTGAGAAGAGATCAATTACAGGCTAAAAATCTCCTTGGGCTGTGTTCTTTTCTTTCTTTCTTTTTTTTTTTTTTTAATAAGTGATGTAATTTGAGTGTGCTGCTTTCAGACTATCAAAAGGCTAAATAAGCCATACTCAAACTTTCATGTTGCTATTCTGGTTAATATTTATATTGACAAGTATCTGGCAGGAACAGGCATGAAATGCTTCACTCTACATAATGTAGCACCCTGGTAGCGTGTGCTTGGAAAAGGAAAACCGGACATTATGCAAACAGACTGAAAATGAGTAATTCACACCTCCTCTCCGAAGCACTTACAGTAAATACAGTAAATCAGGAGGCTGTCTGGGTCTACGTGTCACAACACAAATGTCAGACCGGGACTGAAGAGGCTGATCTGCACCCTCTAGTGACCCAAACTTGTTGAAACATTGGCAGCTACAAATTACTAAATTACTTGGAACCTTTCTTCCCTAGTCAAGACCTTTATCGATCTATTACTGGTTTAGGGCAAGTAATAAAAAAATGGAAAAACTGGGAAAACTGGACTGCACCAGGAGGTGTAGAAGCCTCCATGGACCTTAGGTGTTAACTTCTCACAGGTGCCAGCCCAGCCATGAGCAGGTGTACAGGGTCCAAAACAGGCCCATAACGTCTCTGCTCCCAGCCACCCATCCCCAAAATCGGCAGTCCTGGCTCACACCCCGGGGGAATCTATGAGCTGCAGGCAATCCCTGCAAGGGAGGGCTGTGCCACTCGCAGCTTGCTGCAGCCATGCAGCAGGATTGCTGTACGGATTAGCCCGGGGCAGCCTTGAGTGCAGGTTCCAAAAATAAAAGTGGTTACAGTAATCTGCTGTGGCAAGCGTGCGTGTGCACGATACGCACTTACTGCAAGCCTAGCGATTTAATGGGATTAAATTCTGATCAGCAGAGAGAAGATTGATCATAGTAATGAGAAGATGGGTAGAGTACATCTGGCTCAGTGGCAAACTGGCTTGAGGAAGAAAGTGATACAGTTCAGTGTACGTTATGAAGGAATCGTATTGGACCTCAGGCTTATTCGCTATATTGAGCAATAGTATAGGAAAATTGGATAGGCTTGCATTCTCCTTTTTAGGTAAGCATCTAATGCTTTGCTGTGATACTTTATTTGCTTTCCCAGTCTAGGCATGAAATGAAGTGTTCAAAATAATATGGTCCAAAAAGCAGATTTACAAACAGAGAAGAATTCCCAGCCCAGTAGCAAATGTAGTACCATATAATGCAGTGTTGGGTGAAGATTATCACAAAGCGATTTTCATGGCTGGATTCAAAGTGTATGTTTTCAGTAGCAGTGAACCTGACAGGGAAATCATCTGAGAAAGAATAGACTCCCAGTGCTGCCAAACTCCAAGGCAACTCTCCAAAGAGGACAGCTCACAGCATACAGATGAAGTAAAGGAAACTACAGGGGGTTAGACGCTGGGAAAAGTATAGTGTAGGTGGTCTTTACTTAGAGGTAAAGCAAGCAGAGAAAGTTCAAGCAGTGGGCTCCAGGGAATTACCAGGGAGAATAATTAAAAATTTGGAGGAATGCTAATGTGCTGAACTAAGAAAAAGAGAAAATGTAAAGATTAGTGGAAAAAAATAAATAGGTGAAGGGAGTAGAAAAGGAAGTGAAACCTGACAACTGCAAATGTACTTTCCTGCCCTCCTGGCATCCTCAAAATTGATAAGGAGAGATTGGCAGAAAGCAGGCGGTGCATCCAGCATATTGAAGTGCAACTGGCAGACACTTTTAATGAAAAACAGTAATTGGAAAATGTTCTCTTCAAAACTACTTTTGCCAGTGGTTTTTTTTGTCAGGTTTCTTTTCCTGCTCTATTTTGTGTTTCTAGAACTTATTTGTTGGCAGGGTGGTTACTGTTGGTTTGGTGGGGTTTTTTTTGGCAGCAACTTTAATTTAATGTGGCCATTCTGTCACCTTTACATTGCATCATTTCAGTTTTGATTTTGAAGTGTAATAGAACTTCAGTTAAACCTGGAAGTTTATCAGACACTGAATGTGCAATTTTTAAACTTCAGAAAAGTCTTATCAAGAAATCAATACATGAGTCCAGGAAGTGTAAAAAAACCACTTAACAAAATGAAAATTAAGATGTTTTTTAAAAGTTGTAAACATCTTTTGTATGACATCATATTTTATTTTTACCATGTTTAGTAATAAGTCTCTACAAAAAGATCCAAGGGTCCATCTTTTTCTTAGTTCACATCCTGAAGCAGAAGCAGTAAATAACAACTTCCCTAATGTTCATTATCTGATTAAAGAAATTGAGGCATGTAACAGTGCAGAGGTTAAAAGACAGGGAGGATTAAAGGACGAGTGTAGCTAATTAAGGAAACAGCCCTGCAAGCAATTACATACATGGTTAACTTTAAGCACTTCAGCATTAATAGGACTACTCACATGCTTAAGTTAAGCACATGTGCTTGTGAACTGGAGCATGACGACCACATCCTGTGAGATGTTGAGGACGTTTTAAACATTGAAGCTCCTGTTCCAGCAGGAGCTGTGGCTATGGAGCACTTCCTGGTACCAGGCTTCAGGACAGGGTAGCACAGACTATTTGGGAAGAGGTTGCTCACCCAGGTTTCATGTTAAGGCTTTCTAGGTAAATACTGGAGAGCATTTCTTTTCAGAAACATTTTGAATCAAGCTTTCATTGATAAGCATTTACTTTTAGCTCCCCAAGACTAATACTGAAATTAAGAATGCTTTCTACTCTATCATTCAGCAATAGAGGGTAAAAAAACCAAGCTGAAAGGGATCCATTCCACTGGGGCATCTTGGTACAAAGTACAGTGCCTGCAAGAAGTGGCTGGTGACAAAGTGAAGTTTTACTTCTCAAGCTCCATTCTAAGCAGCAGCATAGAGTGAGCTACCTTGTTCACTCCCTTGGGGTCTTGTCAAGGTCACAGTACAGCCCAACACAACCAAAACCTCATGCCCAAAGGACATATAGCAAGTGAGTCTACATTTCATCCATTGTTCTCTAGATTAAAGTCAGTGCCCCTTGTCTGTCCTGTAGCGATCTTTTTTTTTTTATTTAGAACAGGCACAGAATTATTGATCCAGTAAGATTTTTCAGTTCGCCAGTTTAAATTTTAGAAGCAGAAGTATCTGTAACTTAAGCAAAGCAATCAAATATAATTTGGTCACATCTTCTGAGGGTCTTAACTGCCCATGCTAGATGGGAAAATATTTCTTTTTTGTTGGTTATCTCATGTTTGGTTTGCTCTTTCCAAGAAGAAGAAATGGCTGTGGATATATTTTCTTGCATTTGGTTTTTTCTTCTCCTGGTGTGCCAAAAGGAAAGGGCTTGTTTGGCATCACATTCTGTGTCATTCATGGTCTTTCTGTATCATTTCCAGAGAAAGAAATAGTTGTTGACACTGATTTGGAAATTGGGATTAAACTGTTGGCATCATAACTGCCAACCAGTTGAGCAGAGAGTAAAATGATGAAAAGTGAGAACACAGGCTTATCTTAGGCAGAGTATATCTCAGTGTCCTATAGTTTCCTCAGCTGGAATCCATTAAAATGTCTGCTTTGTATTTATTTATTTGTTTTTCAATTCAAAGGAGATGACCTTTCTTAAACTAGGCACTGTAGAAACTTCAGTACTGGTGTTTTCTCAGCTGCTGTCCTCACCATTAGTGAGACTCCATTAGTAGTGGCAATTGTGCAAATTCAAAGGCAGGGAGAGGAAGGTGTGGAGGAGAGGAGGAAATGATTGATTGGGCTGTCAGAGAAAATGTCCTTTGACATGAAACTCTTCATTATTGTTGATTTGACTGTCTGAGGCAGTCCTTGAAGAGAGACTCAGAGGGATGGGACTTATAGGGATGGTTCCTTCTCTTCTCCTGTTGTTGTTCCCCTTTGAGGTGCAAATTCTGGAGCAAACAAACTCGGAGATTTTACATGCCAGCAGCAATATATGGCGGCTTGGCATTAAATTCCCACTCACTACAAAGATCTGTCATTTCACAGAAACACCATTCTCCTCACTATTAGCAAGTGTTCTGTACCCTGCAGGAGTAAATAGCTTTGCCCTAAGAACTCCTCCCAGAAGAAGGTGAGATTCTCCTGCCTTCCTCCTCAGCTCTCACATTAGCCAGATAATGCTTGCAATTATTTTGCAATTATTTCTCTTCTGCCTTTTTTGAGAGAATTTCCATTAGCAAGTCAGGTTCTCCCCACTGTGTTCTGTTGGCCCACCTACACGCTCCTATGTACATTTTGAAAATAAATAGGTTTTCTTAAAAGGTAAAAATCACATTTAACATTTTCAGCAGTATCTTTTATGCACTGGTAAGTCTTACACTGCTAGTGTGGATGCCTCTGTTTTTATGAGAAGGGCCAGGTGACATCCCTCTTTTCTGCAGTCATTTTGTCGCAGTTCCTCTTCTGCTGCTAACATCGTATCAATGCTGTAACTATTTGAATGCAGTACGCATTCAAATGTAACTAAAAAATGCTTTTTGCCATTTTTTTAGTTACATTTGAATGCCTACTGCCACAGCTCTAGTGCCCTGCAAGCAGGAGAGGATTGTTTCCACAGCCTGTGCAGAGGGCAGGCAGCTGCCCTACCCCTCTGTGTGTCAGTCCCTGCGCACCTTCCCCTCACCACTCACCCCCACCCTTGGCTCCAAAAGGCTCTGCCTGGCCCAGGCTGTGCACAGGGCTCGGCAGGAGTGTCTCTGAGCTGGCTCCTGTACCTGAGAGGCCGCTGCTGGCTCCCTCTCCTTTATGGTCCAAAAGGCTCTGCCTGGCCCAGGCTGTGCACAGGGCTCGGCAGGAGTGTCTCTGAGCTGGCTCCTGTACCTGAGAGGCCGCTGCTGGCTTCCTCACCTTTATGGTCCCGTTCGCTCGCCCCCGGGAGCCGGTGCCGCTGGGGGCCGTGAGCATCTGCACTGTGCTGTTTGCCAGGCTCACCTGGCCAGGCCTCTGCCAGGGCAGCCCGCCAGCAGCAGCTGTGCCTGTGGAGCAGAGAGGAGAACTTGGCCTTTGCTCTGCCCTGGAGTTACCTCTTAGAATTTCCAATGACAGTATCTTCTAAAGGCCCTAATTCTTCTTAAACCTTGTGTAATTCAACATCAAAGATCATATCCAGCTGTGTTCACTATTGCTTTTTTCTCTCTTCAGATCCAAATCTGTCGCTAACTGCATTTTCAACTTTTTCAAGTTCCTCTGTCTTTTGAAGTGTCACTATGCCTGTGTTCCCCACAGCCTATTCCCCAACCTGCTTTGCACTGTTATCAAGGACTGAGTGATCCTTTGTCCCAAATCCTCAAAGGAATATTTCAGTTCTTTCTTTATCCGTTTCTGAGACAGCTCTGTCCCTTGGCCTGTGCACTTCTTAATTTACTCTTAACATTCAATGCATTTTTCTATGGGCACTTAAAATTCACTCTTAACTTTCCTCATTTCAATCAACATTCACACAGGGACACATACATGTGTCTTGAATTGTCATTTTATTAAAACCCCTTGCTCCTTTACCATTTCAATTACCATTTTGTATAATATGATTTGCATTTGCATGGTACCTTCACCCATAAAAGACAAAAGTTTTTATTCTCCCTTAACAGATGGGTAAAATGGAATCACAGAGATTAGAAAGATGTCTTTGCAGCTCAGTACAACTATATGGTCTCCAATTCAAGAGCTTAATTATATTAGAGGAAAATACTGTAAGCACAATGGATTGACATGTAAATCACAGTGATATAAATTACAGATCTGAATCATGGAATCTTGATTTGAATAACTGCCTTTAATCTTGGTTTGCATTCACACTTTCCCTTGTTATTCTAAAAATGTTTGCCCTTAATGAAGTGCATAATCTTCAAAATTGCAACTGCAAATAGCCTTTACTCCAGGTGGAGATTTCTTACTACATACTGTTCATACATGTTTTCTTAAGCAGAAAATTAAACATAGATTTATTCAAATTCTGTTGTAGAAACCTTAAATTACAATAGTTCACTATGTCTTCAATTTTAGTAGACAAGCTGCTTTTTAATTTGTATCAAGCTAAGTGTATAATTACAACACACAAAATGTACAAACTGAGATTTGGAAAATGTGCTGTCAGTAACCCCTTTTTTTCCTTAAGCATCAATAGCATCATTTATTAAAATATATATTAGCATTACATTTACATTGACTAGCTTAGTGAATGGGAAGCTTGTTTCTTGTTACTCTAAGTGACATATTAGGACTCCAAATCTGCAGTAGAGGTCTAATGAGATTTTCAAAACTGCACTGGCAATCAAGTTCCTGTTTCCAAAGGTATTGCTGGATACAAGGTGACCTGTAGGTAGGTTTGAAAATTCCCAGAGGCATCTGTTTGCAAATGTTCTCAAAAACCTGTGCTGGGGACCTTCAGTTTTCTGAAATTAGTTGAGTTCATCCTCACTTGCTGTGTCTATTCATGGATTTTGTAAGAACAAAATAGGCTGTTCTTTTCAACTCGAAATTGATCTCATTACTGTGTGTGACTGATTTGGAAAAGAAGCACATGTTCTCTCTGCTCCTGCAGAACTGCAGCACAAAGTCATTTGGCCAAAAGCTTTTCTGCAGTCCTGAAAATACTTACACCTACAAAAGTAAACAGAACCTGTCATCTGTGCTGTTACAAAGATAAATATAGAAGGTATTAGTAGCACATTATGTATGTTGTTAATAAAGTGATTGAGATAAAGTAAAAATAAAATAATGTTTTGGTGATACTGCATATAATTTGAAAAGCAACATTCTTCAACTCATTTATGACTTGGGTCCTTATTAATTAAACAGGAATTTTGTTTAGCAGTAAATTATATGAAGTCTAAGTCTTAACATTTGCTTGGATACATTATTTCACATTAAATTTTAAATAGTTTTAAAATTATTTTACTTTATTTTTTTTGTATGACGTCAGTGAAGAAATATTTTTGTCATTTGTCCTTCCCTTGAGCTAGCAGTGGACTTGAGGAAACTTTTCAGATTTTCTCAGCCCTAAACCCTGGTTTCTGTTCATGGTTATCAAAACCCACTTGAAGTCCCTGAGACCTGCAGTCTTGCTGTGTGACTCCTCATCTCTTTTCCTGTGCAGGGGCTTCTGCTATTGCTCATCCTCTAAGTGGCTTTGATTAGAAAATGATTAAACAAGTTTCTCAGAGTATTAGATCTTTCCCCAGCTAACACAAGCAGAAGAAACAATCAGGGGGAAAAAATTGACTTATTTTCTGTGCAACCTGCATGCACAAAGCGTGTCCCAAGAGATGTGAGAGGAGACAGAACTGGCAAAGGGATGCCTGAGGGAGATGGGATGGGTAAGCCTGGACACAAGGGGAAGATGAGCCTGTGTCAGTAAGGAATCAGACCCTTTCAGGCCTCTGTGGCTGCCCATCTGGGGGCCTCAGTGCTGCAAAATTGGTGTGTGCCTCAGACTGGCTGTGCCCTGAGCGGGGCATGCCTGGGACTGGCTGTGCCCTGAGCAGGACATGCCTGGGACTGGCTGTGCCCTGAGCGGGCATCCCTGGAACTGGCACCCCTGGGACACTCAGCAGAACAGGTACAGCTGCCCCTGAACCCCCCAAAGAAAAGGAGCTTCCCCCAACAGCCGCGTGCCAAAGGCTCCACCTGAGCTGCCCTGGCACAGACACCAAAAAGCATTCCCCACCAAAGGACATCATGTGACAATTGTCATGCTGTGTGCAAAGAAAAGTATGTTTCAGTTTGACATACTGAGAATTGCTATTTCATTTCTGACTGGTGATTTTAAATAATTCTCATTTTATTCTAAAGAATGACATTTTAAGAGCTTCAAGAAAGAAATATTTCATATTTTAATCAAAGGAAGTGTTTCATTGTGTTTGGGGTTTTTTTGTTTCTTCTTTATTTCCTTTTCCTTGCAGCTTGCTGCAAATTGGAGCTCTCTTTACTTTTGTTTCAGGTTAATCCCATACAGTTTTCATTTTGACAGATCTTTAGGCAAATCACAGTGTCTGTTATTTATACAGTTCTGTCTGTTAAAGCAGTGATATTCACTGCTCACTGCTTTAAGGACAAATTGAGGCCCTAATCCTGTAAAGACCTACCTCTTTTTATGGGAAGAACTGCTTACTGAGCATAAAGTTAATCACATTAAGCTTGTAAAGCACTAGAGATCCTAGAATGGAAAACATTAGAGATGTGCAAAGTAGTATTTTGACTTTCAAACACTTCTCCCTTTCTCTGCCTTCTCCTGTAGAAGGATGGGGGGACTCATTCAAATGAACTAAAAAAAAAAATTAGTTAGAATCTCAGTTTTTCATACTTTCATTCATTTTTTGCACAGAAGATATTCTTTATACTAGTTGTATGTCAGTTTAAAATAATTTGTCTGCTCAATTCAACATCAAATATTTTATTTCAATCATTAAAAATACAATATACAGCCCTGTGGAGATATGTAGACAATTATTACTCAGCTTAGTTCAGAAAATGCTCTCAGTAAATCTTTTTACAGTTGGGATAATGCCCTACTTGCTCTCCTTTCTCTCCTCTCTGTTCTCTGCAGCACTCAGACCCCAGAGCTGCTGACAAACCAAAAGACACTGTGCTCTTTGCTGAACCTTCTTTGCCCTCTCTCGCACCCAGAGCCTGGGAGCCGCTCTGTGTGGACTTGACTCCGTGTCACAGGTGACACTTGTCAATGTCCTCTTCTTGTGTGTGGGGGGAAAAGTCCTCCATCAGTCTGAGAGTGCTTTCCATTCAAACAATGGAGACACAATGAGGAATAGGCTTCATCTCAGGCTTTTGCCTCAACCAGAGTTGGAAACGGACTTTCCTCAAAATTCTCAAAGTATATTCTAAAAGACCAGGAGATGTTGATTTTGGCATCCACTGAGCCATACTCCTCCTAAGTTCTTTCTTTTGCTCTAATTTTCATCCTCTTTGCTGTAATTTGGCTCCACTTTCTCATCACTCAAACAGAGACAGTCTCTGAGACCTGCACACACGGTGCCTGATAGATACAGGTTGGAAACAAAAGGTATTGTTCCCATGCTGGACAAGACTGAAATAGAAGTAGAGATAAAACTTTTGCTAGGGCTGGGAAGTCTGAGAAGCACTGAAAGCTGTAAGACACACAGGTGTAAATCCACACATTCACACTGTGAAAACAGCTGGGCTTTGGCATGGCTGGCACCAGGCAGGCTCTGCAGTGCCACTGTGTCCCTTGTGCATGGTGACATTGCAGGGAAGCTGTAACAAACCTCAGGACAAAATGCAGATTTTATCCTTGTGGTGGGAGTCCAGGTTTAAACCTGCACATGGAGCTGCTGATCACTGTTTATCACCGGGGCTCAAAGGTTACCTGGGGCTCGGGCAGGGCAGGTCCCCACGTGCATGTGGCTCCAGGGCTGGCCTTGATTGCCTCTGCAGCAGTGCCAGAGCAGCCAGAGGGGCTGCCAGAGCCCCAGAGCACACCCAAGACACACTGACAGAGGGAATTTTTGGCTGTTGGAGCTGCACCACATTCCTGACTGACATAAGCGAAGGCGGCATTTTTCTGCTGACATAGCTGAGCACACAGAAGAGGTCTGCCAGTGTAGCTGAGACAACTAGAATTGTGGACTAATTTTTTGATTTAAAAAATAAGTATCTAGCATGATTGTTCCAGAAATCTTGAAAATATGAGATCAAAATGCCCTAGAACTATAAAAAAAAGGTAAATCAAGTGTTATAACTAAAAAATCTCATTCTTTGCAGTAATGGGGAAGCACAGGTCATGATTTATTTTATTTTTTTCTTGCAATGAGAAACATTGCTCTTTGATTTGTACGAGCCCTTTCCTTGTGGCCTGAAGCCAGTGGAGTCATGTGTTGACACAAGTCTCTATTACTTGGGCAGAGTCAGGGTGTAAACAGCACATAACATTTGCTCAAAGGTTCAAGCTTCTTTTTTTTTAAATCTTCCTGGTACTTTTCAGGAAATAGGTCAGTAGTGGCACGTCATTTTTTAAGTACCCTAAGTATTGATTCATCAAGCAACAAAGATTTTTTTTTTCATTAAAGCTTAAATTTTCATAAAAATTTATTTAGAAAATAGTTACCATGTCATTGGTTAGAAAACACAGAAAAAACTTCTCCATGTAGATCCTCGTAATGTGTTATTAGTGACAATCCTAATAAAAGTTATCTCAAGCCAGAAGATTAAGGGATTTTTAACATGTAAATACAGATGCAAAGAAGAAATCAAGACATTCAGGTCAGGCTTCCATATGAGTAAATATATTCTTTAATTTATTAATGAAGTTTAGAATCTTGTTAAATTGTTTATTAAACAGAGCTTCAGTATCTTTTATGTCTGTAACTGAATTAGAAAGTCAATACATGAAAGATTAAAATCATGTGATTCACTAGTCTCTCACAGCAGGGTGGCCAAGTCTGCTCCCATTAAAGCTGTCATTGCCATGGTACCTAAAATACCAACACTGAGGGAAATGTACACATGAAGGTCTTTAACATTACACATGAACATAAAAGTAACCATTAATACCCTTGCACATCAATGTTCTGCTGCAAACACCCATCTTCTCTCTTTGTGCACATTCCAAACCTGGAGGAATTTTTATCAGTCAGGCTTGCCACTGATGCAAAAACAAGGCACCTTCAAACAAATTGTCAGTGTAATTGTGCTGTGTGCCCACTTCTCTCAAATCCCAGAGTTTGTCCACAAAGCTTGAACAACACACTCTGTTGCTGATAAGACACTCAGAGGTGACTGTAATGTTAGAATAGATGAAACTTTTTTAATGCCAGCATTATTTTCTTAGAATAACAACCTTTCTGCTTGAAATTTTGCTAGGTTTTTTTTTCTTTTTCTCTGTTGCATATTGTGTTTTGATGATAAGCATTTCAATCATTTTAAATCAGAAAGATTGAAATGTCATTTTTTTTAGAATAGATGATACAACACATAAACAATTACAGCATTGAAGTTGAATTATACATAATTTGCACTCCAGCAGCTCAAGTTCTCCAATATAGTTTCATAACTTTGTCTTGCATCTTTTATAAAGAATCTGTGCAGATGGAAGACACTTTACAAGGAAGGCATTGACATGACTGTGATTCCTTTATGGTACTTTATTTTATGTAAAGATGTCTGTGAGGGAGGTGTCAGGTGAATACAGATTTATTTAATAGCTTTTATCTGTTTATTCTAGTTGGTAAATATGTGTGAGTGTGCATGCTTCTGCATAATGTATCTGTGTAATATGTGGTATATTTTAATACCTAGGTATCAAAATTACTGCACCTTATGGGAGTGAAGTATAGTAAATTTTGACATTTAACCACAATAGAGTAAGCTTCGAGCAAGTAAGAAAAAAAAATGCTGTTAGCAAGTGTGTTGTAGCACAAGTGACCAAAACAATTCACACCGAAGCTAAATGATGTGCTATGGCCATAGACATACCAGGGGAAAAACCTATTGCCATACTTTTGAACAGAAGAACCACTGTTTTTCCCATTTCTCACAGGCCACTGTGCCTCCACATCATCAATCTTTATAAGCACATAAGAGCTGTAAATTAATGAAGACGTAATGTGTTTCAGCAGTTCACACATAAATTTATGAACATGCTGAAGTTTGTGTTTTTGTACTAAGAGCGTCATCTAGTGGGAAATTTGGATTATGGAACATCCCTTCCCTATTTCTTCAGCTCCAAGTAGACTGGTTTGTAAAAAAGGAAAATAATACAGCAGAGAGAGCTATGAAGTGACAAAGCTTTCTTCATAATTAAATTTTACATTGTTATAAAAAATAAAAGGCAAACTAGAGTATTGGAGAAAAATTAAGTTCTTGTAGACTTCTGAAAAATTTTTATCATAAATCAGTATCAGTATGTCAGATACAGGCAAGCTTGCATATCTCATAACAAATCTTTACATATACAGTTTAAAGTATTTTATTAATATTATAATAGCTATAAAGTTGCTCCTCAAATTAAATCAAATAATAACTCACAAGTTAGGATGTAACAAATCTATTTTTAATATTTACAGAAAGAACATAGTTTTGCATGAGGAAACCTTTAGAAAAATAATTTGGTGAGCATCTCCTACGAAATCATGCCTGGACACTCTTTCTTCTCTGATACAGGGACTCAGGCAGGTCAGCTTCTCCAAAGTCAGCTTTGCTTTAAACCTTAAAAATAAATAGCTTCCTTAAAGGAATAACATTCAGTTTGAACAGTTACAACATAGCAGAATTACAAAAATTCAGCAACCAGTCCAGATTTCTGCTGTTTTCAGCTGTAATGGTTCTTCAGACATCTTGAAGCACAGTCCATGATACCATTAATTCATAAGGATACAGTACTGAATTGCTGAATCTAAATAAAAATCTCTATGGGGTGCTACTTTATTATTTTATTTTTCATGCTGAAAAAAAAAATGTAAGCCACCTGGACCACTGACTAAAAGGATTAAAATACCTGCTGGAAAATTTGGAATGGATTGAAGTCTTGATGGAGGAGTTTTTTGTGTTTTTACAAACTTAACTGGTTCTTTGAGACATAATTATCAAAGTGCTATAAAAAAGGCAATCTTAGAGGAAGTTTTGACCAGATGCAAAAGGATTGGAGCTTGTGGATGTGAGATACTAATGTTTCCATGTTGTCTGCAGATCCACGTTCTGTGCACGCATCTTTCTTTTTACCAAAGACCTCAAGATTTTTAAGGCTGGGGATGGACTTTTTAGTAGCAGGGCCTGTAGCAGTAGACAAGGGGTAATGATTTTAGACTGAAAGAAGTAAGATTTGGACAGGACATAAGGAAGAAAAATTTTTATGAGGGTGACAGAACACTGGAACAGGCTGTCCAGAGAGGTAGCAGATACCCCATCCCTGGAAACATTCAAGGCCAGGTTGAACGGGGCTCTAAGCTATCTCATCTAACTTGAAGATGTCCTTGCCCTCAGAGGTTGGACTGCAGGACCTGTAAAGGTCCCTTCCAAACCAAACCATTCTATGACTGTGATTCTGTGATTTGTCACCTTTTTCTTAATGGGGATAGGAGAAGGTGCAGTTAAATTTGAGGCTGGACTGAAAGACCCATAATTTCTTGGGACTAGAAATTGATGGTTCCTCTCTCTGGGGGACCATCTTAAAGGAGAGCTGTCTTACTGTAATGAAGAAGAGGTATAGAAAAGCATCAGCAAGGGAAGAGGTGGCAAGAGAAACAGAAACACAAAGGAAAAGTCTGATAAATAGAAAATGTCATGAAAATTAATAGACAGTAGGAAAGAAAAAGGAGACTGTACAATGGGGGAAAACAGGGACTGAGAAAAGTTCAAAGAAAATACTAGCTTAACCTCAGCAACCCGCTCATACTGTAAGGGCAGAGAATCTCATTTAACATTTCTTAGGTTTCAGAATTCATTGTACACTGAAAGAATACTTGATAAATTATTTAGACAGTTTCAACTGAGATTGGAAAAATCCCAGCCTGTCAGAAGCTAGGTTAAAAAAGGTTGATGCTGTATGAATAATTTACTTCTTTGGGGAGGAAAAAACATACAAATGCTGTGTCTAGAGTAGGGAAGTACTAAACCTGCTGAAGCTCAGTAGCCATACAGTGAGTTTAAGCCAGCACTACAAACTGAGTGCTCTCATTTAAAAGCAGAGGCTATGCCAAAGCTAAGTTATCAAAAGAAGGTCACCATTAAAGATTCTACAATTCAGTTCTTTCATATATGCACACTTTTAACACCATGAGAATAGTCCAATTAAAAAAAAATTATAAATGCCTCTTTTTTCAGTGATTTCTTGTAGCAACTAATTTAAGTAAAGCAAACTTATCAGTGTTGGGTTTTTCTTAATTCATTAGTTTCAGTTATTATAGTTTCATTTCTATAGAACAGGCACTCTCCAGCTTCACCATAACAATTCACTGTTCTTAGCAGATAGTTCCTGTTCTAGTCAGAATTGCTTAACCTTTCAAGGGAACCTGGTCATGGGATTTGTTTATTTTTGCATGAAGTAATCATTACTTATTTTTTTATTATAGTATTTTTTAAAAGAAATCACCATGGTAACAGAGGAAAGGAATTTTTACATATATACTCTATTATGGTTTTCATTTCAATAAGTAGAGGTACAGAATTTGACAGCAATGACCTTCTATTGCAACATACCACCACAGTGTAATACTCTGAGTAAAGTCATTTCAGTAATATCAGATGTACAGTGAGCACAGAAGCTGTCCCCACTGCCAGCTTAGTTTTGCTGGCTGTCACAAGTCAACAATTCCCAAAGACACCATTCCATAAGGAACTTCTGTCCCTTGTTCCTCACTAAAGTCTACAGAATCTGAGGAGGCTCAGCAGCCCAGGAGGGATAAGGTCCTAAATTCTGTCCTTACTTCTGACCACTACAATCCCCCTCAGACAAATAAAAATCAGCCTATCACTTAATTCTTTGTATGGTCAATGCACTCTGTGTATTGAATTGTATCAATAAATGGAACTATTTTTCTGGCTGACATTTATCAGGACATCTCAGATTTGTGACTAGCAAAAGAAAATAAATACTACAGATCTGGAAGGTGATTGAGGGATTAAAGCTCTGCAGACAGAATTAGCTAGAACACAATACCTCAAAACTCCTTCATGTGTGCCCATATGTAAAACTGGAGTTCCACTTGTCTGCCTCCTACCCAGCCCTGCCACCTCACCAGGCTCAGCCAGGATATCTGCATGTCAAAGCTGCTGTGCAGAGTCTGCTTTGATACTTGTCAGTAGAATTATTATGGGTTCCCTGTGTGAAGGAGATGAATTTAGATGTTCAAAGTATTGCCTGTGAGAGCACACCAGAGCAGAACACCCCATAATTTGGCTGACCTGTGGGGGAGGCTGGGGGAAGCAGAGTCTTTATGACTTTATTTATGCCTGAGAAACGTAAAAGCATATGGCCCCCAGCATGACAACATCTACTGCAGGCATGGCCATGACCCAGCCATGTGCATCCCATAACCAGAAATATAACACACTAAAAAATCAGTCTCTCTTCAGTGCCCTCAGAGGGCTTCTTTAACTAATTCATGTAATTTCCTTCTATAAAACTGATGTGAAGAAGATTGCTTTATTTTGACCTACAGGCCTCAGTCACCTTTCAGCTCTGAGAGGCTCTATCATCATCTTATGTCTGGGGCTTTAGCCAAGGAGAGTGGCAAATCCCTGCCCTCCTCAGCCTTTGCCCAGGGACCCCTTGGATGTTTCATAGGCTTTGGGATGGATCAGAGGCAATCATTACTATCCTCATTATTGTCAGTTCTGAGGTCTGTGTTCAGTAAAGATACATAACTCTTCACAGTAAGATTTGCCTAAAACACTGGCTTAAATTTGGTATCTTTTTTCCATATTAAATCTTTTTCCTACAGGAGCTTAATGAAGAGATAATAAAAGAGCTGGAAGTTTTCTGCATTTACAATGGATATTTTTACACAGGTAGTTCTCAAAGCAGAGATACATGTTCTAGGTCTAAAAGCACTGTGGATGAAGAAAATTACCACCCTCAGGTTTAGTAGCAGAGTATTTATATATAAATACAACAACAGTTTGTAAAGTCATATGGACTTTGCGGTAGGGAGTAAAGTGGGGAGTAAGAGTTTCCCTTTTAGAGCTATTTTTCAAAATAATGTGCCAAATCTGCTGTCTATGATGGAATTCTCCTGTTTTCAAAGACTAAGCTCAGCTAGTTCAAACATACTGCAAAATTGAGTTAATATTTTGTATTCCTGAATATTTTTTAAAAAGCAAACTTACAAAAAACCAAGCAATTCCTTACTATTTATCCCTTTCAAATAAGGCTTTATTCTCTGCTTGTCACAGATCAAGGGATTTCTCAAGGTTTTTATGTATTTATTTACTATTTTTCCAGACTTGTCAATTTGAGCATAACAAATGGATAAAGGTAAACAGCACTAAATAATTATAATAAAACTGAACAAAAGGAAATGGAGAATTAATGTCCTTGTTAAATTTGATGTCATCCTTGGCTTCCAGGATTAGCTGCCTATTTAGTATTTATTTTCTTCACGTTTATCAACATGTGCTACCAGAGAGAAAAAAATCACTAGCAGGTAAATATGGCACGAGATTAAATAAGTCTGTTGCAGTGATATTTTTTTCTTATATAGACCTCTAGTCACTATATGGAAAAATACTGACATGGCAAAAGAAACAAAATTCTTAATTTTTTGTAATCCCCTCTGCCTTTTATTAATGCTAATGAAGCTGGAGAACAGGCTGCCTCAGGAAGGTGTTTCAGGAGTGCAGATCCCTACCCCCAGAACATCCCACTGTACTACTGGGGTTCCTCTGTGAGAACAACTGAGACTCAGCCACTGATATATGTGCCACTTTGGGTTAAATTCTTTGTGAAAAAAAATGTAATGGCACACATCAGGTGGGAAGTGTAATTTTTAAACTGATACAGGATATTGGTCCATGTTCTTAATTGCTTGGTTGTTGGTGTAGGATGTGAGATGCAGGAAGGAAAGGGGCATTGTGGTGTGTGTGTGTGTGTGTGTTTGTAGCTTGTTCCTACAGGGTGGCTCTCACAGGGAGGGTGTCAGGAAGCATTATATTGTCCAAAGTGATGTAGCCCATCACTAACCCGGCACAGCGCTGCCTCCCAGGCATCCCACTGGGCCCTGCTTCAGTGCCAGTGCCCGCAGATGCCAGGCACCGAAATGGAAACACGGGCACCACAGCTACCGCTGCGGTCATTGGAAGCATAATCGCGGGGGCTGGCTTGGGGGAGGAGGATTTAAGCTGCATTTTGTTCCTATTCTTGCACGGCTGTACAACAATTGCCCCCTTGCGGGAGCGTGTCCCCGGCCGTGTCGCTCCGCCGGGCCCGCCCCGCCTTTGTTGCGCGCCCGTCCCGCACGGGCGGTGCCGGCCTCCCGCGCCGGGCACTGCTCCTCCCATCTGCATCTCAGTGCCAGAACCGCGCCGAGCAGCGGGGCTCCATCCCTCTCACACCACAGCAATAATTGATTGCAGGCCTCAGTAAGTCTATGGAGCTCAGGAGAATTTCTCCCGATTTACACTGAAGTAACCAAGATCAGTTTGTGACCTCGCTGTAAGATGGGACATTATTACAAAGTATTTGTCCCTTTGCATTCATGAAGAGCCAAGGACACAGTGCTTCTCTCATTTCTGTTTCTATCCTACCATTACTCGCTTCTGTGACAACCTCTTCTAGCGATGCTGGCAAATGACAAAAATGGCAAGGAAATATAATGGGAAACATTTGCACTTATATATGCATAGCTGTATAATCACTAAAAAGAAAAAAGAAATTCTTGGCAGAGTGGAATTAAAGACCCACAAAGCTGAAGCCAGTTCTATGAAGTTCTGTCTTTCTGCTGCCTTCACTCACTTTCTTCTTGTATTCATTATTTTATTATTTTACTTTCTCATAGAGCAGTAAGGTCAAGATGGTGAGCCCAGCTGCTGGTTACTAGCTGAGACTGAGCCTTTGAGGTTGAGAGTGGGATCTGACATTCCTGTATATTTTACTGAAGACTTTTTAAGGTACCAAGTTTTTTTAGCTAGTAAATAAAAAGACATGATTCATGCTTTTCAAGAATGGACATTTTCCACCTTCCCAGAGGTTCTTACAAGCTGACTGAAGTATAATTCAGATGGCACTTGAGAAGAATTGACTTCCTAAAATCCTCACCATCCCTGCAGAGGTGCTTTGGTCCAATTTTAAACAGGTATTTAGTTCCCATGTTTTTGTTCAGCTTTTAGATGCTACTCATTTTAGTGCATCTTCCTTTGCAAATCCCAGAATAAAAAGAAATGTTGCAACTGCACGAGTCAAATCTGTTTGAAGAGAATGTATTGTAAAATTATCTCTGTGTTCTTTTTATACTATGAAAGTGCTGACAGCACTTTGATGTGGAAGGGATGAGATACAGTATTCTGAGGGGCTGCTATGAAAGGAACGACATGCTTTAAGCTGGAACTGTACAGAGAAACACACAGTAATGACAGCTTCACACAACACCTAATTTGATTCTTTCTTTGCACCACAGTGAATCTTTAAGCCACATCCACCTGCTAATGAGCAGGGAGGCTTCTGAGCAGAGGTCACCTTGCTCCCACTTTTGTAAAATTCACTCCACCCCACTTATAAAACCATCCATTATCACCTTCTCTTCCACAGCATTTTGTCTTTGGTGAGTTTGCTATCACATAGAAATTAAATCAAGAAAGGGAAAAAATAGTGCCTGTTTTTGCAATTGAAATTACCTCTAATTCCTCTAAGTAGGAATCACTTCTACTGATAGGGAAATTAGTTACAAATATTCCTAAAAAAAGGAGACCCCTGCCCCAAACCCAAGTAATTAACAAATGGCAAAGCTGGAATCCTGGAGTTTCAAGCAAGAGTAACATTGCATACATGTTTGCAGATCATTGGTGAGCCAGCAGTGACTTGCTGTGTGTGGGATCGTGCTTTGGTATTGCCAACTCGGGTTGGGAAACATGGACTAAAACTGGTGAAAGCAAGAAATTTCAAGAGCAGAATTATTTTCTGTACAGAGAAATGTCATACTCACTCATACACCTATTGAATGTTCATATTTGTTTGGCTCAAAGCTAAAAAGAGCAAACTTCCAGACTTAAGGCAAACATTGAATTTTGAATGCTAGAAAATAAATGCCTCAAGTTATTTTTATATTTATGAATGTTATATAGTGAAATATTTCCTAAAGCTCAGAAATTTGTCAGATTATTAACCAGAACAAAATAAATCCACTGCATTGCAAATAATGCCCTGAATGCCTGGTGAAAGGCCATGCTGATTAGCTGTACCACAACTTCCCTGTGTTGATATTAATCACAAAACACAAGGGACTTACCCCAAAGTGTCTGCTACTATCACAAGGCACCTAAAAACTATTTATTTAATTTTCTCAGAGGACAGTTTATTCTCCCACCCCTAAAGTGCATGCTGTGATGCTAACAGACTGGAAAAACTAGACACATTGTGTCAAAGCTATGAAGATCCATAAAATGATTATTAAGAGAGTAGATCTTTATCTACATTTATTTGAGAGGCCAGTATAGCCTTTTAGATATTAGTACATTGCATTTGACAGATAAATTACAGCACATTTCTTTTATTATTACTAATTAGTTCCTAATTAGTTGTAATTCTAATATAAGGAGGAATAATTATGTTTCTAAACTCAGTGAGCTAAAGCATGGACACAGCCTGTGACCTAAAAGGAGTTTATCATTTCCATGTAAAAATATTTAGTGAATATGTAACGAAGCTGTGGGGAGCTGCAGGGTCTGGACATCTCCTGTGGAGAGAACAAAGCCTCACGTCACAGTGTTAAACTTCATTCTGCTGCTCTCCCACAACCAAGAGAACATTTTGATTCTTTGGAACTTGGGAGTACCTAGAATGCTATGATTTATTTCTTCTGTGTGTGTTTTATAGTACTTCCTTTTTCTCATACGTATCTTCATTCAGGCAAATCTGTGCAGCTCAGAAACAGCCACATCTGACCTGATCAGCTGCCCGCTCGATCTGAGCGTTGTCTTGTTACTGCATTCCTGCTCTGGCACAGATCTCATCACAACACGAGGCTCTCACACTTATTTACCAGTCTGAAAAGTTCTGCATATTGGAGAGTTCTAAGTGCTGACTTCCACCCCTAAATCTCTCAGGGGCCTAGGACCTGACTGAAAAGGGTCTGTAGAGATACAGCAGAGAAAATGAGATCACTCTGCTAAAGAGAGATATTAGCAGGCTTTTTTGGGGAGACCATGCCTACTATTTAAACTTCTGATGCAGATGAAGTCCTGAGGTGTTCCTGTGACAGGTTACTGAAAGTTATTTAAAGCAAATATTTGCTCATATGTGGAGCTTTTATTTCATTTATGAGTTTCAACTGCTGGCAAACCCATGCAATGAGATGGAGAGAGAAAGACAACAAACTACCCAAAATTCTGTTTGCAGTAGGTGTTTTTCAGGATTTTTCAGAAAAAGTAGTGATGACTCTTGACACATAAAAAAATGTTTAAAAAAATTTATAACTTCAGGTTATCATAAAAACCTGCCTCTCTGAGCTTTAGAGGCTATTTGTGATTATTTCTGCATATATTTCATGTATTTATACAAAATACTTAATAGATAGGTGTTTGTAGGCTTGGTGTTTGTATTTTTATGACTGCTGTAACTAAAGCTGTTCTTGTTTATTCTCTCTTTGTTCTTGTTCACTTCATGCTATCTTTCTTCTCTGTTTATACACACACACACAAACAAACAAACAAACAAACAGTGCTTCCTGCTGCCTCCCAGACCACTGCCAGCTGTCCTGATGGCAACTGGCAAAGGACAAAAGCAGCCCTGCCATAAAGGCCTTTGCTGAGAAGTGATCTCTGCAGCCTCCTCCCTTTCTTCAGAGTGCCAGCAAAGATAGCACAGCTCTCCAAACTGGAACCATTAGAGGAATTCAGTCATTTGGTTAACTTTCCATTATTGGGCATAAAACAAGAAAACCAAAACACTCTTTTGACCATTCTTCAAACCAATAACTCTGGTTGCAATGCTGGGCAGAATTTTTATGTTCAGAGACTAATATACTGATGAATGGTTGACTTAATTTTCTTAAATTGTCCCTTCCTGAAAAAAAAAAAGCTCTTGGGGGCACTGTTTCGTTACAAAAAGAAGGGAAAAAAGCTGAGAAGATTAAGATGCTTCTGTTCTCAGAATTGAATTTCCCACAATGATACACAGTGATACTATTGAGAATAGCACATAAGTGACAGAACTACTGTTGGTAAATTTTGGTAGTATGAAAAAATCCTCAGTGCCAAAATTAATCACAGTATCAAAATAAATCAAGGCATTCATAACTGCAGCTGAGAAACAGTGTAACAGTATATTAGGGAACTTACAAAAGGATTTCCAGAAGTAACAGTTCATTAAAGCTATAGGTAGGAGGTAGGGAAAAGTCCATATTATTGATAAGAACTCACATGGTGGAAAACAACAAAAGCTATTGGATTAGGTAGAGAAAAAAAAAATAAGAAAACATTTTAATTCCTAGAGAATCTTTGTCTGCAGGAAGAAATTCTAAAAATAATTAACAAAACACTATCTTTTGTAATAATTCTCATACAAGTAACTTACCTATAGTCCAATGCTTGAAAAAAAAACCACAACAAAATCCCAAACCCACTAATCCTTACTAAAATATACTGGCAGGAACACACACAAACACAAAGAAAGCATTCATATCCAAAAAACCAGATTACTTTCAAAGATTAAGATTATATCAAAGGAGATTTCTTAATTTTCTTGTATAGAGTAAACCCAGTTTAAAGCTAAATCATCCAAGTAACAGTTAGGGAATATCTTTTGTAAGTTTGTGTCACTTGGTGCTTCTTGACCTGCGCTCTTTTTTAGGACTACTGAGTCCTAAATATACTTGATTAGGTGGGTATTTATGCTTCTTTTCAGCTCAGTCGATTGAGGAGGCTGCCTGTCCTTGCTTTAACCTACTTTCCCTGCTAAAGTCATTTTGCCTCATAAGCCCCATGGAGATTTGAGAGGCAAAGCCAGTTTATTCCTACAGTGGTCCCACTTTGTTCAGAAATATTGCCAAAGGCTCATTTGGAAACCCTTCTCACAGGAAATAGGAACATTTGGTACTTTGCAAAAACCATAAGGACTCAACTCAAAATAAAAAGGTACAGTTAGCAAGCATAAGAGGAGTATACTGCTTCTCTTCAAATATAACATCTGAGGAGAAGGCCTATTAAAAATGAACAAAAATAATTCATATTCATCACAGATTCAAACATGGAGTAGTTCTAAGCATTAACTATTGGCTAACTGTTTGACAGTTATTATTTATAATATAATATATTGTGTTTCTGATGTGGAGTTTACCACACATTGTGTAGCAGAGTTAAAGAAAAATACTAGTTTGTGTGCAGTTTTCATGCTTCATTTTATGTCTTAAAATGTAGAAGTCCTTTTACCATGATGAAAAAGAATGGAACAGTCACAATTACATATTTAAAAAAAAACTCCATTTAAAAAAAAATTGTAAAAAATCCAAGTCTATGTTGCTATGCTGAGATACCTCCTGTGCAGCAGGACACAGAGGTGACAGATGGAGGGTGCCACCTGTATCCAGACAGGGTTTTTATTGGCACTCTTCAAGATCACTTTGTACCTTCACAAGGGAACACTGTCATTGCTTCATGTGATCCCCCCAGTGAAGATAAAATCTCTCTGTCCAGAAGGATTCCTGAGAAGACCATTTTTTGACAGTGCTCAGCTGCACTCATGGTGTCCCCAGAAGTTTTGTGAAGTGAATACTTCACCACAATTAGGCCAACAAAGACAGATAAACATTCCAGTAATGGGATGGCTGAATTTCCTACCGTGGGTAGCTGAGAGGAACCATGCATGGCCTTGGTGGTGCAGGGAGGAAACAGTGCTTGGGATTAGAATTTACCCTTAAAATAAAAAAAAAAAAAAAGAAATCTCTGTGTTGAGTGCAGTGGGTCTTCAGATCATCCATCATACAGTCTGTTTCTATTTAGACTATACAGCAAATCTGTTCTAGTATTTCTATGAATAGTTTGTTTCTTTCTTTATTTATATATTACTTATAGGAGTTCATCAAAATAATAGTGCAATCAATTTAGCTTTACTCCATTAGCTGTGCCTTGGTGTTTGCAGGTCTTCTGATCTGCAGACCATAATGATAACTAAATCATCAAATAACAATACTCTTGCTCCTCAAGTTGCAGTGTCCCAGCCCTTTGGAGAAATACAGCCATATGCCACAGGAAAAACAGTGCCCATTTTTAGCACATGCAACACCAAGATAGAAATCACATCACAGGCAGAGTTAATTAAGTCAGGCACCTACTGTTTGCCTATAGTTTGAAACAGCTATTAATTTGAAGGTCTGCTGTAGTGCTAAGATGAGATAATTAACTGATGCATTGTGTGACATGATGAACACATTCCTAAAGGGGCTTGTTACTGTGACTTTTTTGGGATAACACAGTAAAATTTTAGACAATATACCACAGCAGTTTAAAGGGGAAAAAAATACTTACAGGTCTTTCTTAGACAAAGTGAGAAAAAGGTCAGGAGCTCTTACCATTGATTATACAGTGTGCAGAACCACACAGCAGTTAAAACCATCAAAGGAGCATCAACACTTTGGCACCTATTTTTGTTAGTTTGAACAAGTAATTTTGGCAATTGCTGTGAATTTTTTGAATTATTTTTTTATTTGTAGTATATACATACATAGAAAGTCTGTATTTTGTTTAAAATCACATTGAATTACATACATGGTGTCACCATCACTCCAAAGGAATTTCTTTTATCTATTT
The DNA here is from genome assembly GCF_012460135.2 of Molothrus ater. Taxonomy (NCBI): domain Eukaryota; kingdom Metazoa; phylum Chordata; class Aves; order Passeriformes; family Icteridae; genus Molothrus; species Molothrus ater. The sequence continues at coordinate 14,975,707 of NC_050484.2, forward strand.
AGTGCACCTATCTTACTGACTGAAATATTTTCTTTTCTCGATTGACCTGCTAACTCTTCCTTTTCACACCATTAGAAAACTCATCGATCCAGGAAAAAAAAGAGACATTCTGAATAGGCTAAAGAATAATTTCTATGATATAAAATAGGAATGAAAAGATTAAAATGAGAGACAGGAGACAGAGTGCAGGCTCTGCCAGGATTTAGACCAGCTACATTCACAAATCAGGTAAGATCCTAGGATCACTTTCACCTTCCTAGAACACAAGTTTATCTCATATTGTGAAGAGCTTCTCTTAAATAGAATAAAATTTATCACTTCCAAGGAAATAATAGTGGCATCAGGTTTTGTACAATACCTAACAGTTACTGCAACACTAGTTGGCTGTTACAGAGGAATGGGTTTTTTACTACAAATATGCTTCAATTTATAACTATAACAAGTTACCTATCTTGTTACTATACTCTCTTGGGTTTATTGTTTCAAATATATTACTGTTCTGTTTATAGTAAACCTCCCTGTGAAATACCCCAGGAGGTCTTGTCAGTGTTGTTATTCTGTTTCAATGCTGAAAAAAATGTTTTCCACCAATTTTCTGTATTTTAAAATCTGTTTTAATTAATTCACATAGCTGGATATGCTGCAACATCCAAGAACTGCAAAGGGAACTTAATGTCCTGCCAACATCTAGATATTTTGTCATGACATCACCAAACAAATCCAAAATAATTAATGTTCATGCTGGTTTGTCCTTTCCATGCATTATGACGTATCATTCACAGGAGAAGATGACAGAAGGAACAGGACTTTTTTTTCCTTTTACCTACTGTATCATGCATTATTGAGATGCAATCACCAGGTCAGTGCAGGAAGGCAAAGGAAAAGTGCATTCATTAGCCTGTCCTCTGGTTTCTGGGCACAAACACACCTTCAAGCACTCAGCATCATGACCCCACCACAGGGTTACTGTCCTAGCTCTGCAGAACAGCAGAGAGATTTTTTCTTTAAAGGTCAGGAGATATAAAAATACTTCACAGAGGATAAAAAGAAAAACAGCACAAAGGAGCAAAAACAAAATTGAAAGGGGTTTAGTTGCTAAAAAAGGATTTTAGTTGCTAAATAAGCTAAAGCTACCAAATGATGACGCAGCTCAATTCATGGTATGGCCCTGGAAAATTAGGCAGATATTCTAACTTCAGGATGCTCTCTGTAGAGTGACACTGTGGTTTGATGAAGTCTTGGAACTGTGGAAAAGAACCAACATTCTTCTGCAGCGTGTAAGGACAAAGTGAAACTAAGGACATGAAAACACCAGTTCACAGCCCAGAGTGACCTGTACCTGCAGCACTATGTCTGGCTCCAGTCCATACTACTAAGTAGGAAAGGCTTCAAACAAACAAACATTAATAACATTAACAAGCAAAAACTCATTGTAAAAAAAAAATACTTTTTTTTGTCAATCTGCATTCACTATACTTTCCTTTTCTGAATAATTGCTTACTCTGTGTATTAATTTAAGGTTAGAAGATGCCTGAATGGACAAGAATTGTTTTCAGTCCCAGAAGCTGGTGGAGAAGAGCATTGCCACAAAACTGAAAGAAGGGAGATTTTAGCATACAGACTAGGAAGTGCTTTAAACAGTAGCTGGGTGGATTTTTTTTACTACTATGAGAAGCAGCTGAAAGATTGTCATTAAAAATAATAGCAAACATATGTGATGCATTCTCACACAGAGAGAATTGTGTGGAAGTTGCACATATGATCATCCCTGCCACTGAGCTCAGAGGGATAGCTTCACTTCAGTGAAGTTTCAAAACACACTGCAGGAGTCTGCTGGGGTTTCCTTGGGAAAAACAAATTTTGTGATGGAATGTGATGAGTGTCACACATTCAAGGTATCAAAAAGAGATATTTCTTACTATTGTAAACCCATGACCTTCCAGCAGTTATTAAAATGTAATGGTGAGGAGACTGCAGAGCACAGACATTAGATCCCTCTGAAATAATGGTGTTTGTGTGATGTAAGAGCTTTCTTCTTTCTCTCTCTCTCTCCCATATGTTGCTTCTTAACACTCTGCCTCAGAGATATATCCTTGCACACAAAAGGTAGCAGTAGAGTAGGGATTGCATGTCCCTGACCCACTCTGCTCCTGAACAAGTTCAGCTGTGCTGTCTCCAGCCTCCTTTGCTGGCTCACCTCACTTAGGTGACCTTAAACTCAAACCACAGAGGATGAGACTTCTCGGCTGATGTGCAGAATAATATCCCACAGTCAGCACATTGCAACAGCTATCTGGAAACAAATTTTGAGCCTTGCACAAGATTATAATTCCACAGCATGCTAAAGGTCACACTGATTAACTTGGATGGAATTAGCTGTGAATAAATTCTTCACTCCTAATAAAGCAGGCAGGAAAACAATCTCCAATCCTTTGTTCTGAGATGAATTAATAAAGCAATACTAACTGCAAAGACTCAGTTACCAGAATAAGCTATTGGAGGAGCTATCACTGTTTTTCCAGAAGTATGAGGTACTTTCAGTGAGCTTCTATATGCAACCCTTTATTGTGGAAGCCATGGAGTTGATGGAGCCACAGCTGCTTCTGCCAGGAGAGGCACCAGCCCAGGGAGTGCCATGTGGATGATTTTTAACTCACACCATTTCAAGCACAATGACAAAAACTGCCATGGGAAAACAACACGACTAAAACTATGTTTCCTGTGGCTTACTAATGGACTATTCATGCAAAACATTAAGCTGATGAATGTGAATTTGTTGGATGCATTACCCTTTCTCCCTTTGAGCAGGTTTCAAAGATTACAATTATGTTTGGTTTAATTACTATTAGTCTCAATTGAATTGTCAGTTTTTTCAGCATTTTCAGTGTGTAAAAATTTATATTTAAAATTTGCCTTATCTGAAGGCAAATTTTACATGTTGGCTCAGTTTTGTATGAATTGGGTGTTATTGTATTTCAAGGCCTAATCATCATGCTTACTTAAGGAGAAGAATTCTTTGTTGATTATTGCTGTTCTAAATACGCAGAAAGCCACTCAACATGAGTTAATTCTTGTGTGGATTTGTCTTTGAATTTTTTTTCCAGACTCCATAATCATGCTCCATTTGAACTGTAATTTATTTCAGACAGAGGTAGAGATGAGAGATCCTCACCATCTCTTACATGCACTGAGTAGCTGCATGGCTCCTGCAGGCTGATCAGGATTGCTTCAGCTGGATGCTTCACCTGAGTGCCTTCCAGGCAATTAAGGAGTCCCACATGCTAAGCAAGAAGTTGTGGAAGACACACCAAGCAAGAGAATGTGCCTGCATCCCTCCTGCTCTCTAGAAGTAAGAATGCACAGTCATGGCTCTGCTTCAGACTCTGTGAATTTGGGATCTTGAGTGCAGCAGATTCCAAAGGGCTGATCTGGGTTCTCCACCTGCACTGCATTCTACCCCCTTAAAGCACTTAGGAAGCATGGGCTTTGTCTTTTCACTCTCACAGAAATAAAACTTGCATCTCTTAAAGCATTTTGCCAAAACACAAGACTAGACCCACTGTAAAATTGAAGCATTCTCCCTTCAACCTGATGAGAAATAAAATCTAAGTGTGACCCACTGCAGAAAAGGGACTCTAATTTGAGCAGAGCAGGGAAGAAATGAGCAGAAGGGAGCTTCACTGCATAATCTAACTGTAAAAGCATTAACTTAGGAAAGGAGAAAACGGAAACCTCACTTCACTTCTTCTATTCAGCATTAAATGCCCTTTCCCTTGTTCAGCGAATCCCATTGCCCTAGTCCCTTCTCTGCTTTCCATATTCAAGAAGAAAACTGAAGAATTTAAGTCACCCACATTATTCAGCCACTCTTAAATCACAAGCATGTTTCTCAGAGGTTATCAGTAGTTTCCTAGTGGAGGCACCTCAAAAAAGACCTCTGTATTTCCCATCCCTGTCCTCAGGCTTCCTCTGAGGTAAAGCTCAGCTGTCCATGCTCTCTCTCTCTCTCCCTGGGCATTTGGAGGGACAGGCTGAGGGATGGTGCATGTGCCATCAGCCACAGGATGTCCCTCTCAGGAGATGCTGCTGCCACACTGACGCCATATGCCTTTTTATTTCGTGACACCTGTTTACACAGCGTGAGGCAGGAAAAAGATTACTTTCACAGCAGAATGGGAAATCATGGAGCTTTCACTGGCAGACAGTGGGTTCAGGGAATATCTTGCGAAAGCATTTAACAATTCATATTGTCAGAAAGTGTACAACTGTCCAAATACATGCTGTTTCCAGTCTCCTGTGTAAGAGCCACATTTGCAAATGATTAAGCCAAAGAAATCAAATGCTGCAGCTAAAAGGTATAAGCAGAAAAAAAATCAGTCAATTCACTTTTTCTGATTATTTTTTCTTAACGTCTCCATGTTGGTTTTGAGCAAGGTGTGTTTTGCTTCCTTGACTATTCTGCTTAGGATTGCAACATAAATGAGAAAGTTGCCTTTTATGAATTTTTAAATAAAAATAACTATTCTCTCCTGAGCACAGAATATATGTATCTGTGACAATATACAAGGTTACAATGGCACTGCTGGCCTTTGGAAAAGTTTGAGAGCAGGTTTGTTCCCATTTTGTGAATGGTTCAGGTGCTGGGGAGCACGAACTGGTACACTAGTTTAAACCAAAGTCGTTCTGAGTTACAGTGCTGCATAGCACAATCTCCGTCATGGCCTGATGCTCCTTTTCTCTTACTCTTCTGACATCATAGTGACAGAAGAGCAAGACAGTCAGTTTAAATCTTGGGGATTAAGTCTTCAACTGCTGCACTACATTGATGATTGGACAGATCTGGTCAATGTCCTCTCCTCACTATGCCGTGATTTTAATTTTTTTTTTTTTTTGGACAGTGAGCATTTGAGCCTGTACTAGTTGTTGCAATGAAAATAGTGCTACAAGTGTGTTACATGATGTGACACACAAAACATAAGTACTCTAATGCTCAGTACAGATAAATAAGTTGATTTAACAACCTCCAAAAAGAAAGAAGTGTAGCATTTTCCAGCTCTGAAAAAATTTCATTGGCATCTTCATCCCCTCAAGAAATAGCAGATCCAGCAGTAGGTGTGGGGGCACAGGAGGTGCGCAGGGACACGGCGGGCACAGCTCCATCACACAGGGCACTGCTGGAACCGCCTCTGCTGGGTTAGTGCTGCCCGACCCGATCTGCTGTGTCATCTCATTTATCCCACAAGAACTGAAAATTAACCAGAAGCATTTAAGACCTTATGTAGCATTTTCCTTTTTTTCATCCCTTCCTATGCATTTAATTACTTTCCAAAATCCAAACACGTTTGTGCCTTTAATGAGCCAGACGCTCTGTTAGCCTGGATCCATGGTGCTGAATTACTTCAGAGGTCAGAGACCCCTGTAGCACCCAGGTTCTGCTCAGCACAGTGCCGTGCCTGCCGTCTCTCCTGCACACATCTCCAGCTCTGTGTAACCCTCGGTGTAAGGGACAGAAGTGTGCGCTCGGCTGCTGTCCAAGGAGCAGTAATATTTAATCCCATTTTCCAGCCGTGCCGAAGGGTAGATCTCCACCCCTCAGGGAGGCCGGCTGACTGCTCCCTGCTGCTACACGTGTTTCTGACCGAAACGCGCGCTGGGTACCAGCGGGGCGGTTTTCCCCAGGGATGCTCCGCAGAGGAGCCCAGACCGAACAGTTTTTATCACTTTTATAACACCCCCGCCGAGCGCGCTCACTTTAAACTGAGGCGGGGAGAGCGCGGCCCCGCCCCAACATGGCGGCCGAAGGGCGGGGCCGGCCGCGCGCTCACCCCGCGCCGCCGGAAGTGACGCGTTCGGGGCCGTGCGCGGCGGCGGCAGCGGCGGGAGGTGCGGGTTGGGGCCGGGGCTCGGGCTCAACGGGGCGCCCCTTCCCGCCATCCCCTTGGGGTCCGGGGGAGCCCTCTGGTCGGGTGTTCACGGCCTCCCCCGCCGCGAGCGGGAGGCCGCGGGCCGGGCGGGCTCGGGCCGGGAGCCGTGCGGCGGGGTCGGTGGGCAGGGCCCCGGCAGCCCCGGCCGCGGCCTGGCTGCTCGCTCGCTCGGGCCGGCTGTGGCGGTGAGCTCCCGGCTGCTGCTGTGCGGCCGCTGTGTGAGCGCAGGGAATCGGAACAGACGCGGGGGATCCTTTTGGTTAAAGGACTTGTGTAAGCACAGCCTTAAAGGACTTAATGAAGGTGCGTGTTCCGGCACCGTGTGCAGTCGAAAGTTCTTGATTGTGTTCTGTGTGTTACAGGTGAAATGGTCTTCATATGCTGAACTCCAGCTTGGATTGCCTCGTTGCTGCACGTTGAGAACTTTGTAAAAAGCAGGAAGTCAAGATGAAGAGCAGGGTGACACAAGTAAATGTAAGTGTTCTTAGACCTAAAATGTAGGATTTGATCGCTCCCATGTCGCTGGTAATTAGGTTTGTAGTTAATATTATATTAAATAAAACTTCCTGAATGGAAAGGGAGTAATAATATCTGTAACAGACAGCAGCTGTTTGCAAGATAAATACTACTAGGAGTCAGTAAATTTCACCTATTTCTAGCTGCTGCTGTCCTTGCAATCAAAGCCTGAATAGTATTACTGTAAAATGTTACAATAATTGGTCAAAACTGACTGAATGCTGATGGCTCAACAGTAAATGTAAGCATGTGGAGGAATAGAGAAAGATTTTGAAAAATTTAACAACAATCTTAAAAGATGTAGAGACAATAAGTGGCAGTTAATTTGACAACTGTATGTCATACAATGAATGTTAAAACTTTTCCTTTCAATAGCTATATGTCCCATTCCTGAGTGGATGAGAGTAATTTTTTGGGAATGCAAGAAGAAAAAATTCAGAAATGCTGTGCTTGTAGGGGTACACAGCATTTGTAAGGCCAGGTTTGGGACATGTTAGCAGAGCAATATTGTTACAATGCAGTACCTGAAATCTGTGGTATGACTCTGCCTGTTTGTCCAGAGTTGGAACCTTCCTTCATGGGCTTCTTCACTCTTTTTGCCCCAACTTTTCTGACTTGAGTGGCTTTTAGCAGGATGTTTGAGGGGTAGTTTAATACCTTCTGTTTTCCCAATCTGGTGGTGCTCCCTCATCTGTTAAAATAAGCTAGTGAGCAAAAGCACACTGTTTAGACATTTTCAATTATTCATTTTGATGAAAATGGACAAGGAAGGAGGAGTAACTTGTGGCAGAAAACCTGGTCACAGAGAGCTGAAGGTGACAATTTCTTCAACAAGCATAGCTGCTTTTGCACATAGATGTGATAAATGCCAAACACAGAAACAGCCATAACTTTATTCTATTTCTGTGAACACTTGTATTTTTGATTCTGCTTGGGCAGAGACAGATGATAACCCATGAGAATGGATCATCCTAAAAAGACCCAGTGCCTTCTTCCCACTGCTAGATAGGTTTTAAATACAGGAACTATTCTGTGTTATTCAAAGATTTTTATTAGCACTTTCTTGGAAGCTTAGGATACAGACTGGCATTATATTACTGTGCTGGGGTAAAAAATAAAAGGACTTTTCTTACGCTTGAATGAATTCAGTGATCTGCTCTGTGGTGTAATGGTCATTGAAAGGGGTAGCAAACCTTGGTGAGTGTGTGAATTTCTTGTACTGTCTCTGCTGTCCAAGGTAATGTGGCTCTAAAATTAACCAGGTGGACATAAATTTTATAGGGATGCTGCCAGTGACAATGCAGTGCCCTTCTTTCCTGTCATCATCTTGATGCAGGCAACGGAATGCTGGGTGTAATTTTAGCAATTTGAAGTGCACCCTAGGAAGGGCAACATTCTAGCATATGTTATATTGGCCTCAAAAATATAATTATCGGTTTGCATATATACACACCCCCCCAGTTAAGTTTTTAGACGTAACAGCTGCCCTGCTTTATATGGAAGAGGTGTCATTATATTCTGGTCACCCAGAGTTTTAACTGGCTCTTTGGTGGGGCAAGAACTGGTGTGCCAGTTGGTGGAGAGGGTGCTGTTCAATGAACAAACTGAGTGTTGCTGCAGGGAGTTCCCTCAAGGTGCATAAGGAAATGCTTTTGTTGAGTTTCTGCATCAAGTGAGGTGTTCCCTATTTCACAGATAATCACTCTGTGACATCATGAGAATGGGGTTCTGAAAAACCAAAAATAATATTTTAAAGGAAGAGATGACCCTTGCAATGAAAGTACTCAGGTTATGAATGCTGCTGCTTGACTCTAAACAAAGTTGCTTAGAAACACATTAATGAATATCTTTCTGTTGATTGTAGATGCTGTCACATTCTGATTTTTGTATGACTCCATACTTACACGTCATGGTTCAGCCCAGGAATTTGGTGTGAGCTGTTTAAGTGTTTATCACTTACACAATCCTGCAAATCTGCCAAGTAAATCAGTGCAAGTCAGGTGTTTGTAATGTATGAAACTAGGAATGACTCTTGAGGAAATAAATTGTGGTTAGTAAAAAGGGGGATGTAAGGAAAAATTGCTCAATAAAGGGAATTTTTAGGAGAGAGGAAAGACACTCTTTAAACTAGAAATGGTGGAATTCTGTTTGTGGTATATTGCATGTGATACAACAAATTAAAATGGCATCTGAAAGAAGGAAGTAGGAAAGGCAGACCAGTGGTCCATCTACTCTAGTCTGCAGCAGTAATTAACAGCAGATGCCTTAAAGAGTTTCGGAATTGGGCAACTATAAAAGTACTTGCCCATGTACACTCCCACTCTCTACGTGTTTGCAGCTTCCTGAGCCAGATCAAGTTGTTGGTAACCCTTGTGGATTTTTCTTCAGTGTTTGTTCAGTGCCTTGAACCCATGGAAGCATTTGGCATCTGCAGCATCCTGTAGCTGGGTGTCCAGCTGTTCAAATGCTTGTTCCTAGAGAACCAGGAGCCTTTCCTTGTCATACCTGACTGCCATCAGCTTTTCTTGTAAAGGAGTGGGAACTGAGGCATGGTATGCTTTGATCTGAAGATAGGTGCTCACAGTCATGTTGGGGCTTGATTTTTTTTTTTTATTTTCTCTTTCCTTAAAGCATGGTTCCAGTCATGACAGGAGGGAAAACCACAGTTCCCGACATGAGAGTTTGTCTCCAGAGGACAGGTAAAATGACTGATTTTTGTATCCTTCAATTCTGTATATATACCTCACATAGTGAGTTAGAGAAGTTAAAAAAAATCATCAGATTATGTTTCTTTTTATATATTACCATAACTAAGTGGTAAAAAGCAAGTGTAGGTTTAGTAAAATACTTGAGTGTTAATATAACAGTAATTAAATGGATTTGTTACTAAATCTTAGCATTTAGTTAAATTATCATGAGACTTGAAAGTGGAAATTACATGCTGGCTTTTTGCTTGAAGTCACATGTTGCTGATACCACAGTTATCACTTTTGGGCAAGATTGCTTCATGCTGTACAGGCAAAAATAGAAACAAAAATGAGTACAGGTGTTCGAGGAATGCAAGCTACTGAATTTACCATTGATATTATTACTGTTAAACATTTAATTTCAGATTCTAGGAGCTTTCTTTTACAGTGCTTCTTTGATTTTTGATAATTTTTTCCTGATGACAAATTATTGTTAAAGTAGACCCTTTTATTGGAGTGACACGTATTTTGAAAGTCACATTGCAGAATTGGAGCACTTCTGCATTGTTACATTATATTGCAAGTATATATTAATACCATTGCCCTTCTCAGCCTCTTACTAAAAGTTTTTGTGTCTTGGGTTGTGAGTAGGGATATGGAGCGTGATAGGTCTCGGTCTCGATCCCCCAGGAAGAGGAGATACTCTGATGACAGCAGATATGATGAGGAATATTCAAGACGGGAATACTATGATGACAGAACTTCAGATGGAAGGTCTGGAGCCCTTTCTTAATCAGTCATGAAATACTTACTTTTAAAGAATAAAAAAAGCTTTTCACCTACACTCGGGTGTTTAGTGGGTGTTTATTCTTTTTCCTTTAGAAGGATGGAAAGGGGGAGAGACAGACACTATGAGAGATGGGAGGACAGAGAATATGATCGAAGGAAGCAGAGACGGTACTCGTCACCCGACCGCAGGAGTCCAGAGAGGTCAACAGGCCAGAGCTCACTTGCTCATGATGAGACCACCTCAAAGAAGAAGAAAGAAGAAGTGGATCCAATCCTCACTCGCACAGGTGGTGCATATATTCCACCTGCCAAGCTCAGGATGATGCAAGAGCAAATCACAGATAAAAATAGGTGAGTTCAAAGTTACATAGTAGGTTTTTGCTGCAAGCAAAGCAGTTAAGGCGTTTAGAGAATGTTGGGAAACATGGGATCCCTTAAGGGTTCTGATCATTGTTTTGAAGGTATTTTTATCAGAAGAGAGATAAGAGAATCAGATTAAACTGTACCTGCTTCTGCTGCAAAGTGGAAATTGTGAAGTAAAGCAGGATACTAAATGTAGCTAGGATTTTTTTAGAACATCTTACAAAGCAACATACTGGGTTATACCATATCTTCAGAGAATTACACTTTGGTTTATCATGTTGGTTCAATGATTTTCTAGTGCTTGAATATGGAATTGTAAACAACTCTTCACATTTATGCAGCGAATATTTTTAATTTATTTTAATGATTAAATAAAACTGTGAATGTATGCTCTATATATATATATTTGCTCAGTGGCACTTCAAATTCATACATTAATAATTTGTGGTACTCTGTAATAGCTTGGCATACCAGAGGATGAGTTGGGAAGCCTTGAAGAAGTCAATCAATGGTCTTGTGAACAAAGTGAACGTTTCTAATATAGAAAACATCATTCACGAGCTCCTTCAGGAGAATATTGTTCGGGGAAGGTAAGCCTTGGTATTTAAAAATAATTCTTTTGCTTTTCTGGAGCATGTACACTCTTCATGTGGACACTGTTGCGTGTGCTATTAGTAGTGTACGGGTGTTAGTCAGATCTTAGCGTTAACCTTAGGCCATATTGTCCTATTCAGAATATTCCCTTACTTGGGAAAAAGATTGTATGCTTAGTGGAATAGAAGTGTGCAACAGATGGTGTATATTTCCTTTTCTTAAGGTTTTCCCAATGCATCTTACTTGAATGACCTGTAATTTACAGTTGTCACTGTCGATTTTGTTTGTAATGCTTCATATTTTATTTTTTTGGGGACAAATAATATTTTAGCCACTATTTAACAAAAAAAGTTTTACTGCAGTTACCTGTTGGTGTTGTTTATTGATGCATTGTAAAGAAAAGACCATTATGCTGTTGTAACTTGGTAGATCCAAAAATAATTTTTGTGCACTAGTATGAAATGAGTTCTATTCCACTTGTCAATGCCGAAGTAAGTAGGCATAAGGTCTCTATGCACTTTGTATTTATTACTCTGTAGGAGTTTTTTTTAGGATTTCAGTAGACCACAGGGAAGGTAGATTTGGAAATCAGTGTGTACTTTGAAGATTCCATATTTGGAGGTTTGTTTTGTTTTTATCCTCACACACATGTAGTTGAGTAATACAGCAAAAGTCAAATTCTGTGTGCTCCTAAGCATTACAGAAAGCAAAATTGAGAGGAGGGGAAGTAAGTCACAGATGCTTCTCAGACTTCCTTGATAATAAATGTAAAAGAGACCATTTGAATAATAAAAGAACTATTGTCTCATGAATCCTTTGTTTCCATTCATTTAGGTTCTAAGTAGTATTTTATAATCAGTCGAGGTTCAGATAAAAAAAAGGATAATTGCAGGATACAAGATGGCTTTCTGCATGCTTAGCATTTTTAAATCTATCTGTAATATGAACAATATTTAGTGAAAGATTAGGTAACAGTTTAAGAACTTTTCTGAAAGATTTGTGCAACACATTTTGCAAAATTCCAATTGTGGCGTGAAAAACCATGGTTTGAAAAACATCATCTGGTTTCTTCCAGCTACTCCAACTGCACACTATTTCATGTGGTAAGTACTGAATAAAAACATTACATGCTTAATTACCAGGAAGGTCTTTAAAACTTGCTTTTTTTTCCAGGGGATTGCTGTCTAGATCCATTTTGCAAGCTCAGAGTGCCTCTCCGATTTTTACTCACGTTTATGCAGCTCTTGTGGCAATCATCAATTCCAAGTTTCCAAATATCGGTGAATTGATCCTTAAGAGGCTGATACTGAATTTTCGTAAAGGGTATCGCAGAAATGACAAGGTATGTAAAATGTGAAGGAGCAATGTGCTGAAATGCTGAATTCTGCACGGTAACTGTGTCAAGTGTGTTCAAAGGAGCACAGCCAAGACATGGGTCAAGACCAGTCAATGGGATATTTAGTAGCATTAGAGTATCATGAAAGTTTATCAACCTGTTCTGGATTGATACTGTGATAGTTTGGGTTTTTTTGATTTGGGCAGGGGTGTTTAATTCTGATTCTTTATTTTTAAGTGTACGGTCCTAATTGAGAACAGCTACTAGTATCCTGAAATAGTTTCATGACTCTAATTTGTTTGTGAGATGCATTAATCTGTAGTGTGTCTTGGTTAGGAATTTCTTTTTCTATATGTTAAAATTTCCTGGTTTATTTCTTTTTCAGCAACTCTGTCTAACATCTTCAAAATTTGTTGCACATTTGATGAATCAGAATGTGGTATGTTTCTTTGTTTTTACTCAATCCAAACCCTATACGGCTAATTTTTAGTTTAAGACAGCAGTACCCTAAATGAAGGTTCTCTGTCTCTTCTGAAAGTTGCTGAAAGCCTGAGTGTGGTGCCTGCTTTAAGTTGTTAAAATCTCTTTATAAAAGATACTGGTAATTGCTTATGCAGTTATCACCACTTATCATTGCGCTTCTGCTCCAGAGCTTCCCAAGATTTCATGTGTGTTTGGGCTAGTACTCAGGCATGTCTCTATGCAAAGCAAGGATCACGTGGGGCTCTGTCCCACAGATCTTAAACAGAATTTTCTTGCAACGTGTGTTAGCAGAAGTAGACTCAGTTGCATCTAAATCAAATCTAAATCCAGCTCTATTCCACTTGTTAATGTGTCAGAAATCAGGATGCTCTGATTTAAATAATGTCAGGAAGCAGTGTCTCAGGAATGTGTTGGGAATGTTCAGCATTTTGCTTAAGAGGAAATTAATCTGAGATGGGCGATTTGCTTATATGCCTGGTCCTGGAAGATCTTATTTAATTATAGATGCAATGCACTTAGAACTGGATTCTGTAATGCAAGTGCTGGTTTGTTTGCTTCTTGGAAATGCATTCTGTTAATTTTTTAATGGCAAAATATTTTTCTTTGCTAGCTTGCTCACTTCAATAGAACAGTCACATTCGCTAGAAATTGGTGTAAATACTGATGGTAAAATTGGATTCGAAATTTTGACTTTCTCTAAATCAGCTTTGCCCTGCTACTGCTGCCTTGTGTGTGATTAAACTGCTGTGTTGTGGCATCCTCAAAGGCTGGACAGGTCTGTCCAGTAAATGACTGTGGTGATAGTGTAATATTTTGCATTCTAATTCTTTGCTGATACTTCTTCCACAGGCTCATGAGGTTTTATGTTTGGAAATGCTCACTTTGCTACTTGAAAGGCCTACTGATGACAGTATTGAAGTAGCAATTGGATTTATTAAAGAGAGCGGGCTCAAATTAACAGAAGTTTCTCCTAGAGGTATTAATGGTAAGTACAGTTAGCCAAAACCTATCTTGGCATTGGTATTAGTAAATACCTTTCATGTTTACATTTCTCTCTTCTCCAAAGCAATCTTTGATCGCCTTCGACACATCCTGCACGAATCCAAAATTGATATGCGCGTTCAGTACATGATAGAAGTCATGTTTGCTGTACGCAAGGATGGCTTCAAGGACCATCCAATCATTCCAGAGGGATTAGATCTAGTGGAAGAGGAGGATCAGTTTACTCATATGTTGCCATTGGAAGATGACTACAACCCAGAGGATGTTCTTAGTAAGTTAGAAATGAAAGATAATTCCTTAACTGCATTCCCCAAGAAAATAAATTCAAGATTAAATATTAATAGCTTTCTTCAATTTGTGTTTTAAATAAAGATTCTCTTTTATTTAAAGATGTTTTCAAGATGGATCCGAACTTTATGGAAAATGAAGAGAAATACAAAATGCTGAAGAAAGGTAGGGATATTTATGTGTATGCACAACCATTACCTATGGCATTTGCTTATTCAGCTGTTGCTGCCAACATTTATTTAACAGTGGGTGATATTTCTGTTCTATAAAACTGATTCAGTTCACAGACCTTATTTTGTGTTCATGCTATTCAGTGCTATTTCTCTGTGTTTCCATTCAGTTATTTATCTGATTTTTGGCCTCTTCCACATTCTGTACCTGAGACATCCTTTCACTCTACAGGGGTGGGATCAAGGGGGTTTTTGTAATGAAGGTACTGTGGTCTGTGTTTCATTAATCTGGGATGCTGCTCTTTCAGAAATTCTTGATGAAGGTGACACTGAATCTGAAGGAAATCAAGAAGCTGGAAGTAGTGAAGAAGATGAAGACGACGATGAAGAGGAGGATGAGGATGGTAAGTGTATGACTGGCACCTTACAAGCAATTGAATGAATGTAGATAAGCAGGAAAGAAAAACACAGCTTTTTAGATGTTTTGCAAAACTGAGATGCTCAAATGTTAAGCAGCGTTTTCCTCTTCAGTTATTTTCAGATCTAAGTGTTTACTAGCAAACAGTGAAAAAGTCTGAAACGAAGCATTCAGCACATGCAGACAAGGAAAGGCAACTTTGCCACATTATTCATGACTGTATCCGTTTGAGATACTGATGATTTTCTTGACAGTATCCTTGGAGAAAAGCCCAGCAAACAAAAGACATGACAAAGAGCAAAATGAAAACTCTTGCTTAAACTTTTCCATGCTCTATTATATTTTTAAGTAACTTTCAAAATTAGGATGGATTTTCTTACAACTGTATCTACATCCTCCATATATATTACTTTAGTGGAGACAAAACTTACTCATTTTCAGAGAATGTATTCAATTCCCAGGAAAAAACATTGATGGATAAGCATAACTGAAATTTTTGTGCAGACTGCATGAGTAATGGACAAGCTAGTCAAATATTGTTCCTGTACAATACCAGGAATGGATTTCCTTACTGGTTTGGTGGAGTATTTCACAGAATAGCAGAGCACCCAGTCTCATGAAAAGTTTGAACATTCCCATAATTTCTGATTTTTTTATGCTTTTACCAAACTTAAAAAAACTGAAGGAATAGTGAGTATTTTACAAATTGAAGTGTTCCTATAGTGCTTTGGTTCAGAATGGATTTTTCTACACTTGCTCCAGGACTTTGCAGAATGCTGTAATGTAGATCCTACAGTTAACAGGAACTGGGAATTACCTGTTGAAATCAGAAATACTGCACAAAGCTTTGTATGCTTAAGTTATGCAGAAAATGGATTGCTAATAATGTTGACAAGACATGTTAAACCTAGAGATTGCAGTGATTAAGAAACCTGAAATGTCTTTAAAAAAACTACCCTTTTAAAACTGTCCCTAAATATTTACTTTGTTACAGATGAAGCAAATACTGATTTTTTTCAATATCTATAAAAATAAACAAAAAAATACATAAACCTGCAAACAGTCCTAAGTACTTCTAGAAAAATAATGTACTACAGACTCAGTAAATGGTAAATAGAGCTGTCCTAAAAAATTACTACCTGTGTCTTCCTTAATGGTTTGCTCTTTACAAAGCCATGTTTTTCTCTTCCAGGTCAGAAAGTTACTGTCCATGACAAAACAGAAATTAACCTGGTCTCCTTCCGTCGTACAATTTATCTGGCTATTCAGTCAAGGTAAATATAAGTTATACACCTAGGAGTGTAGTTCTTTTCAAGTCTGTGAACTGTAAATCTTTCTTTTAAAATTCTGTCTTAATGTGCAATTTAAAAGAAAAAAAAAATAGGGAAGTGGTCTTCAGGGAGCCTGACCTGACTGTGTAAAGCAAACTTTTGTTGTTTTCCAAATTCTCATTCGGAGATGAATCTTGTTTGTTTCAAAATGTTTGTGTAGTGGACTGGGACTATTGCTGTAATGAGACTTTCTGAGTGAACAGAAGCCAGTGATCTTTAAATTTAACAGCATCTTGAGAACTTATGAAAAAATTTGAGACACACTTAGAAATTCTGTAGTTTGCCTCCACTTCTGAGATGGAGTTCTTTTGCTGTCTGCATTGTTTCAAAAATAAGTATACAGGTACCAACCCTGAAGTATAGTCTGCTTGTGGTCATCTTGAGAATGAACTCTGCTTGCAATTTGTGGCACAAATACTCCAAACCTGCTGGGTGTAGCTTCTGTGTCACCAGGCTGAGAGGAAGGATTCATGCCTTGTAGCCCATAAGCCTCTGCAGGTCTGATGCTGCATGACAAGTGCAATGATGTAGTTGTGGTGTTGATCATTAGACATATGAATTAATTAATACCATACTGAGGGTATCAAAGGCTCTCACATTTCTCAAAGTTACCGTTCAATACTTTCTTGCCATGCTCGAACTTGTTCATCTGATAGATGGGGGGAGGATGTACCCAGTGGTAGCTAAAGGCTTTCAGAACAGGAGTGCACAGAGAAGACTGTGGTATATATTGCTTTCAGAGCTGGTCTGAAGTGCTTGCATTTCAGTGTGTTTCAAAATGTGCAAAAGAAGCTCCCACTTTTCTGTTTGTTAAATTTGGTAAGATGATGTGATAGCAATAATGACTTGGATCATCTTGTTTTCAGATTGCCTGCAGATGTAATCACTTTGGATTAGTTTTCAGATAGAAACTCATGAAATACAAAATTTTTATTTAAAAAGCCACAACAGCAATAAAGTCCTAGCAAATCAAATAGCTGACATAATTTCCTTCAAAACAGTTGACGTTTTAGCACCAATGATGATTCTTAATATAGTTTTGGAATGTTCTTAGCATAGCGTATATTGCACAGATAATAAGTGTTTTTTCTATTCAGCTTAGACTTTGAAGAATGTGCTCACAAACTGCTGAAGATGGATTTCCCAGAAAGTCAGACTGTAAGCCTTTACTCTTACTCTTCTTGTTACTAACATTATAAAGATACAGTACTGTGGTAGTGTCTAACAACCTTGCTCACGTTCCACGACCTAGTTTGTGTAGCAGGCAGATAAATGAGAGTCATTCCTTACAACTGTTGTTCCTCAAAATTTATTTCACAACCTTTAGAGCAAATAGACTGACACACATTTCGTAAGCAATTTGTCTTATGCATGTGCTCCTTTCTGTCAAGCAACACAAATGTTTGCTCGTAGCCTTTTCAAAAGACCTGTTGTTTGGACTGGTGAAAGTTCTGTCCTATGACAGGAATACAGCACCATGACAGGGTTCTGTCTCTGAAAGGACTCTGAGTTGAAGATAATATTTGCAGGCAGCTGTAGACTTTATCAGTGGGGCTTGAAATTTAGCACAATGTTATGAGTATGTTGTTTTGGTGCTTTCACAGTAAGCATATTGAATTGAAGCAGTTTTGAGTGATTGCTTGGCTGTAATTTTGGAGATCACGAGACTAAAGCTGTTTTGTCCTCAGACTCTGTAAGGTCCATGCAATTGCTGTGTTTTCAAGTAATGGAACTGTTCTTGATCCAGTACTTCTGTTCAATATTGGTAGAATGTAAATACACATCTGAGTTTCCAAGCAGCTTTTCAGACACCTGTAAGCTGTCATCATAGGAGTTGCACTTGGGTGGGCTTTTTAACTTCTTATGGCTTTAATTATCAGTTTTATTTGAAACAGTGTGTGTAATAAGTAACTCTGGTATAATGCTAACTAGTAAGGGGAGATCTGGGCTACACTTGGGTGTTCTTTGAGAATTTACATGGAAATAAACTAAGAACTGAGATTGTTATTTTTTAAATCTGGTTCTCTAATTCTGTGCATGAAATGCAATATTAAGCATGCATAAGATTATAATTCTCAGTGAAGTATACATAACCTGAAAAACTCTAAAGAGAAAAAAAACCTGTTGCCCAGCAAATCAGTTCAGCTATATAGAAAAAAGCAAGCAATTAGAATATATGTACTAGACCATAAACAGAGTTATAATGCATAACACTACTTGCTTGTAGTGAGAACTACTTAACTCTTAGGGTTTAATATCATGGCAGTCTCTGTCAGCTCCTAACTTCTGTGGGCAAAAGCTGCTCAGAAGAAATAAGGGAAGGAAAAAGAAAAACCCAACAGTTAGTATCAACCTACGATTCAGCACTAGTTGTAGGAATTACTGCAATTCAAGATTGAAAACTGTTGTAAAACGGCCTCCTCTTACCACATGAAGCTTCTACTTTGTACTGATTTCTTTTTTTCCTTAAGATTCCTAACTACTCTTCACCTCGTTTAATCAAAGATACGAGGGCTTTGACTTGCTCATTGTATAGAATTAAGCTCCTTTATGGGGACAAAAATCTTAAAAAAAAGAAAGACACTTCCTGACCATTATGAGAGCAGAAAGAATAAGCAGATGTAGGCAGTAAAATTATTCAGGGGTTTCTAAGACTTGAGTCTGTACATGTGGATAAAAAAAACTGAATACAATTTGTTTAAATTAGCTGCCAGATTTTCAGCTAGAAAAATCACCTTTTATTTATTTAAGCTACTGTCTTCAGACTGAAGCCTTTATTGAATTAATTCCCTCTGCCTTCATTAAAAAACAAGCTATTACTGAGTTTGCAGATGACACCAAGTTGGGCAGGAGTGTTGATCTGCAGGAGAGCAGGAAGGCAGAGGGATCTGGACAGGCTGGGTCACTGGGCTGAGGTCAGTGGTGTGATGTTCAAGGAGGGAAAGTGCTGAGTTCTACCCTTGAGTCACAACAGCCCCAGGCAGAGCTACAGGCTGGGGCAGAGTGGCTGGAAAACTGCCCAGCAGCAGGAAGGGACCTGGAGGTGCTGGTTGGCAGCAGATGAACATGATCCAGCAGTGCCCAGGTGACCAAGGGGCCAATGGCATCCTGGCCTGGATCAGGAATAGCGTGGCCAGCAGGACAGGGCAGTGACTGTCCCACTGTACTGGGGACTGAGGCCACACCTGGAGTGCTGTGTGGGGCTGAGGGAGCTAGGCTTGTTCAGTCTGGAGAAGAGGTGGCTCAAAGGGGACCTTATCACTCTGCAAGTATCCAAAAAGAGAATGTAGCCAGTGGGGGTTGGTCTTTTCTCACAGATAACAAGGGACTGCACCAGAGGAAATGGCCTCACATTGCACCAGGTGAGATTTAAATTAAATACTAGAAACACTTTATTGACTGAAAGGGTGATCAGTTGTTGAAACAGGTTGCCCAGAGAAGTGGTGGAATCAGCATCCCTGGAGGCATTTGAAAGACGTGTGGGAATGGTTTAGTGGTGAATGCAGTGGCATTGGGTTTATGGTTGGACTTGATCTTAGAGCTATTTTCAACCTTTATAATTCTCCACTGCTATTATTTTTGCCATAAAGCACTCCCTTCCTTCCTCCTTTCCTTTTTCCTTTTTCCTTTTTCCTCTCCTCTCCTTCCTTTTCCTTTCCTTTCCTTTCCTTTCCTTTCCTTTCCTTTTCCTTTCCTTTTCCTTTCCTTTCCTTTCCTTTCCTTTCCTTTCCTTTCCTTTCCTTTCCTTTCCTTTCCTTTCCTTTCCTTTCCTTTCCTTTCCTTTCCTTTCCTTTCCTTTCCTTTCCTTTCCTTTCCTTTCCTTTCCTTTCCTTTCCTTTCCTTTCCTTTCCTTTCCTTTCCTTTCCTTTCCTTTCCTTTCCTTTCCTTTCCTTTCCTTTCCTTTCCTTTCCTTTCCTTTCCTTTCCTTTCCTTTCCTTTCCTTTTCCTTTTCCTTTTCCTTTTCCTTTTCCTTTTCCTTTTCCTTTTCCCTTTCCTTTCCTTTCCTTTCCTTTCCTTTCCTTTCCTTTCCTTTCCTTTCCTTTCCTTTCCTTTCCTTTCCTTTCCTTTCCTTTCCTTTCCTTTCCTTTCCTTTCCTTTCCTTTCCTTTCCTTTCCTTTTCCTTTTCCTTTTCCTTTTCCTTTTCCTTTTCCTTTTCCTTTTCCTTTTCCTTTTCCTTTTCCTTTTCCTTTTCCTTTTCCTTTTCCTTTTCCTTTTCCTTTTCCTTTTCCCTTTCCTTTCCTTTCCTTTCCTTTCCTTTCCTTTCCTTTCCTTTCCTTTCCTTTCCTTTCCTTTCCTTTCCTTTCCTTTCCTTTCCTTTCCTTTCCTTTTCCTTTTCCTTTTCCTTTTCCTTTTCCTTTTCCTTTTCCTTTTCCTTTTCCTTTTCCTTTCCTTTCCTTTCCTTTCCTTTCCTTTCCTTTCCTTTCCTTTCCTTTCCTTTCCTTTTCCTTTTCCTTTTCCTTTTCCTTTTCCTTTTCCTTTTCCTTTTCCTTTTCCTTTTCCTTTTCCTTTTCCTTTTCCTTTTCCTTTTCCTTTTCCTTTTCCTTTTCCTTTTCCTTTTCCTTTCCTTTCCTTTCCTTTCCTTTCCTTTCCTTTCCTTTCCTTTCCTTTCCTTTTCCTGTCTGTTTTACTGAAAGCTCCAGCAATCTGTACTGCAGGATGTTGCATCTTACTTCTTCGCACTTTCTGATTCAAAGCATTGAACAGTCTTGAGAAATTCCTGAAATGTTTGCTGAACTCTTGGGTGAACCTGCAAACTTTGTTTATGCTAATTCTCTGTTCCAACTCCTACTATGAATGGCAGTCTTCAAGAGAAGCAGAAACTAGAGCATCTAGCTGCAGTATTCCTTAAAAATCAGGGGCAACTTAAGATTTTCATTGCAAAATTTTTATTCAAATCAAGTGTGATTTTACAGTAATGTTCTGCTTTTCTTCTGAAAGACTTTACTTAATAAAGCAATATGTATTGAATTTTGTCATAAAGACTGTTTTCCACAAGCTTTGAGTAGTAAGTTGTCAATTACATACAATCAGAAAACTAATCAGAATATCTGAAACCTAAAGACAGATGCAAACAACAGTCTTAATGACCATCATTCTGGGTAACTCTTCCAGAAATCTTCATGTGTAGAAACTTTTGGTAGGATTTATCAGGGTTGAGTTCAGAAATACATTAGCAGTTTTTACCAGTGGTTGAATTATCAGATCATTGTGTCACATTAACTGCTGTGCAACACAAGTTGTTTGTCTGTTTAATACCAGTAATGGATCTATCACACAGCTCTGACTCACAGAAAGAGGATTAAGGTTCAGATGGATAATCTGTGGACTGGAACAACATAATACTGCTTTTTGGCATTGCAGTTTAGGACCAGCTGCTGAGGAGGGATGTCAGCAGTCCTGTGGATTTTTTTTTTTTTTTGAGGGAAAACATTTAAAGTGTTATTTCACTTCTAAGTAAATTTACTAGGAATGGGTTTGCTTTTATTCATGTTATTTAGACCCAGCTGAAGCCTGCAGATCAAAAGTGAAATAGCTTTGCTGTCTGTACTTCAGTCTGTGCAAAGCTGTTCTAAACAAGCCTTGCAATTGCTTCTTTAAGCATATGTTCAGTCTTGGCAGAGCTCACTGTTTTACTTTTTTAAAAAATACTGTTATTATCTCTGTTAAAGCTGTGTTAATCCCATGTATTACCAAAGAAGAAAATTTAAATAAATTAAAGCTGTAGTTAGAGGAGTATGGTATTACCAGTTCTTCTGGCTTCTGAACTATGGGGAAAAGCAAGGAGACAAGCCTGGCCTAAATGCATACCACTAAAAAAATTAAACCGACCATACATTGTCCTTTCTCTTTGAAAATGTGCCTAAAATGGATTGGCTTTTAGGCTTTTCTTCTTGGTTTGTGATAAGAATTAAGCTTGTATACAGAAATGTTGCTAAATTAAATTAGAGCCTCTTGTAACACTGTGCATATTCCAGATAAAGGTAATGCGTCACCAGATTTTATTTTTTTTACTTGAAATGAGAAAAATTCTTGCAGGCACAGCCTTCTTGAAGGAATTATGCATGCATCTGACACATCTCCATTTTTACGGGGTGCTGTCACTTGCTCAAAGCAGTCCTAGTTGGTGGTGTGGGAGTGTCAGTGTCTCATGTTATTTATGCCTTAAGTCTTGAAGATAACACAACAACTTATGTTGGCCTGACTATTTTCACTTTCAGTGAAAATATAGTTCAGGAAGCTGATGTAGAGCAGGATGGTCTAAGGCTGATAATAACGCTTTGGTCAAATTGATGATTTCTTAGATACATTAATTTCTTTAATTGGAGGGCATTGTAGCTGGTAGGTTTAGCAACTGCACCGTGATTAGTTCACAGCCTTGCTACTGGCTGTGAAAGATAATCATCCTCCAGTAGCTTTCCTGTCTTTTGAAGTAGGAGGTTTTTGTGGGCCTGAGGTGCAGAATCATTCTAAATTTCCATGATTTGTCAAGTTAAAAAAAAGTACATCACCTGCATATACCATGTTGTGGTATTTGTTGATGTCTACAAAGTGAAGGTACAGAATCCATACAGAATTAGGCTGTTGTGTAAGTGATAGGCAGGCATTAGCTAGAATTCTGACTGGATTTTGATCTTCCACAGATGTGTATATGCATTTAACCTAAGGAGGTGGAATTGCTCAGTGAAATCACCTAAAGTGAAGTTTTGCATGTGCAGCCTGCAGGTAGAAGGAAAGAGATACTGTGGGACTTCAATGTATTGTTTCATTTTTGTGTGTGTTTGTGTGTTGCAGACTTGTAGCAGTATGATTTAAAATATATCTATCCTTATATCCAGCTAATGATTCCAGTGTAAAATATTAAGTCAGATTTACACAAGATTTGTGATAACCATATTCAGCTTTAAGCATGTGTTGCTCTAAACAGAAAAGAAATTGAGCAAAAAAAGGGACAAAAGTTGAGGAAGGCCATTAGCTGAGCACAGGATAGACCTGGAGACTTTGTAGTAGCTGCTAAAAGCACTGCACATAGCTTGACAAGAGGCTGCCTGCTGCGGAAACACCTTCCAGGGCTTTGTCAGCTTTGGCTCTAAGTGGTAACTTGACAAACTCAGAAGAGAAAGCAGAGATGCTGGGAAAAGTAGGCTGTGTGATGCTTGCACCCATTAAAATATGCAGCAGTAAGGAAAGCTTTAAGGTAGTCAGTGGGAGTAAAATAGGCATCAGTGAATTAAAAGAGAAAAAAGTGTGGCATCTGTAAAAGCAGTGAAAATACATGAAATGCAAGGCACTCGTTTCACATAATTCCAATTTCACATTGATTTAAATGAACCTGAGGCCTGTACTAGGTTTGCTCCTGGCAAACCAATTCCTTTAGTTCCGTGAAGAAACTTCTAGAAATTAAGTTTTGACATTGAGAATGTTATATTTTAAGAATAGCTTACAGGGTGGGGATGTCTCATGATGGCTTCAGCTTGTGTATGCAATGGATGGAACAGAGCTGTGGGGCTGGCAGGGGAAGGGGGGTGGAAATGGCATCACTTCCAGGAAGGGCAGAAGTGACCCCCACATGGGGGCAGCCTGGGAGGCAGCTCTGAAACTGTAATCTTGGCTGAATGCAAATCTTAGAGAAATTGCAAAAAATGGTGAGAAGGGGCGGGGGGGAAGTACTAGCTGTGAAAAGGAACCCGTGATCAGAAGGGGCTAAGTTACTTTAGCTCTTCTGCCTGCCATGAACACAGCCTTTGTGTGAAGCTGAGAGAAGATAGATTGGGCAGGGTGTGCTTGTGTTTTAAAATTGTAAAACTGGGAGAAAAAAACAAAACCAGTCTGATTTTTCTGTCTTTTCCTTTAGCATCTTTTAATGTATGGTGATACTTGGCATGTTAGGTTGAGTCACGGTTCATCTGGACTGCTATTCTGTTTGGGTAAGAGCAGATAGAGACTGCTGAGGCAGAACTGCAAGAAATGCACTGCATTTAGTAGGACCTTTCTCCTTATCTTCTGTCTTAGTTTTGGGAAGTGCTGTTGTTCTCTATACAATAATAAATTCAAGATCTTCACAAAAGATGATTCACCATCTGTATGAGATGTCAGATATTTTGAAGTGTTTTACTATATATGCTTTCTTAACTAAGCTGAGTAGTTACTTATTGAGCATTGTATGAAAACAGTTAAACAACACAATTTAGAAATTGCCTATAAAATTGGGCAACAAATTTTTTGTGGTCTTCAAAACAAGTGATGGGCTAAATAACAGGTTCTTCATGCCATAAACATCATTGGGAGTGCAGATATTAGTTCACTAACTTTAGAAGCTTTAAATTAAGCTAGATTTGCCATTTGAGCTTGTTGCATCTCTCAAAAAGTAATTAAATAATTGTAAAATTTGTTAATTTTAAATATGGAAGACAGTTACTCTAGACCTAACCTCAAATTGTTTAGATAACACCAGCAAGAATGACTTTATGGGCAAACCTATTTTCGTGCGTGTGGTTATTCAAGATACCCTCCTAGAAATCATTGTAATATTTAATTAAAATGTTAAAATATTTAATTACTGTAAACCACAGGGGATACCAAGGCTATAATTGCATTTAAGATGAGGAAGAAAAGTAATTTGTTTTTCAAGTCTTCCTGACATTATTAACAGTGGCATCAGCACTTTACCCTTTTTATTGTTAAAAACTGATTACCTGCACCATTACTGTATAATGGGATAATATAAAAGGTTAATATGAATTTTAATACATCACATTAACACTGTGTGACAGTGTTAAAAGGAATGCCTTTAAACACATCTGTAAGTTTATTTTATACATTACTGCCTTGTTATTTGGAGGAGTGGTTTCTTTTCTTGTTAGGCTTGGTTGGCTTTTTATTTGTTTTGAGCTTTTATGATGGGCAGAAATGTTTCTTCTGAATACTTGCTTGGAAGAATGACACAAGTGGGAGAACTTGAAATCCAGTATGAAATCATTTTCATTTTATAGGATGTTACTATTAGTTTAAAGAGAAGTTAAACTAATAATGAAAGATACACGACTGACAGCCAGAAACCTATTTGGGAGTGTCATAAATTGGATTGCACTGTGGAATTGGTCTTAGGAGAAAACAGTAATAAAAAAAGTGAATGGGCAAAAACTGCAGGGCTATTTTAAGGATTGTGTAACTTCATGGCTTTTAATTTGTATAAAAACATTTGCTCACTTGCCTTAATTAATGTTGCCAAATGTACCCTAAACCAATTCACAGCTGCGTTGCAAGCTGTATCTCAGGCAGAAGGTCAGGGGAATAAGTTTGGAATATTTCTGATTTTGGAAATAACTGCTAAGAAATGCACATTGTGTTTCCAGATGGTTTGTCTGTAAGCCATTTTAACACTTGGAAGTTGTAAAGAATTTTTATTTTCTGTAAATGCAGGGACTGGTACTATTTCAAACAAACAAAAAGGAACCCTAAAAAGAATATCACAAAAAGAAGCAACTGACAAACAAAAACAAAACCATGAAAAAGACCCTCAAAACCTTAACTTTTTTTCTTGTAACTCCTTTTCTCATTGTGCTAAAGTCTCTTTGTAAATGAATTCTGATTTTTTTTTTGTTAGACGTATATTGTGTTAACACATAAATCTTAGTTTAGGCAGAAGAGGAAATTTCAAGGGCAAAAGTTCATATTCATGTCCAGGAGAAATTCAGAAAACTACTGGTGTTGCCCATGAAGTTTGATGTAAATGCTCATTTCAAAGCTCACCTCCATGTAAAGCTTCCTTCAGTTGCTTGGTATGTACTGATGGGGTTTTTTGCTGCTACATTGAATTTACCTGAAGAAATATTCTTTTTTTTCATAACCCAGAAAGAACTCTGCAATATGATACTTGACTGCTGTGCTCAGCAAAGAACATATGAAAAATTCTTTGGGTTACTGGCAGGGGTGAGTTCTGTTTCAGATTTTATACTTTATGATAGAAAATTTCATTGTTTTACTTTGTTTTTTGTGTGTCAAACTTAAGTTTTAATGGATAAATAAAACTAATAGTCATTTTATCATTCTGAAAATGCTTATGTTAGTTGATTGTTTTAGTGGATTGAATTAGCACTTTGATTGTAAAAAGCACAGTAAATGCAGAATGAGAGAATTCACTTTCCCTTTATATTATTGCTTATTTTGCCTCCCTTTTTTCTCATTATGGTAGAACAATAAATCAGTGGCAAAGAAATGGTAAAAAGACATAATAGTATTATGAGTTACCAGAAGATAGCCTTTTTACAATGCTGACGAATAATCTTGGAGACTTGTCATTTGCCACCTTGTTCAAAGCTGCTTAGTAGGTTTAATTTAGAGCACAAGATTGAATACTTACTGTCCTGGGCTTGGGGGTGTTTTGTTTGCTCTTCAATAAGCTAACTCTCTGTTTTTGTGTAACTAACTGCTAATTTAGCTGCAGTTATTTCTTACTTAAGGCTTCTCTATTGATAATATTGACATGTCTGAAGAGTTTAGATGGAATACTTGTCTTCTCAAGGGAGCAAGCTGTGCTGAAAGGGAATGTTTCTTCTCATTTGTCTTTTTCCTCTATTATTCCAGGAAATCCTTTTGCTGACAGTCAGTTACAAAGCAGTAACCATATGAATCTGCGTGTTCAGATGAATGTATATGTTGATTTCTATATTCTCTGAAATGTTTATGTCCAAAATGTCTTACTTCTGCTTCCTGCTGCCTCTCTAAATTGAAATAGTCATTTAGTGATGTCCTGAAAAAACATGGGGTTGTATCAGGTGAAAATACTTGATGTACAGAAGTCAAGCAAAATGCTGGATAATTTGCTGTAGTTCAGAATTGATAATTACTGCTTTGCAATGCAAATGAGTTTCTTGTCCTGACAAACTGCTCAAAGCTATAAAGTAGATCCATTTGAGTATTTGCTCTTCCTCCAAGGGTTATTTAAAAAGAAGTCTTGCAGTAAACATTGACACCATTAGGTCACTTAGTTGTAGGTTATTTGCATGTTTAGTGTTTTTTATGTGGTTGTTTAAGTGGTACCATGTTGTCTCAGCGTTTCTGCATGCTCAAGAAAGAATACATGGAGTCCTTTGAAGCCATTTTCAAGGAGCAGTACGATACCATTCATCGGCTGGAAACCAACAAACTGAGGAATGTGGCCAAGATGTTTGCTCATCTCCTGTACACCGATTCAATTCCCTGGAGTGTAAGTTAAAACAAAAAGCCATTGTCCTTGAGCTCCAGTACTCCACAGTAACATATAGTACATGAATTTTAGTTTTATTCTACAGTTTGTAATGACTTGTGGCAAACTGGATTAACTTAAGTAAGTTCTTAGACACTGTTGAAGAATTCTGGTTTGTGCCATCTCCTTTTTCTCCCTCTCCCCTATCATCCTCTCTCCCCATTTTTTAGTTGTTGATTTAAGCTAGTATTTTAGGGAGTTCAGGTGAAATTAGTTGATTAAAAAGTACTTCTTTTGGGAAAGAGTTTTGAGCTTCTAAATTTTGATAAATTAGAAGTTGTATTGAATTATAAGACCATTAAAAATACTGTCATTTTATGGTTTAAATACCTAATAAATAAATGCAGTCCCACATTCGGAGATATCTTACTGTATAGAAAGGTAACTTGTCATATTGATTTGTTTTTGTTTCATAGCCTAGTCTACCTGTCATTCTTCCAGCACACATAAGTCAGTCCAAATATTTTACCTCTTCTGTATTTAAGTCCCAAATCTCTTAACTTGCCAGAAGTTCACGCATCTGAATTTGTCTTGTAGATTTTTCCTAAATAAAAAAAATACGTAAAGAATTACTAACATAAATATGATCAGCAGCTGCTCCCATGTGGTAGAAAAGAATTTTTGAGAAGGACAGTCTTGACTAGAATTTATGAACCTTGGGGAAAAAATTAGTTTTTATTAGTTATTTCAGGAGGACAAAAGTTTCTAAGAGAAGAAAAAAATGTATGTTTAAACATAAGGGTTAACGCTTTTCTGAATATTTTCAGGTCCTTGAATGTATAATACTGAGTGAAGAAACTACCACATCCTCCAGTAGAATTTTTGTCAAAATATTCTTTCAGGAACTCAGTGAATATATGGGACTTCCAAATTTAAATGCGAGATTAAAAGATGTGTAAGTTGAAATTTCATTTTCAAAACTGTAAATTTAATTAGGTTCTTTATCTGAAAACGTTCAGCTAAGAACTGTGTGTTCAGGTTTAAGTGAGACTGCCCTTCTGTAGCTGCAGTACTTGAAGAATAAGTTCATGTGTAGATTTAGCCATTGCAAGGAGTCACTTTTGAAGCTGAGTGCATTGCTGTCATTTTGGGTTCAAGAACGTGCATGACTCTTTGCAAGATGTAGCTGTTCCCCCTCCACCCCCAGTGACACTCAGCTACCGTAACAATTTCCAAGTGTGAGTTTATTTTTATATATTGTCAGCTGTATAGCTGCATAATAACTGTTACTGGGCCTTCTCTTTCTGACAAAACTTAGGAAAAAACACACAACTATTAGTAACAGTTTCTCTAGGATTACTTACTAATCCTTAAATGTAGTATACATAACACTCTTTTAAATCTGTGTGAGATTTAATGCATTACATTCTGACAATGTTACTTGCAGTTGCTTGAGCTATTTCCTCTAAGTTGGGATTTCTTCTGTGTATGATGAAGAATTCGGTTGATGCTTTAGTTCATGTAAACTTAAATTTGAAACTGTCCCTAAGGCCTTATATGAGGGGATTTCAGCATGGATCCCTAATCTTTGACCTTCTTGGTCAGCACCTGTTATCCTTTGCTCTCCCAGGCTGCTGTTGTTCCACAAGTCACTTCAGGGCTTCACAAAGTTGAGGTTTCTGTTGTCATTATCTGTCAGTATGTATGCAACTCTCCTGTATGTGAAGGTTATGTTGTCATAAAAGAGCAAGTTTTGAAATAGCATTTTATTAGATGCATCATAGGTACAAACAATGAAAGTGTTGAAAAATGCATGAAGAGAAAACTTTTGCTTTCTTGTGGAGATTCATAACGGTTTCTTACTCAGTTTCTTTATGTCAGTGGGAGTGCTGAGCTGGCATGGTGTTTAATATAGATGTTTGTTTTCATCAGGACACTGCAGCCTTTCTTTGAGGGATTATTGCCTCGGGATAACCCAAGGAACACTCGCTTTGCCATCAATTTCTTCACTTCCATTGGCCTGGGAGGACTAACGTGAGAAAAACTTTTCTAATTTGATATTTACTTTCTTCATCTTCCCTCTCCCCATGAACAAAAAAACAAAATTGAAGAACAATTTTTTTTTTTGCTAATTAGGGATGAATTACGGGAACATCTTAAAAATGCACCAAAGTTGATCATGACACAGAAGCAAAATGTTGAGTCATCAGATTCCTCCTCATCTTCAGACACAGACTCTTCCTCAGATTCTGATTCTGACAGCAGCAGTAGTAGCTCAGACTCATCGAGCAGCAGTGACTCCTCATCTAGCAGTGACAGCAGCAGTGACTCAGGTATTTAAACACCAGCAGTACAACTGTTTGCTTTTCTTTTATTTCTTTCTCAGATATGTTTATTACTCCTTCTGTGTATACTTCTTTTTGAGGAAAATCTCGCTATAGACAGTGGTCATTTCTCTGTTTTAAAAACTAATCAATTTTTTTGACTTTAAGTTTTAAAATATTAAATATTTCTCAAGGAAATTTATTTTTAAATTTGTACTCAGAAAAACTGAGTTCCATTTTTAGAGACTTAAATATCTGAGAAACGTTGGTTTGTAGATTACTTTTTTTACACAATTGATATCTGTTGCACTCTACTATGACTTCAGTTTATTGGAAGATTGAGGGATTAGAGTCATTCCCAATTATTTTGTCTGTGTTTACTGGTGAACTGTAGAGACTCATATCTACTCATGTCTTTTTTCCTTGGCTTAATTGAGTGAGCTTGATACTCCTTGTGTCTTTCCCTGGAAATATGTGCTTCCTTCTTCCTTCTAGAAATCATTTCTTCAGTTCTAGCAATGTGTTTAAATATGGTTCTCCATCTGAGTCCCTTTTTCTAATTCCTCTGCTTCAGAAAAACATTGTGTGGGCTATATAGTGAAAGTTCTTGTCTGTAGAGGAATTTCCGAGGAAGAATTAGCTTTTTCTTATAATTTATTTTGTATTTTTATGCATTATAATTAGCATTTAGTGTCTTACACTGTTGTGCTGATGTAGAAACTTCCATTAGACATGAACTGTCATAAACATTGCTTAAAGTAGTTGCTATTATGAGTTAGTGTGTGCAGTCTCCCCCAGTATATATAGCAGGAGCAGATGATAGCACAGCGTGACTTCCTGTAACACAGAAGTTTGCTGATTCAAAGTTAATTTGATTTATTACATGCCTTTGAAATAAAAATGGTGAATAAAATAAAAGCAGTGTGAACTGCTCCTGCTTTGGAAATGCAGTTCTGTTCTCCACCACAGTCTCCTGTCCAAGGTGGAGCTGTGTGTCATGGCTAACAGCATCAGTGACGACAGCACAAGAGCAGGGCACGGCCAAACAGGGTCACAGGAGGCACTGGTTCAGCACAGAGCCAGATGGTCCTGCAGGGACAGCTGCAGCCCTGCTGAGCTGCTTGATAGGAACCAGAGGGGTCAATCCTTGGTGACAAACTGAGTCTGCAGTCTGCGAGTAGAAACAGGGTTTTTTCAAAGTTTAGGACCTTCTCTTGCTACTTGCCTTTTCTCCATTGAGGAACACATTCATTAAAATTCACATCTTGATACCTTTGCAGCCTGCTTTCAGTTTTCAGTTTCTTGTGTACCTTAATACAGTGGTCAAAACACTAATTGGAGATAACAGTAAGCTTTATTGGTTAACTGAGTTGAGGTTCCATTGCTGGTTGTAACTCTAAAATCTTCCTGTGTTTGCAGCTTTTTAAATCTATAAAATTACTTGGAAGAGTGAAGAGGCATTTTCAGAGGAGTGTGTGGCAGTATTTCAGTGTTGGTGCAGTGTATGAAAGAAAGAAAACCTGCTGATCAGAAATTGAGCTAAGTTAGAGATTACTGTCATACTGCCTGTTAGTACTTGGAACTTCATCAGCTTGCTCAGCTCAGCACTGCCCTGGGGAGGTAGTTCTAAAACAGGTCCAGCAGAGGATAAAATACATCTGCCATCAAAGCAGCTGGTTCTTTTCTGTTTGCTTTCTCAGGTCTTTTCCTGCATGCGGGTGGATGTAAAATAGTATGGAAAATACTGCTTAAAAAAAATAATGGATTAAAATGAGTCTGAATTGATCCATCAGTGCATTTTAACAGAATGTCAGCAAGCCTTAGTTCAGACACGAGCCTAGACAATTCAGATAACGCATGTACTAAAAAATCAGTTCATGGCCGTGATATTTTCAAAAGGTGATGAGAAGCAGCTGATGTGATTCTATAGTTCATGCACTCCGGTGAATGGATGGTTATTGTAAATGGCTGTTAGTGCCAAATACATCAAGTGGGATCTAAAGATCCCTGATAAAGAGCAAACAGGAAGGTAAGACCTGTTCCACTGAGATGAGACTACTGTCTATTTAGAAATAGAAGAGTTAGTTTTAGTCTTGTTGGCAAAGCTGTCACTGTTTCCCCTGAAAAATTAGCCTGAAGGCCATTGTTACAGTGCTGCAATACCATTATCTCAAGCCATTCCATCCTACCTCTTTTTCCTCATGGGATAGCATTGGAGATTTTACCTCATCTGCTGTTTTTCATCTTCCTAGAAAAAAAGATTATTTGTGAGAGTGCTTTGGTGCATGACTTTACAACCTATGCCTGGTCCTTGGGTACACGTCAGCAAAAGGGTGATGACAGGTAGAGGTTTTAAAAAGACAGGCATCAAGTGCAGATAGCAAAGAGATAAAAATCAGGAGTTGATTATTTTGGACCCTTTGTCCAGATACATGTGCAGAAATGTCTTCTGGCAAAAAACACTCTCTAGAACTCTTTCTCTAGTTTAATAAATTTAATATACTAAACTAAAATGCAACCTTAGTTCCATTTGTTATAATTTCAGATGTTTCTAAAGCCAAAAGGAGGAGAACGCAAAAGAAAAATAGAGAATCTGATAAAGTTTCCAGGAAAAAACAAGAACGGAGAAGGGAATCGCTTGAAAAGAAAATTGGAAGGAGGCAGCAAGAGGAAAGAAGTGATACTGAGAGCAAATCAGAAAGAAATCACCGACATTTAAGAGAATCACGTAGGAGAGATGATGTTTCAAAGTACCACCACAGAAATGAATCCAACGGCAGAGATGGTTACCACAGCGGAAAGGATAGGAACCATGAAAGAAGTAAGGATCCAGAAAATAAACACAGTAATTCCAAACTGAAGAAAGCAGAAAGAAGAGCTTCTCTGTCTGATGATGAAAATTACAGACATAGGAATAAAGACGATGGACATCGTAGTAGTGGGAAAAGAGAGAGATCCAAGTCCCGCGAGAGGGAGCGCGGCCACTGCAGCCCGCAGGAGCAGGAGGAGCGCCCCAGGAATGGTTCGGAGAGGCAGCGGGACAGGCACAGCCGGTACCCCGAGCAGCACAGGGAGTCCCGCAGGAACCACGACAGGCGGGGGGAGAGCCCTCCTCACCGCTCCCCTCACCGCAGGGAGAGGGAGAGGGAGGGCTCCCCTCACCGCAGGGAGAGGGAGAGGGAGGGCTCCCCTCACTGCAGGGAGAGGGAGAGGGAGGGCTCCCCTCACCGCAGGGAGAGGGAGAGGGAGGGCTCCCCTCACCGCAGGGAGAGGGAGAGGGAAGGCTCCCCTCACCGCAGGGAGAGGGAGAGGGAAGGCTCCCCTCACCGCAGGGAGAGGGAGAGGGAGGGCTCCCCTCACCGATGGGAGAGGGAGAGGGAGAGCTCCCCTCACCGCAGGGAGAGGGAGAGGGAAGGCTCCCCTCACCACAGGGAGAGGGAGAGGGAGGGCTCCTCTCACCGAAGGGAGAGGGAGAGGGAGAGGGAGGGCTCCCCTCACCGATGGGAGAGGGAGAGGGAGAGCTCCCCTCACCGCAGGGAGAGGGAGAGGGAAGGCTCCCCTCACCACAGGGAGAGGGAGAGGGAGGGCTCCCCTCACCGCAGGGAGAGGGAGAGGGAGGGCTCCCCTCACCGCAGGGAGAGGGAGAGGGAGGGCTCCCCTCACCGCAGGGAGAGGGAGAGGGAAGGCTCCCCTCACCGCAGGGAGAGCCCCCCGCACCGCTCCCCTCACCACAAGGAGAGCTCCCCTCACCGCAGGGAAGGCTCCCCTCACCGCAGGGAGAGGGAGGGCTCCCCTCACCGCAGGGAGAGCCCCCCGCACTGCAGGGAGAGCTCCCCGCAGTGCTCCCCTCACCGCAGGGAGGGCTCCCCACACCACAGAGAGAGCCCCCCGCACCGCAAGGAGAGGGACAGCTCCCTTCACCACAGGGACAGCCCCCCTCACCGCTCCCCTCGCCGCAGGGAGAGCCCCCCACACCGCTCCCCTCGCCGCAGGGAGAGCCCCCCTCAGCGCTCCCCTCGCCGCAGGGAGAGCCCCCCTCAGCGCTCCCCTCGCCGCAGGGAGAGCCCCCCTCAGCGCTCCCCTCACCGCAGGGAGAGGGACAGCTCCCCTCGACGCAGGGAGAGCCCCCCACACCGCTCCCCTCGCCACAGGGACAGCCCCCCTCAGCGCTCCCCTCGCCGCAGGGAGAGGGACAGCTCCCCACACCACTCCCCTCGACGCAGGGAGAGCCCCCCACACCGCTCCCCTCACCGCAGGGAGAGCCCCCCACACCGCTCCCCTCACCGCAGGGAGAGGGACAGCTCCCCACACCGCTCCCCTCACCGCAGGGAGAGCCCCCCTCACCGCTCCCCTCGCCGCAGGGAGGGCTCCCCGCACCGGCGGAAATGAACCCGGCCCCCACGGCAATCAAGGTGCATTTCCAAGCTGGTAGAACTCTATTTTAAAATCTATTCCTGAAGTTTCTTTGAAAAGAAGATTTTGTACAAAGTGATAGTTTGCATTTGTAAATTTTACCAGACTTTTTTCAGATTTTCAGTAACACTTTTTTATAAATGTATCATTGAATCTTTCTGTTACGTTCTTTATTTGGAAAGACAAAGCTCTTTTATTTTGTGAATAAAGCAGTAAGATATCAGCAAAATCGGGTATTTTGTCACTTAGTTTCAAATATTTCTAATTGTAACTTCACAATCTAAAAACCTGTTGGTTTTTAACTTCACTTGTTAATTGAAATCCAGATGCTGAGGCTGGGGTGATAATGTAAGAATTTCAGACTGCAATGTGAATGTTACATGAGAAAGTGATAAAATTTTCAAACAGACATTCTATATCTGCATGTTCTTTCAACCTTGCAAGCATGAGAGCCTTTTGGCCAAAATCTTCAGGAAATACTCAGTTGATTTTTTTCTTCAAGACTTAAAATTTGAAAACACAATGTTGCTTTTTTAAATGTCACATGTGAAAGTGTGTCAGCTTGTTCTGTGACTTTTCACAATGTTTTTTAATATTTGACATCCTGAGCTAGTTTCACTTGGGATCTTTTTGGAAAAAGGGTTGGTTTGGTTTTTATTTTTTCAGTTGTGACTTTGATTTCCAAGTCTTAGTCTTCAACTCTATACCTACAGCTGGAACATTTAAGGAACCTCTTTTCCAGTATATAAAAAACTAGAAAGCAAAACAGGAGATGTTTCTAATCTTTTTAGGTGTTTTGAAGTGCTCAAGTTTTTTGGAAGCAGAGTTCAGAAAAACAACCCTCGGTTACTGCACCACTTTATGATATAAAAATGTTTTGTCTGGGGTCATGGGGTACAATCTGTCTTGATTTCATCTGATTAAGACTAATTCTCAATAGTAAGTTACAGAAAAATTTGCAGATTTTTTCAATCTTCAGGATTGAAATAGGAAATTGTGTGGGGGCATGGTCAATAGGAAAGACGTGGTAGATGCAATTATGCAGTTATTGTTGCTGTATGACTTTTTTATTTGTGAAATGAACACAATTGCTGGACAAAAGAGAATTTTCACATTTCATATGTAAATCATATTTCCTGTATAAAGCATAAGAAATACATTTGAGCTGTTTTATAACAGAAAATAGAACCATTCCTAAGGAAATAGATCAATTTTGCCTAAATCTTGTCACAGCATTTTTCTAAGAAAAATGTGTAATTTTTTTCTGTATTTTACAGAATTTATTTCTGCAACCTTACATGTAAAAAATGTTTTCAGTCAAAAACATTTTCATAGAAAATAAATCTGTATTGCAGAAAAAAAAAAAGATTTCTATCTTGTTAAGGCACACAGCTAAAAATACTTTGGCATCATGTGTTACATGTTTAAACTGTTGGCTTTTTGCCCAATGCACATCTCATTTTCAACATGATGTGTGCATTTTGGCAGCATATTAAATCCACAAAAACTTAATTTAAAAGAATGTTTTCTAAAGAGAATTCTGCTAAATCTTACGCTTCTTTAATAGCTCTGTATGCACATTATTGTAAAGAATCTATACTCCGTAATGGTTTAATTGCACAAGCTTACTTAACATATCTACAGTAATACTTCCCTTAATATGTTATGGGTTTAATAGCCTATATTTTATTAACCATAACATTTAAAATATTCTAATCTAGTTAAAAAGTTTGTTAATGACACTTTAATAAACAGAAATGAATTGAAACAATACATGTGAAAACATGTAACATGTATTCTGCAGCATCCTGGGCCAGCAGTCCAGCATTTTACTATAGAGCATCTGTAAAAGCATGATTCTTTTATAGCCTCTGCTTGATCACTTGAAAATGCTACTCTTGTGATGTGTTTTCCTTGCCAACTTGTGTAATTTTATAGACCTAAACCTGTATATTTGCCATTTTTCTTTTCTAGAAGTTAAAATTCACCTGCAGGCTCACCTTATGCCAGTCTGCTCTATAGGCTTGTCCTCCTACCCTTTATTTTACTGTATATTTTACCAGGGAAAGAAGTAAAAATATTTTGTAGTATTCAAAATGAGGGTATTTCAGGAGATGCACAGTGCCACAGGAGTTTTTGGGGTGGTGACTTCTCAGTTGCTGAAGAGCTAAGTGACACTGGGTGGTCTGGTCTTGCTTTCCTCAGCAGTAACCGCTGATTGTAGACCCTGCACTGTAAAGGAGTGACTTGTGCCTCTTGCCTGTAATTAATACTGGAGCTCTAGGTTGTGATTGGAACAGCAGTTTTGACTGAAAAACTTCAAGAAGTGGAGGTCCTGTGATTTTCTTCACTGTTTTGCTCAGTTCTTAATTCTTGGTACTTAAAACCAAGGTTGAAACACTTTGGCCTTGGCTTGGGGTGAGTGGAAGAGGAACCTTGCAGACTTGACTGTGCATCAGAGGTTTGTGGGAAGGCATTTTTGATGACCTGTTCTGATATCGCATGCTAAAATTTTAGCTTTCAAACGTGGTTGTAACATCCACGTCCATAGATACAGCAAGAGAGGCTGCATCCCTTTTCTAGGAGTGCCTGGCTGAGTTCCTGAATTTCCTCACAGTGGTGGTGTGAGGTGTTAAAGAGATGAGCTGCTGACGCACCCAGCAAATTGCTGTTGGTGGAGGAATAAATCTTGACTGAAGCATTTGTGGTATTGGTAAGAACTGTAATTCTGCTCTCTAACTATATTTAGAGCAAGGTCTCCAAGTGTGGCTGTTCATATGCTCAAAGCTAAAGCATGTTTTTTTGGGGGAGAAGAAAGACTTCCACTGTTCATGCCACATTGTTACATAAATCATCAAAATACAACCTCACAGTATGAAAGTAGATAAATTTTGGAAAAAAAACTTTATTTAAAATATATCTAAATTACCTTCAACAGATGATGCTTTCTAAAGCACTTTTTTAGTTGCCGTTTAAGCAACATTGCACTGTTCAGATAGCAGATAGATAGTAGTTCATCTCCAGGTCTGCGTAGGAATGGAGGCATGACTACAATAATGTTTTTCTGCTTGTGTTATGTTTAATGAATTTTATAGACAGATCACTTACACACTGAAATCTGAGTTCAGTTTTTGAATTATACTGGTAGTACTAACTAGATGTTGCTAGTACAGTATTTTAATCTAGGAGCATGGTGCTCTCTAATTTACTTGAGGATCTAGTAGCATAACTCAAATGCAGGGTGTACTCTAAAATAGCTTAGTATATATCAGACTCCCAAAAAATACGTGAGCTAGGATGGGTGTTTTAATCTCCAGTAGCAATTTAAATGCCTGCCTGCTATTACATTGGTACAGTTTTATGAATATAAACCAGTAGCTTATCCTCATTCATCATTCTTAAACTACTTTGAATTGTCTTTCACTGCTGAGGAAAGCATAAGGCTAATTATCTCAGACAATCTAAAAGAGCAGGAGTCTATTATTATGTGAGCAGAGAATTTACTCCAGTTACTCTAATAACATGCAGAGAGTAGGGAGACCTGTCCTTCAATTTATTTTCAGTAAGATTAAATATATTTTTAAAGGTGTTTTAAATTTGTCAAAATATGTTTTTAAGAAACTGTGAAATCAAAATGCAGACTATAAGGGGGTATTTTTATTAAAACTAGGCAAAAAATGAATTATAGGTTAAAAGAGGCAGGAGCAAAATAGAACTTTATAAACTGGAAAATCTTTAGGTCAGTTCAGAGATGTTCTGCTCTTTTTTAGGTTTTCCTCAAGTCTATAATTTGGCTGAGACTAGTTAGGGATTTTCTTTTCTTGTCTACTCATGAATGTCATCCAGCATTTTCCTTAAACTTCAAAAAAAAAGGGGGGCAAGAGGATGCAGCTTAAAGCCTTGGTATTGTTGGCCCATAAATGGTTTGTTAGGCCATCAAACAGACAAGTCCATTAAGAAAATTAACTGCCACCTTTTGACTGTTCAAGCTATGTCTGTTTTTAGTATTTTTTCCCATTATTTTGTGAAATAAAGGTGGCACCAAAATCTTTCCTGAGGGAGAAAATAAGGTGCAACATTCCTTAAGATGGTGAAGGAAAGAGCAAGAATGTGTAAGAGGATGTAAAGCTCCATGAGAAAATTTGTTTCCAGTGTCAGGGTGCCCATGACAGGTAAGAAGTGAAGTCAGAGCTGTTCTTGCCAGGGCTGCTGGCACAGGTGTCTGGATGCAATGCTGATTGGTTTTCACTTGGTGACTGGTATTGCTCCTTAATTACTTAACAAAAATCTTGACCAAATTGTTCTTAACCAAATCACTCTCTCTTGAAAATTGGCGATCCCTTTGCCAATTGCCTTACCTATTGCTTTTGAGGCACTTTATGCTCTTTTCACAAATCTCTTGTGAAATTTCACATTCTGGGTTTTTTCTATCATGAAAAGCTATGTAAGAATTCCTTTGTTACCACCTTACCTAAAATTTGGTATAACTTGAAGATTCCTTGTATTTTCAAGAGCCTATGAATATGCCATCCTATAAAGACTGAAACTTTTCAGCACCTTTTTTTTTGCCCTGGAATAATACTTAAGGTAATTGGATAAATAGTAATTGATTTTAAAGGGAGAGGAGTAAGATGTTTGATGTAGTCACTTAGTCATGCTGCTACTGTATTGCCTGTATTTGTTTTGCTCAGTACTCTCATTAGGATTTTCTTCATTTTCTCCTGCTTTACTTAAACCTTTTTTCATTTTTTTCCCTGTCCCTTTTGGACTTTATTATCACATGCAGTGTTAGCCATTTAGAAAAGTATAATGTCACAAATACATTAAAAATTTACTATATATGACTTGCATAATGCATCAAAAAATAATCTTTAAAGGACAGTTTGGCTGAAGGAACAGTGTGTGTCACACCTACAGTCAAGACCAAGCTGCTGCTTGCCTTCTCCTTACCCAGAATAATGAGTTACAGAACAATTGCAAATTTTAAGAGGTTAATCAGTCATCCCTTTGTTAACATTCCTTTCTGATTGCCTTCTTTTTGTCCTGCCCTTGTTAGGAAGAAGCATCTATTGAGTTTTGCAGGTTTCTGCATTTGGATAAAGAGGTTTTGTGTCTGCCAATGTGCCTTCAGAGGAGCCACAGTGGTATTAAGTAAGAGCAGAAAAAGTAAAGAGGGATCAACATCCAGCAGAGAATTGAATCCCATAGTCCTCTGTGTGCCTGTAGGGAATGCTAAGAGTTGGTATTTTAGTCTTTTGACCATAAACACTCCTGCAGCAGTTTATGGAGAGAGCTGTGCACCGCTCAGCCAGTTTATCCATCACTTCCACCTGGGCAAGGCTCTTACAAGAGAGGTGCATCCTACTGTGCCCTGCCTTTCCCAGCACTGCAAAGTGCAGAGCTGCTGTGTTACCCTGCTGCTGTGCATTTTGCTGATTGTTGCTCTACTAACATCTCAAGAGATAAGCAGGAGGTCTGGGCAGCTGTTCCTGCACACTGAGGATCCACAATGGCTGCTTGAACCCTGTGTCTCATCTGCCATGGCTGCTTTAGGGGGTCATAAACAGAGAACCCCTCAGCATACAATGAACTGAAAGAGCCTCTCTTGGTTGGCTATAGAGAGAGCCCAGAGGGAATAACTTCATTACACCAAAGTTCTTTTGCAAATACTTTCCTCCTTCATCCTCTTCCTGGTTTTCAGTTATAAGTGAATGTCTTTATGGGAAATCGTGATGTGTCCCAGTTTTTCGTTTGATAAATTAGAAGAAACTGGAAAAAATAGTGCAGTCCAGCAGTGTTGAAGGATGAAAGATTCCACTGGCAGTTAGGTAGCTGACAGCAATCTTGTGCTCTGCTG
This sequence comes from Molothrus ater, assembly GCF_012460135.2. Lineage (NCBI taxonomy): Eukaryota > Metazoa > Chordata > Aves > Passeriformes > Icteridae > Molothrus > Molothrus ater. The sequence continues at coordinate 15,015,387 of NC_050484.2, forward strand.
TTTCAGTCCTAGTGAGAATGCCCTCCTCCCTCTCACACCACCACTCCTGACTGCTAGGAGCTTTAAACACCCTTCTTCACAGAAATGCATGACAACACATCTCTTTAAAACTGTCCTCCCCTTCCCATCCCCCAGGTGTTCCTCCTAAAAGAAAAGATGGTCACATCTTTCCGTTCCCTTTTAAAAATGGCGTTTCATGTCCCAATTCTGGTGTCTGTATGTACATCTTGAGAAGGGGGCTAAGTAACTGATAGGGTTCAGGTGGCCTTCTCGTGGTCCTGTCTGTTTGTTAAGCTGAGTTCACAGGTCTCAGGGGAGATTTATGGTGGATAGAAAGTTCTGTTAATTTTTGGGTTGAAATAGGCAATTGAAAAGTTGGTGTATTAGATCATATTAATCTAATACCCCCAGACTGCTGGAGGTGCAGACAGCCTTTGTGGCTTCCCATGAGGAAGGAAGACTTAAGTGATGACTACCTGGAATGGAAGGCACTCTTTTAATGAATATGTTTCCTTTGTTCAGGCCCTGAAGTTGGATTTCTGTTCCATAGGCTCTGGTTCTTTGATTAGATTCACAAGGTCAGCTCTGCCATACACTTCATTATGAGTCACCAGAAATGGGACATGAAAGTGCTTAAGAAAAAATTGAAGCTAAGTGACTTACTCAATCAGTGATTGAAATGAGAAATTGAAAATACAGATTTGGGAAAAAAAAAACCCCTTTGCAACTCTATTCCTTCCTGTCCTCTCTTGTCTGCACAGAAAAAAAACTTAGTTAGCCTTCTTTGTAAAAGAGAGACAGTGCATCAGGCTGTTTTGATCTCTGTACTTGTTTGAACCAGGAATTCTTTGAGATGTCATCCACAAGTGCTCTGCAGCCCATCATTTTCTGTGGATTGTGTGCATTTGCTGATTATGGCTGTGAGGAGAAACTGTGAGTATGGGCCCCTTGCTACAGCCATGCCAGGGAAGGACATGTCCTTTGAGGAAGGAACCTCAGGCTAGGTCCATCCCCATGCTTGCGGGGTTGGTTTGTTTGTTTTATTTTGCAAAGAAATTCTTCCCTCCCACTTCATTTTTAGCTCTCTATTTACAGGGGTGCAGATGTGCTGGAGAAGTATATTTCAGTTCTCCTCATATGTATAAGCACACACACTTGCAAGCAGTCTTCTATTTTCATTCTCTTGTTACGCAAGGGTTTAAAATTAGTTGTATTTGTGAATTAATATAGTTCATTGGAATAAATTTCAGCTATTTTTACTCTGTAATGAGCTTTATCACCATGCTATCTGAATAGCTCACAAACACTATTTTTCCTCTATACCCTGTTAACAGTGTAAAATATTCATAGTCTTGATGATGTGAAATCTGACTGGGAGAAAAAATGGTGTGTGGTAAATTAACTGAGGTTCTCTGCTGATACATGGTGTAATATAGTGCCACCAAAGAGGAAAAATATCTAGATTTTGATAGTACCTCGTGACAGGCACTTCAAAAGGTGGGACTGAAAAAACTAGCATTGCTAGTGTTGTATTTTGGTGTCACATTCTGAGGTTTTATACACCTGCAGTTCTACTTTCCAGGAGTCAGTGAAACTGAAGCTTCACTAGAGCACTGTGCATGTCGAGATGAGGCTCTGCCTCGGGATGCCAGGAAGATGGGTGGAGCATCCTGTGGTCTGTGTGCCTCTGATTACCACTGTGCTAAAGAGCAAATCTGGATTTAGTGCATAGGATTTCTACCCTAAACTCGAGGTCTGCCTCATTTTGGTTGCACATAGAATCAAAGGCTTTCTTTGTTTCACAGTATTTATAGGAAGGCTTCATTTCCTTAATTGCAGTTTCACTGTGGTTTATAAAGAAAATACAGCATGAAGAGTCATTGTTTTTATGATCTGTATATCATGCATTAGTCAAGGGAGAGTGAGCTTCGAGGTTAGTTGCATGGCAGTTGTCATCAGTCTGTGAAACTTCGTTTTGAGTGAGAGCTTCAATTTGCACTTTAACCCTACTGTTGGCTTGCACTTAGTCTTATTTTATTCTCTGTTCCTAATAAGTCCAGTCTCTTTTTCATGGAAGACCATTATAGTCTCCTTTCATAATCATAATTTAAAGGGGGAATAGAGAAACTCATCTCTGGAGGGCCCCTCTTATTTTCTTAATAAGCTTTCTGCTCCCCCTGATTGTTCTGAATTGCATGTGAAATACTTAGTTTCTTATCAATCAGCGTTTCAGAAGAAGATTCCACAAACCTTGTAAACTATTCTTGTGAAATTGTCAGAAAGAAAAAAGGCTGTAATATGTTTTAAATGTATTGTTTTCATTTTCATTGAATGTTTTTTCCTGTTAAAAGATAGAAGTGCTCATTTTCTCTTCCATATAATATTCATTATTGCCTGTGTTCAGGGCTAAGGGCTTTTCTATTCATCTCTTCTGTAAACACTTCTTTAGCATTTCACTTCAGAAGAAAAGCCTTCACAGCCTATAATCATATTTATTGCCTCTCCTTTCTCTCTCACACTTTTCTCTGTGATTCTAAACTGTTCTCTGGGGCCATCAAACACAGCATTCCTGTTGATGGGACCATACCACTAATTTTCAAAATGTCATTGTATTTTCTGTTTTGTGTTTGTTGGGTTGTTTTTTTGCTTTTCCTTATGCTTTGGAACAGTCTGTTCCAAATAATGCTTGCTTCTTGACAGCCACTGAGCTGTCCACAGTGATGCTCTGATCTTTCTTCTACAAATTGTACACCAAACTTGTATGAATAATTCACAAGATTTCTTCTAGTGTCCATTCCTTGTTCTTTTCAACAGAGACTTTCAGCTGTCAATGTTTTGTACTTTCAATTAATTCAAGTTCTTTCCTTTTCTGTTCACTTTTGTTTCAAGTAAGCTGAGTGGCAGCTCGCTGCACTATACAGTGCTAGAGCATGGGTTTGGGACTGTTTCAGTGCTAACCTTTTTCCACACAGAATATTGACCACGTCTGTGTAAGCTGTCTAGCACCACGTCCCAAATCACTGATCTCTTACCTCACAACTGGCTGCTTTTTAATAGCTTCTTATGCAGGACTTATTACAGGCTTTTTGAAAGTCCAGACAAATCAGATTATTCCAAGTAGATTCCTATAATTTTAATTGCATTTAAGTTAATACTTTTACTTTTGACTGAATATCTATCACATATCTAAAAATTAGGTCAATCATTTCCCTAAAGACTTTTGATATACAACTGACTACTTGAATTAAAGGATTAAATTGCCAAAGAAAAGATGAAAATCTTTCCAAAAGGATAATTCAAGGACTTTAGTTCAAATACATTTTAAAATGTATTTAAATGGAGAGGAAATGAGTAAGATAAAGAGAATGAGTGTGAAAAATGTTGTGAGTCCAGGTGGTTGAGCAGCTTCATTTGAAATTACTTGAGGAACAGCTTGAGTTTAATTTGTTTCATGCCAAGGACCAAAAAAACCCAGTGAAAGAAAATATTTTACTTATTAAAAACGATCGTAATCTCTTGAACTGCTTAGTTCAATCATGGATAGACGTTACAGAGCTGCAGTGTCCCCGACTTGCTGTGGCAGGTGACAAAAGCAGGAGGAAGTGTGAAGACAGCATCACTCCCGGTGGATTTATCAGTCCATGTGTTACCCGGCCAAGACACGGGGAGGATGTCACACGCACAAAGGCAGGAGAGCACGGCAGGGCTCCTTGGCCTGCCCTGCCTCCTGCCGTGAGCGCTGGAGCAGCCCCTCCGTGCGCCCTCTGGCCGATGCGAGCCAGGGCAGGGCCGGGGGACCGAGCTGCAGCCGGGGGAAGCTGCTGCTGGGAAGAAGGGCCAGAAAAAGCCGGAGCTGGAGCCGAGCATCCTGCCCAGCTCCTACCTGGGGCAGCCCTGCGGAGAGCGCGCAGGGACCCCCGGGGGGCTGGCACAGGCTCCGTACAGGCACAGAGAACACTCTCCTGGTTGGTTTCATTGCTGAGACAAGGCTGCATGAAACGAGCTCTCTTTGGGTTACGTGGACGCTTTTTGAGCACAGTCAATGCCAGAGGAGCTTAGAGCTGGACAGCCAGGGTTGGCTTTGTCTCCCCGATCTGTTCTGCAGAGCCTTTGATCCCTTCTCTGCTCAGAATTGAAAGCAGTGAGTGACAAAGCTGCAGAGTTCTCATGAAAATTTTTTTCTTGCTCGTTTAGAGTCCCTCATGCTACTGCGAAGAAAGAATGAATGCAAGTTCTTAGGGAGAGCCCATCTCCCCACTATGGTTGCTGTCTTGAGGGTTTTAAGCTCCAGAGGGAATTGCTGGAGCGTGTATGGTTTTGTAGGATTATGGCTGGCAGAGGAGACACTCTTGTCATGCATCATTTCCTTTGTGGAGACACAGCAACCTGTCTCTGCCATGCAGTTGCCAGATTCCCACATATTTTCAAAACAGGTGATTTCCTGTGTGTTTTCTTCAAAGAAAATTTGCCCCTAATGAGCTAAAAATTGTGAGAGATAGGGACTTCGCGTAGGTGGAGATCTGGGCAGTGCATCATTTAGTCTTCCTCTCTTTCTGAACCCAGAATTAATTCATTTGTTTCTGTGGTTCTTTCCAGCAGGGATTTCTTGTTATAAAAAAGTGAGACTACCCATTGTCTTGATTCTTTCCATTCTTTCCTATTTGCCCGTACATGTACACTGTGCAAATGTAAAAAGAAAAAAATAATAATAAAAAAAATCCTACTGCTTTAATATACCTGCATAGTTTAGTATAAGGAACGTTGTTTTTCATTTCTGCTGAATGTTGCTATAGCTGATGCTGCTGATGTCCTGATCAACTTAGTCTTTCATTTCACCTTTACAATGGAGTTGGAGGGAAGAGGGAAAGATTGAATGCACACGAATCATTTGGTAAAGATCCTCTAGGTTAATAGCTCATTACCTTAACTCATTTAAATTCAACCTAATTCATTTCTCAACATAATTACAGAGCAGACCAAATTTGATAAAACCTCCCTAATATATAAAGTGGATTTGTTGTTGTGTAGATAAATGTGCATCTGCACACTAAAGCATTCTCTTATCTGTGTGGAGTGCAGAGTATTCATTAGTGTTCCCCTTGGAGCTTCCATCAAATGGGCATGGTAGGAGCTCAAGGGGAACTTCCTTCTCCCTTTTGGCACAGGCAGCAAATACACTACCAAAATCTGCACATCCTCCCAAACCTATACTATACCTTGAACAGGCCCCAGAGATCCCTCTGCCTTATTGTTATCCATGGGACTGCTGCTGTATTTCCTTTCAGCCTGCCATTCGTACAACACCCAGGAGACAAACTCATTCTGCAGCCAGCAGAGGCCTCCCAATGTATTTTTCACTAGTTCTGAGGAGCACAGAGCCTGGCACTGTTATAAAGCAGTGCCTCAGGCCTGCCTGCCCTGCAGAGATTCTGCCCTCAAGAGTGGCTCAGTCCCATCTCCCACAGCCTTTGGAAAGGTTTCGCAGAGCCACCTTCCCTCTGCTCTCTGAGGAGCTTGGTGTGCTAACAAACCCACCAGTATAAGGCTAGGTGCAGATGTTTTTTTGCAACTGTAGCCTAAGCAATTCTCTTCTGAGATCTTCCTGTTCTGCTCTTTCTTTTGCCATTGCTGAAGCTACTCTTTTTCAGTACGTGCTAAACCTCCTCAGAGCAAGAAGGCAGATCTCATGGTAGTAGTGCACTTTTTACATTGCACATGAGGTTTGATTTTCTTCTCTGTGGTTACACCAGATGCAATTTTGCTTTCAGGATACTATTTTAGTGGCTGTTCTTTTTCTAGGACTGTGCAATCATATGGAGGCAGCTTTTGATCTATTTAGTATATAATTAAGCTCTATCTATTGCTGTCTTTTTTGAGAGAATGGAGAGTAAACTAATGAATGAAAATGTACTAGGGAAAAAAACCCAACTTTTTTCAGTTGAGTTATAAACCCTAAGAAAATCAGACATAGAAAATAAGTTTTTATATAATTTATATTATTCCTCTCCTCAAATCTTAATGTAGACTAACCATCCAAATAATATAAGGAAAGAATAAATATTTTTAAATTGTTGTGTGTTTCAGAGGCAAATACGGTTATTGTAGGGCTGTAATTTTTTAAGGCTGAGGAGTTGTATATTTAATAAGCAGCTACTTAATTATACATTGTGCTGGGTATTTAAAATATATAAAATATATAAATTACAGTGCTGCATATTAAAATTAATCTTTAAAATGAGTCAAGTTAAAAAAAAAAGCAGTCAAGTTGGTGAACTTGAGTTTCCCAAAGTTACTTTACTGTGTTACCTGCCAACTACAATTTAGTAATCACAATATTACTCTTTTACCAATTTTACTCAATTTCAACACTATGCATGAAATCCCTGTGTATTTAAAAAATGATATATCCACATGATATATCCATCCCTCCTACTAGTTAAGCAGAAGTAACTTCCTGCAGCTCAAATGTATATGTGTATGCAGGCATAAAACTCCACTGAAAGTAAGAAACCAGAATGATCTAAATCTTGTGTTCTGTTTGTTTCTCCTCCTGTGCTGTTCCAGTGGCACAAGCCTGCTCTAGAAGGTGTCCAATTACTGTGCCTGTAGACTGATTTCTGTGACTCATCCAGTGTGTCAAGAGGCATCCACCCTATTGATGCAATTTCTCACATTTCTGCTGAAATTAAGCACAGCTGCAACTTGTCCTTTAAATAGTCTTACAACAGATCTCCATTCAAGTTTTGTAACTATTTCAGTTGATTTGCATTTTGTCATGTATTTTTCTGAGTTATCTTTTGACAGAAAAGGGGGAAAAAGTTTTAGTATGGAAAAGGAAATGTTTCCATATGGGAGGGAATGCTGTCTCTCTGCTGGTGGAGGAAAAAACATCAAACAAATAAAACTGTAGTCACTTATAAATTTCCATAACTGGCCCACATTGTCCAATAACACAGGTATTGCTAGAACAAGTTTAGTGTAGAGCTGACATGTATACATTTATCCTTTCCAATAAATGCTCTTGTGCTGCCCTCCTACAGTGAAATATGCCGCAATACCAGCATAAAGGATCTAACAGAAGTGTCTGCTTCCAGGCTGGTTTCATGTCATGCTGTACCAGCTCAGTGGAACAGATAGCTCATGTCACCTGGCTTGTCAAACTCGCCCTGGTCTTGTTTAAGACAGAGCTGCAGTTTGAGCCAAATCCTCTTCTTGCTGTCACAAGGGTAATTCCCCTTGGGGACCAATTACAAGGGCTATTATTTATTTAATAATTCTGGATGATGCATTGAGATTTCATACTGAATAGCATTAATTCAAGTGCTTGCAATCAAGGCCACAATGCATTTTTGTAATGCTTTGTTTGATTCTTGTTGTTCAGAGAAGGTCTTGAAGTTGTAAAGTGCCTTCCACCACCACCCTTTTTGTTTGACTCCACACTAACTTTTACAAGGTAAGCTTTGGCTATAAAAAGAATAAAAGATTATAGTTATCCTTGGTACCTTTTTCAATCCACAGCCCAAGATAGAAGATGACTAGTTTCCATGTGATCTAAACCACTAGCACTTATACTGGATTTTGTATTTCATAGTTTTCCATCAGGGGAAAACTGCCAAAATTATGCTGCATATGCTTGGCTTCTTGTCTGTCCTTGAAGTGGCAAATCTGAGGGAGAAGAGGCTGCCCTTAGCCAAAAAAATTATCTTTTCAAATCTGAATTTCTTGGAATTGTAGTTTGTTGCACCATTTTTATATAAATATAAAATTTTTCAATATGTAAGTATCCTTGCTTTTTATTCGGCGACACCAAAATAACAAATGCATTAGCTCAAATGTCTTGTACTACCCTTCTCACAATTCCTCATCTCCTATGCTGTGCAGGATATTTTATATATATATAATACTGCCATGCAGTATCATTTTATAAAACAGATGGGAACTCAGGAGGTGACTGATCTTTCACCTGTACTTTAAAGAGATACTGCATAGTTCTTATCTTGAAACCCCTGGTGATTTTTAATGGACTCATGTTTAGGAGCGGTGAGGAAAGGAAATATTCTAATTGGTTTTGTTTTTCAGCTGAAGAACAGTTTGTTTCTATGTTAAATGAAGTAGTGAAAACAAATAGCATGCCATCTGGCTAGCCTACATGGGTACTTTACCAGGAGGTTTTCAGATGTTCCCTCTGCCAGTTTTCAACTTAAGTCCTGTGTTACTGACGTACTTTCTTTACATGGTTGCTCTTTCCTGTTTAAGAACTATCTTGTTCCTTGGAAAGAATTAGAATTTTAAAAATCATACACTGTTTTGCAAAGATTTCCCCTGTTGTTTGAATTATTTATCCTCTAAATTAAGAAATCTCCAGTGTTTCCAGCATTCACAGTAAATTGGTTATACAGAGAAGTAGTCCTCCATGTTATCTGTGAAGCTGATATTCTCAGGGGGCAGGATAGCACTGATGTACCAGTGAGCTCTCAGTCTTGGAACAGATTGTGACTGAAAGGAAGGGTTTAGCAGCTTTTCTAGTGCTTGGAAAGATGTCATATGTTTTTCTTTAGATCACTTTTTTTCTGCTTCAGTTTCTCAAAGCAAGAATATCCTACAAAAAATAAAAACATTTAACATAGCTGGGAAAGAAATGAAGTACAGACAAATGTAATTTCATAAAACAGAAATATTTATTGCTGACTGCAACTTTCAATATGTTTTTTTCTTAGTATGAAACAAACATATGTTCACAAACATCTTTGAAAATAACTGTGAGCATATAAATGACAATAAATTTGTGAAGAAGTATTCATATATGTTTCTGGTTCATCTATTTGTTGATTATGATAACAGTGCACATACAACTCTAATCACAACTTAGAGATGTGGTTCTCTGAGCATGATGTAGATAATAAAGAAAATTCCTTGTGCCAAACAGCTTACAATCTAAGTCCAAGTAATTTTTCTCAACACGCAATCAGGAAATAGAAATACTATCACAGGAATGAACTGCTCTGTCACACAGTACAAATAGCATAGTTATGTAAGATCGAATGATTGGCAGATATTTATATATGTATACTTTATGAACTAACTTATCAAATAATTTGGAATAATACAGATAATTTATAGGCAACCCTTCCCATCTGGTACTGAGCATTCTAAATATAGCTAGCAGACACAAGTTTAAAAAAAGGGATAAATTTGAGCCATTAAGAAGTCAAGTGAGATGCTCAAACACACTTTAAAAACCCCAGGAAGTTTGAAACGTGTGGACAAAAATAAAGAGCAATAGAAGTTAATAGCAAATTTCAAAAAGCATCTCAAGTAACTCCATCAAATATAGATGCAAGGTAAAAAAAGAATAAAAACCGAGATCACTGTCCTCCTTAAAAAATAGAGTGGTTAGCAAGTAGCAGGTTGGATAAGTAGTTGCTTTGTCTTTTTATACAGGGGAGGCAGATGGAGATCTGCTAAATCTAGGATTGTTTCCCCAGAGGCAGTAGCAGGGAAGCTGGAAAATGTACAGGCATATAAGTTATCTGGTTATAAAATGTCAGATTTCCTTAGAGGAACCAAAACTCAAGACATGCATACAGATGTGAATTTCAAATTGAGTAAGGGAATCTATAAAGTTTCTAAAGTCTTAAAAAAAATACTCGATCCAGAAACAACTCTTTATTGTAAAAAAACAAACCAAAATTCCCAAATGAACAGGTGACAAACAAGGAATTGCATACCAGTGGGAAAAACTCAAACTAGGTCTTTTGAAGAGAGTTCATGAGCAAATACCAAAATCTTCATTTGGTAAGGGACTGGGACATGGATTCAGGCACTGAAGGTCTTAATTCAGTCATCATTTCTTCACCATACTTTTTCCATGCATAAAAGTAAGATTTTTAGCTGTGTTTTATTTAAATTCTGCTTCAAAATTAGGCCTTACTTTGGAAGACTATGGAAATGAATGGATCTCTTCAGGAAAAAAAAAAAGAAAAAAACAACACAAAACTAAACACCTCTCCGATTCCTTCTTCTCATGTACATGGTGACAAGGCTATTACTGTCTTAGAATGGGTAGAGTGCCAAGCAAACACAGAAGGCTGCCCATATTTGCTTAAAGCCAATCTGACTTTAGAGAATCTGGGGTAACTACTCTGGGAAAGAAGATATGTCCAGATAATCACTTAGAAACATCTCTCATTATAAAAAGTATTGAAAGCATTGGTACTTAATGGAGGGGAAATACTGAAATTACTGTACCTACAGTAGTTTCTGTGCCTAGATCTGGCCTCCCAGTTTCTGAAGTGTCTTTTACTGAAACACTGCTCAGCAAAGCTAACATTTAATAGGTTACTACTGGAGAAACCAGTTGAAAAGAAGTCCTGGAAATGCTTGGTTTATTTCCACAGAGGGATACTTGTGTAACACACCTTGAAAGTATTTGTTTTTGTTGTTATTTCTTGCATTATTTGCCATATGAGATCACCAAAAAGGCAAATCAACATTTGGAGCATTAGGATACTATTTTCATATTTTGCATAGACAACAAAAAAACCAAACAAGAACTCTGTAGTCATACCTCAAGCACCTGTGGTGCTTAGAGGCAGATATTTTTGAAATGGATGACAGTAAAACATTACTGAGCCTTAATTCTCAAAAAAGGTACACCAGTCAAACAAGAAGGAAGTCTTCCTCAAAATAAGTAGTAGGCCTTTCATATATGTAAAAAATAGCTTAATGTGGAGAACACATGAGTTTCCTTGTTTGCTGAGGACAGAGAAGATTTCTGGCACTGTCTCTTACAGGGTGAGTCATGAATGTGAGGAGTGCTTAAGGCCTGCCAGTGGTGACCTCTCCTCATAAAATGATATTTAATATCACCCAGATGTAATATTACTGTTGCCTTTTGTAGAAAATATTTCCCAGTGTGGAGGGATAGAATATAAGAAAATAAAGATAGTGCAGAAGGTAGTCTCACACCTGAGGAGTTGCAGCTGTACTAATCACCAAAGATTAGGAACAGGCCTGCCCTTAGTAGGATACAGCTGTGTCCAATAAGAAGAGGAGTGCTACAAAAGAGTGGGTTAGCTGGGTGAGGAGAGAGCTGGAGTTTGTTGGCTGTGTTGTGAGGAGCTGCCCATGAGAAATCACCCAGAAGGTATGGAAGATTTACAATAAGGTGACAACATCTTAGCTCTTGGGGCATCCTGAATTGTTGCTGGGTTGCATGCATCTACAAACAAACTTGTTTCACATTAAACCTAGGTTCAGTGACAGGTATTTTAGAAAAGTCATCCAAGTTTGGTTTGGTAGAGCCAAATATAAAGTTCTGGGAAAAAAGTGATAAAATGCAATTCTAATTCATACTCAGCATGTCTTCATACTCTGCATATTCTTACTTAGGGTAAGATCCAACCTCAGTCGGATTTTATAGGTTTTTATGCAGATTTCCAGTAGCAGCCTCTCCTTTCCAATAGGTCCCTCTGAATTAACAGACCTGTTATCTCCTTATAAGATCTCCCAGGCTAGATGGTCTGTTGCTCACATCACTTTTGAAGTTGTTTTGATATTCTACAACTATTCTATAATTTTATAACTTCTAATGTGCTTTCAGCATTTATAGAAATGAAATGTGACATGTTGATAATACAGACCACTTTAGGCATTTAAAATTTTCCACCCTTCACTCTTATACAATCTTATAGACTGCAGGATTTGATAGGGAGCCCAAGTCAAGAATGGTGAGTTGCACAGTGGAAGACAGCTGTGAAACGCATCATAAAGATGTGTACAATTGTGGGTTGAATTTTGCTGTTTCTGATGAGAACAGACCCAAGGCATACTTTTGCATCAAGTGTTTGAAACCATATACAATTGTCACCCCCCCCCCCCATTACATCTCTGTAGGAAGCTGATGGTTAGAATTCACTGAAATATTTTATTTTTTTAATTGTGAGCCACTGAACAGAAATGTACTTGTTCTGAAGAATGTTACAGTATTCACAGGGGTTCTTATATATTTTCATATTAACAGCAAATACAGTGAATGGTCATTTGCAGACCACCTTTCTGTTAAAGATTGAATAACTTCTCTGTGGCAACTACAACAGCTGCTTACATAAAGAAAATAATATTGCCCGGATGCAATATTCTTAGTTCTTTAGAATACAACTTGAAGGTTAGCTGTGAAGAGAAAGTCGCTGAGTTTTTGTCCAGTCAGAGTTATTTTGAGATTTCTGAATGTGTTTTGGAGACCGTGATGCTAGTTTACTGCAAGTTTGTCTTGAAATGGGTTAAAAAATAGGCAAAAGATAATAAAATATAAAAATTTTGGATATTACTAGTGCACAATCATACACATATGTACCTTTTCAAGATAATCAATTTCATCCATTTATAATCTGACTGACCCCAAACCCTTTCTGGGTAATTTTTTTGTTGTTGTTGTTTGCTGCTGAAGTAGATGTGTACATTCAAAATTCCTCTACCACTGGTCCAACATTCTCAGTTTCAGTAGTGGATTTTTCCTACTGTGCCATCTATTCTGCTGCTACAGATTCAGACAAAATCGGGACTTCTGGGAGGGGAAAAAAAAAGTGTGTCTATTTTCAGCTGCTCTTTCTCTCTTTAGGAGACCAGTAACTCTTTCAAAAACACTTAGGTCTGCTTTAAAGTTCAGATTTCTACTGAGCCAGAAGTTTGTGGTAGGTAAAACACCAGAAGAAGGGCTATATTCATATTTTTATGGGATGATTAATTCAAACTCTCAGAATTTCCTGTCCTAAGTTCTAAAAGAACTTACTGAATATAAAACTGTAAACAAGGTCTGATGCAATTCTTAATAGTATTAAGTATCACTGCTCTTCTCCAAAAGCTGAAATTAAAGTTCAGCAAGTTTTTCTCCAGTGTTAAATGTTCTTGTTTTCCTTCCTGCAGAAGAATAACAAATTAAATACTGTAGGATTCCCTCTATTTGAACCACGTTCTCCAGGAGCAGTGCTCAAACTATAAAAGCTAACTCAAATTATTAAAATGCTGCAAATTTTCTTATACTGAAGCTTGCATTGATTTTGATGTTCCCACCATTATCATTATTATTTTTCTCTTAAGTACTTACAAAACCTGATATTTTCAAGTGTAATGTTTGTATTAAGGACACAGTTTTACACTTTACAGAACAGAGCTGAGGAGTAGTGGCTGTTGATTTGAAGCCCTGACAGGCAGGCGGGCAAAGCCGGAGGGCTGGGAGGCTGGCTACAGGTTTGTGTGAATTTGGGAACGAAGAGCAACCCCTGACGACCAGAAACTGAAGGACTAAGGAAAGCAGGAGCTGTTCCAGCTTGGGTGTTCGGGGATTGTTTCTCTGCTGTCGCCGCCGGGACGCGGCTGTGCTGTCTGTGGCCCGCCGAGTGCCAGCGGCTCCGGGCACACGGGGGTGACCGCGCCCGGCCGGCGCTGGGCTCGCAGACCGGCTGGGCTGCCGGAGAACGCCTCCAGCCCCGCTCGCCCCAGCCGGAACCGCCGGGGCTCCGCTCCCATCCCGGGCCCGGCCGCCGCTCCTTTCCTCTCCTCTCCTCTCCGCTCCCATCCCGGGCCCGGCCGCCGCTCCTTTCCTCTCCTCTCCGCTCCCCTCACGGGCCCGGCCGCCGCCACAGGTGCGGAGCCGCCCCGCCCCCGGCGCGAGCGCGCAGGCTCCGCCCGCGTGCCGACCCCGGCCCCCGCCCCACCTGAGCCCGCGGGCGGGGCGGGGACCGGGCACGGACGGACGGACGGACACACAGACAGACAGATATACAGAAGAACGGACGCCTCGGCAGAACCGCGGGGCTCCGGCGGAGTTGCGCGGCGCTCGCCGCGATCCGGCAGGAGCGGGGCTGCGGCGCCCGCCGGTGCCGCGCCGCTCTCTCCTTCCCTGCGGGCGGCTGCCGAGGTGAGCGGGGCGGCGCGGGGGTCCCGGCGGGGACCTCGCTCAGTGTCACGGCACGGGGCGAGCCGGGGATGCGCAGCCGGAGCCCCGGGGCAGCCCGCCCGGTCCGCGGCCGCCGCGGGGCGAAGTTTGGCGGCCGGAGCCGCAGGTAGCGGGGTCCCGGGGTGCCTCTTGCCCGGGCGGGGTGCGCGCTGCCGGGGGCTCAGCGGCGTCTCCGCAGCATCGCTTGTTTGCGGAGAGGATAAAGCGCGTCTCTAAATAGGTCAGGGGCTTCGGCAGCGCCTGGGATTTGCGTAACGATTTTTGTTACGTGGGAAAGGTGCGGGGCTCCTGCTCCGGGGCTGGACCGAGCGCTGCTTTCCTGGCATACGGAGTGACTTTTTAAAAAGAAGTAGTTGCATGAGCCCTCCTCGGCTTTCTTGTTTTTTAAATCCCGACGACTTCGGCAAAGTAAAATTTCTTCAGCAAAGGAGGAATTAACCAACATGAAGGAGTCATCCTTGATGAGCTAATTACGCGTGGTGAGTGTAAGTGCTTTGCATCGCAAGCCCGTGGACGGTGATGGTGTGCTTAAAATGTTCATGTCCTGGTGACACTGTTTCAAAATATGCAGAGGAGCGTTAGGTACAAGATTGTATTTTCTGCAGCTACAGGCAAGAAATGCCCTTGTTTCAGAGGAATTGTCAGAATATTCATGCATGTGTGAAGGCTTAGGTTTGTTTTATCTTGTTTTTGACTCCTGATCAAACTTGGGAACTCTTTTCATGGGTTTCAAAGGTAATGAGCTTGGTATTAGATCTGTATTGTTAAACTTGAGTGGGAAATCTATAAATGGAAAAGTTAGAGAAGGGTGGCACTGTGAGCCCTCAGAAGTTTCAATAAGTCTTCAAATCCCAATTTAAGTGCAGCTAACTACTAGTTATGGGAGGAGGGAGATGATAATTTTATTTCCATACTCTCTGCTGCTGCTTTATTGCTGCCTTGGACAAAATATAAAAATGAGATGCCAAAGAAGTCCTCTTGCTATCAAGAACCTCTGTTTTCTTATTGGAACAAAATGTAACATGAAACCCAGTGTAAAACCCTGAAGTCACTGGGATGCACCTGTGTGATTGCAGCAGGCATGGATGAAGCACCGCTTCTGCAGGTCCAGAACGAGAGGCAATGGTGAGATGCCCAGGCTCCTGGATTTAGCAGCTTCTTCGAAGCTTCTGCCTCTCGTGGCAGCATTGTGCTCTCCAGTGGATGCAGCCACCCTCTGCCCGGTTAGTGCAGCTCTGAAAACAAGGAAAAGGTGTCTCTTGGTGTAGTCCAGAGCTCACACTAGATTGCTGTGAGTGGGTTATGCTGCTTCTCCTTTTCCAAAGAAGCAATCTTGCTACTCCTACTCAATCTTGAACTCCTTTCAGTTCACCGGCTTAGTAGACTGGTTAAGGGGAGGGACGGTGTTTTTCTTCTGTTTTGTTTTTAGTGTATTCCTCTATAGCTGCAAAATTTTTCTGGTGTTTGGTCTTGCCAAATGGGTTTTCTGTACCTCAGACCTTTTCCAGTGAAAGGGGAATTGATATGCTTGTGTGAAATCTGAAGGTGGAAGATAAACCAGAAGTGATGACACTGGTCGCATTAATAATAATTTCTTTGTTTTGGTTTTTTTTTCCAGTTTTTTGGCTTTCAATTTGTTTTGTTTAGAAAGGAAACTGTCCTGTTTACAAGGCATTTTCACTCATTTATCAAGGTCTTACTTTTTATTTTTTTTCCCAGTGAATTATATAGTGGATGCTTGGTTAAACCTAAAAATATTAACAAAAACCAGTAGGTGTTATGATACTGAGCTGACTGTCTCTTCCTGTACTAATGGGAGCTGTCCATCCCTCCTGTGCTCCCTCTGCACTGCACACACTCTCACAAGGGATCAGTATACTCACACCAGCACCTATTTCTCTTAACTGATTGTCCTTCACTGTTTGCATTCGTTTTTTTTTCATCTTTTGGATTTCCTCACTAAGTTTTACTAGAGAGGCTATCTTCTTCCTTGAGTGCAGTTGCTTGGGGATAAGTATGTGTAAAAGCAGCAAAAGGCCTTGTGGAAGATAACCTTTTTGGGGAGAATAGGCTTGTTAGTTAATTAGCTCTGGAAGTCCTAAGATTTTGAACAGCAATGAGGATTACTGCATAAAACATAACAGATGTTTTACAGCTCTTGCAATTTTTTCTCTTCAGGTTATCACAAGGGATTGTGGTTTGAGAATATTTGCTCTCTGAGTTTGAGAATTTATGAGATTCAGGGGCATTCCTGTTATTTTCAAAATGAGCATATGGTTCAGTTGTGGTCGTCTCAAATCTCAAAGCATTCCTCAGGCTGTGTTGGGATGTAACAGAATACAGAACTGGAGTGCAAGGTGCTCTCTAGTGTACTGAAATACCCTGCAAAGCTCAGGTCATCTGTAGTTAATGGGAAGAAAAGATGGCTTTGCAGTCTGAATAGCTTGCTTTCTGAAATTCTGCTCTTTGCAATATGCCTTAAGCCCTTTGGAATTCCTTGAATGACAACTTGCAGCAGATAAATATTTTGGTTCTGTAACTTTTGCATTGCATTCAGAAAATTGTAGTACTTAATATATGTCACCCATCAAGAGACAATTGTGAATATTGTATCTTATGTGATCCTCAATTACCTCTGATGCAGGGAAGGTAGAGGCAGACGTTAAATGTCATAATACCTGAGTTAACAAAGGAGCAATTTCCCTAGATCCATAGAATGCACTTGGATATTTTATTCTCAGGCTGATGAATGTACAGAGTTGAAAGAATTACAGGAACTTCACTCTCCTATGTGACTGTCACATCCCTCTGGCTGCATAGGTTACTAGATTTTCACCACACACTCTGCTTGCCTAACTACAGATGCAGCTCAAATGCTGATTGAAGGGCTATTTCCTGTTGTTATTTTCTCTACATGTGAAAAAGGTACAGGTTCTTTTCAAATGTAAAATTTGTCTTTTTACTGCAGTTTCACAGAGCATGCATGATCTTACAATAGGAAGTTTATGGTTTTCATTATTTAACAAAGGCCAATGTTTTAAAACCAAAACATCTAAAACTTTTTGAAAACTTGTGTCCTAAGGATTTTTCAAATTTTTTTTCACAAAATTAACATGTTTTCTGACTTTATGTAATGCACAAAGCAAGCAGGGTAATTATGGCAAAAATTGTCTCTGCACTGTGCAGTCATTTGACGTCATTGTATATTGTTGGAGAAAGTGCTGCCAAAGAGCAGCTGGTATTCTAACACAGTCACTTTCAGTGAGGGCACTGAATATTATCAAGTGAGCATTGCTTAATTTATATTATTGGTAGTATATTGGTAAAAATAACAAAATACTTGGTAATTTGTTCTGCTATGAGGTATCTTTGGTGATAGGGAATGAGGGTCTTACTCTGTTTACCACAAATAAAATATTTTTTTTCTGATGCCCTGCAATACATCACGTTCCATGAAATTACGCTAATATTTCCCACAGTGATTAATCATGCCCATTAACTTACTCATTTTTTATTTTTCCTTTCTGAGTGATTGCTGTCCTCATATCATGTGCAATAATTCTTTTCAATTTCTCAAATGTGAAGCTTAGAGCTTTAACACATTGTACATTTTATGTGCAACTGTGATTCTTCTTATGTATTAACTAAAGCTGACATTGCTTTCTATAAACATATTAATTGACATGTTAAAAATTCATTAGACAACCTGAGCTTCCAAGGCTTGTAAAAATAGAAGCCTTGTAAGCCAATCTAACTATATCAGTGCAGCCCCAGTCTGTTGCTTATCGATATTGGTACCTTAACAATTCGCTGCTGCTGAACTACCAGACAGCTCTTGTAATGACAGGTGATGCCAATACACAATGGGGCATGTTACAGCTGTGCTGTTTACATTATTGATGACTGTTTGAATATGAGCAAGTTAACCTGTTAGGAAAACACTGTTAAAACTTCACTCCTCAGAAATTATTCAATAAAACTTTGTTTATTGCTAACAACTTTTTTTGGTTATTCAACATTTATAATAAGGTATTTAAGAGGGAGCAGTAGCTAGACATGAGTACAAGCAGCAGCTTTAGACAGTTGAAGTCCTTTTTACCTCACTTTACATACCTACATGTTTTTCAATTACATAGCCATATGCAACCAAAACATAAATGTTTCACAAGTTTTAAAACGTCCTGAGATTGTGTTGAACACAGAAATGGCATTAAATAGGTTTCAGTTTACAAATAGGTGAAATGCACTTTCTTTGTGGAAGAACGCAGGCCCTGCATAGTTATGCACCTTGGTTCACAGTTTTCTACACCTGGTAGATTTCTGTGTGACAGGATGATGTGTTGTGGTATTGGTGAGATGCTGTGATTCTGAAATAGACCTGGCAGTTTTTCATTGCTCTCTGCTTTCTGCTGGCAAACTGTTTGGTGCAGACATGCCAGTGCTCAAAGTATGGGGCACACCTGCAGCTCAGTCAGTCATTTTGCATGTGAGGTGGGTTAATCTTGTCTCCTAGAGCACACTGATTCACACTGAGAGATGTCTCTCAGGCTCCTCCTGCACGCAAGGCTCAAAGCCAGTCTGCTCTGTTATAGTATCTGCTACTTGCACCTGTGTGGCAGGGAAAGTGATCCCTAAGACTCAGGTCAGTCTTGTGTGCAAAGGAAGACTGTGTAACTACTTACTACAGGCACTGAATAACAGCAACAGAAATGGCAGCATTCGGGTCAAGATAGCAAAGTAAAATGAACTTGAAATGAAACTTGAATCATATTATGACTTCAAAACCAAAGTTTTCTTTGTTTTGTTGTTTATTTTTCTGAGCCATTGTGTATTTATGGTTTATGAGGCTGTTGTAACATCATGGCAGTCAACCTGCTGCCATTCTACAGCCAGTGTGGTCTCATACTGAGTAGTTCCTAATTGAGTTATTTACTGGGGACTGGTATATTGCTGCTTCCTAGCAGAGGATGTGCTCCAATGAATCTTTAACACTTCTCAGTGTTACTGGACTTGTAAGATCAAGTGAGTTTATAACATAACTGGTTATGATGGTTGTTCTTTCTATATGTACTTGTGCAGGTAGCAAGAAGCTAAACATACAGGAGCAGAGTTTGTTTAACAACACCTGCTATTGTATTTTAATTTGACACTTCTCAGTACATCCCATTTAGATATAGTAGACTATCAGGTATCAATATTTTGATTCAATTTCAAAGATTAATTAGGTTAAGAATCAGTGATGTGGCAGGCAACATTAGTATGGTCTGCTTCAAAATGGAAATGAGGAAAAAAGTTTAATGTGATTTTTACGTCAAGTAGTTTACACTTTACAGTGTCCAATTGTGTCTGTCATCATTTTAATTAAAGGATAGCTTGTTTTCCTAAGGAAGGAAAAAAATTTGAGCATTATGACTCATTATCAAGGTGTACTCCAGAGAAGATGAATTTGGGTGGGATAGTAAGTAAACACCCTCAAAGTTCTTACTCTGTCCTGTGTACCAAGACTTTCAAAGATGATGCAGGAACCTCCTAATGGGATTTTATAATGAAAATGCTAATAAAAGCTAGCAGAGGAGTACCTAGTCTCCTTGTTTGCATGACTGCATGTGACCAAAAAAGTAATTGCATAATCTTTCTTCCTTTGGCCACCTGCTAATAACTGGATGCTGAATCTTTGACTTGAAATTGCAAATGCCTGTGCATGTCTTGGTGCACTTTGTCTTTCTGTTAAAATGAGATTATTTAATATGCTACAATTTAAAAAACCTCTTATGAATCTGCATCAAAAATGATGGAAAAGATTTAGCCTTTGTCTGTTTCTGCAGTCTGTTGTCTGCAATGCAGGTGCAGTCTATGCCAGACAGATTCTTATTTGGTGGATTGTGGGATCTCTGCATAGTCAGTACCATGCTTGATGCTTATCTTGGTCCCTTGTTAATCAGAGAATAAGAATACCAATATTTTAAACCTCAAAGAGCATTATGAGAGTTGAAGACTTGCAAGGTTAAGAATGTGAAAACTGGGAAATGCAATACAACCTTAGTTGGGTCTGTTAGTGGGCATAATCAAGAGTAACTTTTGTTTTTTTCCTATCACGCTTTGTGCACAGCATGGGTAATATGTGCTTCAACAACAGTAGAAGAAATTTTAAAGATCTTTGCAACATTTCCATGATAGAAATAAAAGAGCATTCTCCCAAAATAAGGGGAAACTTCAGCACAGAGAGGGATCCTCAGCAATGTTAATGTCTGGGCTGTGTCCTGGGGTCAGTGTGCCAGCCCTCAGAACGATGTAGGGTGTGCTCACAGCAGAACTGCTGTCCTGAGCAGCAGCAGGAGCATCAGCAATGCTCCTTTAGAGTCTGAGCTCTAATACAGCAACTGTGTAAACTCCAGCCTGAATTCTCCACTCAGGCTCCCAGGGCAGTCAAGTGCAAGTAGTGAATGATTTAAGCAACTTGCCAAGTATTTCTAGCAGCTCTGTGGTGGACCTCAGGCTGCAGATAGATTCTGCACTGCAGCATGGAAATGCCTTAACAGTGAGAGAATCTTTTTCTCTTCCAGTCTCCTGCTTTTTTTACAATTTCTGCAGAAAATTACTTTTTTTTTTTTTAAATGAGGTATCTGTTCTCATTACTTTGATTGTCTTGACTAATCTTCAGTCTGTAAGGGGAGGGAAAATATGATCTTGTAACTTAAAGAGCCTATTAGTTTGCGTTTCTTTGAAAAAGAAGCTATTCTGCCTTAAGGAATCACAGTAAATCTTGATTTTTTTCATCAGTGAGTGCTTTTCAAATTGTTAAAACTAGAGCCTGGCTCCTGGAGCTTCTGAAATGATTGAAGAAATAAATTAATTTTGTGCTATGCGGAGTAGCATTAGGCTTGACGTGCTTTGTGTTTCACTGGTACTTGCTCAGGTATTGTCAGACTCAACCCTGAAGAACTTCACTTTCTTTTAGACAGGCAACATCAGAAACAGCAGAATCTTATTGTCAGGTTTGACACCTCAAATAGACTAATGATACTCCTAGTCCCATAAGTAATGTGAAAGCACTAAGCACATATGGGTAGGGATACTTAGCACTATAGTCTTAGTCTGTTGGGAGGTTGTAGCCAGGTGGGAGTCAGCCTCTTCTCTCAGGTAACAGGAGACACAGGATGGGGGGAAATGGCCTCAAGCTGCACCTGGAGAGGTCCAGGTTGGACATCAGGGAGAATTTCTTCACTGAAAGGGTAGTTAAGCACTGGAATGGGCTGCCCAGGGAGGTGGCAGTCACCATCCTTGGAAGTGTTCAAGAAACAGATGGCCATGGTGTTCAGTGCTATGGTTTAAAGTGCACAGGGATGTTTGGTCAAAGATTGGACTCAATGACCCTGAAGGTCTTTTCCAACCTTTATGATTCTCTGTTTCTATGACTTTTACTGAACAAGGTTTGAATAAGGCTAAGTCTACTGTAGCCAGGGACCCCTTCTCTACTGCAGGCAGGTGACAGATGCTCTTGAGCAAGTGGCATTCCTGCAAGGGTAGGAAAGAGCCCCCTACACTGACATTTTCTTCCTCTTTCAAACAGGTTTGAGAAAACATTTCAAGCAACCTCTGCTGTCTTTCCTCAGCACATGTGTTAGTCTCACGATCTCATGAATGTTACAAAAACAGCTTAAGAAATGAGACAGTGGAGATTTACAAATTTCAGCATAAGAGAAATTTGCATTGATGATCAGTAACAACAAATTTTGACAGAAGTAATGTCAACATCTGATTATGTTGTCAACTTCATAATTTGGTTATATTGTCAGCTATGCTAACTTGGTAGATTTGTTGAGTCTCAATTGTCCTCATCATAATTACAATCTATTATGTAACTTAAATAGGTTGGGGCAGTGGGAGGCTGAAAAAAACAGGTGTGGTGTAATTCTTGTTTTTACCACTTTCAGTGAATTTTTATTAGCCAATATTTCTGCATATAACTTGGTGGTGCCATGTTGTTGCAGTATAAAAGATCTGGAAAGCCCATGCTATTGAAGGAACCCTATGCACCTCTTTTACGTGTTATTCAGTTCTCAGAAGCTTTTCACCTTTTTTTCTTTAACTGTAAATTAGAATACTGATCAAGTTTTTCAAGAAAGGATCTAAGTTTTTTTTCTTTATTTTTAGTTGAACATTTAGATCTTGAGCAAGGATAGGAGAACTTCCTTCTTGTTCAGAGGGGAAGATTTACACTGACCTGACTTGGCGAGTGTTTGCCGATGAAGGAAGCACGCGCTGGCGTTAAACCCCAGACCCAGGCGGCAGACACGTTGCAGGGAGCCTGTGGCTGACAGGGGCTGTGGGGTTTGCAATCTCTGTGTGCAGCACCTCGGCTGCTTCCTGCCTCTCACAGTTATCACAGGGCTGTTCGCCAGGTGCTTCTGATAACCATGGGAATTGTCACGGGTGGTTAGGAGCCAACATCATGTTTCATGCTGTGCAGGGGGGCTTGGCAAGTTTGCTTTTGTGTGCTTCTTCCACTTAAATGCCTTTGTAATATCAATGTGATGGAGTGGCTTATGTTTTTACAGAGCTGGAGATCACATTTTGTGTGACACTGAATCAAAGCTTTGGATGTTTCTGATTATGTATCTTTTTACTATACATATATGTTCTTGAATCTGCTCCTGTCATTTATTGTTGCTACTGTTGTATGGCTTCTTCCATCTTGTGAGAACCCTCAAATTCCTTTCATGTCAATGACTTGTTGAAAACAGCTGATTTATTTTTAAATTTCTTATAAAGTTGAAGTAGCGGCTCTGGGCCACAGAAATACTTTGTTGTTTAAAAGGATAATTTCAGCTTGAATTTCCAAATGGGCTAGTTTGTAAAACCCAGCTCTGCTGCTTTTTAATTGTCAGAATATCTCTAAAATGCTTGTTACAAGGATTTGTATTTCATGGTTTTTCATAAAGCCATAGGCAGAACTTAATTCACTTTTCAAAAGTGCTGCCAAATGCTTTTCAGAATTATTAGTGAATTTTAAATCTTACTTGAGATTGCTTTGGATCTTTCAGGTTGCAGAAGTGTGAGCCGTGGCTTTTGTGGGCTAACTGCAAGCAGCCCTGCCTGGTCCCTGTCACTTCTGAGCATCCTCTGTACCTGTGTCTCTGCTGTCCCCTCAGGCAGCTGGAATGCCTTAGTCTTTGGTCTTTCCTTCAGCAGCTATATTTCTTGGCTCTTCTAATTTCTAGACCCCTGTCTTGGCTTGTTGAACTTAGTATGTGTCCTGTGTGTTTGACTCATGCCTCCCTCCCTGACTGCAACCTAATGCAGCAGATGTCAAGAGTGGCCAGCATCTCAGAGTTTCTTAGAATATACCAGTAAAATAGAAATCACCTTATGGATGGCACTCCATTTGTAATAAAAATTATTTTGGGCCCCTTTTCTAGTCAGTGAAGCCTGAAATAAAATTTTCGTTTACTAAATTCACACATCCTCTTTTTCTTTTTTATTTAATAGAAAAAAAAGAAGAATGCTCTTTAAAAATAAAGCTCACTTGTCAAACTTGGGTATAATTTAGAGTGCAAAAACATTTGTTCTTCCTTTTTTTAGGGTATTTAGAGGGAAACCACGGTTGGGAAAATGAAGGGTAAGATTACTGTATAAGTACTTGGCTATTCCTTGCAGTTACACATTGAGACTGATGAATATGTATATTTTTTAAAGAAATGTATATTGGCAATGATTACTCTGAGATACATTCTCTTGCATTTGATGAATTGCTTTACTGCAATTATTAGATCTCTGAAAAGAAGGAGAAGAAGGAATAGGAGTTGAACATAGAGCTGTATATATCTGTTCAATTAAAAATCTTTTAAAGAAAAAGCACTTGGAATTACAGGATCATTCTTGAGCTCTGTTTTCATATGCGCTTGGTGTAACAAATTTCTCACCTACCAATGGATGCTCTAGGTGTCAGAGTACTATTATGCATACTTAAAAGCCCTCTTGGGTTGTGAGGTATATATTTCAGTTAACATCTCTGCATCAGATTTACCTCTATCCCTCCAAGTAAGAGCTTTTCTGACATGATTGCAATGACTGAGAAATCTGGTATCAGGAAATGGATTTTTAACTTTTTTTTCTCAAATGAGTATTGCCTTATTAGTAAAGGAATTCTGTAAATAGCCTGAAGTGTTTGCACTGAAGTTTAAGGGCTAAATGCATTTTAGATGCATTTTAACTAGTGTATATAGAGATTTCCAGGCTTGTGAATTTCTGTCTTCAGAAGCATATCAGAAGTTGATACTAATTAGAAAAGGAGTTAAGTAAGTTTAAAGACTGTATACAAGACTGCACTGCAGTACAAGGCACAATGATCTGTTATTAAAAAGGAAAAAAAAGGTGAGTCAGGGTTTCATGGGGCTTCCCTGCTAGGAAACGAAATATTGATATTTGTTCAGGTAGTAGTGCTCAGTTCTTAGAGAAAATACCTATCTGCTGGAAACATCTTTTAATATTTTACAATATATTATACAAAGTATGGCCAATTTTGGAGTTGTCTGATATGCAACAATGCAGAATTTTATGCTTAGCTGACACTTTAATTAGCTCTCATTCTGTCTCACATGATTTATAGCTTCATGACTCCAATGTAAAAAGGATATATAACTTAATGAAGCAGAAAGCTGCAGTGGGTTCACACCTCTAGCTGCTTAATGGTTTCCTGGAGGTAGGGGAATGGTTGTGCTGCAGAGGAAGAAGCTGTAAGCATCTCCTCATTTGTTAGGCAGGGATGTAACAAGCCACGTTGCTGTGACTTACAGTTGTTTGCTTCCCTGTCACATACACAATTCATTAGAGTGAGGAGGGAATGTGGCTCTTCCATAAAGCATAAAAATAGCAGGTAAAGTAAGAAATGCAGATGTAATCTTTCTTGCTCAAACTGAGTTTAGTGCAGCTGTTTGACATATCTGGAATCTTACTTTTTCTTGATCCTAGAGATATAGTGTTTCAGTGTGATATAATTTCAGGAATGGACTGCAAAACCCTTAGTGGCCAACTGGGTTTTTTTTAGCTAAGGAATTCTGGGGAGGTGCTTTCCACGTGGCAACTCTGACTATACAAATAAGGTGTTAGAAGAAAGAGGTGATTTTTTCTGTATTACTCTTACACTGTAAGTTTCTCTAGATGTGCTTGTGTTAGTTTCACATATTTGTCTTTACAGCATCTTTGATGTAGGGGTTCTGATTTTCTTAATTCTAGTACTGTATAATCAAATCAGTTAATTCTAGATTCTTAATGGTTCAAGTGGTCCAAGCATGGCTTCTGCAATGGAAGGGGGGAAAGAATCAGGGATATCAGAGACATGAACTGTCTTCAGCCTGCTTTGGATATCCAGAAACAATTTGGTTTCTACTGGGGCAGCACCTTTTAGTAATTACTATGGGGAGCCCTCTGAAATACAGGAGCAGAATGAAGCTGCATGGTGTTAAAGAATTATCACCACCTGCCAAGAGTACAGCAACATTACTGTACTGTGTCTGATGCAAACAGATATTTATTTCTGAATCTCTTGTGATCTGTATGCATTTCCTACGTATTTCAGGAGGTGACCATTCCTTATTTATCTTGTGGTCCTATCTCTATGGGCCCAGAAATGCTGGAACCTTTCCTGGCTTGCATCTGAGGGCTGGAGTTTGCTCTTAGAGTTTGCTAAGTACCTCTCCCATTCCTCGTTCCCTTCCTCTTTCTCTCTTTCTTTTCTTCTTATTCTTTTCCCCATCTTGTGAAGTTTGGACTTGCTGCTATTAATCTGCTGGAACTGCATGGTACCTTTTCAGTTTATACATGAACTACTGAGTTTGTAAAAGAAGACAATTACCTCCTCCCATGACGGGAGATATGGCTTCTGACATAAATCCTGGGGTTCTCACAGAGAAATGTTTTGCTGTTGCCAGGTGTTTATTGATTAAATAAGGATTTGTAGAATTTACAAGTATTTCCTTCAAATATCTGGTTACTTTCTCACATTCATAAAATTGCTTTCAGTGTTTCTGGACTTCACAGTCTCTTCTGGAACCAGCACTCTTTGGGACAGCTGGTCCAGGAATTTTTAGGTATCTAGGGAAAAAATAACAATTCTCCCCCTCTGTACAGTCTCCTCTAAGCATTTGCAGTGGCTGTAATTGTGCATGTGGGCTGTGCAGTCATTATTGCATTTGGCTTTTTGGACTCTCATACAGTCCATTTAAATGTCAGTAAAAGAGAAAGTGTGCTTTGTTGTTTTGCAATTGCAGTTTGTGCTTACTTCATGTTTGCAGTTAAACACAAACACAGTATTCAAGGAAATATGCAACTTTATGAGATTCTGGTAGAGTTTGAGAAATTAGTGAAAAACAAAGATTTCTGCTCTTGGAAAGCTAGATCTGGTTTTGGTCGTTTGTTAGGTTGTAATTTCAGAAGTGAATTATAGAAGCTTTCCCAGCACTTCTGAAATTGTTGCAACTTCTGGGAAGTCTCAAACAAGCTGTGGTTTCTGCTGGACCTTTCAAGGAGGCTGTTTGGAATGTGTAATGGGGATCTTGCTCAAAGTACGAGGAACATCACAAGGGCTATTTTCAGAGTAGATTAAGGAGTATACCTGGCATTCACTGAATAACCCTGGAGGTTTTTTAAACGTTTTTGTGTCAGCGTGTGACTCTGTTTTAAACCAGAATTGTGGCGGTGGTTCCTGATTCTCTGTATGTGTTTGTTTTTGAGCTCACTCATCACTGCAAGGTAGGCTGAGGTCACTTACTGACAGCAGCACTGCCTGTGAATGAGGGCACCACGAGAAAGTGAACTTTTGCTTTGTCAATGACCTAAACTAGAAAGAGTTTGACTGAATATGAAATACAAGCACCTGTGTTGAGGTATTTTAAGTAAACTCATTTATATTTGTGTAAGTTAATAGCTATAGATGCTATTAAGATCATCCAGCACCTTAATTTTTCTTTGGCAATGTTTTATCCAATTCTGAGTTTTCCTGGCTTAACTTTGAATATGATCAGTTCTATTTCACCTAGTGGTATGTTTTGTATGGAGTTAGCATTTTTGTCAGTGAGAAATATATATGTTGGTAAATATGTGATTATAATACCTTTATGTACAAAGCTGTTTGCATACTTGCTGTCACCATGAGGCTATTACTGAACTATTCAACTGCTTTTATTCGCAACTCTGGCATTTTTTGAGGTACAGCTAGATTGATGTACCTGGCTCTAATCATGCATCTATAGTTGCATGTGTGGGTCCCTCCTTTTCTAGGGACATGGTCACTGATACACCTGTGCAGAAGCATTTGTGAGTTCAGAGCCTAAGCATATTACTGCTAAATGTAATTAGATGCTAGACTTGCCCTGGAGCACAGCTGCTTCCAAGTGTCACTCAAGATTAACCAAAGAACAGGAATGATTAAGGACACTTTACCTACTGAATACTTAGAAAGCCATTCTGAGGAAGCAGACTTTTAAAATTGATACCCAGGGACTGTGAGCCACTACTGAACATGTAACTCCTTACTGAAAAAATGAGTTTTAAAGTGTTTCTCTTTTAAAAAATAATTACCTTTCTGTGAAATAATGTGATCAAAAAGCTGTGTCTATATATTGGTATATTGATTGTTTTGCTGCTGGTTTTGCTGCTGGTTTTGCTGAGCAGTGGTGTTTGCTAATAAATCTATCTTTGTTCTTTGTATAAGAAATTTGAAATGAGAATCTAAAAGGCAGGGTCAGTATGATCAAATCAAGTGTTTCCCAACTTGAATGAAATATTGTATTAAAATGGCAAATAATGGATGCCATACTGGCCCTGTTTAGGCTTGCTCTGTTTTAGGAACCTTGGGATTAGTGTTTATCTGTCCCATAAAGGACACAAATCATTTAGATTAGAAGTAATCTGATTGTATTGAAGTACAAATTATAGCACAAAGGCCATTCAAGTGGGTTAAGTGACCAGGGTTGGTAAACACCATATGACTGCTGATTGGTCGATGAAAGAGTATTAACTGAAAGATAATGATGGATTTTAATCCAAATCTCTAAAGCGCAACAGCTGTAGTTCCCAAATGAGTTCACTCACTGACAGAGTTTTAGGACACTGATTTATTTGTTCCTATTTCTCTTCCACAACAACTATTTTCAAAAATTACTTATTTTTCCTGTATAGAATATAGCTATTCCACACAGCTTTCTTAGATTAAATTTCTCTGCTAGTTTCAGTGAGTTCATTATGATTCTTTTGCATTTTGCATTGGAGAAATTGCAGGTTTTTTATTTCAGTGTTCTGCAATATGTTAGGGTAAATTGTTAGGGTTACTTGGTTTAGGAAATTCAGCTGATGTCCTTTTTTCTCATGTCTTTTATGAACACAGTATGAAATCTATTAAAGTATTAAAAAGGCAAACTGGTATTCCATATGAACTTATTTCCAGAATGCTTACTGATGTTAATGCCTAATGCTTATCACTGATAATAAATTATGTGAATTTGTGGAGCTTTATTTATTTCAGGGTGTCTATATGTAATTTAAAAATGGAAAGTGCACAAAAATGACATTATGGTATCCTAAGAGTGAGAAGTGGCAGCTGTTTAGGACCACAATGTAACATTGTTTAGGATGTGAAATGAAAAATGTAGGTAGACTGTATTTATTAATGACTTTAGTGTTGGGGCAATACTGCCTTTTTTGGATTGTTGTTCCAATAAGAACTTTGGTGGGAAAGTTTCATATTCTTTCAAGTTTTCCCCTCAAATTTGTGTTTGCCCTGAAATGTTCATTAAAGGAATCAGATTAATGTCTTCAAAAAGAAAGTAATTTAACTTTGTAGTTTTCCTGGTCCATGTGTCTATTTGCTTTTACAAGGACAACAAGAGAACAGATGAAGTGGTACTTAATATTGTTTATGGCCTAAATAGTCAGAAACAGAAAAAATTGTTAAAGTTCTTCAGAATTATATTGTTTCATCTTGTCTGTCTTTGTATTTTAAAAATGTGTGATAAAACCATTCCTCTATTGTTATTCAGGATTTATTTAATAAAGATAATCTAGATGTGCTAGGAGCAGGCATTTACTGCAGCCTGTTTACTGTCCCTACAGGTTGTTTAGAGAGCAAAAATGGAGTCATTAGTACCTAAGCCATGTTTGGCCTTTTGATGTAGACATTACAGCCTAATGCTATAAATGGTGTGAGTAGGTATCGAACTCTTCCTTTGGATTCACAGTATAATTCAAAATGCAGGTAGGATAACTGCCTGGTAAAGAAGCTAAGTCCTTAATATCCATTCCTTTGTAAGGATATTTTGGGATATCTCTGAACTCTAGTTGCTCTTCTAGAGGAAATCTACTGCTAGGGCAGATGAGTCTGTTTCTGCTGACAGCTGAACTGGGCTTTCTTCATTCATTTGTTAGCTAGGAACTGATAAATACTTAAAAATAATAATGTGGCATTTAACTGACAATTTGGCCTAATGATTGAATTGGCCATTTTGCGTAAGCTGAATTAATTACAATAGCTGTGGACTCTCACTTAATTGCCATACCTAATGAAGCATAATTAAATAAAAATTGAATTTGTAAATTGTTTAGAAGTATTTTGTAAAATGAACTAGTGATTCCTAACCTTCCTGCTTTTCAGGGATAAGGGAGCATTAGTGCTGCAGTTGCAAAACTGATGAGTGTCCATCTGAAGTTCAGGAAACTGATTTAATTAATGCTTGTGATGATTTCAGACTGACATGGGTGCAGAGGAGAGTTCTGGCCAGGGAAAAGGAGATCCAGTTTTGTTATGGAGAGACTTCCTTAGTCCTGGAAAATAAAGGAATTCTATTATCATAGAATAGTTTGGATTGGAAGGGACCTTAAAGGTCATCTAGTTTCAACTCCCTGGGTTGGAGGGACACCTTCCCTCATATCAAGATGCTCAGAGCCCCATCCAACCTGGCCTTGAACAATTCCAGGGACAGGGCATCCACAGATCCTCTGGGCAGCCTGTGCCAGGGCCTCACCACTCTCATAGTGAAGTGGTTTAGATTAGTTATAACCTAAACTACTCTCTTTCAGTTTAAAGTCATTTGACCAATCAGCCAGGGTTGACCTAAAATTAGTGCCTGGACTGTATAACCAAATACATGCCTGATTGTTCAGGGTTTGTCCTGGAGGAAGTAAATGAGAACTAGAATTTAGGTTTGGTTTTGTTTGGTTTTTTTTTTTAAGTCTTATATTTCCTCTAGTGATAAAGCATAGCAGCAGTCCAGACCCTGATCAAGTGCATGGCTAAGAGAAGATAAATGCTCCTGCCTAAACATTGTCAGCTCTGAACATTCAAAAATCATCTCAGATCTAGAAGAAAATTGAAATTGGTTTCTCTTTAATTCCCTTCTAGTTTTTGAGCCTTTAGGGTTCATGTTTCCAGTCAGCTCTGCCAGGATTAGAAGGATATTTAAAAAGCTAGAGTTCCTGGGGATTTTTATGACTGCATGACCCAGGCTTAAGAAAAATGCCTAATACTGCAAGATATAATTCTGAGAGCTAGCTGCCCTGAATTTGTGAGTGGAATGTCATAAGCAGAGGTGGCATCAGATTGATAACTTGGATTTTACTAAGTGACCCTTTCCAAATGTTTCATGTTCCAAAACCTCATGCTTGTGATGTCAACACAGGATGCATATTCAACCTGCTGGGTCTTTTAAGGCAGTATGTGTGTTTAAAACTGTCTTTAACAGAAATTCTGTTCAGTTGTCAGCTATTGAGAAAAGGACAACTTGGGCACAGATCAACTCAGTAAAGCAGTGTGAGAGAGAAAGATCTTAATTAATTGGAGGATTTAATAACAGAATTTTTTATCATGAGGATGTTTTGTTACAAAGTCAGATGTCTGCACATTGAAAAAATAATGGGTTTTTAAAAATTTTTCTATTCATAAAATGTTGAGGAAATTTAAAACAACTAAATGTCTCTAGGGAATGTGACAGCTTGGACAAGGGAGAGAGCTACTGAAATAAGGCATAAAAGTCAGCTTTACTGCAATCTTAAAGTTGCAGAGGGCTTTGAAAAGTGAATGACTGGAGAGAAATTTCTCCTGAGAATAAAATGGGCTTCTGAAAGATAACTTGAGCTGAAAATGCTTAAGTAAAAGCTTCTGGTTGTGCACCTCAGCATTTTCTAGTGTAAAAAATATATCTTCTGCTCATACTTTCATCTTCCTGGGGGTTATATTTATTCAGAGGAGATTAATGGCCAATTTTCTGTGTGACTGCCATCATCAGAAGTTTATCCCTTTGTAAAATGACTTTTTAAACTTTTTAGGGGAGCAGCATGCATGAATTTCTGTGAAGACTTCAAATAGATAGTTGTAAAATGACAGGTGGAATGATGTTTATATCCCTGAGCAGGTGCCAGCCTGGTATTCTATGCAGGATAGCAGCACAAGACTGACTGTGACTTGTATAATTTTATGACAGATTTTTTTGTCTTAAATAACTGGTATTGAGTTTTAAATACATTTATGATGACCTGGCCATTTAATAAAGTCATGTGTTCTACAGAGAGCTGCACTAGGATGTGTGGATTAGTTAACTCTGCAGTAGAGGAAGCAGTCTGGGGTCATTTCAAAGAGGTGACAATTCTACAAGCACTCATTTGAAGAAGGGTAAGCCAACATGCTTAAGGAGCTTGGAAAAACTACCTTGTTGCCCCTCATTGCCTCTGGCTGCATGTCCTGTAGTTTTCCAGATGTGGTTTGGTTTTTTTTGGTTTTTGTTTTTTTTTTCTTAGATAGTTCCTGCTTTTTCTCAGGAGCTAAGCTGTCATTTGCAGTTGGCTGATGTATTCTGTTCCTCTGCCCTTCATGGTCTGAATGCTGGGGGAGGTGATGCACTTGTGCTGGGCTGGAGGAAACTTCCTGGAGCATTTGCTCTGGGCCTCCTGGAGGATCTCTGCAGGTGCAGCCGTGGGGGATGTAGTGCTGGGGACCTTGGCAGCGTAAGGCCCCTGCAGAGACATTTGCAACCCCTCTCCCTCATTACTGTGCAGCACAGACCTTCATGATCTCTCTCCTTTGTGTCCTGTTCTTCTGATGTTAATGATTCAAAGGCATTTTGTCCATATTTTGAAATTTTACTTCTTAAGGGTTCAGCTTAAACAATATTTTTTTTTTCATCCAAGCAGACAGTGATGGAACCTTTGTATTTGTGCAAGGGTTAATTCCCTGCCTGGGAAAGGTTTTCATGTGCCTGGTGATTTAAGAAGATTGGAAGAATGCTTCTGTGGATGTATTTTTCTGTTTTCTCTGCTTGCTTTAGATATTTATCAATGTACAAAAAGAAATTCAATTAGATAACTTAAAAAGAATGCATAGAATTATTTTATCTATTTTGAGTTCCTAATAATTGGTATTGGGGAAATGGCTGTATTTTCTATTAACCATCTATAAATGGATATGACACATGAAGTAAGTTTATGCTGGCTGTGAAGCAGGCAGAAGATATCATACTGGTTCTGCTTTTTAATTGTCTTTTCTTTCTTCTATATATATATAATATGTCAGTGCATGGGCAGGAGGATAAGACTACAGAGAGGGTAGGAAAAAAATTGGAACTGGGTGAGAACTGATGGAGGACCAGCAATCAAAATGATAACAGTATAAGTTTGAAAATGATCACATAAAAAGGAGGCAGAAAAAACATCCTGATGGCAAGAAAGAAAATTGCTAATTTTTTTTTTTCAGGCCAAGGAGAACTGTGAGTTCTGCAGAATTGCTTCTTGGTCTCAGGTTCCCTCTGAACTTGTGGACCATATGTGCCTTTTGCCACTGATCACAGTGAGAATCCTCAGCTGCTCCCAGGTCAGTAGGTAGAACCAGCAGAACATTGTAACTTGTTCTTAATGTACTGTCTGTCTTCCACAGTGCAACTTACCCTTATTTTATTGGGCAGTTAGAAAGCTATAACCTCCTGATTTGTCTGATCTAAAATAAACTTCAACTAATCTAGTAGGTCTCAACAAATCTCCTGAACTTGACGGCAGATGGCACATGCTTTTTATTTCGCCCTGCATATACTATCTTGGTGGGTGGTAACTGCCTTAGGACAAAATCAGCATCCCACCAGTCACCATCTGGGACGGCAGATGATATGTGGGACTGTCATGAATAAGCATTCTGATGTTTGTAAATGTCTGAAGGAAGACACTGCTTGTTAGCGTGGCAGTTGGTATGCAGTCACCTCGGTGAGAAGCACACTTTGTGCAGTCATCAGCAAAAGATGAATTGCGTGCCTTGGGTTCGTCCCTGGCATATGGGTGGGTGTAAGTTCAATCTTCCATAATTTGTTCATTTTGATGGCAAACTTGAATGGCTCTTATCTTGACAGACCTTTAGTTAGTCTTTGTCACTGCTTTTGTGCTAAAAACTGTATAATCTTTGGTACTGTGTCAGCAGTACCATTTAGATGCCTGCATCATAACCAATGCTGATAGTGAGCACAAATGCATGGTATGAAATGTGCCCTTGCTTTGATAGTGTACTCTGAGGTGGTGGGGAAATAGAGGGGACAGTTGGAAAAAAAGGTGTGAAATTGCTTGCAAAAAACACCCCATAGATTTGTCCCAGAGGCAGGAATGGAAATGCACATCTTCTGGCCCTCCTCTACTACAGGCAATGAGAGATGGGGACGACTGAGCTGGATCAGAAGCCAATTTTATTGAGAATATGAAGAGTTTATTTAGGATTATATTTTTGATAATAATTTCTCATTGGTTACACATTCTTCATGAGATCAGTATGAGATCAGTTACCTGGTAATCATTACAAAGTTTCACAACCTATCTTTTGGTCACTTCTACACCAAGGAGCAGTTATCTGTGTATTGATGGTTTCTGCTTGATTAGGCCTGAGATATCAGACTCCTTTATCAGTTCCACTGTACCTCTGTCTCACTCTCCACACTCTACTCCCATTTTACCTTGTCCCCTGAGCAAGATACACACACAGATGTCTGAACCATGAGGATATCCACAGGCCACTTGCCTCATCTTCTCTGTTCCTGGCTCTATGCACTAAGCTCCTTTCCTGAACGGAAGTGCTTTGAGAAATGTTATTTAGAGCTGGTATTTTGGAGGGGCTGCTTGTAATTTATGTAGAATATTTTAGACAGTAAAGTCTTTAGTCTTCTAATCATCTTTGTGACCCTCCTGTGGACTTTCTCCAGCAGGTCCATGGCCTTCTTTTTTTGGGGTCTGCAGAGCTCTTTGAAATAATGGTTTAAGGAAGTGACATCTACTTGAGTGATTCAAATAGCTGATTCGACTCTTACTTTTTTCAGTGCCCCCTGAATACTTGGTGTAGAATATATACAGGAGTGCAGGGCTTAAAAAGTTTATGCAGCTACACAGTTTGTGGTAATTGGGAGTGGGGCGGTGGCTTAGTCTCATCCCCAATGGGCTACAGCTGTGCAGGACAGGTGAGCAGCACTGAAAGCAATGAGAGCTGGAGTGCCCAGGGGCACTGACCAACCACCAAAGGGAACAGAGGGCACACAGGTGCAATGCATGAACATGAGGGGCACACAGGTGCAATGCATGAACCATGAGGGTATAAAAGGCTGGGCTAAAGAGTAAGAAAGAACAGATGCTTGAAGCCTTCTGAAGTGGCATGATGATGCTCTGTATGGGCAGATACCTGAAGCCTTCTGATGTGGTATGGTGTTACTCTGTTTGGGGGAGTGCTTAAAACCTTCTGAAATTGTATGGTGATGCTCTGTGTGCCATGGCCATCTCAACTGTGACATATTTGTGACAAGTTTATGCAGTTCACTGGTTCTGGAATTGCCATTGGATCTTTGGTGTGAGGTTTTATGGTAGAGCAATATGTTGCCTGAGTGTCTTCATGTATTGTTGGCTATTAAGTATGATATGCAAACAGTATACTGATTTTATATAAATGAATAATAAAAAGGAAGAAACCTAAACAATCTGCCACGTGAACTCTTAATTTAGGTACTACCTTCAGATTAAAATGTAAAAGTTAGGGTCCAAAAGTTTATAAAACCAGAATAGATTAAAGCAATAATATGGTTTCACTGGCTGGAAAGCACAGAAATGAGGAGTGTCTGCTAAATTTGTATGAGCAGATGCACTCTTTCTCATGGCTCTTACTTGAAGGGAGAGCAAAGTGGATTATTTACAGCATGGAAGCACACCCATGTCCTGTTTCTGGATCAGCAAAACGAGTAAAAGGCTGGCTCTTCTTTTTTATGAATGAAGCTGTGTTTTTTAGTGTGGAATAAGGTATTCAGAATGCATTTTGCAAGCAACAGTCACTTAAAGCCTGGGGTGACGGGCAGCTTGAGTTTGAGAGGTCTGTGCATAAGAAGGAGGAATTAGGGAGTGGCTGTATCTTCAACTTCACCAGACATCTCTCCAAGTTCAGTGTTAGCACAAAACACACTCAGTTTTTGTTCCTTTAAACAGGGAAAAGGGAAGCAAAAGGTTGGGTTCAGGTCAGTGCTAACTTTAACCTGGCCTGCCTGCAGGTGGCTTCAGACTAGGTGATCCAATATTCTTATGGTCTGTCACTACCAGCTGGGTAATATTCTTATAACTTGATCATAAAACTTAAGTAATTAATAAGATAAAGTAGATGTGATGTCCCTTTATACAATAAAGCAACACTGGTTTTGATATTTTTTCAGTTCCAAAAGAGAATCAGCTGTTTACATAGACAATGGCAGGATCTTATGCATGATGACTAATCTGGGACCATCTTTTTAGGAGCACTTTAGGATTGACATCCACTGCCACTGATCATGCTTGCAGTTTTCTGTTCTTTGTATTCTTAGTGCTTCCAATCAAGCTGATAGATCTCAATCTCACATTTTTTTCCTGAATGTCGTGTGTTCTTTGTTCATGCCCAGCTATTATTTTCACACAATCATCAAAGCTCTTGGGTCCAAGAGTGCTTTCACAGCATTACCTGGCTTTATCCTGAATGCACGATTTCCAGTACAACTTCTATTCAGCTCCTAGCATTGTCAGACTTAAGAACAAGACAGCCATCTACTAGGCCTGACTTTCTGTTGTGGCTTCCTTTCATGCTGAGATGAATTCTTGATATTTTTAAGAAGGTAGGAAATTATTTTTACTTCTTGAGACCAAAGATTGATTTACTCTTCAAATGTTATTATGCTCAAGTAAGATAAAGTAACAGCCAGATACAAATACCCTATAGGAACCTCAGATTATGTCAGCAGGTTTTCATCTTTATTTTTGCAAGTTTATGCCATGGACAACTGTTTTTATAAATAAAATAGTTGCTTCACTAGAAGTACCTTACATCTTGAATCAATTGTCCAAATAGTTAAAACTCATGTGTTTTGCAGTTGGCTTTATGTTCTCTTAAGCTTCTTAAATGTATAAAAATAATGTGTTGTTTAAAAAAACCCCTATTTTCTGTGGTCCTTTTATTGTTGAACACAGGTTGAAACTATATCCTCTTCGGAATTTTTCCCTTTATAAGTTTGTGTTCATCTCTTCCACGTTGTAAAATCTGATGGAGATACATTAATTACTGTTGTGTTAGTGAATGTTTTTCTAGGGATAAATACAAGGAGTCCTTTGATTTAAATAGATTTGGATCCAATACTTTGAAAGTTACAAGTAAAAATCCTAACCTAGCAACTTTGTAGAAAATTTTTAGAGGCACTACATTCCATTTATTTATTTAATTTGCAATTGATAAGACAGTTCCCTGGTCTCCAAAAGGCAGATTATGAAAATGGGCAAAATTGAAAATATGCATAAGAAAACTCCTTTGCTAATTTCTACTTGGAAAAAATTAGCTTTTTAAAATTGAGGATTTGTTAAAATAACTTGTAATTTTCATGTTCAACCTATTAAAATATTGTATTTTCAAAACTTATTTTGATTTTTTTGTTTTCTTTGTTCTTTTTCTTCCCTGTCTGGCATTTGGGCATGTTT
This sequence comes from Molothrus ater, assembly GCF_012460135.2. Taxonomy (NCBI): domain Eukaryota; kingdom Metazoa; phylum Chordata; class Aves; order Passeriformes; family Icteridae; genus Molothrus; species Molothrus ater. The sequence continues at coordinate 15,052,327 of NC_050484.2, forward strand.
AACATTTTAATCCTGCCCATATCCAAGAAAGAGCTAATATAAGTCTCTCTATTTTTGTGGTTTGTTTTTTTTCTTCTTCCTGGGTGTTGCTTTACAGCTATGGTATACTTGGGATTTAATATGAAACTAGAGTTCCTGGATGAAATAGGGTGTAAATAGGATCAGACACAGACAATCAGTGGTGTCTGATATGAAATGGATTTTTTTTTTTTTAATGAGGACACTAAAAGACAGACTGGACTATGGGCCACCTGATAGAATTGTTGCAGACCTCATACTGGGGATAGCACTGTGGATAGTGGGATCATTATAAGGGTTTGTTAAAAACATGTGTTATAGAGAAAGCTAAGGGAGCTGAGTAGCCATTTTCCTGGAAGGTCTACTCTCTCTGAGGTTTCTGCATGTGGTAGGGGAGGACAATGTCTAAAATGACATCTAAACAAAAGTTGGACACTTTGGGCATCTAAATATTCTTCTGTAATTAGCTAAGATTGCTTAGAGCGCAAGTTAACTGAAGGTAAGCAGAGGTTTAATGACAGACTGCTGAGTAGAAGGCACCAACTTGTCAAATGGTTCATCAAGCAAAATCGTATTATGGTAATTCTGTAGAACTATCTGTTTGTCTTGAAGCATAATCCAGGATAGCTGTCTGGACTCCAAACTTGGTTAGCCCGCTTGGCAGAAGCCTGATGTGTTATGTCAGGTGAGGATACACCTCTTTGGCAAATAAACTGATGTGTAAATAGATTTGTGTTAATGCTAAGAGTGCCACCAATCTGTAAGTATGGGTGCTACAGAGGAAAGGATCAACCTTACAATTAGAGCTAACTGCAGATATTGGCACAAGCAACAGCAGTCACTGATAACCTCAGCTGAGAGTCATTTCATTTACTCCAGTTTAGCTGAGCTCACAGTCTAGTGCAGCAGGTCAAATTTCAGGTTTCCTTAACATAGAAAATTTCAAGGCAGTAAAACAAAGCAAAGTGCTAGCTACTTGAATGCTTCCAGTTTTCTGAATTACCTTGTGCTGAACAGCTAATGTTTGTGTTGTGAAACTACCATCTGTTTTTATAGTTTGAAGAGAATCTCCTTCAAATGTTAAATGCTCTAAAATGTGTTAGTGAAGAGGCTGTCAGCCATTTGTTACCATTCAAAAGTTATCATGCACAGTGAAAGCAAGCTGAGTTTCTATTCCTCTTTTTATTGATAACTAGCATCAAAATTAAAGCTAAAAAATTCCTTAGCCCAGTTTGGTCTGTGTACTGTGACCAATTGATTATTCTTTATCTGTCTTAAGAAATAAAAATGTGTTTACTTTTTTGAACCATCCAATTTTTACTGTAACTTTGAATAAAAACATGTCATGTATTTTGAAAGCAGAGATGAAATACATAGCCAAGAGTTGATCAGGTATGGATGGGTGGGTAATAAATAGTTTGACAGGTGGACATGTTGCAGAATATGATGCCTCCTTGAGGAATTTCAGAACAAGATGAGGATTAAACATGGCAGTTCTCTGTTTGGGTTTTATTGAAAGAAAGAGGAACACATCTTCAGAAACCAAACAGGTCCCTTAAACATATGGGGGATTTTTCAAGGCTGGCTTCAAAAGAGTCTCTAGTGCTTTTTTTAACTCTGTAGGATACTGTGCACAAGGCGCTATGCATATGCTGTTCACCACAGTATCCCAAAAGAACTTGTTGCCCAGATGGTGCAAACCATATGCCTCTTGATAGTTTATCTGTGTTTGGGAAATACTCTCTAAAAATACAATTAAGGTCATGAGACTTGTAAAAAACAGCTCAAGTGAATATTTAAATAATGCTCTGGAGGTATTCAAAGCTGGTTTGTGTATTTTTTGGGGTTGGATTTTTTCTTTTGGGAGATGTGTGTAAATGTTTCATGGAGAGATGAGGAAGCCGGGGATCATAGCTCAGCGTGAGACCACAGCTCTTCAGGTATGTGTGCAGGCTTCCCTAGTTCAGTGCATAGATAGTTTTTCTCCATTGTAGATGCTCAAGAGGACTACAAAACAAGGTTGGGTCCTGTGTGTCTCTCTCTCCCTGCTTCTCCCAGCTGTCTGAATGAACCTTTTGGAAATGTAACAATACAGAAAGCCAGTTAATTTTGGTTTTTGTTCCCATGTCTTCAGCAACTCATTTGATTATTTGCAAAAGCTAAGGGAGAAAATTCTCTTTGCCCATATGTAAGTTGTTAAAATACGTTTTCCTTTTTGCTTACCTGGCACAGATCCACAGAGGAAAGGCAGTCTAATTACATTTCCAGCACAGTGGTTCTTTGAAGTATGAACTAATTAGGAATGGGCATTGCAAAAGTTTAGACCAGCACTCAGGAAAAGAATGCATCATGTAACCATCACTAATTCATTAGGATAACCAAAGCTTGTTTCCTTTGAGTAAAGATTTGCACATTCTCACCTACAGCACTGTACTATATAAAATACTTCTTTGTAGCTCCTCTGAAAGCACAGCTCTGTTTAAAAGTAAATTAGCCAGCCAAATTGAAAGGCTAATTGCCTTGAGCTTCAAGTACAAAGGATATCCAGACTTAGATTTCTTTGCCAGCTGCAAGAGGCTGAGGGAGATGTGTTTTCAGAAATCCTAACAGGATATCTCATTACACTTCAGAATTTTAATGTGGTGTCATAAATCACTAACTTATTCTTGCTCCAGTATTGTTTGCAGAATCTATTGAGATAGATCAGTTCTGTGTACTGGGAGGAAATGTGGTGGAGGGACAATCCTGTTTAGTCTGGTAACAGTTTATGCCAAATACCTGAAAAGGTCTTAAACTAATTTTTCTTCTGACCAAAATCATAAGAGGAAGCAATGTAAAGTATATCTGGTTTGATTCATAAGTTGTTTTTGCAAGGGCAAGATAGATGGGGCATACAATCCCTTCACAGACTTAACATTTCTCTGGATCAAGCTGGATATATGGATGCTCTTCTGTGTTTCCTGCCTTGTTTTTCTTGTTTTCCCATTCTCACCTTTCAATTTTTAATTGAGTCTAATCCCCATTGAGTAAATACAGTGACAACTTTTGCAATGTGTATGTCCAGTGTGATTCACAGAATCATGTCCTTTCTGTATTGATCATTTTAATTTGTGGATATTGTTATGTATCAGCTGCTGCTAAGACTTGGCTTACACTGTGCTGTGTTAAGGTTATACAGAACTGGGAGCTTGCAGGATTGATCTAATGTATTTTCTCCATATGATAATTCCCAACCCTTCTGCCTTTTAATGAACTCATATTCTTGTTCTTACTCATACTCTTCAACTTCTAAATACTTTACAATCCTACCTATAACAATTACTCTAAATTACTTTTTGGTTTCAGAGAATGTAATGATTATGTAACTCCTCTTTATTCTCAGCTCACTGACTGTAGTCTCAAGTAGCTGCTTCTGTTACATGATAATGTTATTGAGCTATGTGTGAACCTGAGGAATGAAATGGCTCTGTTTCATATCTGACTCCTGGTGGGTGAGAGCAAGTACCACTCAGAATGCTTCACAATCTATCTGTAGGAAGAAGCTCTTTTTGAAAGAGAAAAACACTTGTCAGATGTGCACTTGTATAAATTTGAGTGACTAGAAAGTTTAGAGACTAAGAACAAAGTGGTTGGTTTATGGGTTTTTTTTCTTGTTTGTGTTTTTTCCTATTACAAATTAATGTGTATGTACATGTTTCTTTCATAAAAGTTTAAAGCATTCAGATAGCTTTCTAAGGAAAGGTTAGCTTGTGCAAGGCAAACCTCATTCATGGTGAGGTTCTTAACACTGACTCAATGCAGAATTGTACTTGTGCTGGATGTTCTAGAACCAGGACATTTCAAAGTTGTGATTTTCCAACCTGAAATTTAAAGAAGAAAGGAAGGATACAAAATTTTGAAAACAGTGGAAAATTTCCTTGTGTGTAATAACTTTTTTAGTTTTTGAACAAACACATACAACCACAAGATGTGCTCGTTTATGGTAAAATCTGTATTGCTGTTTTATGGAGAGACGAGAAAAACGTTCATACTTTAAAATCTCAGCATATGTTTGCTACCAATATTTTCTTTTTATAAACTCTAGAAGAGACTAAACAAAGCTTTTCAAATGCAGTGATTTGTTCTACCAAATGATCAGATCTCCAAATCCCAGGAGGGTGAGGGCTGGGATTTCTGTAAGGAGCAAGCAGATTTCTGAGGCTTGGCATGGTCTTGTCTCTGGCTGCACATAGGGGTTCTGTCCAGGGTTGGACTGGTCAGAGTATGCTGCTGGAAGCCCTCCTATGCTCAATGTAGGCATTTTCTCAGAAGTGATTTCCATCTGCTGCTCCCATCAGTTGTTGGGAGGTCATGGCTGCTTATAATCAGGCCACCTTTTAATTTAGATGCAGAGTTTAAGGCAGCGAAGGTTGTTTCAAAATTTCAGCTTGTGGTTTTTAATTCTTAAATTAGTAGCAAGAGATTGCTTCAAGGACTCATTTGTCTGGTGTATGCAACTTTGTAGTAAAACTGAAATTATAGTTATTTTGTTGTTAAAACTAGAGTGTAACTTGGTAGTGATTTGTTTTTATTTGTTTGAAGGTTAATTTTCTTTCTATACTGGCAGCTGGGATGCCTAAGGGTGCAGGTGCAGCGTGTGACTCCTTGCTGTGCTCAATTGTTCTTTCTGGGTGCATCCACGTTTATAAATACTTCTGGTGATGTCAGGACTGCACTTTTGAGGCAAATGTTCTGATTTTCCCCATGTACCTTGCTTTGGCCCATAATTGAGCAGTCTCAGACTTCACCAAGGTTTTGTTCCTTTGGAGGAAAGGAAGCAGAAACCTGCAGTCCAGGAGCGCAGGTGTCTTGTGCCGCAGCGCTAATGCAGTACCAGCCCAGTGCTTTCCAAAACAGCCCTCCCTGGGAAGGCTTTGGTCCTCTTACAGGCAGCTCCATCAGTCTTCCTTCTGCTCCATGCAGCTTCCTAATGCAGATGTTTGCCTCTGCCAATTTTAGTGGTATCCAAACCAACTGAGCTTCATTAAGATCTTACAGATGATTGAAATAATTGCTGAATGATATTTTTGATTATTTTCTGTCTGCAACCAAACGTACAAGATTTCTGACAGGCCAGGATTTTTAAACTGCAACATATTTATTATTCTATAATGGTTTGTATGTACAACTTGTAAAAGAATTTTTGTTTCATAACATTTTACTTCAGAGAAAAAAAGTCACAACAGTGACATTGAAATAAAAAATTACAGAAAACAAAGGGACTAGGGGAGGTTATTGACGGTTTAAAATACATTGAAAAAAACAAATACTGACGCTCTAAGGAGATTAAATTTTCAGATGAAAATGTTATCTTAGCTCAGCTGAGTCAAGGATCTTGGTTGCTTGCCTTGAAATATGATACTTACACTTAAATGATTTAGTGTGATAGTCTGTAGCCTAGGTTTTCAGGACCACCAGTATTTTGTTTTTAAATTAATTAGGTACCTATGCACTATGATTATTTTTAATAATTAGTTTTATTCTTATTTGATGTGATTTATACCTTAATGTGTCGTTAACAGTTCTGTTATCAAACAAACAATGTTATCTATAAGAAAGATATGAAGTCTATTTACCATACTTGATCAGTGAAGTGTACTTGAAGCAATCTGTACCAATACTAAAATGTTAAGCATGGGCTAGGAATGTGAGGAAATACTCTATCCTACCATATAAATGACTAAATAATTCTGAAGATTTTTCTGAGTACACCCCTGTGCCAGAGAACAGAACAGACTTTCTCTTGGTAGCAAACTTAACTGGATTATGAGAGAGATACTCTAGTGTTACTTGTGAATGCTGCACTCTTCTGGGGAGGATTACTGCCACTTTTGGTTTAAAAGTTTCTGTATTTCAGTGCTCCTGCCTAACAGGGTGGTAGGTGTACATGAAGTTCTGTGCTGCTCTGGTTCCCAGGCTGGAAAAGGGACCTTGTGTTTGAAGTCTTTTGCTTTTGAAACCTGAGCACAGGTGCACTCTTGCCTGCAAAGAGCTGCTTTTGTGCACTGCTCTCTGAGCTAGCCTTTGGCCATCCAGAATATTTGGGTGGTGGGGGATGAGAATAAACATCAATTTGTGTAGCTAAGAAAACAGAATTATTTTTATGAGTTATCTTAGACCCTCTATTTCTTCTCTGCCGGTTTAGCGCCATACCTTAAATGAAATATGGACTTTCTGCCTATATATATAAAATTGTACTTTGTGCAGCTTGATGATGAGGTTTTTAATTCTCTAGAGCAAGTTAATATTTCAGGCTCTTGGCTTGTTGTTCAGGAACTCGCATTTACCATGATTTTGTGTAGTTTGCACAAGACTAATGTTTAGCTGACTTTCTGCTGTACAATAGTTTGAGTTGTGAAGGTATGCATGGACAAATATTGATAACATATGGTCTTTGTATGAAGCTGAAGATTTGGATGTATGTGAAAGTGGAAAGGCTACATTAGTCTCATTTGAATAGTCTGCTGTCTTCCAGTGTTTCCATAAGATTTCTTGCTGGCATCCTTTTTGTTGAATAATTGTATTTGAAGCAGTGGGCACTGCTATAGTCATTGGAAAGTAAAAAGCTCTGGCACCAGTGTTTAGTAAGGCAAAGGAAATGTATTTGAAAATAATCTTAACCTCTGCTACAGATGCAATAATAAATCTGCTTTAAAATAGAGAGCTTGCTTAACAAAATAATGAGTTGTTGCAAGTTGCTGTGCACAGACTGTGATACATTGCCAACTTATTATTTCTGAGCTCTGTGGTGTGTCACAAATGCTTTTATTTCTATATTAAGCAATGCCTCTGCAGTTTGGAACCTTATTTGTTAGAACTGGTTGCTGGGTCGTGTATTGCAGCATTTTAAAAAAGAAAATGCAGTTTTAATAGTAAGGATTTGTTGCTCTCTAGTAACAATTTGTCTCTTTTCCTTGTAGGTATGAAGCGTCCATTAAGTCCTGACCACATCATTGAAGATGGGATTATGAATCAACCAGCTGCTCTACGCACCTTTGAGGAAAAAGGACTGAGGAATGACAGACAGGATTACCAATTAAGCAAAGAAAAAAAGAAGATACTGTTTTCCTTCTGTGAAGTGTGCAATATACAGCTGAATTCTGCAGCCCAAGCTCAAGTTCATTACAATGGGAAATCTCACTTGAAAAGAGTGAAGCAGCTAAATAATGGAAAACTCCCTACAAGTACAGCTCCTGGCACTTTGTTTGCAAGTACAAGCACAGGTACATAATTAGTTTGAGATGTTGTGTTTTGGTCAAGAATTCTGAGGAAGCTTTTAAGCTCTACCTTCTCTACCCAATATAATCATTAAACTTAATATAGATTAGTACTAGTAGTTAATAATATTTTGCCATGTTTAGAATTACTGGTGTATTTCTTTTCCTGGTCTATTTGAAAGTAACTCTTGTGTATCCAAACACTTGCACATTTTGTCATCTGCTTTTGTTCCCAAAAGAAAGTTCTGGAGGGATGCTACATGCACAGGAGAAACTTTAAAATGAAATCTAGTAATGGAATTATGGAGAAGGAGAGCTGGAATTGACAGGCCTGGCCCTTTCATTCTTTCTGCTTTCAGCCCTCAGGGTTTTAACCACTCTTATCCATAGAATCAGTTTAGGTTGGAAAAGACCTCTAAGTAAGAAGTATTTCAAAGCAAGACTTTTTACTTAATAGGAAAAACAAAAGTCTTGGGCAAAATGCATCTAGCATGCATAATGTGAAGATACAAAGCACATAATATGCCCTTCTGTTTATTTGGGGGGGAGGGGTTGTTTTTTTATTTTAATGTTTGACTCTGTTCATAGCAACTTGAGAAAAATCCAACAGATCTTGAATCTTCATACAAGAAGTTTCTTAATTGTAGTATTTGTTTTTATTTGCCACGTTAAGATACTGGCTTTGGTTTCTTTTGTTTTTTATAGAAACAGTCAACCTGCATTGAAAGGTTTAGCTTTTTCTTCTGATTTTTTTTCTTGTTAACTGAATTTTACTTGTTTTGAAGTCTGTGGTACTGTTTTGTTTGACTTAGAACTAAGCAGTGTGAGAGTATCAGTGGTGTAAGTCGTGTGATTCAAAAGATGAAATTCTTATTGAATAACTTCTAGATTAATTAATTGTGAGCATTCTTAAAATAACTGGATATCTGTGAGATGTTATGCTTGATTTGTGATTCCTCTGTGTGTGGACCTACAATGCAGACATATAAAAACATTTTCTATTTTTCTTGCTTTTTGTTATCTTAACCCCTTCATCTGATGCCTTTGCTGTCATTGCTGGTGATCACAGCTGATGCTCTGGCACCATTACTCAAAGAATGCTCTGATGCTCAGAATACAAGTATGTTTGCTGGAGCACATGCTTTGGGGTTACTGCATAGCTTGAGACTTAAGATGTGTGTTTCTTTGTACTTTGTTGACCACTCTCTGTATATTAGACTCTCAGTTGTGTGCTGGTTATGCTGGTCTATCTGGTGCATGTTGAAATAAGCATTCCTTTTTTTCATAGCTGAGGGATATTGTGTTCATAGCATTGAAAAGAAAGAAAAGCCTTCTAACAGACCATTTATTATTACTGTGATTACATAAACAATTTAATATGCTGTTTAAGAACTAGCGAGAGAACAAGATTTACTGAGATGTAGTTCTCAAAGAACATTTTCCAAAAATAACTAGAAATTAATTTTCTTTTAAATGGACATTATTCAGGCTCAGTTTTAATCCATGTCCTCTGGAGTGTTATTACCTCTTGTAATGGAGGTCTTCCTTTCCCATTTCTTCAGCTAACATTGTAAACAGAACTAATTGTGCAGATGGTAAGAGAGCAATTATATTAATCCCACCTCACCAGTGAATAGATATTATTCCAGATGCAAAGAAAGCAAATAGCCTCTCTCATACTTCACTGTTATAGCTGCACCCTTCTAACAAAGCAGCTAGTGAACAGTTCAACATACCTTAGGAAACTTCCTGCAAAAGTTCCATCCAGTGTCAGGTTGGAGTTTTTCCTCTGTGTTCAATAGATAAATGTGAAATCAATAATATTCCCTCTGGAAAATGAGGTGACTGTAAAATATACATGACTGAAAAGTTTCCTGGACCCTTCAGAAACCAGGATTACAGACCTGCCAGAACTGTCGTGATTCTGTGTGACAAAATTGATGGATCACTGACTCCAGCTCTTCCTGACACTTGGTAGACTTTGTTATAAATGGAGATGAGGCATGTTTTCATAGTCATTCTGTTTTGTGGTCCTCTCTGTGACAGGTGGCCCTCAGTTGTTAGCAAATGTCCTTTTAATTTTTGACTTCTACTGTGCTTCACAACTATAAGCTCCAGTTGTTGCTCTTAACTTGCTGGTAATGGTCCTTGTACTACTATTGGAATGTTTATTAAGATTTGATACCTGGGATTCCAGGTCCTGGAAAGGATACCTTTAATTACATACATGCAGGGCTTTTATATATTTAAAATCTAAATATAATTTTAGAGATGAGTTTAAAGCTACTTCTTTGTATTTAGAGTAAGGGTGCAATTGTCATAGGATTTAAATATATATTTAGCAACAAATTTTTCTAAAAAGTTTCCTCTATTTCTAGTTAATCTTGCCTTGCCAAGTTCTTTTGCTATTGTACCTCTACCTGCAATTTAAATTACTTCCTAGCAAGTGAAATTTAATAGAAAATAAAGATTTAAGAGCTGCTTTTCTTCATATTGTCACAATCAAGAAATCAGTGGGTTACACTAGGTCATTTTGGTGATTTGATCCACTCACTGAACTTCTCATTTTATTTACATTGCTGTTGAAAACTGGAAGAAAAGAGCATTCTGCTTGGGAAATACATTGCACACGGTGAGCCTTCCCTCTTGGCTACGTTAGTGCTTGTTTATTACCGGCCATGCCCACCATGGCTCTTAGTGCAGCCACTCCCAGGGCCATCCCGACCCTTGTGCCAGGCACACGGACGTACAGACGGGTTTGTACAGACAGGCTGCTGTCAGCAGGACATAAATGCACTCTCATCAAAGTCAGAAAGTGCGTGTTTGCCTTCACAGCTTAAGTTGGGAATGATTTCATGTATTTCCTATGAAGAAAAAGGAAAAGAAAGGGTGATTTCCTGCAGCCTTGGGGAGATGTATTTTGGAGCGAGCCAGTTTAAAGCTTTTCAGTGAGCTGGCCGTGCCGGAGCCTGCAGCAGATCCCAGCTGTCCTGGGTACCCGGAATCCACCTGCCCCCGCTGAGAGCAGGGGCTGAGCACCCGCTGCTCACAGGGCCGCGGCCAGTCCTGGGCACAGGGCACGAACTTGGCTCAGGGCTGATTGAAATCTGCTCGCCTCCTCCGTGCCTCCCGCGATCTAACGAGGAGGGAATTGCTGGGAGGCGGGATGCGCCAGGATGCTCGGTACCCACGCGATGGCGCTGCAGCCCGGGCCATGCCGAGCCGCGCGTTCGGCATCCCGGCGCATTGCTGCGGGGATAACTGCGGGGACAACTGCGGGCTGCTCCCAGCGCCGGCCGGGCATGCCGGGCACGGCTGCCTTGCGTTCCTCCCGCTTCCTCCTCGGAGGTGACACCGGTTTTGCGCCACGAATTCTCATTGCTTCCTCCATGGGGTGGTGTGTCCTGGCTCTCTCTTCTTTCCCCCATGGTAACGTGGGAACAGTTGGTGTAGTTTTAAGGAAGTGTACTAGAAATGCCTGTCAAAGTCCAGATCTCTGGAAACGTGTAGGGAAGTTTCATCTTTGTTACAGAAGGTGCCCAGATTTAAAAGTGGGCGAAGGAAAATCCCTTTTCCATGGGTCCTAGGCTGTTTTAAAGAGCACATGTGCTTCAGGACACTCATTGATGCCCATGTGATCTTTCTGCAGGTCTGGCTGGAGGTGTGATTGGGATGTCAGGATGTGCTGTATCCTGGCAGCAGCTCTGCCTTCTTGTTCTTGAAATCTCTGACCTTGCGTGACAGTTTTGGAAATGCTGTAGGACCCTATACCATGACTCTTTGTAAGGAACAGTGCTACAAGTTGTTGTGTGAACACTGCAATACTGAGGAAATAATCACAGGGTGATTTCCTGAGGTGTTACAAACACACAGTTTTGTGGTCTGGTTCACAGCAATGACAGTCAGGGATTTGTTAATATAGCAAAATAAATACATAAATTACTAGACTTCTGTTGTGTTTGTGACTTAAATCAGGTCACAAAAAGGGCCTAGTAGTGGTAGTGGAAGGGAGAAGGTAAAACAGCAGTTTTAGGCATGGGAGAAGAACAAGGGAGTTTGGACAAGGCAGGGCTTCTTCCACTTTTGATAACAGAGATTAGAGCTTCTTTGTCTCTTTGTGCAGTACCATATAAATGTTTAAATCTAGTCAACCTATCAAGTTAATGGAGGCAGGGAGGCTTAGATTCAAGAGCTCAGATTATTCTTGATAGGATCCATGGACTGTATAGCTAACTTGCACATTAGTTTTCAAGAAAAAATAGAGATAGAAAGTGTGGATAGTATCTTCAGCCAAAAAATTTAACAGACTATCACTGGACTTTGAGAAATTGTACTGAAATTATACATTCCAGATAGCCTTAGATCAGACCCATGATGGTTGGTTACAACAGAATGAATCTGCAGCACACTGCTCTCATTTCAGTGGAGTTTTTACTTGGTTTTTGTCAGAAGAAACTAAACCTTAGTGCGGGTTTTTGTATGTAGGTTTTAATCTTTATATGGGCCAAGACTGGGTTTCTGACAGGTACCTTAGTTGCCATCTGAGACTGCTTTGTGCCAACATAATGGAGTACAGAACTTTTGCTTACTTTAAGCCTCTTGATCTAGGTCCTCAATTCCTTCTCTCAATGTTTGTCTTTCATTAATCTAAAAAAAAGACAAGGATAATCTGATTTTTATTGCAGAAGATCTTTATGAATTATTCTAGCAAGTACTCAGAGGAATGCAAAGCAGCAATTAAAAGTATCTTTAAAACATTTGTGACCTGAGTCCTATTAAATACATGCATGTATAGCTATAGAATTAGTACGCAAGTCTGTAGAGAGCACTGTGAGCTTACTCTTTTTTTGTGTTGGCCCAAAACCTTTTTTACACTAGTAGAAGATGAGCACTTGTTCTGCCTTCATGTCAGCTGCCTACAGCCTGAACTTTTGGAAAGCAGTTTCAAGAAAGCTGCTTCTGTGGGGCCACAAAGTGGAGCAACTCCTCAGGGCTTCCCCTCTCTGCCCTCTTGTGAGAGGGAGGTTGCTCCATGCTTTGCTGTCCTACTATTGGTAAAATCCATTTTCCTATTTGTAAAAAGTTATACTCTCACTAAAAAGCAAAGCTGTGTCCAATATAATAGAAATAACAACAGAAAGAGTTACATGCCCGTAATGAAATATGGCTTAGTGAGCTGTTGAGAAACTCTTACTATTTCACTTCTTTCTACAGGGTATGTTGGCTTTTTTCTTATTCAGTGATCTCTTGAGCAAGATGACATTTGGTAGATGGTACCACATTCTCTGCATCACTTGAGTCTCTTCCACCATTTACTTAAGAGATAGGTAATGGTACATAACATTTTTCTTACAGAATGAAATGTATTTAGTAAAAGCAATTGCTGTTTTTTTCTTTCACAGAAGTCATCATAGAAACATAGAATATGCTGAATTTGAAGGAACCCATCAGGATCATAATTAGCTGCTTTGAAATTAGGCAGATATATTGTATTCTTTTTGGGCACTTGGTATTCCTCACAAAATGCTGATGGTGAGACTTAATATCAAGGCCCAGAACTGACATTAACGTGACATTAAAATAAAAAAAATATTTTTCCATGACTACACACTCTATTCATAATATAGTTCTTTGAGTAACTGCACTATGGAAGTACTGGTAAAATTGATAAAAAAATATTAAGTAGATTATATGTGCGCTCACTGGTAGTCTTCAGGAAAAACATGGGGAAATCATTATTTTATTGGAGCTGATTTTTTTCAAGTAATTGATAAGTTAATCAGAAAAAAGCATTCAAAAATTTTCCTAATTCCCTAATGGCAAATTGAAAACCATAACTCTTTTGAAGTAGGTAAGAGTTATCAGACCAATTTTTCATTTCTGGACTCCATTCTCTTGGAGGTGGGGACCACATGAATGACATTAAGCAAAAAAATAAAGTATGTACCTATTATGGAAAAAAATGGTTTATAGGCAGTGGTCCTTTGGGTGGAATGTGGAAGGATTTCAAAATAAAATTGGACAGTACATTCGGGACCCTTTGCCACTATTTGCATAGAGATATTCTTGTAGCAAAATGCCTTCCTGGACAGTTTAACCTCTCTTCAAGGGCAGTTATGCTGTGGTAAAAAGAAGCATTTAAGACATCAGTAAATCAGACATTTTAGAGTTTAGGACCAAAAATACAACTGCTCACCAGCCATGGTTTCAAGCTGAGAATGGCTGCAGGAGTGACACAACTTCTGCTTCAGTTGGGAGCATATCCCTCGTCATTTAACCACTTCAGGCATGGCCTGGGGAGTGTCATAAATCAGCTGAGTTGATGTTGCCAGAATTTCTTCACTGTCTCACTGAAGGATGGGATCCACAGTTTAGAGGTGTAGGCAGCTGAGATGAAAAGGGATCTATAAGTTCAGACACTTTTATTTGTGTGCCATGATTTCTGTATTAAAACTATTGGAAGAAACAAAATAATGAAGTCAGGTTTGTTAATTATTTTTACCTTGTAAAAAGAAAACTGATCTCTTCTCTGTATAGTAATTTTTTTCATCTGGGATCCAATCCTGTCAAGATTTCTCTGGTAGTTTTCTCATGACCCAGCAGTATATTTGGATACCTGTACAGGTAATATAAAAAAAAACTCCTGTGTCCTTCAGTTGCTTCAAAGTCTAGTTGTGGTTACATCTGTCTTATGCTGTGTATCTCTGGGTTTGGAGTATGCACAGCAACACATGCTCTCTTACCTTTCTGGGGAAAGAGAACCTATGAAGTACCTGAAAAGATAAAAAAGGTGTACATTGTGAGAAGTCCATGTGGGAGTAGGAATAGCATGAATTTAATAAGCCATGAAGGTTTTTCATAGTAAGTAATTTAAAGTTAATGTTGTTTTGAAAGAATGAAGGCATTGGTCATGCAATTTCATGCTTTTAATGATATTTTTATTTCAGTAAAAATATTTAATCTGCTAGACTGTGCAGGTCTTTGTTGGGTCTGCATTCTGAATGTTTTCACCCAAATATTTATTATACTTTTTAATGGATATCCTTGTTTTTAATATTTAATAGACTTCATTTGGTACATGGTTAAAAAATACTTACTTCATTTGCATAATTTTGAATTAATCTTATTTAGAAAAGCTTTAAGGAATCATAAATTTTTATTGCTGGATTTCCTCCCCCCCCACCCCCCCCCGGTAATGAACCTCATCACAATACAGGCTGCTGCTCATTCTCCTCTGTCTCGTGTTTGTTGTAGAAAAGACAGAGCTATTTTTAACATTTACACAGTCTAGATAGATGATTCCTCGTTCTGTGTGGTTTGGAGCTGAAGCTGTAGAGCCTTTCATAATCATATCCTTTTATTTTTTTATGGTTTGCTTGAATTTGATCTCTGTAGCTGATTCCATGCATTGATAATGAAGGCTTGGGTTGCCTGATTCTCAGCATAAATTCAGGCAGACTTCTAGTTTGACAGGGCTCTGTGTTTCGGTAGGCATGAAGATACAGAACTGAAATTGCTTTGCTTTCTTTACAAATGACTCAGAGTGTGCTTGTCCTTCCCTAAAATGTTGCCAGCGTGTGAAGGATTTTCAATGAGCAGTGCAATAAGCCAGCATCTGGGAAGGTTGGAGGCTGCTCTGCTATAGCAGTGAACTGTCACACAGATGAGCAGGGCTGGAGCCAACACTCTGTAGCACCGTAGATCATATTGGTCACATACTGGAAGTTTTGTTTATGTAACTTGGTTGCTGTTTAACCTGCTTAAATAGTATTGCCATAATGTGGAGTGGGCTTCCCAGTAGAGGTGAGTCTGTTTTTTATTATTAAACTTCAGTGAATTGCTTTGTGCTACGACATTGAGTGGATGCTTACATGTTTGGCATTATTTCTGTGTGCAGTGCATTTCTGTTTTAGTTATTCCAGTGGAAAGGATAATGAAAAAGGCAAGGCATGTAATGCATCTTTTTGTTCTCTTCTTATTTCAGTATTAAAAGTAACTAAATATGTGGCAAGCTCCCTTTCCTTGCTTGCTGTTTGCAGAGGGCATCTTTCCAGTAGGTGACTTCCTATGCATTTTAAATGTTTTTTGAATGTCAGTGATGCTGTGTTATTGTTGTAGAAGGAAGCTTATTAGCAGTGTGAATAAATATCTCTTACCAGAGCTTGCTTTCTGGCTTGTTAAATCTCAAAGTATGGTTACAATGGTGTGTGAAACACAAGAGCTGTCGGATTCTCCAGATAAACTAAAAAAGTAAAGAATGAAATAAATTGTATACTGGATTTGACATATTAGGTATGTCTGTCATTGTTAATATTAAAAGTTATGATCTGTCATGCCCAGAACAGCTTCTAGTAATTCATTTGCACTGACAGCTTTCTTTAAGAAGGGTATAAAATTACTGTTGCTCTCCCTAACCAGTTAAATTTGAGATTTAGTGCACCAAGTTTTATTTAAGGGAACAGATAGTGTGCTAAAGGTAGCCTCTGAAGTTCTAGTAACAAATCTTTAAGCTTGAAAGCATTATCATAAACTAAACAGACTTTGTACTCTTGTGTTTAAAAAAAGGGGGTATTATTGAGAATTTCACCCATAGCAGAACAAAAAGGAAATTAGTTCAGCTGAGTTACTTATTAAGCACTGCTATTATGTGAATATTGAGTTGGTGAGGTGAGACCTCATATGATGATATTTGTGTATGCTGATAGTATTTTTTAATAAAAATATTTATTAATTTTTTTCTTCCTTGCTATAGAAATGTCTGTGCTTACTATGTAAAGACTGCTGTGGTTTTTTTTTTCTTCTGAGGAACTAGGACAGCTCATGCTTTTTCCTGCTAAATATATTTATGAGGCAGCTGTTTTATAGCTTTCAGCTCCAAAGTTATAGATAAGTGTGTATTTGTTTGACAGAAGATTCGAGAATTTCCATTTACTGCCAGTACATGTAAAGCTTGGCTAAGCAGACTGCATCAGGAGCACACACACCATTTGTATTAGCCAATCTGTCTTTGCAAGTCCCAGGGCCACTATCTTGCTAGAAGCCACTGTGTGCTTTTGAAAGCATGAAATTAGTTTTATACTGAGCACATAGTTTCTCATTTAGCAGTTCTTTTTATGGTAATGGTCAATTTATGGTTCAGTGCCAGAATTTTGGTGTTCTGTCAAAGCTGATAGCTTCTGCTAAGGTGTTCTTTGGAGATAAAGACAAACAAACAAAATCCAAAACAATACCCCCCAACAAAAATGCAGTTTGTGGTGGGGATCCTAGGGAGAAGCAAAAATAAAAGAAAGTTCTCCAAATGGCCCAACTCTTGACATTGCTGATAGCATTTTGGAATTATTCAGTTGTAGTATTTCAGAAAATATTTTTCATTCATGACACGAAACTATTGAATTAATTGTCACCTTTTTATACTTCATAAGTTTTTTTGTTTGCACTTTTTTTCCCTGTGACATGTAAAATTGCTGTCTCTCAATGCTAATTTTTTCCATGTGCTTATTTAATGATTAAGGTCAACATGCACTTGAAAAATGTATATGAAACACCCTAAACTTCCAGGATGATTTTTAGATAGCAGCTTTAGAATACCTTAGGAGCTTTTCCCTTTCTTTAGGAATCTATAGAAGTCAAAACGAGTTGCTATTAAAACCTTTTTTAATACATTTAATTCATAAGTTGATGAACCAACTTATTTTTAACCTGGGTCTTGTTCTTGGCAGGTTTTTGTTGTTTTTCTAACTATGCCAGATTTGTGACTCTTCCTCACTAGAAGCTATGTTTGATGAAATGTTAGGGTGGTTAACATTCTGCACTTCACTTGGGTTACTCTCAAAATTGCATTGTTTTAAACCTAGGTCTTCACAATTCTGACTTGATCCTGAAATAAGCATTTTTTAATGTTACAATATTTGCTTCTTTACTCAGTTTTGTCTGCAAGGAGCAAATTTTGATGTTGCTTTTTTTTTGTGCAAGATGTTGTTGGCTCTAGAGCTGGCAGCGTTTCTTCCAAGTGCTGAGGAGAGATCCTGTTCCACCTACTGTTATGCCTTCCTGGGATAAGAAAAAGCTGGAGGTCATCATTCCCAGAAGTTAAGAAGTAAATGTAAACTCCATCATTGTGGAGGAGAAGCAGTAGAAGCCATGGAGATGACTGCCCTTTGTCACAGGCACTCGGAAAGCACAGCAGTCCCACTGCAGCCAAGGTCCCTTTTCAAAACCATGTTTGGGTGCTTCTGTAGTCATGCAAGAGATGCATACTGGCAGCTTAAATATATATTGTTGTCATTTTAGGACCTCTGAGTAGATTTGCTTGCTACTCTTCAGTGTGTGTTTAAAGGCTACCAGGCAGAAAATATTATGAACATTTGGAAACAATGTGTGTGACATGTTGCTACTGTGGCATATAAAAATTGTTTTGTTTCTCTAAGTGCTTGAGCTAGAATGCCTTTCTTTGTCCTTTTATTTTTTAGTAATTCTTTGTATTATTATGAATATAAACTTGCCAAATTTCAATCTGGTTGGTTCTTTGTTTGAAGATGGTTTTTGCAAGGTCCTTTTAGCCTTAAAGATCTTGCATCTTCTCCAAGTGTCTTTATTGCTGCATGTTTCCTCTTCTGCCATTTCATATTGGTAGTTCAAGTGACAGGCAGAATTGGTGTGTTTGTCGTGCTGGACAAAACTACTTCACTTCTGGTGTGGAGGTTTATTTCTTCTGTATCCATTCTCCAGCTATTTCTGTATCAGATTGTCAGCTATCACATGGCACTGTAATTTTAATTTCTTCTCCTTTGGAAGACATTAAAGTATGGTGATCCTCTGCTTTTTGGGAGTTTTCAGGAGGCAGCAGCTTCTCTAGTGCCAAGATTACTTTACAAGGAGATTCTGAAGAAGAGGACACAAAGTTAAAAGGAAAAGGAATTATTGGGGAAGTGGTATGTTGTGAGCAAATCCATGTTAGTCACTTGACTCAGGGATCCAAGTCTAGCTAAGCTCTCAGTGGAAAATTTGAAATTTGCTTTTTTTAGTGGAGGTCACTGATGAATCTTGCCAGAGGAGCTGAGTGCACTGAGAACTGTAGTTCACTGTAGCAGCCCTGTGGAAGCTTTACTACTGAAGCTCAAGTTTATATGTTTTTTTCTGTCTGTAGGTTAAAGAGCCAGAGATGTTCTGGAGGTCTCACCCAGAATGTTCAGCCAAGAAATTCTCTTTTTTTTTAATCTGCTTTCTGTTCTGTTGGATTTTGAGCAGTGCTCATAACATGACTCTGAAGGGAAAATAAACTGAGTAACTTCCCTCTTTCACATATGCTTTTTTGTTCCTGTAAGGATTTTTTTAAAATTATTTTTCAGTTGGAAGTGAGGAAAGCTGGGTGTGTTTTGATCTCCAGAGGTGTAAGGAGAGTGCTTTTGTATTGATACCAGCAGTCAGGGCAGATGAAAGGCAATATTCCTTAGCCTTGGGTAGGTTCGAGACCTACACTGAAGTGTTTGTGTCTCTGACTGAGCAGTGCAGATCATGAGAGGAGATGAGGAAGTCTTTTTAATACTCTGTGAATAGAGGAATACAGCTTCCTTAAGGCTTGAGGCTTTAAAATTCATATAGTGTGCTACAGGAGCTACTTGAGGGAAGGGATATGACTGAAAACTCAGTGGACAAAATCTTCCCTTTAAGCAACTTGTGAAACTGTTAGACTTTGGGCAATATTTTGTGTTATGATGCATTTGGTAATACCACTTGTTAGTGTATGGGTTGCTCTGGATGGTGTAGGAGGTCTGTGTTCAGATCACCTGTGTTCAGGTGATGAAAGGATGTTTCCATGTCAAGGGACTTCTGAGGTTACTGTAGTGTGTTCTGTTTTGGATTTTTTTTCTTGGTGTTGCTAGCTGTTCACATTGGTACTGTTTATATTTTTACTGAGCTGGAAAAAAAATCCAAAATTGAATATACCTCAATAAGGTCTTTGGTGTGTGAGTTTCCCTTTTGCTTGCTTCAAGCATTCTGTGATGGCAGAAGTTGAAACACAGTGCCTGGATTTGGAACTTCTACCTGGGGGTCTCAGTTTTCCTCAGGATATTTCATAGTAGGGGTGGAGAGATGAAGGGGAGGTAAGAAATCCATGTAGGAAGTTCTTAAAATTGTCTGTTTTTCTGCTCAAGCTGGATTCAAAATCTTCACACATGTGCATTTCCTCTGGCTCAGCCTTGAGTGTTTGCAATGATGACATCCTGAAATGTTTTTATGACTGGGCATTTAAATATCATCAGAAATTGGGGTGCTTTTTTTGTCAGGTGATCAAACTTAGGTGGAGCATGGAGAAAATAAAGAGGTGAGGAAGATTCAGAGGCTTTAGAGTGGCACATCTGGATAAAGAGTCACAGAAATCACTTCATCAAGGAAAAACAGACTAGTTGGAAAGGACAGAAGATTATTGTTAGGAATTGCAATTCATGTGTTGTGGCCAGGTTTGTTAGCGGTACCATTCGAGCCTGATGCATCTCTAGTAAGGTTCTGAATAGTAAAAATTGATCTATTAAGTAATCATTGTAGTAACCTCTTTTTAATGAAACACAAACGGCACTTAGCTCCTGTGTACCCAGGTTACTTCTGAAAATAAGATTTAAGCTTCTCAGTCACTTTGGCTGCTGAGTTAAGGATGAGACTTTGAGAAAAGCCAAAGCTGAAACACCAGGAAGATATTGACTGGGGAGTTAATCTTTATGAAAACAGCCTCAGGTTTTGGGTATTTTAAACGTGGTTATAAAGAATGGAAACTGTCATAGTTCCAGATTTGTTCTTGGTAGCTATTGACAGAAACAAGGACAAATCTAGCAGAAACAAATAAGGATATTGTTGTCCTTTTATTTTAACAGTTGCAAACATTTACTCATTTTAATAATTCACCCTACCTAATAAGTATTTCTCCTTCAGGGGAAAATTGTCTTTTCTTTCAATCTTCCTCCAAACAAACAAGGCAACTTTGTTTCAGAGATTTTCAGACTACCTTTGCAGAAAAAATATTTGAGTTGATATTGTTCAGTTAAGTGTATATTATACTTCTACTCTGATTATTAGTTATTGCATGGTATCTATGCTTAATGTGTTTATTTTTTTTGCTTAAATTCTTGGTAGGTGATGGAACGCCAGGCACAATACTTTGCCTTAGACTAAATTCAGTTGTTTTATGGATTTTTGCAGTTTTGCTTCAAAAATACTTGTTATGATTATCCAGACTTGAAATCAGTGGATGAATTGGGCAGATAAAGCTTATCTGTATTTTTAAAGTATTTCTACTTTATACTGCTTTTCTCATTTGGAAGCTTGGTGTTGATACCCTGACTGCTTCAAGTCATCCCTGTGCAAGGTTGATGCAATGCATCAAAGCTGTTTTAACTGCTTTAAAAAATCAAGATAAGATTCCTAATCTCAGGAATTGTCATTCATTACTTGAATATCTGCAGAGTGGAGAGCAGGGCTGTGTTGTTTCTGCTGGTTGCACATTAGCAGTCCGTGAGTCTCATCCATCCCATGCCCGGGGTGATCATTCCCAGAACCAGCAGCTGGGCACAGGGGAGCTGCTCCAGCCCCTCTCAAGGAGCACCTGCTGTGCCCATTCAACACTGACCCCTCTGTGGCAAAAGCAAACTGCTGGGACAACACTAGGAGTTTGGAAATACATGGGAGCCTGGATGAAAAATGGCAAATTTTTATTCTATCTTGAGTGGTCAAGTACGTGCAGCTAGAAATTACATATCCTAAAATATGTCAAAATAGCAGCTTTTAGTAGGCAGCTGAGTAATGTTAAATGGCAAGAAATTGCTGTGCTGTTGTGCTACCTGGCCAGAAATTGAAATCCCTTTACTCAGTATATTATTTTCTAGGCCATCTATTGCACGAACATGTTGTTTACTGCCTACTTTTAATTGAGTTCTTGGGTCAGGAGAAATTGTTATGCAAAGTCAAGGTTTCAGGAATTGCATAGTTGGTAGAACAGCCAATAACAGTGCAGACACACAGAGGAGGAGGCTTTGAGGAACCAAAATCACTTAGAAACTCTTTTTTTCCCCTTTCTCCTTTTCCCTTTGATGTTGTTGCTGAATGCTAGTGGAACATGATGGTACTGCTGTGGTGTGGAGTAATCAGCTGCTAGCACAAAGCAAGCAAAGCAGCGAAGTCTGAAGGGACATCTACCAATTAACTGAAAATAATGAGAAAGTTATTATTGTTACACTAATCAAAGTTAACTTGTTTCCAAGAAATTTGGAAGTCAATGCATTTGTAAGCCATGTATGGTCTAGTATGACAGCTCTGGTATAAGCAAAGTCACAATCAGTGCATCCACTGGGGCTCACAGACTCTGAGGACTGAAGGAATCACCAAGACTTATCTATTCTACAATACTGGACAAAATTGTCTCTAGCATTAATTCCTTTAGGAGAAGAGATTGCTTTCCCAAATATGCAAGTGTTTGCTGTTAAGTCCAATAAATCTGCAATTGAACTAGAACAGAATATTTAGAGATGCATTCAAGTTCAATTTAAGGACTTCAGGATGTGATGAATTTACTTGTTAAGCTGTTGAATTGTCTAAATAAACCTTTGCCCTTGCAGTTAAGGACTGCATCTTACTGCCAATTGAAATTTTCTGATTATGTGCTAGGAGGTCCCTTTTCCTCTCTACTATTCAAGAACCTCCATGATTAGGTACATTCTCCTAATAAAATGGCAAGGAATCTTGATTTCAAATCTGACACTGTTTGTATTAAGGATGCAATTACAAGCAGGGATTGTGTAACATTTGAAAAGGTTAATATTACTGTTTTTAATAACATGATTTTACATCTGTGGCCTCAGTGATTTGCCGATGAATCAGAACGACAGCTTTGCTGCCACAGTCGTGGACTGTTGGGTCCTGGTGTTTAAAGTCTGCATGACATACTTGTAACTGGAACAAATACTCTTTCAAGCAGGAGTGAGTTCATAAAGCTCTCTATTTTGCATCAAGTTAGAAGCATGATACTGATAGTTCTCCAGATTCTCTGGATTTCTGTTGTCTTTTCCTCTCCTCTAGTTATTTTTGACTGGCAGGATCAAGCTTTTCTCTATGAAAAGAGAGTGAAAGGAAAGTAATTTCCCAGTTCAAATTCCTTGCATATGGTATGGACTGCTTGTTTTGCTCCTTTTAAGAGGTTGGACTCTGTTCCTAATACTGTATTTTAAATACTGAAAGGCATCTATGTAGCAACTCTATGTTCACTGCTTGGTACCATCTGGGATGTGTGGTGAAGTTTGTCACTCAAAGTTATTTTACCAATAGAAAAAGAAAAAATGCATACTATTTTAGCTTAGTATTGATGTAGGGTTTGTACTGGTACTGGCATAGCTTTATCTGATTTCCTGTATGTGATGTGTGCTTATCATGTTGCCTAATTTTCTTGGTGGCAATTTCAAAAGCTTTCATTGATCTAAAGCATACCTTCAGTGAAGACAGAAGGAGGAGAATAGAGAATCTAATCAGCTTGTAAAGGCACTGTGTACATGATTTACCTAACAGATCTTTCCTCACAGTTTTACCTAGGTTTTGGGACAAGAATATCTGTAATCTTACCATGTAAATAATTTTGTTGAGTTTTTATGTTTTTTGCATACATTAGTACTGACATTCATGCTTAGCCGTTGTCTTTTTCTCACTTCATTGTATTGTTTAGAGACAATATCATGCAGAATTATGTTCAGATTATTATCCTTGGAATGTCTTTCCCTCCTTTGGAGCATGTCCCCAGCAGCTACATGCATCTATCCACAAAGACTTCTTTCTGTACTTTGTGGCAAGAGTGGGAACATAGCATAAGCATACTAATTTATTTGGACAACTGGTTCCTGCCTGTTTTACCCTTTTACTTGATGTTAAATGCTTACAGTTGGGTTGCACACAACTGTCTTGAGAAGATGTACTGTTAACTGGCTTGCTCCTAAGCCTGTGACTATAATACTAATACTAATCTTTCTAATACTTTGCAAGCTGGTATTCAGTATTTCTGATTCCAGAGAGTATGCCGCCAGAATATGGGGGTTTTTTTTCTTCATACTAAACTTTCTTACACAGAAGTCGGAATGAAAAGGCTCTATGAATTTAAGTATTGCTTGGAATTTATTTCTGCAGTTTGCTTGAAACTTGACCTTTATCTAAGCTCTTCTCACTTCTGGGTCAGGGTATGTGTACCTGTATTCAAGAATTTGAGAGAGCTGCCCATGAATAAATCCAAAAATAACATGGTTTGAATTAAAGAAGAACATTATTTTGTAGCAGTATCTAAAGTGAAAATGCTCAAACTAACACAGAAGTAGAATTCTCTTTTGCACATCACTGAGTGTCTGACAAAGTTGGTCACTCCTGAATTGCCTGCTTTTTCTCCTATTGTGTACGATTCCCTCTACTTTCCCCTTCTGAAGTCAAGGAGTAACCTGAGGGTAATTACTTTTTTTTTTTTCCCTGAAACATCGTCTTACACTTTTTTAGTTCAAATTTTACATAGTTGTGTGGTAGTATTTTGTCCCCTTCTCTTAAATTTTTCTTTTAGTTATCAGAGTTTGTAACTGATTTTTCTCTACAGTGAAGTACAAATGTGGTGTACTTTCCTGCGGCTTACATTCCTTTAGCTGCAAAATTAACTGAAGTCTTAACTTTGAAAGTTTGATTTTTATTTTTTTTTCTTTGGTAAACAACTATTTTTATGAGCCTTTTTAATTGAGGTTGATAGTAACTGCTGAGAAAAAAATTTTTTTTTCTTTTTTTTTTTTTTAATAAAGCATTTATAGAAAGATGAAAATATTTTCCTTCCAACTTTTCACAAACTTTGTGAGCTTGGATTGGTTTCTCTAAAATGACAACACGTGTTTTTCCTCTTTCTTCCTCTCTCAGCGGCACGTACGTCTGAGGCGTCTGATCTTTGGCTTAAACTACTGTTAAATTTTCATTATGAATGTGCCACCTACTGGAGCAAAAGGCCCATCAGCAAATATTTATTAGTGTTATCTTGTCCCAGACACATTTGCATAGTAATGTCTTGCTAGATTCCTGTGCTTATGGTTGTCAAATCTACACTGCTTTTTGTCAGCCTCACCATAGGGTATGAAAATGGTAATAAGAATTGGAGGGGATGTGGAGCATAAAGGTTTAATAACATGCCTTGGAAAAAAAAAAAGAATTGATATGCTGAATTATAATGAAAAATACCTGCCTGAAACTAATGTCCAGTAAGGGAATCTGAAATTCATAGGTACTCTCAAGTCTTGATTTCATGATGTAAAAAAACCCAAAAACCAACCACTTAATTTTTCAATATAGCATTGTAGCAAAAAGAAAATTTAAACCAGATTTTAGATTATGTAGTAGTTTTTTGTAGTTGTTGTTTAAAAAAAACCAAAAAGCTTTGGTCTTGTCTTGGCATAGGATTAGTCATGTTCATCTTTACAAATGAGATGCAATTTGCTTTGTGCTTGTTGTCTTTTGTGTTACCGTAATGAAATGAATGATTATTTGTATTGCATATCTATGTCTTAAGAGCTAGAGTTCTATTGTGCTAGACTTGTACAGAATTATGGAAAAGACTTATTCCCAAAATTTTTAAATCATCCTTTGAAACTTAAGGCATTAGGCCAGTAGTGCAAACTAGAAGAATAGAGAGGTCTATGAAAAATTGCTCTCCTAAACTTAAATGATTTTCTTGATGTTTCTCATGAAAGTGAGTGCTTTTTTGGCAACACTTGATTCTATCACAGTAGAAAATATCTAATATATGAACAAAACAAAAGGAGGAGCTTCCTGAACATTAATCTGTTCTGCTGCATTAAATATTAATATTAAATTTATTTTTACTGTAGGAAGTCTTTAGCTTAGGCAGGGTTGTCTTTTTTTTGATTGGGCTAGCTATGATGTAGCTGATATGTTAACAGGACAGCTATAAAATTTGGTGGTTTTCCTTACACAAGTTGCCGTTTACTTTCCATGCCTTGCAAGTACAGCTCAGCCATGAGGGCATTTGCTTTTGAAAATGAAGAATGAGTCAAGGAACCACCCTCAGAAAATGAGTGTGCAGTCTAACAGGCTATGAAGGAGGAGACAGGGAGCCAGGAGCTCTCTGATCTCTTCCCATCTCAAGTTGTGGTGCATGTTGCAAACACCAAGGTTTCCAGGTCCTCAACGTCAAATGCAGAGAGTCCAAACTACGCTTACTAAATCTTAAATTTCCATTATACTTCAAGAAAAAATACAATTTACTTAAATCTGGAGTTTTTAACACAGATTTGTAATGATCATAATCAGTGTCCTTGTACACTGCCTGCTCCTTCATTTCATCTCTCTAATGCTGTTAGACTGTGTTTTGCTCTGAATGTGCTGGAATGGTGTTACATATATATTTGGTCAATATACCATAGATAATGAAATGCAAGTACCTGTGGTAGACTGTCCAGGATGTTGGAGTGACTGCTAATAGGGCTCTGTGGCACTGGGATGGCACACAAATTGGCAGGAGATAGTAGCACAATACTGTTCTTCAGGTCTTGAACATATTTTTCTGTGTTCCAGGGGGAACTTGAATTTCCTGGTCATAGATATTGCATTGCCTAAATTCCTATTTCTTTATTTGATAATTGAATGACCAGTTTAATATTTCTAGGTGAGGGAAATTTAGATTTTATGTTGAGTAGTCCTGCTTATGAAAAATATAAATTACTTTTCTTTGCTTTGGTAAGTGATGATCAGAATGTGTCATCTGCAGTTCTGTGCAGCAGGCCAGGGTGTATGCCTGGCCTCGCTCCAGGCAGTGAACTTGGAGTGTGCTGGGGCAGTGCTTCAGGAAGCATGCTGCTTGCAGGAACCCTGCTCACATTTCCATTGGCTGGACAAGTAGGAACATCAGCTGGAGTCATTAATATTGTTGTCTTTAGGGGTGCCTGTAGCTGATCTGCCTGCTTTCCCAGAATAGGACACTGAAGCCAGTAAATAAGGCAATAAAATATTTCACACCTAATAAATTTCATAAACCAAAAGCAAATAAAATCTAGGCAGTTCTAGGAAGAACGCAGTTGTTCCAAATGTTAAGAGATTAAGGTAGTATAGAAAAGACAAGGATAAGAAAATGCACTGCTGTTTTTATAGGAGGAGGTAAAGATTGTATCTCAGGAAACTTCTAAAATGCTTTAAAATACTTCAATAATGAAAAAAACAGAAAAGGGAAGTAAATCCTAAGCAATGTCTGACAGTAAAAACATTTAAAGTACATGAATGTTACTCAACAAAATAAGTGGCTACAAGAACATATCCCAAGGAGGTATTCAAAATAAGTAGAATAAATCATTACAGAAAATAAACATTAAAAAAAATCAAGTCCTGCATGCATTTTTATGGGCATATGGAACTGATTCAAAGCCTGTTTCTTCATAACTGGGCTTTTAAGAATAAAGAAGTTCCTGATCTGTTATTTACTACATTAAAAATGTTGTTCAAAGCATGATTTGGTTTTTTTGTCAGAAATTATTTATTAGTCTTTTTTCTTAATAGGTTATATCAGCTTTCTTTAATTTTATCATTTTTATAGGTATATATGTGCTTTGATGTAGTATATGGACATGTAGCATTAAAAAATAAAATAATTTGAGAGTACAAAACTAAGGTGGACAGAGAAGCAATACACCAGCCATCCTAGTGTATTATAAATTATTTCAGGAAATTACAATTAGGGTTGTGTATATTCATAAAAAATGGCATAAATTATTTGGTTCTTATATCAGTTTGTATCCTGTTATGTCCAAGCAGAGGAAGTTTGGAATCTTGCCTTGGAATATGCAAAATTCAGGATAACAGTCTAGCAGGAGTGGAAGAGACAGGCTAGTTGAAGTCACTGAGAGAAATATGCAATACCTGGTTGTCTTTCATAAAATAATGTGGCATTTTACTTTCAGCTATTTAAAATATGACAATTTTTGTAACATTAGCATAAACTACTAAAAAAAATCACTTTTTGAAAGAACATCTGGAAGTGTTTTGAAAGTCAAAGACCCAAACTTTTGATTCCTGTAAATAATGATGCTTTTTCTAGGGTAACCTCAAAATAAACAGGCTTGCTTACCAATTGTATGTTGTAGCCATAAATAGAACATAATTTTATTTCTCTTCCAACCAAGAAAAATTATTTGATAACTACTTTTCAGTCATTCATATGTAAGCTAAACAAGTGCACATAATATATTCTATCTGTGACATTATATGCTCCTTATCACTGTCATAGCAAATGACAGAGAATTGCTTAGAGATATTTTGAGAATTTCTTACTTGCAGTTCTTCTCTCCTGTGTACAGGAGGGAATTGCAAGGAAGGTTTGAGGAAGTAAAAACATCAAATCAAAGTATAGGATGTATTTTAGTGTGGCAGGGGGCTTTAGGTGTAACAAATTTGAATGTGTCTGTGTCTCATGCTTGTTGCATTATGGTGATGCTTTGGATATTTGGTTTCCAGCCTCATTAATGGTGACCTTTATGGCCCTTGGCAAACCATAAAATTATTTCCACTTTTGTCAGCTGAGAATGACTTGGCTATTTGTCAGCATCTTGGAGGAGTTTCAGACTCACATGCTATCAGAAAAACTCCCTCCAGATAGCACTCCTTGTGACAAGGATGGCTTCAGCTGGGGGACTGGGTATTGCTGATCATTTTTGTCATGCCCCTTTATGATAAAGGATGACGAGGATAGTCCTTAGCTGCATTTGTGAAGCAGTGACAGCCTTCCTTGTTTAGTGTGCTAGATAAAGGCTGTTCTGCATTTATTCAAGTGCAGCAGTTTGCAAAGCTTCTCTGTGAAGGCAAAATGACCTGTGCCTAGATGATAACTCTGGTTTTCCCCTGCTGCCAAAGGAAAACCTGTATATCCACTGCTGTGAGCTGAATTTTTTGTCAGAATCATTTGGTTTGAATAGGTATTTTAATATTCTACATGGTTCCTGAACACAAACTGGTTTGGTTTTTTCTTCTGTCTTTTCCAAATATAGCAGTTAAGCACCGAATTGCTGAAAATAGAAGCTAGGTAGTGCAATTTGCATCCATGGCAGGTGCTGCTGTCTCCTTCTCAAATGTTTTCTCTGGTGTGTCATTAAGCTTAGCTCAGCAGTGGCTGTTTCAGGGTGTTCACATGATGAGCAGGCACACTGCTGTCATTGCTGGTACTTAGTCCCTTTACAGGCAGTACCACGACTCTGACTTCATTGAAGGGAAGCTGCTCCTGTTTGCAGAGCTCGTTTGTATTTTCAACATTGAAAGGTTTGTGATAAAGTGGCCATCAGACAAAGATTTCCCATGCCAGGGGTGGCATAAGGTGTGATCCTGCTTGTGAGAAAATCAGTTGATGCTCACTTTTAGTGGCAGAGGATTGACAAAGGGGTCGAGGGACTGCTTTGCAAAGAGCCTTACGAGTTCAACATCTGAATGTGAGCTATGCCAGGGCTTGTCATTGTCAGGTGGTGAGAGGTCTCCCACAACTCATCCATGCAGCAAGTGTTGGTGTGTTCAGAGTGCAGGCCTTCCTTCAGGCTGTGCAATAGAGGGGTCATCATTGGCTGCAGGCCAAGAGAGTTAATTCCTGCACTTCTGTTTAATGAGTTAACATCAACCCTAATGTAGATTTTAATTCTGGCTTAGATGGTTGGTCATAATTATAATACCCAGATGCTTCCATTATTTGAGCATTATTTTCCCATTCTCCTCAGCAAGCTGTGCATTACCCAGGCTTAATGGGGGTGCTAGGAACACTAAGCACAGCCTTACAGCAGGGCAGCCCCACCAGATGCAAGAAGCAGTGCTATAGTCAAAACCAGAACACTGTCAGCTTGTAAAGCAAACCAGAAGTTGCACTGCAACCAGGGCAAATATTTGGCTAAAAATGAGCCAGTGTGTAAGGCTGTGCTGTAGAGACCTATTAGCCATATCTGAAAAGAGCTCTGAAGGACAATCCTATTGATTTTGTTCTTATCTTGATGACCTTGTAGGTTGAGTTAATGGTTTCTAAACTCAATTGATGAGTTTGTGGGGCAGTTCTGTTTGTCTCCACTCAAGGAGAAAGGGAAGTAGTATAGAGTTGAAAAAGAAACTCGTGATTTTGTACACTCTCTTAAACTTCAATATGTATTCTAATTTGCATGGGTGTCAAATCAATGTAAATATTGTAACTGTATAATCTAGACAAGACTAAAATGTAGTTCATCTCATGACTTGGAAGTCATCTGGAATTACAATAGGCATCATCACACTTGGCTGATAGACATTTTTAAAGAAGCTGGAGTTTGACAAGGATGGGGAAAAAATGAGTCTGCTCTTACTGATGTAAAAACCAGGCTGTTTCTCACTGTGGTACTCCTGTGTGGTTTGTAAGGCAGAATACATTTTGCCTCTCTGTAGATACTTGTACCTGGAGAGGAAGCCATTCTTTTGGGGCAGTAGGGCTGCAGAATCATCTCAGGGAATGATCTTTTGTACCAGATCATTAACTGATTTAAAAATTGTCACAGCCTCTGTAAATCCAGACATAAAAGCAAGCATGCAGAATTTCATGTAGCTACTGCTAAGGTACTGATTTTCAGCTCCCATGTGGCATAGTGAACTTCACCTTCATACATAATGTTGTTAAAACTTGGATGTTTTATAGATGAAGTGGCTGTTGCTCTCTTGCAAATGTTAACTATGAGAGCAGTCTCCATAAGATCAAGAGGCACTAAGGGATAATGTAATTGGAATTTTTCAAACAACTGTATCTGTTTCAGAATGAAGATTCATGATAGAAAAAATAAGACAAAGTAGATCTCACAGTTTCAGCATAATTAAGATTTTTGCCAGTGTTATTATGGGAAAACTTTCTTAAGTATTTTACCCTTAGCCATTTGAAAGTTTTGATGTCAGATGCGCAGGATTTTTATTCTGCAGCTACTTTATTAAGCTCTGATTCCCAAACTTCCAGCTAACAAAGAGGACCAGAGCTTTAATTAGCATGTACCTGTTTTTTTCCTATTCTATCCTAATTGAAAGATCCTCAAGTCAATCAAGATAAGGGGACATTTTGTTAAAGCATTAAGCGTTTTGTTCTTACTAAAAAGTTGAGGGAAAAACTGTAAGAAATTACATAATAATATATAATTCTATAAAATATGTATAAAATTAAAATAAGGTGGGGGAATTCACTTCATTTGATATAGATTTAAATTATGTAAATAAATCTGCTCTTGGTAACTTCCACATTAGAATTTTCTTCAGCAAGGTGGTTAAAGGTGTTTAAGTATGACCTCTGCCCAGGCGAGGAACAAAAATAAAAATAACAACAAATTTAGAGAAGATATAAAGGGAAAATAGGGCTTGCATTTTTACAGGTTTTTTTTTTTCATTTCAGGTCAAGTAAAATTAATGATAATATGTAGAGGCTTCTCTATAAAAATTCTATCTAGTGTGACCAGTATTAAAGCTCTGTTTTAACAATATTTAACAAGTAAATTTAACAAGTAAACCCTTGACCTCTATATGTTACTGAAAAGAAATCTTTGAAATAGTCTTAGCAACATCCACTTGATGTATTATTTGAAGATGTCTGAGCAGGAAGGCTATATCCATCTTTTAAGATAGATTTTTGTATTAATGAGCTGGTCTCTCATTTCCTGGGCCAGTATCACTTAGCACAAGTTTTTTTATAATGCCTTTTTCTTTCTAATTTAAGTGCCAGTGCTGCTAACTCTCCACTGCACAGAAAATGGTTCAAAGCAGGTGTAGACCACTTGGCTGAGAATTTATTATGATCTGTCTTTTTATCTTATCATGTGACAGAGAGGAAATGATTTTCTGTTGCTTTATGTTAACATGTAACAGAGCAAGTGGATGTGAGGTTGCAAGGTGTATTTCTGTGCTAGTCTTTGTCACTGTGTTTCATATATGAAAATAGAAGTTTACGTGAAGGATTGTGACAAGCTGCTCTGGCTCTTGGCTGCTTCTGAAGTTTCAGTCTTGATCCAAACCTGGCTCTGGTAAGGAACACTTGTCTCATTAGTTGGTTTTTCTCGTCAGGAGCCAGCAATGCTGACCAAACAAATTAACGGGAACTGTTTGGGAGGGGTAGACAGAAGAGTGCTTGTGTGCCTGACACCAGAGAGATACAGAACAGAAATACGGAGTTACCTTTTTGCTGATTTCTTAATGTGGAACTACTGATATTTCACAGCTCTGTTGCTGCCAATCTTAGGTGTTTATTTACAATTATAGGAGAGAATTGCTTGGCTGAAGGTTTAATTTATTTCCAAAGATTACAGGAATTTTCTGTAGGGGTCCCTTTCTAGGTTCAGGAGGTACTCACGTCTTCCTTGTGGTTTATTTGAGAATGGCTGTCCTGTGCAGGTTAACCCACTAAGGACAGAATATGCTTTGGTGGTCGCTGTTCTTCAGACTGATGTTGAAGGATGTAAGCTCTTGGCTTGTAGGATTTGACATTGAGTTAATTATGCAGGCTTTTCCTTTCTCTGAGTTACCTTTTGTGTGAAACCTATGCTCCTTTCTAAAGTAGTTATTTTCTCATGTACAACATATATTTAATGATTTGAGATGCCAAATTAAACCACTTACATTGTGTGGTGTTTTTTGTAGTTCAGTCAGTTTTACTCTTTCTCAAGTTTCCATCTCAGGAGAAAATATTTTAAAGAAACTTCTTAAAGATCTTATTCTATATCTAAAAAATATGAAATTGAGAAGAGGAAACCTAAGATTGTTTTTCTAAGAGGAACCATTTTTGTTCATCTTTTACCAAATCTGGTTAACCAGTAAATTTTCCCCTGAAATCAATGAAATTAAAGGAAATACCTGACATGCTCAGTAGACCAATGGGCATGAAAACTTAAAAATGTGTGCAAGATACAAAAATAGTAGAATTATATCCCAATTAAATAATTGTAGATACGTTAAAAGCAGGTGAGGTTGTTTCTTGTACTGCCCCTTCACTAAGTGAAGGCACTTATTAAGGTAATTGTTTAAACCAGCAATATTGTAGAGCAGATAGCAAACCCAAGCTACACAGTTAATCTGTCCAGACAATACTTTATTTATATAATCCATTTATATATTTATTAATATTAATTTATAATTTATAATTTGTTTCTGAAGGAGACATAGAAAAGATCTTATTGGAATTTTTAGTGTATTGGTAGTCATTATGAAATCTTTCCCAGGTGTTTAGTATGATTCTACAGCTGTCAAAATGAGCAGACTTCATAAACTGACTCATTTACAGAAAGTGGCCCCCTGCTCAGTTCAATTAAAACAGCCTTTCTAAACTTTCGACGTTCTATTTAAGAACACAACTATTATGATTTTTTTAAACTGGCAAATATTGAGTGATGTCCACCACTTTTTTTTGCTTAGCCCAGCAGGCCAGACATACGTACTCAAAGTGAGGGAATTATTGATGGTAATAATTTCATACATTGGTAGAGACATGATGTGTTCATTTATCCAGAGACTTTTTCAAGGAGATAATCCTTATATGTTTAAAAGATAAGGAAAATTGACTCAATTTTCCATTAAATTTAAGTGCTGTTAGCTACCCAAGTGTTCTGTGGTGAGGGAGATACTGGCTGTCCTGCAGAGTCCATCTCATTCATCTGGTCCTGGATGCTTGTTCTTCATGTTGCATGGTGTGCCAATGCACAAAGCTTCCCCAGTGAACTGGCTTGCTCAACAAAAGCTGTCTGGTAGTGTCACTTACAAGTTGGGTACATGTAAGCCCCATTCACTGGGGTAGGTTTTTCCTGTATTTTTTGGGGGAACCCAGCCTGTCAGAGCAGCCTAAATCAGTACTGTATAAGCAGGGGTGATTGCAACTGTGCTTCTGTACCATTCATTTAAAGAGAGTTTGGGTTGTGATTTCTTTTAAGGGCACCTCAGACTTAAACTGAGGTGAAGCTGAAGAATTGCAGAAAGACAGCTGGCCTAGTTTTCCAAGGACACAGTATCTGCAGTTTCTTTTGGCTTCTCTGCAGTTTCAGAGGATCAGTGCTTTGGGAAACTGGGTTGAATGGCAGATAATAGTGAAATAGCCCTCAGGAATAATCATCATATAAGGGAAGGCTTAGTCAAATGGCTCTACACTTTGATATTTTTATTTAGCTAATAATAATGTTGAAATAACCTAATTTGAATAGTATTTTGAAATTAAAAATGCATATGCATGCCTGTTGTATTAAAAATAATGTGATTCTTATCTGTTTTCTGTATGACGATTAGAAGCTCAGTTATGTTTTTATGGGAATAAATCTGCATCCTGTCATGCATTGCAGTATGTTGGTACTTTGCCAAAAGGGTGGCAGACTGCAGTGCTATGAATCTGTTGAATTCCAAACAAACTCGTTTCAAGAAAATCAGCGAAAATACATGCCAATCTGAGCAAATCGAAATTACTCCAGTCTATGATTAATTAAATTAGGTTGCTTCAAAATTCATAACAGGTGCCTGAAATGACCTCACTTAATGCTATCAGTGCTTTAAATATCTCCAGAGAACTTGGATTAGCTGACTGAGTACCCCCATACAGAAAGGGTGTCCTATGTGAGCATGTTGTCCTAAAGGGATAAAATGGGTACATCTCAGATGCCCTGAAGGAAATACATACCCAAATGCATGTGATGAAAGGCAGCTGAGGTATCAAGGAAGAAACTTTGAGGTTAAAATTTCAAGATTAGTATTTTATCCAGATTGAGAAAGGGAGGATGTCACGCATTCAATGCAAATATAACAGAATATATATGGGATATATACAGAATGCTTATAAAATATAACAGGATTCAGAGTTAATGTTTCAGGATAAAATAGTTGCTGTACAGTGTTGCTGTGGTTTTTGAACTGTGGTAACATAACCTGCACAATTCCTGTGATGTATTTAGAACTGCTGGCTTTGGAAGCTGCAGAGCAAACTGATGGAATTTTCCATTGAAATGGTATAGGTGGAGGTTTGACAGCACAGCCACTGCTGCAGTGCTGTTCCTGGAGTTGGGGTGTGTTGTTTTTCTTCTATCCAATGCCTGGGAATTTTCAGCCAAGTTTTCATATATCTTGCACTTGTTCATGCACAGCTTT
This sequence comes from Molothrus ater, assembly GCF_012460135.2. Classification (NCBI taxonomy): domain Eukaryota; kingdom Metazoa; phylum Chordata; class Aves; order Passeriformes; family Icteridae; genus Molothrus; species Molothrus ater. The sequence continues at coordinate 15,086,748 of NC_050484.2, forward strand.
GGGAGCATATGCTTGTGTTTATAGTAGTTATATATACTTATGGAGTCTCAGAAATATTTGAATGACTGTGTGCATCTGTGAACCTGCAAACCTTTGAGGATGGATTTTAACAGGTATAAATCCACTTCTAATTCTGATGTGTCTGAACACATGCCATCTCTGCAAAGCCCATGTACACAATTTGATGACTTTGTGAAAAAAGAAGGCTGGCAGCCAAGAAAAATTAACCCCATGTCTTTGTGTCAGTTAAGCAGTTTAAATGACTTTCACACCTAAGGCTGAAATAAAAATGAGCTACTACTTGTCACCATGCTCTGAGAGGCTGGTCTCTTTGTTGAGTAACTAGCATCCATCTGCTTCAGAAAAAACTTACTATAGCAAGCTGTGTTCTACTACACCAATCCAGCTGCCTGACCACAGAAACACAGTGCAGTGCAGAGCCCTTGGTCAGCATCTCACGTGCATCTTCCATGTCCAAAATAGCCCTGGCATGGGTCTTGTGCTGGGTGGTTCCATGCTGTCAGCTTTCTTGCTTCCCATGGTCTGAAATGCAGTTATGCTGATGCAAGAGTGTATTTTCTTTCCAGCTGGCTTTGAACTGGCTGCCATTGATCTGATATTTTGCAGATATACTGAAACCCAGACTCCACGATGAGGTATTGTGCAATGCTGGGGGGAGGGGAAAAAAGACCAAAGCAAAACAAAAAAACCCCACAAAACCAAAAAAACCTGGCTGCTAAATCAAGCATCACCAGAAAGGAAAAGGTTTTGATATGCAAGAAGAGAAAACAAAGGAAGGGGAAGCCAGTATGATCATAGTTATGAACAGTGGAGTGTGAATATAAGTAGAGAAGGGATAGATGGCAAGACCAAGAAAAGGAAAACTGAGAGAAAGTGACAAACAGAGGAGGGATTGAAGGGTAGGGAGTTTGTGAAATGTGCAATTCCTCCCCAGCTTGAAGAGGCTGTGTGGGAGAAGATTGGAGCCAATATACAGTCCACAGAACAGACATCTCACTTCACATTTACAGAGTATGGGTAGAAATTAAGTTTCTTGGATTTGCCTGTTAAGCAACTCAGCCCCTGAAGGCAGGAGACTTTCCTCAGCCTGTTTTATGGTTCTGGCTGAACACAAATGAGCAGTCATACTATGCCATACCTGCACCCAGCTGAAACACCTGGCTTAGAACTAGGCTGTACAGGCTTCTACCCCTGGATTTATCAGAAGTGATTTCATCTGTAGAACTTCCTGTTGTGACCTGCCATTAAACAAGACTTTCCATTCAGGAGGAGGTGGTAAATTAAAATCTGAACAGAAAGAGATATTGATGTTTTGGGTAAGCCTTCCAATAAGATCCCTTAATTAGTGAGACTATGAGTCATGATTGGTGTTTTTTAATGTGGTTTAGGTTTTTTTCCTGTTTCTTCTTGCATCAGGATGCTTTCATAACAAAAATCTCAGATGATGATGATAATTTGGAGTCAGTTTGAACTGCTAGCTCACCTTATAATATACCTGAATGCATTGCTTATTTCTTTTATTTCTTATACCTTCACTCTCTTATTAAAACTGTCTTGATGCTTTTTACCTATGTTCAAACTGTTTGGATATTAGTCCTTGCAAAAAAAGTTTGATTTGTTGGGGGGGGTAAAGGGTTTGTTTGTTTGTTTTGTGGTGGTTTTTTTTTAATAATTGCTGAGGCTCTCAGTCATTCACAGGATTTGAATGTTTTTTAAAGCTAAATACGTCTCAGAAGGATGTGTTGAATTTGCCTTTTCATGTTGGTGCTAATGTCTTCCTCATTTTTTTGTTAATGCAACATTTTTGTGGCTGTGACCCACTCTGCTTCTATTTGATGACTTGCTTAAGCCTGTTATCCCATAATAACAGAGGATGCTGACTAAAAAAGTTATCCATGTGGAAAGTTTTATAGCACCTCTCCCAAGGCCTTTATTGGGTTTTCATATTTCCGGTGCCAAAGGAGTGATTTCAAGTGGATTTCAAGTTAGACAGTCTTTCAAGGTATTCACCATAGTGAAGTCAAATAATTTCTGTGGAAACTAGACAGTTCTTACTGGTATGTTATACCACTCCACAATATGCTTCCATGCCCAAGTTGTAGAAAGTTCTTTCAGCAATCTGAATCTGTTCACCCTGCTCCCTTTTCTCTTTTTCTGAAAGTGCTTATGCTTTTCTTAAGAACAAAAGCTTTCCCAACCTGACCGTGTGCAATTCTTTGCATCACAGTTTGGGAATTTCTGGAGCATGAGTGTTGCCTCTTCCTCAGTGACAAAGTGCTTTGCAAATGGCATTGGACTGGTGAGTCTTTGAGGGTTTTGTTTGTTTGGAGTTTTTTTTTTAATGGTGTGTCATCACTTTCTGAAAGAAAAATATGTATGTCAGGAATAATGTCACCGGGGTCTATCTGTTGGGATAGAATAACTGCTTTTCAGCCCCAGTAAAGATGACTGAACTAAGTAACATTATCAGAATAGAACATGCTTATTAGAAGAGATTTGTCATAATCTCTTCTAATAAGAGCAGTACGTATCACATACTTTCTTTTTGACTTTGGGAAAGTTACAGATACTTTCATTCACTCTGCATAAAAGTTGATGTATTTGTCACATGTATCTCTTTTTGTTATTGCTTACTTGAACTATAATTTAGGTCAAGAATTCTTTCTGAACTTGTGTATGGAGTGCTGATGGTACTGTGTAGCTTGGTGTCATTTTAACACCTCTCACCATTATTGTAATACACATATTAAAAATAGTCAAGGAACTTTTTATATTATTTAGACTAGCTTGAAGCTGCTCATCCTCTGTGATTCCCTATATTCACATTATTTAGGAACTCTCAGTCATTATGACAAGTATAAATACTTGCATAAATATGAACTTTGGAAGCAAATGCTGGAGAAGAGATATATATGACTGTTAAAAGGTTGCCACTTCCAAATATATAGTTTTTTAAATTCTAGATTTGTATGAAGGTTGTACAGGAATGCAATGTGGACTTTGAGACCTGAAAGGTGAGTCTTTCAGAATCTGTGTGCCCATGTTAAAGAGGAAGGGTTAAATGTGTCTCATACACTGCATGGCAAATATCTTCTTCTCCAGTGCTTTGGAATACAAGATCCAAAGCAGAAAGTAAGTTCATCATTCTCTTTTCCAACTGCAGTGAAGTAACTACTTACTGGGATGACTCCTAAAACATTTGCTGTCATCTAGACATTTTAATGACAAATTCTTAGATCAAAGTAGCAAGTGAAGTGGAGCAGTGGTGATTAACAGCTTGAACAAAAATAGATTTTACTGTGCATTTATAACTGGAGTGTCAGGCCATGGATATTTGTTAGAGCTTTGAAGGCTGCATACCTGCAGAACCTGTTGCAGTCTTTCAGGCTGGAGAAAGATTTAAGAATTTCTCTGTGAAGATTCCTGCTCAGGAGGAGAATTAAACTGACATTAAGTTCTTATGGCTGCACCATTCCCCATCATGACAAAGGTGCATGTATTAAACAACATGACATCTGGTTGCTATGTATGGAAATACTTCTATGCTTCATAAAATGGGGAATATATTTTTCATCTCACCAGTGTCCTGGGAGGAGCTGTTGAAGTTAAAATGTGATCTTTGAGGATACGCTGTAGATAATTTTCTTTTTCTAAATACCATAAACTAGAACAGGAATAGTGTTTTATTATTTGCACTCATGAATATGTGTGTAAGTTTGATGCATCTGTGTAAACCAGATATTCAAACAGAATTTGCTCCATGAAAGTAAAAGTACAAGATACCAGTATGAGCTGGTAGGTTTTAATAGTCCTGTCACATATGCATTTCAAGAATATGCTAGCCATGAGGCATCTGCCTAATGCATAATCTGGGGCAGAGTTAAATACTGCTTTTCTGAACTGTCCTGGAGCCACACTTAGTGAGCACTGGGTGACAGGAAAAGGAAAAGCTGTAGTACATATATAACTGGATGTGCAGATGTCTTGGTGGAGGTTAAGATTTAAGAGTTCAGGAGAATACAGTTGCTTGCCTCTGCTTTGAATCTGTGTCTGTTTGTACCACAATCCATTGTCATCAACTTGATGAGGGGAAAAGACTTAGAGGAGAATAATTGAACGCCTTTGGTTGAATACATTTCTGTTCTGAGATGTTTCTTGAAAGCCCTGATAGTTCATCATGTCTTGTGAAATTTATCTACTATGAAAGAGATTTAACTGTTACCCACTGGACATGTGCTTGACCATGTCTTTTGCCTATTCTGTGTGCCTGTACAGTAGGATTAGGTTGTTCTACCTCACTTCTCACTTGTATTTTCCTCCTTCAAACTGGGATTGAATTAAGTGCAGTGTATTAAAATACTACTCAAGCATGGCCAGCAGATTTCCCAGGGTGTTTGCCAGGGCATCAGTATTCTCCTGTCAAAGTTACTTCACTTCTGCTTTGAGCCCTGCTTTGAATTTTAGAAGCTAATTATGGGTGATTTGGCATCACCCATGCTTAAAAAATTTTGTATTACTGATCCTTTATTCCAATAAATGGAGAGGGTACTTGTTTTTTGTCTAATAAAGGTCCTTTCTTTTACATACTAGTCATTGGTTTAAGTCAATGTCTCTGGAGGGTGCTTCTAGTTCATTAGTGTAATACTCCACATACTATAAATGAATTGAAATATTAGTGAAATTCCTTCTATCTGCAATCATAATGGTAGCATTTTCTGCTGAAAATGTGTGAGAGAATATTAGGTGAACAAAGAGAGAGAATTAAGAATCATGATGGGTAGTACAATAAGGTCAAACCTTAGCAACTGAGTTTTGTCTTTTTCTTAGCTTTTATATTGTTACCTGATATTGCCCATATTTTTCTTGGCTGCCCTTTAGTGAACATTTCCTGTAACAATTCTATATATGACTAGTCTACAGTGCACTGAAGAGAGAATCTTGATAAGAAGAACAGCAAACTTTAAGAGTTGCAGGTGCATGAAAAGTGAAGGACAAAACCTAAAGGATCCAAGCATGGCTATGCAGAGAAGCCTTTTATGAATTTGACAGTAGGATGCTATTGCTGTTTGACACTAAGTTGTACAGAAGTCCAAACTGCTACATTTTGGACTTCTTGGAAAGATGTTTTTTCTCAGTGCTTATTCTGAAAATTATTTTTCTCAGTGCTTAATCTGAAAATATAGCACATCTACATAGACTGTCCATTTCTCTTGAGCCACATCCTGACAGTACAATTCTCCAAGTTTCTAATCAGCCAAAATACAAGCATGTTGTATTTCAGTCTGCTAGGGAGAGTTGCCTGTATCAAAGCAATGTAGAAGGGGGGCAGACATAGAATCTAAGTGCAAAAAACATATTTTGGGTAGATGTTTTGGATTCTGGGTCACTTTTGTTTGTTAGTAAAGCTTTTTAGCTGAGATAATAAGTAACCTATTGAAAGTGCTCAAAATGTCACTTCTCCTGCCTCCACAAAAAAGAGAGAAAATATAGAAGGGAAAAATTTCAAGCATGAACTTGGGCTTTTAAAAAAAATGCCACCACCCGAGCATCTTAGCAGTTGAGCTGTTCAGTGTCAGCTTTTCTTTCTTTGACTATAGGAGCTGCTTGTGAATGACACCTGAGTGCATTTGCCCTCAGATAACCTCTTCAAGAGGCCTTTTCTTTCTTGTAGCTCTGTGGTTCTAATGCACTTACTTTTGTGGTCGGTCTCTCTTCCCCTTGCTTAGATGTGTGGTGTGGGTGTGACACTTGCAGTGAACATTGTACCACTGTGTTCTGGAAGGTCAGCACATCATAGCTTTTTGGAAACAGAAATGCATTTTTTTTTATTTACTACTGGTTTTTGCCTGTTTTGCCTTCATCTTAATGTTTTTGCTTTCTTTTAATCTCTCCTTCTGGTATATTAATATCCTTTCATTGCATTCTTCTTGCACATATTATGCTGTCTTTAAACCCTCCCCCCCCAACACCTTTCTCTTCTGTATTCCACTTTCTCCTTTTTCTCTTCCAGCCACCTATCCTCACCCTTGTGACTTCTGCATCTATAATGCAGTAGCTGCATGACTGCCTCAGACTGCTGTTCCAAAAGGAATTGCTCTTGTCCTGCTTTCCTGCTCACCCACAGCACCTCTGTTGTGCTGCACAAGCGCATTGAATGCCCTCAATACCCAGAGTCCATCATGCTTGTAGTGTGGGGGGCCTTCTGTGCTGTGTTGGATCTCTGAAGAGACCTTCTCAGACAAAAAAACCTCAGGGCATCTCCAAAATCTTGGGACAGCGGCTGTCAGTCGGTTAGCATTGTTTTAAGGGTGGGGAAGAGAGAACTGTAGTTAAAACTGGGATGGTTTGTGGTTGTAGATCCCATTTCAGATGTGAGCTAGGGGGCAGGCTGGCACATTGAATCTGAGATTTGTGTGTCCTAAGACCTTCCTCTGAAACCAAGGTCTGACCTTCTGTAAGACAGGGTGTTCTATGCTGTTGGGGGGAAATAGAAAGGAGCTATGCCATGTTAAACTAGATAAATGGGTAAAACTGGCACATTTCCATGGTTTTAGCAAGGAACTGTCAAGTACTGCCAGAAAAACCAGATCCTGCATCTCTTTGAGCAAGTGGAGGGAGTGAGGGAGCTATGCCTCCTCTTTGGGGGAGTTACAATCCCTGCTGTTTGTATTGCTACAATACATAAACCTACCACGTGCTTATGGAATGTGTAAGACTCTTCTTCAGTTAACAGTGAAATCGCAAAAGAAAATCCTTGAATCATCACAGAAAATGCAATTATTAATATTATCAGCGTGAGAGAACAGAGTATTTATTGAGAATACTGGTCATCTTGTGAAATTCAGAGTCAATATAAAACCCACATAAAATTTCACAGAAGTTTGGTGTTATCAGTTCCAAGTGTGCAATCAGAATGAGTCACATCTTCCAAGATTTGCTTAAAAATCAGAAGTTTATTTTTAATTTAGTTTGATTATAATTTGCCTTTTTATGTCAAAGCTGATTCGTTTTTTCCACTACTTGCAATGGCCGCAACTCTTTTATTATTTCTTTAAGGAGTTTTTTTTAACTAGAGTACCAAATATTTCAGGACATGCAACAAAATTATCTAATTACTGCCAACTCATATTATCAGGTAATTATCAAAGTAATCCCACTTTAGTAGAAGGGAGAAGTAGGAGGTTATAGAATAGAATAAGATTAAGCTGAATTTTCATAGGTGCTGCTTTGAGTAACCAACAGTTGCATACTAGAGAAGAGTGTTGTCAGTGGAAAAATATACTTTATTCAGGACTGGGTACAAATTTAATCTTGTCACAGAAATTCTGTCCCATATTTCTAGAGGCATGGAAATTTCTTCCAAGAAGTTTACTTTTTAAAGTCATCTTTTACCTCTCTTCTCATTCCTTCACTTTAGTAAAATACAAATGAGAAGATTAAGTAAATCTTTATATATTTAACACAAAGCACTGAAGTGGAAGGATTGCATACAAGATCTTTTCTGTAATCTTTAGTTCTCTGTGAGGAATTATCTGACGTACCTGCAAACTGCATCAGGTAAAAATCTGTTCCTAATGATGTTGGATGTCTTCTCTCTTTTTAATTATTTTAAAATTATTTTTAATAATACTCTTTCTATCAAGTATTCCTACAAGGATGTGCTTGAAAAAATTCTTTTGAGGGAGTCAGAGGTTCTGTGCAGACTCCAGCTGAGATGTACTGACAGCACATCCCAAGGGGGGGTGAGGGGCTGCAGATGAGAGAGGTTCCTCTTTGTTTGAAGTTTGTGATTTGGGTCCCAGATTTGAGATTGTATGCCTTTTCCCTCTCTAATATGAAGAGAGATATTTTTTCTCTTCATAGAAAAGTTAATTTTAATTTTGGGCAAATAGTCTGGGGTCAGTTTTACTGGGCAGTAGGTACTTGCCATGGTAGCAGCAGCATTCTAAATGTTTTTATTGAATGTCCCATTTAGTCTTGTGAGTGACTCTTGAGCTAAATAAAAAATCCCAAACCAGCTCCCTGTTTGTATTTCTTTAAAAGAAGTCTTTTGTATCAGAGCAGACAAATTCAGCTGTTATGAAATTAAACATTATGCAAAGATGGAACATTTACTTTTGCAAAACTTACCTACCCTGCAGATTTTCCTTGACACACTGTATTAGTTCTGTAAGGAATTTTTCTCTTGCTGAAAGATGGGCAACTAGTTTAAAACCAATGGCAGGACAGATATACTGAAATATGTTAACTTTAAAAGTTTTACAGAAGTCACTGCTTTCTCTTTTTTTATGGTTTTGTTGCCTTGATTTAAGGTGGCACCAGCTGCTGCCTGTCTGCATCACTTGTGCATAGCCTGGAGAGGTATCATTCACCAATGAGAGTGGAGTGCCCCAGCAGCTTTGTGGAGCAAGCCATATTTCTCAGCAGCACAAGTTCAAACCCTACTCAAGGCTTGCACCAACTCAAAAAGGAGCTTGTGAGGACGTTTCTTTTGCTAGATCTATTGTGCACAACTTTCTATTCTGCTGAACTAAGTGTAGAAGAGAAACATGCTTCTGGGTAAGTAATTCCTTGTGGAGGCTGAAATCTGTCTTTCAAGCAGCTGCATAATAGAGTGCTGTATGCTTGCTCCAGCTGTATGGAAGCAGAAATGTTTGGCTGATTTATTTTTAATAGCAATCCATTAGTGAAAGCTGTACTCATTTGCTGCAGTTTAGGAACAGAGTAGTCAAATTTGGAAATCTTAGCACTGTGGGTGACTGTGGTCTATTTTTTTAGATACTTTTTATCTTTGGGTAAACTGCGTCAAAGAAATACAAATGCTAAAATCAGCATTTGGACGTTTTTGCCCTCTTAGATGATAATCATGACATTTTTTGAAGGAAGGCTCTAAGTGAAATTTTTTGTTAATCAGTCAATTGGAAGAATGTATTTCTTAAATATGAAAATAAATGTTTCTTATTTGTGAACCTACTGATGGTTCACTGTAAAAAAATTAATGCTTAATTATTGCATATCTTTAATTCTCTTTTATCATTATGCTGCTAAAATGTGTTGACTAACATTATTTATATAATAGTTTTAATAGGCACAAATATTAGCATCATTTGAAATAAGGAATGCCTTCATGTGTATTTTAAAGAAGAACTTGAATTTATTAAGTTTCTGATTTGTTAATGTGTTGCAGATTTTACAGCATTGCTTAACTGCAGTGTTAAAATGTGTGTGATGCATTCAAAAAGTTCCTCTTAGAATGCCTTGTTAGGTCAAAAACATAAATGCTCTCTTCTGTCCTCCAAGTCCTTATCGTTAGATGATTAGCTTGTAGAGAAAACTTTTATTTTTTTTTTTTCATACAAGGCAACCTTGACTGAAGAAATGTCATTGATAGGTTTTTCAGCTGTTGAAATAAATAGTAATAGAATGTTCATTTTCTGTGATTTGAATGTTTAACTTACTTTTTGTTCTGTGTTAGCATGATCGTCCTTGGTAGGGAGCAAATTACTAAGTGGTAGAATTACATCTCATAGGATTCCATTGCTTTTAAAACTACTATGTAATATTTCTCTTCTTTTTACCTAAACTGATGAGTGACTATTGACCATAACTTTTTGCTACTGTCACCTTATTTAACTTTCTAAAAAACAAGAAAAAGGCCTGGAGAGGTGTTTTTGTGAGGCAGAATCTAAGATTAGTGCGGAATTTAGCTTAATTTGATTGAGTTGATGAGATTTCAGCAAATTAGGTTGTATGTTTGTATGTGCTTCAGGACTGTTAATATAGCTACTTCATAAGCATTTATCCCTTGTCTTTTTTCTCTTCATATATGTGTCTGTGACATTGTTTCTATGTTTTGTTTGATGATCATAATTTTATACCTTGGGTGCTAGATTCTTTGTTGTAGGGAATTGCTTTCTGGTTTTTCTAGACCTTGCTTCTCTGTCATTTTGTACGTTCAGATACAGTCACAACAGTAATTTGCTGCATTGCACAGAAATACATGTTGCAGCAGGTTTAACAGAGAAGCCTGAGAGAAATCTGGTGGTTTGGTTGTTGCTGTTGCTCATTTACTTGATTTCAGTAACCTCTATTTGGAAATGTGTTAATTCTGTCTGAAACTGGAGCAATCCACATCTTCCATTCAGCCTCAAGATGCTTTGTTAAACATCACCAGACACAGTTTCCCTGTGCTACCATTATCATGGTAATGTCTAGATTTACAGTTATCTTTGGCTTCCCAGCATGGCTTATCAGAAAGGGCCACTCTGCAGGGCAGTGCAGACAGCCCAAAAATCTTGGGTTGTTCCTGTCTCCTGGGAGACAAGACATAGGCAGTGGACAGTCCATGCTGGCCAAGCATCATCTGCCTGCAGTTTTGGCTAGTAGGTGGCAAGCCAAAAAATGTTTTTCCAGCTGAGAGAGAAAAGTGAGAGTCCAAAAAATGGTGTCAAGCCTTTGGGGACAGTTGGACTGGGATTAAAGTAAAGCAGAAAATTCTGTCTAATCAGAAAGTGGAAAAAAAAGCAAAAAACCAAAAAAAACAAAAAGAAAACCCCAGTGAATAACAAACCCCACTCAACTAACCAAAAAAGTTCCAATTTTAACCCATCAAAACTGCTTTACACAGAACATGCAGCTCTGTTACACTGAGAGAGAGAATCTGCTGAGAAGGGAAACCAAATAAAACTTGGCAGCTTGTGCACCAAATAAGATACACATTTTGGCAAGAGCTGAGCAGTACAAGTGCTGGCAACTGGGGGCAAATGTCTGACCCATACTGGTACCAGTGACTATTTTGACCCTGCTGTCAAGGAAGCAGGGACCAGAACTGAGTCACAGGGACAAGAGACAGCAGTAGGGGTCAGGAAGGGTCATGGAAAGGGAGGGTTTGAACAGGACTCTGAACGTGTGGGAGGTGTCTTGTGGGAGTAAAGAAGGATAATCCATACACACAGAAGTGTGTGCTGTCACTTTCCCAATGACATCTTCTAAAGACAGTAATTTAAAAAACAAAGATGAAATCACATGGATAGGTAAGCAAGACATTCAGTAATGCAGCACTGGTAGTGAACAGTGTGCAAATAAAGTTTGTGTCAAAGGTTTGTGTTTAGATAGATGAATATCCCACATGCATATACAGATTTCTTGATTTTGCAGAAGAATATTTGGGTTTGTTCAGTACAAACTTCGTTCAGTACAAATCTTGTTCAGTACAAATCTTGAAAATTTGGCCTTTGGGGAGAAGATACTTTCATGTGCTGTAATACTGAAATGCTTTGAGCAAAGTTTAAAATTATATTCTATGGCTGTAGAGAACATTGACATCTTTTGGATGACTTATTCAAATATTCTTATGGTTGATGGTGTATTCATATTTGAATAAATTCAGGAAAGATTCATCCAAAGCTGTTTCAATCCAGCACTGCTGTAAAGAAACAGAAAAATCTAATCACTTCATCACTTAAAGCTGCTTAAACCTTCAGGAGAAAAAGGGTTACTACTTAAATTTCAGATGAAAGGAGTGTTTTGTGAATTCATCTGTGTCATGTATTCATACCTGAATTAAAATGAGCCATGATGTACTGCGCTTTCTCAGGAACATTACATAAACTTCCTTGTTCTAAAACATGCACAAGTTTGAAATGTGCAAACAGAAATGAAAGAAACTTTGCAGTAGTTTCTCCACAAGCAGGAAGCCTAATATTTACACAACAATCAATAGAGTAAAGAACACGGAGACAAGCAGCACTCTCTCCTACAAATGTTGGTTTAACTGGTAAGAGAAGGTGGGATCTATCTGAACAACAACTCGCTTTTAGCTAGACCTGTTTGCTTGGGGATGGGTTTGGCTTGAATTCTGCAGAACCTTGTTGGCCATGGTTTGGAGTTGTGCAATTAAAACAAGTGATTGTTTTTTAGTATGTTATATTTGGAACAGTTTTCTCCTGCTTTAATTTCTGGGATTCTGATCAGGTCCTTCAGTGGTGTTTTAGTGAGAGTGATGATTAGTTAAAGAAAAGTCTGATCCTGATACAGCTTGCTGTGCTGAAAAAAAAAAAAAGAGTTTCTCTATGTATGATTAACTTAGATGTTTCTCTAATTCTTTGCAGTCATGTTTATTTGTTTGTCCTCTGTGCCTTTGGGGAGATTTTTGTCCTCACTGTGGGAGGGAAGGTAAAAGTGCAAGAATGCACTGACTTCAGTGCAAACCAAGAGGGGACAAGAAAGGACAGTATACTTTTATTTCTTGTTATTCTATGATCTACAAGCCTAATGTTATTATCTCAAAATAAAAGTTGGCAATTTTCAGTTCAAGCAAAAAGTTGCTGAATCCAGGAACCTCTAAGAGGAAGCTAAATATGTTTCTTGTTTCCATTATCCTTCCTGTGAGATCTCAGAAAAATGTTGTTTTTCCCTAAGTTCACTGGGTAGGAACAATTGCTAGTCATGTGTGCTACCTGCAGAGAATGCTTTACAGAAAAACCTGTCTGTCCTCAATCTCCTGGAAAAAACCTGTCCATTGGAACGAGAGGAGGAAACTGGGATATTGGGGCTGAGCTAAATTTTTTGGGTTTGAGAGTGGATATTTTACTCTCTTACCCTGCTGATGTTTTCCTCTGCTGCAGTGGTTGTAGGGACCAGGTATGTGAAGGTCCTGGCTATGGCATCAGCTTTAGAAGTCACCTGCTCCTTCCAGAGGCTGCTCAGAGTTTCTGGGAGGTTGCTGAAATCTCTCTGAGGTAAAGGTGAGGGAAAGATGATTTTCAACACTTCAGAAGGTACATCAATAAACCAGTGATTAGGTGGACAGGCTTAGCAAATTCTTTCATGTACCAAAAGTCATTGAATATATGAGAAATTCCCTCAAAATTTTAAAAATCCATTGCAGTGGACAGCTTCAGATAATCTTAATCAGGTAATATCTATCAGTTTTAATTTGTTCAAGCTTATATGCACTCAAGTTACTCATAATAGCTGTGCTCAGAAATAACTTGAAGTTTAAAGCAATTAACAAATTTAAACTAGGCAAGGAAAACTTCAGCTAGTAGATTGACATAAGTTACTGAGAAATGCGGTCTTGCAATAAAAAGTAATGTGCAAACCTCCTAGTTAAATGCGTTGCCTGTCGTAGTAATACAAACCAGGTAGTGAAGTTCAGCCTATACTGTGAAACCAAATTTGATTTTGTAGTTTTTGTTGTTGAAATCTGTTTTATTAGGTAATTTCATTAACAGTTATTAGCAAAGAGAAATGTACCTCAGTCTTCCATGTTTCAAAGTGCAGTGTACCCCAAAGAACTTTTACATAGACACTTGAGGCATAAATCCAAACCCATGTCCAGTGTTCCCTGTTAAAGCAGATTCTTCACTTGAAGAGGTAGAGACTGGTATGACAGTGGTAAGTGCAGTTATCCACAAGTGATGAAGCATCTCACCATGATTAACACAGAGTACTTCCTGTGTCTTATTTTCAAAACCCACCTGCTGGCCATGCTGGATCTTCATGTCCATGCAGAACTTCATTTGCATTGCTTTCTTTTTTAGCACCTTCCTTGTATGGCTGTGATTGTGTGGTAATTGTATAAAAAAAGAGAGTTTCATGTGTAGCTAAGCTACTACTTCTGAAGTGATTTTTATTTTTTTTTCCTCTGCTTTTAGCAACTATTGGCACAGTAACTAAAATGTATGCCCTTGATGATGCTGTGATTTGTGCTAAAATGAAGTTGATAAGTACAGAATCAGATTGTTCTTTGTAGATTCTTATGGGGAACCTGAAGAAAGACAGAGCTTTCAGAATGGAGGAAAGAAAATTGCTTTTGGAACTCTTCCCCCTTGTCACTGTACAGCAATACATGCACTATTAAATGTTAAGGCATCTGTCCAATGCAAAAGAATGCCCAAATTTGTCTTCCTATACCTTGCTCCTGGTTACTTGTATTTCTTGTTCAATGAAGCACTCATTCATACTTTGACCACACTGCTTAACTGCTTGGAATGGTGTTCCAAGCCTGTAGAATAGCCTATTTGATTGATTGAGAAAAGGCTGATAGTAGTAAACCCCCCCAAAAACCAAAAAGCACTGCCCCCAAAAATGCTAAACTTGTCATATTATTCTATAGTTGTGTTCAATTTGTATTATTCTTTGTTATTGTTGTAAATAAACTGAATTAGACTATATGCTTGTATATAATATATACATTTAAAAATAGGATTATAACTATTGCAGACTCTGGAGACATAAATTACTTTTCTGTTGGTTAAGATCACCTAGGAATACAGCCCTAGAGGTTTATTGGGAAAGTAGTTCTTGCTGCCATGTATTGGAGGCCTTCATGAAACTCAAGGGCAGAATGCAGTTGTTACAGCAAGTGGCTGTCACATAAGTCAGGCACAGATCAGCTTCTCCTTTTAAAAGTTCTATATATTTATAAACATCCAGTGATTGATTTTTAAAAGGAATGTGGAAATACATACATACTTTTGTCTAAATTCCTTGGCTTTTTAGGTTGTTGTTGTTGAGGTTTTTTTGGTTGTTTTTGGTTTTGGTTTTGTTTGTTTTTTTTTTTCTTCAGGAGGTTTTAGGTTACTTCAGGGTACATACCAAATTAGAAGAATTCTGAAAAGGTAGCTAATTCTTAATAGAGTTTGGCAATACTTCCAGGCCTGCTATTAGGCTGCTTCATGGGTTTTATTTCCAGTGCAAAAATGAACCAATTTTTTGATATTACCAACTGCTTTGTAGTGACTTGAGATACCATATACTAAAATCTGTCACCATGTTGTGGTGGCACAGCTGAAAGAAGTAGAAATGTCAATAGCAGGCTCTGAAAAGTAGTTCTGGAATAGTCTTTGAAGACTTAGCACCAACTTTCTGAAATGACAGGTAGTAGCACAGCAGAACAAGAAAGCACATGAAAAGGGAGTAATTCAAAGTGTTTAAAGCTTTTGAAAAGATTGAGGAATAAGGATAGACTCAGTCCTATGGTTTAACTGCAAAAGTATTTATATGCTTGTGTGATTTTGATGGCAATGAAAGAGTAGCTGTTCAGCCAGTAAAAGATGTAGGGAATACCAAGAGGTGAGGGAGTAGGGTGTCCATCTCTCTTTCACATTTTTTTGATAGCTTATGGCATCTGCTGAGCTATAGAGCTGAATGAGCAGGTTTTAGAAGGTTCCCTGGGACTGTTGTCCTTTACCCTGAAATTTTTATCTTGTAATGCTGCTTTTGTTGGAAGCTTTGCTGCCTGCTGCAGTGGGATGAGGAGCTGGACTCTGAAGGGATATGTTTTATTTCTGAGATGCTTTAAAGCAAAAGGCTGATCACCATCTCCACTGCCCATCAGTTGCTTCATGTGCTGCAGGTCACACTCTACCAGGGCTTGTGCTTCTGCTCCTAGTGCCATGCCTGGCTTGCTCAATGTTTATTCTCTACTCATATGATTTCTCTAAGGCTAGTGGAATTAATCTAATGGACAAGAGCATGTATGAGAACAGAAATAGGATCAGCAATCCACAAAATCTGGTCTTTGTCCAGTTTAAATGGAAGATAAGTAAATTCATAAAAGGGAGGGGGGGTATTTCCATTTTAGTTTTGCATCTTGAGTGCAAAGCGTCCATGGGGAGTGATGTACATTTCTGATTAAGCAGAATTCTAGCTGTAGAACAAAATTAATCAGTTTTTCACTGAGCATACTCAATAGTAAGGGATATACTTCAAGATAGCAGTGTTAGAGACTACATAATTACTCTGTGGTTCTGTGTTCTTTAAATTTTAAAATTATGGTAATTATCACATTTAAAATACATTTTATAAGTTTTAATATTAAAAATACAATTGAAATACAAGTGAAACTGATATTGAAACACATGAAAATAGGCTCACTCAGTAATTTCATTACTCTCTGATCTTCCTTTAAAAGTCCTAAGCTATTCGATTTTCCTGCCTTTCCCATGGGTCACTTTCCTTTTGCTTTATTGAATAGATTGCTTTAGATATTGGTTTTCTCAATATTAAGCTTTTGAAATACCATTCATTTCTTCCATCTCTTCATTCCTAATTATAACCACAGTGTATCAAACTAAGGGACAGTCTTTGCTTACAGTATTTATGCCTCAAACATTTGTGGTCCAGTGAGGGGTTCAGATAGTAATTTCCTTTTAAATTAATTGTGGTATTGGAGGTAGGAATGGTGTTGCCTGGTTGAACAGAACAGTCTTTAAAACCTCATTAAAATATTTATTTAAAAATTGTTTATTTCGAGTCAACTCACAGATACTTTTTGAACAGTGCTTTCCCCACAGTGTGAAGTTAGTGACTGGTCGTGTCCTGGTCACCAGGATCATAAAGGTGACACTGGGAATTTTCTATTTGGGTGTTGCTGTTCCTTTGCATGCAGCAGCCTTGGAGCTGCTTTTAGTGGCATTCTGTGTGCATATGTGGTGCTTTGAAACACGTTTCATTACATGAGAGGACTTTAAGACAAATGCTTAGTTCCAGCAGCTGTAAATGGTGTCACTTTCCTGTTTTAGCAGTCTGATCATGGGATATTAGGAGCACTATCATTTTACTTTGAGTCCCTTTTAAGTTTGGCCATTAAGAAATAGTATCAAATAATGAACGGGATGGGATCCTATTACAGCTTAATAATGGAACAAACAAGCAAACAAAAACAAGTAAATAACTTTATTTCTACAGGATTCCAATCAAATTAAATGTAAAGACTTACTATGCTGTGGTGTGATACTTAAGAGCTAGTGATAGTCTTAATGTTCCAAAGATACATTACCTGGATCTGAGGAGCATTTTGAGTTAACAGCAATGAGCAGATTTTGTGAACTGGGAGGATTAGTTGATTACAAAAAACTAACCACAGAACACACATTCAAACTTTCTATTACTTAGTCTAAATAGGAAAGATTCATCCAGATACATTTAACATTCTGAGTCTGCAAACCTATGGATTTTTTTACTCCTAGCTGGAGTTGTAAGATTTGGGAAATCCTTCTGTTACAGCTGCCTGAGAACTACTTTGAGATGTAGTTATGCAAGTGTAACAAAAATTGGGATCTCTGCACTGTCTTTGCTTTTTAAAATTAAACAAAGGAAGTGCTTCTACTTGAAAGAGAGGAATTGCTTCTTGTAAATCCAAACATCAGGGATTCAAGTCCTAGACCCTCAGAGCAAAGAAAGTATAAGAAATATTAAGAAGCGTAACCAAGTTTCTACGAAGTCAGTATTTTGTATCCAATTGTGAGTCATTCAGTACTTAAAAGTTATGTAATACTGTCAATTATGAATACAAATTCAGGGGGAATTTGAAGGCCTTTCATCAGAATTTTAAAACCTTGATACCCCAAGGATTAATTCCCTAAGGAAATATGAACATAAATAATGATGTATCTGCCATTGACCTCTGAGAAAACATGCAAGCTTCAATTAAATTGCATCTGGAATGTTTGTTCACACCAAAAGGATCAAAAAGATGAAAGCTGGACTTGGTAGAAGGGCAGCAAGGTTTCTTAATTTGAGCTATTGCAAGGCCATTGCATGGTGGCTGTGGCAGCTCTCCCATGCTCTGGCCAGGGCAGCACTGCAGCTTCTCTCGGCCAAACTTCCTGAGGGAAAGGCTTCCCACATCTGTGCCTTCACACCGAGGGAGGCACCTTTTCACTGACTAGTGCAGCAAGGAACTTCTTAGCTGATACAGCAAGACATTGTTTAAATCTCTGCTTTTAGTGGTTATTGCTAGTAGTTGTTGGATAATCTGTAGGTGCGTTTACCAGTTTCTGCATCATTCGTTGATTATTTGATTTGACAAGCTTTAAAAAATTTATGTATTTCACCTCTGTTTACTGTTTGTCTTAAATGCAGTTCTGTCTCTGCTCTTATGTAGTCTGAGAGCCCTACTCTTCACCCCTGGCTTATCCAGATACTGTTCTTTATTTATGGTATTTAAAAATAGAAATATAGGAGCTGAAATACTCGGCAAACTGTTAGCACTGCAAGTCAAAAGTTTATAATAATTTCAGTCATGTGAAGGAAAGATTCATACTTTGTCTGAAGAGGTTACATGTCTGTTTTTTTCTCAGGTTTCCTTAAATAAATTAGACTGTGCTTCACATAGATGTTAGTGCAGTGTACCTCACAACAATTTTGTCTGAATAGCTACTAAGTTGTAAATACACACCATTTCATAATGCCTCATATGTTATGAATGTAAGTTAATCTTCAAATACAATTTGTCTTTGATATTATCAGTGTCTTGCTTTGTTTCTTTTTGAGTTCCATCTGAAATTTTTTTCATTGAATATTCTTTTCTAAAAGTCTTTCCCCTATAAAATAGTCTTTCCATACATTGCTTTAAACTGAAACCTTTTATTTTCTGTCCCATTACACATTTGTTTAAATTGTGTTTCAGCAAAGACGTTTCTTGCTCCCAAGGTGAGAGCAATTCCAAACATGTTTGATAAAAATACCATTGGGACAGAGTCTGAGGCTTCCACTCAACTTGTTTCCTTTTCTCTTTGAGTTTTACCTCATTTTATGGTGTGTGGACTTCTTTCCCTTCCATTCAGCCTTGACTGTGGCGGCACAAGGATCAAAAATGTCATTGTGGCTTATTATTATTATTTTCATCATCATGGGAGGTGCTAGACTCACCTTCCCTGGAGGTGTTTATAAAAAGATGGCCTGTGGCACTTAGTGCCATGGTTTACTTGACAAGGTGGTGTTTGGTCATAGGTTGGACTTAATGATATCAAAGGTCTTTTCCAACCTGGTTAATTCTGTAATTATTATTAGTAGTAGTAGTATCTGTGTTTTCCCTTCAGCTGTCCTTTTCAGAGAGGTGTAGAGCTGGACTTGGCAATGGGTCAGCAGTGATGTGCCAGGCTGCATTTCCCTGTCTGTAGCTGGGGCTGGGAGGTGGCTCAGACTCAGAATCCAGCAGTGGCTGCTGTGTGGGTGGGGTGCTGCCCCTGAGGGATGCTCTCAGTGGGTGCATTGTGTGCTGTTGTTGGGCATCCCTGTGCCAGGGGCTGCTGCCTCTCTCCTCCATCAGAGGAGAGCACTTTCTCTTTTTGAAATGAGCTCTTCTCTTGCTGGGCATCTGCCCAGGTGATTTGCCTAAGATGTGCAATCTGTGTGATTGAGCAAGCCTAGAGCAGGACCTGCTGAGGCAAAGCTGAGGTTGGATTGAGCTAACTCCTGAGTGGGCAAGGAGCTCATTTAAAATATGGTCTGGCCCTCTTTTTGATGAAGTTGCTTTTATATTCCTACTCCTTCTATTTGTTGTTGTGATTGTTTACATCTTGTCCCTCAGCCCCTAGATGAGTGATGTCTGAGATGCTGAATTGTATCTTCTTCTCCCTCAACTGATAGAAAATTACTTGCTCAAAAGAACAAAAAGTAGTAATTTTAAAGGATTTTTTTTCCATGTTAAGCGCCTTTTCTGTAGATCAGAATTTTTAAAACTAGAATCTGTGGTTTTAATTTCAGTTTATCATTAGAATGTTCTTACTCAGCTGGAAACTCCCAAGCTGGAGGAACAGACCTCCACTGTTACAGCCTGCCTGCCCTTTCATATATTAACATTTAATATTTTTGCTCCTGTGTGAGCTCCAAAGTCAATTCAAGGCTTCTTAGTAAAAGCAGATTTTGTTCACTGTGAGCAAAAGCTCATGATTGTCAGTGTGAAGTGTTCTTTCAGAAGTGTCAACAAAATGTATTTTGGCACAGAGGCCAGGTTGTTGAAAGCTCAGGGTTCACAAGAGGCCATGGTAGAGGTGAAAGGAGCCTCAAGTGGGATGTCAAGGCTGTGAGGAGCAGAGGCAGGGGGGTGAGAAAATTCAGTGACTGGGAAAGGGTGTGCAGGAATCTTTCAGGAGGGAGGCCCGATGAGGAGAAGGAAGAATCACTTGTATCTCAGTTTTCCTCCTTCTCTTCTGTGTTATCCCCTACTACTTGTCTTGCTAGAATATTCCTCCTGACTATTATCATTCACCCTACAGGAACAGATAAGTCAGGGTCTGCTCATGGGGCAGGAAATGGAGGATCCGAAGCTGCTCCTGCTGCTGAGGGGAGATCAGGCAGCAATCCCATGGAATAGGTTTTGTGTTCATGCTACCACTAAGGTGTTGGGAGCAGGGCAGCAGTGTCAAGTTGAGGGTGAGGTGAAGGCTCTTGAACAGGAAAATATTCTTTCAGCTGTTCCTGACAGCTGCTTGCTCTGTCTGTGGGATGCTTTGCAGGACAAGGTTCTGATTTATTGTGTTTTGTTTGTACCAAACCAGAGATGATCTGGTATTTATAATTATCTTTAGAAATTCTCTGACTTCTCAACAACAGGATTTAAGATAGAAAAGGTAATGCTTTGATCCCATGCATTCTGTCCACTCAGGAGCTGTGGGGACATGGAAGGATTTCAAAACCTAGGACTGGAATCTGAAAGATGCCAAGTATCCCAGGCTGAGTGCCCTCAATTCCCATCAGTTGCAAGTTATACTGTAATATGAGTTAATGGAGCAGTGAGCAGAGGGATTCAGCTGCTAGTCTGAGCTTCTGCACATACTCTGTGCAGGAAGGGTCATACTAGAGAGAAAGCAGATCCGTGTGGCTAGAGGAAAAAATTCAAGGAGGGAATCCTTAGTTTTTTCCTAGCTTGTGTTGTGTTTCTGTTGATGAAGCAGCACTTTGCATGAGGTGGTGAAGCACTTTACCTGGTGAGGAAGATGAAGCATGAAGCTTCTTTATTGCCTACTATTTTGAGACATAAGAAGAGAAAATATATATGTAAGAAGAGAGAATAAGGTAAGGGTCTTTGTGCAGTGGCTGTTTTATCCTTCAGGGTATGGGGCTGGAGTCATCATCTGCTGTGTTTATCTTGTGCCACAGCAGGCAGACAGTCTCCTTTGCCTCTTCAGTAGCAGCAGAACTACAATGAGCAGGGGGAAACACAAGGCTCTTTTGTCTTTGCCTTTTTTTTTTTTTTTTTTAGCAAGGCTCTGACTCCAAACTCATTGTTGAAAGTAAATTCCATCAGAATCTGAGACTCTGTACTGGCAAGTAGCATCCTATTACCAAAGAATAACCATTTCTTGAGAATTAAGATTGCTATTCAGCTGTTCTTTTGTCTCTATGGCAACTTTAAGCAGTAATAACAAAGCAGTAGGTGATGTTGCCAGCCAAAAATCTGCAATGTTCAAGGGATTGTTGATAGCAACAAAATGGATGCCAGTGCAGGGTCACTTACAGCCAGTAATTGATACTGCACCGATGGCTGAAGTATAGCAGCATGGGGCACTTTGAAGCAGAAAATAGACCAGAAAAAGTAAGGTTGATGCAATTGGCCTTTTTTATAAACTATACATGAGATCCTACTTTAAAATTCAAAACTGTAGTTTACCTTCTCTGATGGAATGAATTGCATGGAAAGTGAAGAGCTCCTTGTATGTATAATATATGCCACCTGGAGAGCAGCTCAAGCTTTCTTCTCAGTTTCTTGATGGAACAGAGAACAAGAGCTGCTTTAGAAAAGTAGAGTCAGGTCCTAAAGGCAATAAAAGTTGAAGTTCTCATCTAACTTCAGTGTTGAGCTGAAAAAGGAAGTATGCTAAAAAAGAAAAGGCAATGATTTTCTTAAAATTATTAAAATAAAAAGGGGTTGAGGTGAGATTATCATCAGTTTTTTATCTTAATCTCATGGTGTTGGATTTGGAACTTTTACTGACATGTAAAAGTGAAAAAAATTCAAGGGGAAAAAGCCGGGAGAAAGTCAGACTGAACACTGCTGAGACTAGTGCTGGAAACCAACTATGAGAGAAAAAAATTTTAAAAGGATGATTGATGTTAAAGCAGGGAGAATATGAATTATAGTAGTTTTTATGTAGAGACACGCTAAATAAGGAAATCCATTCTTAAGACAAAGTAGTGACAGATGTGTTAAGTTAATGAAAATAAAACTATTATTTTGAGTAATTTTTGTCTGATATTTGACAAATCTATGTAAACTGGTAGTACTGGATGTACTGTGGCAATTCTGCCTCTTTATACGTATGTGTGCATGTTGTCCGTGCAGTGTGTACCAAGACACCTTTGGCAATCTTGAATTAGCTAAATTGGAGTGCCACTTTCTCCAGTTAAAATATTGTGTTAGTGCTCTGTATTTTGTGAAAGTCTCAGTGCATTTACTGAATGTGGGGTTCCCCATTGCTTGAACTGTTATCAGTTGTTGTCTGTTATCAAAGAAGGGTTTTCTCCTCCATGAGAAAGACGGAGGATGGAAAGTGAAACCAGCTGCTCTCCAGAGCTTCCTTGGCAGCATCAAACAAACCCTATTTTCATGCAGGAAAACAGAACAGCTTCATTCTCTGGCGACAGCACAGGATACCACCTGATGTCTCTTTTAGACTTCAGAAAACTGGACAGATACTCATGTGGTCCTTGCTTACCTATGGCTCCAGTTACACCTGCTTGTGCCCTTCTTAAATGAAGATAACCTTAGTGTAGTTTATTAATTTTGTTGTATTCTAATCATTTAGCCTACTTGTACTAAGAAACACATCCAACTCTCGCTTGAAGTTTGATTTCCTTATTTGTTTTCATTTGTCTCAGATATGAAATTTTCTGAGCAGTCTTTCGGGTCTCAAACCCAAAGCACACATTAAGTTCAAATCAAATAATAGAGTTTTTGAAGTTCGCAGTTATTTAGACTTTCTTAACACTCTTAATGAAACTGAAATTGTAACCTACATCATCAACCTTTCAACCTTCAAATGTCAATGTATTGTGTGACAAAACTTAAGCTGAGATCTTACAGCATTGTCCTAGCATAAGCAAATCATGGAGCAGTGGCATTCCAGACCTTTAGGGGAAAGTGGTTGATATGTCTATATTGTTTTTACCTTTATTAGACAGAACAGTTCTTTCTTGCTATTGAAGGATGATCCTTGAAATGCCTAAGCAGTTGTTATAATTCCATCAATTATTCTGCATCATTAACCACTATCATCTTTATAATTATTTTCCTCTAAATTTTTTTGAAGTAATTAAGGTTCCAGACTATGAGCAAGATCTTGACACTTGTCATTATTTTCTATTTATTCTGCAAATATCACATAATCTTTCCCACCATTCCTTTCACTGTGACATATATTAGGGATTTTTGTAGCTTCTCGTCAATAGATCTGTAAAAAGATATTATTTTTTGAGATACACAGTGTATGGAGAATACACAAAATTCCATGGAGCTGGTCTTTTTTTTCCCCTCTTCTCTGCCAGATTGTCACTTACCTGTTCTCTGTTCCAGCTATTTTCAGTGCTATTTATGGTAAAGTGATTTTCAAATAATGCGGTGTTTGACTGACATTGTAGATTTAAGGTAGAATTCTTGTTTTATTTCATGTAGGTGGGTTGGAGGACTTGAGATTCTGTGATTCAATGATCAGATTTTGATCAAGATGCTTTGATACATGTAGGAATAATGGCTGAACCTTGCTATCACTCTAGAAAGAGTAAATATAAGTTCTTGGATAGATACTTTCCTTTGTTGCCACTTGCGCAAATTCTAATGTCCCGAAATGGAAGCTCCTTCTGCTTTTTGCTGATTCAGCTCCCAGTGCTTTGTATGCAAGCTGATTGTTACAGTAGATGTAAGGGACATGGCAACTAGCAGCTGTGCTCACGGTGTTTTATCATGAACTTTGCTAGGAAAGCATTATGAAAGATTAGCATTTAAAATGAGATACAACTGATATTTAGGAATAAAATTTGTAAATCTTGTATCTACTGTGAAGATAACCAATGCTGCTTTTGACTATGACGCACACTTGTCCCTAATATGAAAATAAAAGTGTTCCATGAACAAAAGATCCCAGTTCCATTACAGCTGTGGAACTTTCCATTTCATGTGCAGTGGTAGCATGACTCTGTACAAATTTTTTTGACAAAAATAGTATTTATATGAAGTGGAAAATTCCACTTGCAGAGTGAGAGGGAATCTTAGCAACCTTCTTTTCCCAGAATTTGCAACTACTCCTGTGTTGAGGACTACTAAATTGTTCAATTGTCAACACCCAGATTTCTTAACAGAACTGTTAAAAGTTTTTATGCTTTACTTCACCACAGGAATAGGTACATAATTCCAGAATTAAAATAAACACTGTTAGTGTTTATATTGTCTTCTGCACTTCAAGCGGAAAAGACTGCAAGTATCATCAGAAAATAAAAATGCAAATTTGAAACAGAAATAAGTGTTCTTGTTTCTTAAGCTAGAGCATTATACTCTGTATAGAGATACAGAGAAATATAGAGCTGTTTCTGTCTATTTCTATATTATAATGTTAAGCCTTTGACAACTCTGTGGAGGAAGGACTCACTTTTTTGCTGTAAAATGGACCCAATAAAATGCATTGCATTGGGGTTTCATTGGTGTTAGCTGGTAACATACGCTTGTGGTTTCATTTGCTTCTGTGAAATGTTGTTTTATTGATCTCTTGATCAAAACTCATGATAAAGCATAAAAGATATGGTGTTCTTTAAATGAAGCAAGGACATGCTTGTACTTCATAAAATGACTGACTATGAATACCTTATTGCAAATTGTTTTTAACAAGTGCAATCATGGTACTCGTTGCTGGTCATCTAATCGTCTCCTTGCCAGAGTAGAATTGCTTCTCTTGTACATACAGCACTGTTTTATTCAGTCTTGATACAAATGCATGTGCTGTTGAGAATCTCAAAATCTCTTAGGAGATTATTTCTGCAGTTTGGTTCAGCTAAAAAAGGCTGCCACTGTGAACATTAAATATCTCTCAGAATAATCTTGGTGTCAATAAGCTTTCCATGATGTTCAGACCTGTTTTTCTCACATCTCTTTATTTCAGTTCTCTCTATTCTCCAAAACCTTTCAGAATTATTCACCTCAGAAGTCTTTTAAATACCTGTACCTCCTCTAGCCTCTATATCTGTCATGTATTTTTCCAAGGGTGTCCATTTTGAACTTTTTGTGTTTTCTAGACTTCCCAGAGCTTGCTTTACCTCACTCTTTTCAATTTGTAAATCCTCTCACAGTTAAAAGGTACCTGCTGCTCATCACAATAAGCTTTATCAGAGATGGATTTATGAGTCCTTCCTTCATGTAAAGGACACATGGATAGTTTGAGCTTTGTCCTTCATGCTGTGACCAGGTTATTAGGCTTTTATTAGGCTTTTTCCTTCTTCACCTTAATTGCTACTCTGGCAGGTCAATCCCTTGCTCTTTCAACTCAAATATTATTTGGAAGTACATCAAGAATTTTTACTATTTATACCTTTCTTCTTATATTTTACATGGCATGACCTAGAGCACTAAAAATTTTTCAGACGAAATGTCCAGATATTTTTATTTTCTGTAGTTTTTTGTCTAAGTATTTTTTAACTCTGCACCACTGTCTGATAGAGTGATTTATCAATCCATACCTAGCTCAACATATGAAGACTGGGTGGTTTTGAATTGATTTACAGATTTTCTCTGCTGTTATATTTGAGCATGTGTGTACAGAAATAGAAATACTGGGCAAGGCTCATCATGTTAAAACCTCTGTTCTTATAGGCACCAAAGTTTGAAATCTCAAAGTCAGCTGCAGTTTTCTGATGCTTGCTGCACTGGAATCCAGTTGTTCTTATGATTTCTCCTTATTCCCATTTTAAGTTAATTTTTCCTGTCTTTCACAATGGATCAAATAAACTTGTGATTATTTAATTCGCAAGAATTAAATAATTTGCTGCAGGTGAGAACTCATGTCACAGGATGACTGTTTCTCAATTTGTTTTGGAGGCGTATTTATTCTTCTTTTTCACGTTAAATGATTGCTCTTCTGAAATCCTTTGTTGCAAACAATGATTTTGAGGGGGAAAAAAAGAAAATGTTTATGGCTGTTTTGTGTTCTGACTTCAGTGTTGTCTAAGGAAAAACTGATCTTATTTTTTTCCTTTCTTTTCTTTCTTTTTTTAATTCCAATTGAGGCATTAGTCACAGTAATCAATTTCTGTGTATTCCATAATTCAAGTGTGCTCCATAAAGCAGTTAAGATATGGGACATAGATTTCTGCTCTTTTATAACAGAAAACCTGAGGATTAAATTTCACTTTGCATGATTTTTTTTTTGTGCAACTTTGAAAAGTGTTTAGTAGAAGACGTTTGAATTTCATGTCTGAAAAGGTGTCGAACAAGCCTGAAACTCCATGTTGGCAGAAAACTGTAAGATTAAAAACTGTCTTTGCTAAGATGGTAAAATGGACCTTAAAAAAAACAACAAAAAAAACCAAAGAAAACAAAACCCCAAACCACCAAAACTTGATACATATTAGATCTTTGAGGTAGATTTAGAATATTTTCCTTTTTCTCATAAATCTAAGCCCTTTCTTATTGGCAAATGGACTTATTCTTCTATTTCCTCCAATCTGACTATACTTTTTCAAATGCCTAAGAATCTTTTCTTTGAAACCAACTAAGGTCATCATGCATTTTCCTGGTCAAAATGCATAAAAGCAAGTTAATCCGAAATTCAGTTATTTGATCTTCCTTCTGCTGACAGAATATACTGTAGTAATGGAGAAATTTCTCCCAGACTCAAATCAAATAGTGACACAGAAATTACAAAGGTGTAGGTACCACCAGTGGAGGTGGAGGGAGACCACTTCTGCTTCTCCTGGAGGTGACCGTGTAAAAAAAATGGGATCCTTCTTCAGGTGATTGACCCGCAACTGCAGAATGCAAGTTCAGAGCTGTCTACTTGATCACCTGCTTAAGGAACTCCAGCTCCTGAATGTGGAGCTGGAGTTCCTTAAGCAGGTGATCAAGTAGGCACTACCCTACACTACTTCAGCTGTATATGGCACTACTCTCAGTGCCATATAACCCAAGGATTCCAACTTTGGTTGGAATCCTTGGGTTATATGGCACTGAGTGTATTCTGGGCTATGGTTTCACTCTGAAAGGCTGTATCTGCTGGGGAGATACGTGGCATATTTTAAACCCATTCTGGAATGCATGATGAACTATGAAACTATGTCTGGTGCATCCACAAAAACATACCAGCCTTGACCTTAACTAAGGAGCCAGTGTTTGATCCTTCCCTTGAAGATTTAGCATGCTACTGCAGCAGATATTTATGTGAGATGATATAATTCAGACATCTGCACAGAGAATGGAGGGAGAGTCCATTAGAAGCGGTAATAGATAGAGGAGTGGGTGGGCTGTGATGCCCTCCCTGCGCTCCAAGTCACTCTGCACAACTCCCTCGCTGGGTTCCTCCTACAAGTGCTGCCCTGTGGAATGTCACTTATTCACCTCTTTGCAGTCAGTGTTGGCATGTTTCATGTCCTCAGTGGGCTCTTCAGTGCAGCAGTTTGAGAACTATGAGTCAGCAAAGAGCATGTAGCAGTTTCTGTGGCTGTAGATCAAACTGAGGACATGAAACTGGTGACAAATACTTTGGTACCTTGTCTTGCCATTGCTTTGCACTGGGGAAGGTTCACTATAGTGTCTGACCTGGCAGCGGCTGCTTCTGCACAGAGCTCCTCCAGCTGAATTTATTCAGCCAAATTTCACACTTGTACTGCTGCTAATCCTGGTGATTCTCTGGACTTAAAAGGAATGATGACAGATTTGCACCAGGGTAATAGATCCATGTTTGAATGATTTGCTAGAGTTTTTTACATCACGCGTCATCGCCCCAGATCTCAAGTTTATAAAAGCAAGCTTGCTTCTCTTGGTTTTGTAAATATGGGCAATTAAAAGGGAAAAACAAAGTTATATTATAAAGTATTTAAAATATTTCTTTGTGTCTAACCATATACTCATCAAATGCCTTCAACTGTGACTTCAAAATCTTACATGAATTCTTTCTCCAAGAATCTGGGTAGCATTTCAGTGTTTTTGCTTTCCCTTTTGCTGGGAGTGGTATTATAGCTACTAGAAACATCACTGGGGGTGGAAGCCACACCTTTGCAACAGCAGTATTTTTCCTCCTTTGTGCTTTTTGCCTTTTCTTTCCACTTCACAAAACCAAAACACCCTTTCTTTGAATTATGTAGTTTCAACTCTCATTGTTAAGTTTTGAATATTTTAGAAATACAAAGTCATATTTCAAACCATATGCTTTCTGTTAAGTGTGCACTGCCTTTCAGTCAGAAAATCCTCTCTTCAGTCTTGCCAATCAAAAGTATGAAGTGAGGTTAGAGATGTGTGGTACTCTTGAGAATTAATAAGAATGTTTGAATGTGAATTTAAAGTCCAGTGATTGGGAATTTAAGCACATTCTTAAATCAGGCATCAGAACAGGGACAAAAAAAAAATGAAGGGCTCATTGTTTCTTCTCACTACTCAGAATTACAGGCTCCATTATTTACCGCAGTATATAACCAGGGATTTAGAAGTGAAAGGGAAATACACTACCTGTTCCAGGAGGTAAGCTAGAATCTTTCTGATGCTTAGGTTCATCTTTAAACTCACATTTAGGATACTGTATATGAAGTATTGATTATTGCTTTTAAAATTAGAGTGAAATCTTAGTTATTTTTAAGATAGGGAAAAGCATTATTTATTAGAACTGAGGAGGAGCTGCTTTTTAGTAGAAGAATAGCCATTTTGCCTGTTTTTTTAATTATGCAGCAAAATGTTGCAACATGATAACACACCAAGCAAGGAGGATTGAAAAGAGGATTGAGTTTTTTTCTGTAAGATATCCTTATCAGGACATTTACAGTATGCTTGATAAAAATAAGGGTTTGAAAGTTCTTCTAAAGAAACCCTAAAAAGAATGCAGCTGCAAACCGTCTCATGGCAGAGGCAAGTCAGGAAATGTGGCAAGACTAATTTGGCTAAACAAAAAAAATTTCTTACAGACTCAAGCAAGAGAGCTGTATGTGGGGGTAGGAAATGGAAAAGGGTTTAAATTGCTAAGAATGGTGAAGAAAGAGCAACATGAATCTGTAGGAAAAAAATTAGAAAATAAAATGAGACTGAAAGAAGCATCAAACATAAAGAAATCTCTAAGTGCACTTACAATACTTACAGTATACCAAATTAAAATTTGGATTGTTATCGTGAGAGTCAGATAAAACCAAAAGTTTGGGTTGCATGGAGCCAGTTTGTAATTACTTTTTGTCAGAAAGATCAGTTATGTTCATGTGACAGTAGCCAATATAAACAAAAAAGCCTGCAAGAACATGTCAGAGTGTATCAATGAACCAGAATCTTCAAAGCACTGGCTCTGACAGACACACCACAAAGATGAAAATACACCATGGATGAAAATACAGATCTGTGGTACTTGTAAAAGAGGTTCCAGAGCAGTGAGAAAGCTGATGGGGTCACAGTAATTTTAAAAGAGAAGAAAAAACAGACTAACTTTAAGAACTAATAGGTTATCTTTCTTTTGAAGAAAAGGCAAAATGAATTATGCCAAAGTATATAAAGGAAATCAGGAGCTGAGTAATAACCAATGCAACACATGAGCAGGAATCCCTATTCTGGAATGCAGGACTGGATTGCTGTGTTCATAAGGTGAACTTCAGTTAACACTGCTGTGTTGGCAGCTTAAACAGACACCATCCTGAGAGAAATAGCCAGAAACACAAAGTGGCAGGCATGAAATTTGACTGTTATGCTGCAGGGAAGATGAGGGCTAGTTCAGATGAGTCTGGATGACAATAAGATACATCAGTGCTCAACAAAATGTTTCTTTTTTGCTGCCACCAACTTGGTACTCTCTGTTTCCCAAGGATGACTTCAGCTTGACCAGCTGACTGGGCTGCTTGAAGGCAAGTTTCTCTTTTGTTGGTTTGTGTTTGTTTACAGCTGGTCTGATTCCCTGTGCTGCCTCAAGGGGAGTGTTAGGAGAAGAGGAGCAGTGAGGCTGCCCAGCCTGTCCTGGTGTCATCATGGAAAGGAGAGGCAGGCTGCACAGCACATTTTCAAAAAATGCTTTCAACTTCTCTTTATTTGTCGTTATTTTTAGCATACTGTTTGATTAATTACATTTAGTTTGTGAAATGAATCATATTAAAGTGATATTAATTAGTCTCTGGGAAACTAGAAGAAAAAAGAAGCCTTTTTTTAAAGGCTTATATTATTTGAAGCACTGTTCAGTTCAAGTGTTTGAGTAAAAAAATTCTTATTTGGTCCAATCTCAATTTAACTTAAAAGAAACATTCTGTTACCTGCTTCTTTTTCATTTTTTTTTTCTTTCTCCCTTTCTGAAGGTAAGCTGAGGGTGGAGTTGCCAAAGTTCATGTCATACATTCTTTGCATCAAAAGTCTTTATATGACCCAGCCTTGGCAGGGCTGGAGCACTGCTGCACCCCAAGTCAAAATAACATTTTTAGTCAGGTACTGGTATTTCATTAATGTTCAATAACATCACAAATGCAGCAGTCTGGGCTAGCAGATCTGTAAATTTGAAATCTACTGTCTTTCTTCTCCCTTTATAAATAGAGGGTAGACAGCATCTATTTTAGTTTTATAAATTTTCAAGTTCTTACTTATTCATCAATGCTGACTTTGAGAATAAGTAAAGCAGTGCACCTTAATTCAAGAGAGACAGGATTTGTGGACTTTGATCTTCTGAATGCCATGACCCCATGCTGGCTGTAACCCTATGCTCTGAGGTCCCCTTTTATGAACTCTTCAAAAATTTCAGACACCGTTTCTTTTCATTTTTTTGTTTCTTTCTTCCTCCAGAAGTTATTTTAAATGCAGCTCTGTAGCAGACAGCTAGCTAGTAACCCTTTTAAGTTTAATTCTAAGAATAGCAGGGAAAAAGCCAGTGAAATTCAGTTTATTAGTCTTTTAGGTTATATTTTCATGTCGAATAGCAGGCTGCCCTTCTTCCAGGGTCAAGTTGCAAATACTCACATAATCACAGATTATTCTGAGTAGGAAGAGACCCACAGGGATCTTCAAAGTCCAGCTCCAGCTCCTGCACAGGACAGCCCCAAGAATCAAGGGGCACATTTCAGGCATACAGTGTGCTTTTCTCACAGATCATCAAAGCTAAACACACAGTTACAACAGCCCAGGTTTGTTCAGGCTTGATAGCTGCTCACTATTTCACAGCACCCAAAGTCACAAAAGCACCATGTTGAAATGAAATTATTATTTACCTCTGAGTCTTAAGCTGTTTGTTTATATGTGTATATGTATATGTTGAAGTGCTGCAGAGGTGGTGGATTATACCCTTAGTGACTTAAGTAAGCACCATGGCACTGATTAATACTGGGAAGCCTTTACAGGACTACATGGTCTGTATTTTATTATACCTTTTGGCTTGCTAAAATCATTCATGATTGTGGGGTCACAGCAAAAACATATGAAGCTTCTGAATATTGTAAGGCACTGGTAAATTTGTAGCACTTGCCTTCCTTTGGTGAATGACCTACAGAACTCTTGTGCTCTTTCCACAGGCAGGTTCAAGTGCCTTTCTTTGTATTGTTAGGTGAGAGAAGTGCTAAGCCTAGCTCCTGCTCTCATCTGTGGAGTGAGCTCCCTGCACTGTTTGTTTCCAGGTGTGGTGCTACAGGATGCACTGGTAACTTGTAAGCTTTGAGCTCTGGCTTGCCCCTTGCTGAAGATGTTCAAGAGTGTGGGCTCTAAAAGAAGTAGATGTAGTATGTCATCTGATTAGGAGGAATTGAAATCCTCCAGGAAATCTGATGAAGATGTTCTTGTTGCTTTAGTTAGGGGCAACAGCTAGAAAAAACTTGTATGTGTTTGATCTCCTTTGGACAGGTGCTTGTGTGCTGCATGGCCTATGCTGTGGCAGAGCAATTCAGTTCAATGTGGAACATGTGTAGACTATATGGACAATATCACAAAGGTTTCTAAATCTTCCTTTCTTCCCTGTATCGTTTTTTTTTTTATTTCTAAGCAGAAAGATGGTGGTTTTAAAAGCATATGCCTAGCTATGGAAATGATGGCAAGGGGAAGATTGTGACTGGTGTTGTGATGGTTTGGGTAGAAAAGGGGTGGAGTGAACTTCTTTTGAAATTTCTGGTAATTTGAGAATTGTAATTGGAAGGAAAATAGATTTAATTTCGTGGAGACCTGGGTTTTTGTTGCCAATATTTTCAAGAGGCCTCTTTGAATAACCTAAATTAGTTCTTGCAGCAATCTTTTATATAAAGGATACTTACAGGGCAATATCAATAGAAAAACTCAGAAAACAAGAAGCAACTTGGGTAACTGTATTTTGTATAGGAGATTGTGTATTAAGCAGGAAAAGCAAATGAGGCATGAAATTCTCGGAGCTGTGATGACGTTCAAGAGCATTGGAAGTTGTTGGAAGCTGTGGGTGGTTAAGGGATTAGACACATCTGTGAGGATGTATCGATCTAGACCCCTCTTACCTTTGTGCACAGCACTACTGAGCCGGGGGGTTGGCATATTGAAGGGGAATAAGGAGCAAGAAGCCAGCTGCAACATAGATCTGTTTGTCCAACAAACAGCAAAGGATTCCCTCAGCAGCATTCCTGGTGACAGACAGGTTTGGTTTTCGCGGGTAGCAGCTCAGTACCTCCTGAAAGAAAGCCTGTGCTCCTGCTCATGGGCAGGAGTTGGATTTTGAGAAAAATTGGGTTATATGGGAGTTGAAGGGATAACAGATGCTAAGAAACTAACTGAAATTAAGGCCTTTTCTCCAAATTATGAAACTTTCAAGGTAATATGTGTTGGGCTCTTTTGCTCCCGTTCTTTATCAGGGAAGCTTCAGTTTGTAAGAAAACTTCTGTTCCCTGAACCAGAAGGGAAGAGAGTGCAGTGCTTATTCCTGGGACCATCACAGTCTTGGTGCTCAGCACCAAAGCACATGCACTGAGGAAAACAGTGGAGACTGTTACAGGAGTTGCACCATGCTCTGGACAATAGTGTGCCTTCAATAGTTGTTACCTGATGTGTTTTCAATCAAGGGTGACAGCAGCACAGCAAACACCTTCTTTCATTGCATTTGGGTTGGGACAGTACAAAAGGCAAGGGTGGGGGCTGGTTTAAATAAAACAAGTAAAAGGATGCTAATGATTTCAGAAAGATCTCCATTAGTCCAGATGGCAGGAGAACAGAGAGCTGAAAAAGATGCAGCTGTTTTTTCTTTTATACTTGGAAAACTTCAAAGTGAAAACAAGTCCAAAGAAATGTCTTCTAGAAGCAGATAAGAACAGAGGAGGGGGTAATGCTGCTCACTCAGTCTGTGGAGACCAGGGGGAGAAGCTTGACCCATCCAGAGGATTCTGAGAAAAAGAAATAGGGATAGACTGCAAAAATTCAGCTGATCTTAATGTAGACCAGAGCATTGCATTTATTAATAGTTGATACTGGCTTATTAGAAAAAATCCGGCTTTCTGAGCTTGATCATGTTAAGCCTTGACATGGCACTCTATTTTTCAGTCAAACAAACAGTCTGGGTTGCTTTAGAAGTCTAGAGAATGATCTCTTTTAAGAAACTAATGGCAAATATTTCCATAGTATCTACAGATAATAACAAATTGCAATTGTACTCCAGCCAGCATGTTTCTTCTAAATATAGTAAAGGATGTTTTGTAATTTATTTAATTGCTTAGACTTGACAAGGAGCCAGTGCTAACAAACTTGCTTTGATAGCAGTACAGTGCTTGTGGCGTTCTTTGGCTTGGGAATGAAAATGCTGAGAAGAAATGTGTGAAATAAACAGTAAAGCAAAACTGCTGTAAGCTCTGCTGCTTCCCGTGCAGGTGTGCAGGTCCTGAGCCACAGGAGAGACAACTGCATGAGGGAGGGGACAGCAGCGTGAGTCACACGTCCTGCAAGTACAGGAAGGACAGAGCTCTTCCTGGTGTTATGGGCAGGGAATTGTGATGCAGTTATTTAGGGAAACTGCAAGATAATCTGTTCCACTTCTAATTATTGGACTTCACTTCCTACTCCATCTGTTCTGGTATCTTCCATGAAAAACCTTTGGGGATTCCAGTTGTTATTGAAAACTATTAGAAAGGCTGCAAGAAGAATAAGATTTTTCAACTTTCAACTGCAAGAAGAATAAGATTTTTTTAAAATGAATTTTCTAACATATTTGTCTCTAAAATACTGAAATTCCAGTTTCCTATTGTTTTGTCTCAATCTTGTCCCTCTGAACCCCCCCCTCTCCCCAGTAGACATCATTATTTGTCCATATATATGATTTTGATATACTAAATGTAGAGGTTAAGGTGGATGTAGATTGCCCAATGCATAGAAATTTGTCACTCAAATACTTTTATTCAGTCCTGAGAGTGTTTATGCTTCTATTCTCTTGCTCTGAGTGTGGATTGCTTCCTTTGATAGGAGGATTAAAATATTATAGTACTATCTTTAGGTAACAGGAAAACAGGAGAGACTTGAGTATGGCTTTAGATTTCTCTATAGTTGCCTTTAATGAAGATGTTGGAAGAGAATGCTTTCAAGTCTGAAACATGATTCATTTATTTAAGTAAGCTGAAATGATTCATGAATGTCTTTTATTATGAGCATGTTCTGTGATTGAATTGGAGGGTTTTTGTATAGGGGTTCAATAATGACCCAAATCTGAGGAATTAATGAGCAGGCATTACACTTTTTTGTGTTTTTCAGTGACAAAGAAAAGCATTTGGTGAGAAAATCACAGAATTGGTGATTTTCTTGGAGCCACTTTTACTTAAAGAAGAGGACCGGTGACTGTTTACCGTGGCCAAGGTTAACTGTGATTCCCTCTGCCAAAACTGCAGTCTTGCTAGTCTGGAATTCTGTTTTTTTTCTGTGAAGCTGGAAAAGTGGGGATGTTGGTAGAGATTCTTCAAGCCCCTGTGTTGCCTGTCCCCTTGTTGGCAACAGGCTAAAGCTTGCTTCATTGGCCCTGGGGACAAGTCTTGCCACAGGAGTGACAGACAAAAGACCTTTTGCCCCCCAAAAATATCACTTGCACTGCTTAATCCATTGCACCTTGTTAGATGCAGATTAAATTTGGGTAAAGATTACAACCTTTCCTAACTTCTGTAGAAACATCAGTGTCCCCAGGGCCAATGAAGCAAGCTTTGGCCATGTACACACTGCATTGCAGTGTATGCAAAGCCATGCGTACATGGCCAAAGAGGAGCAGCACCTGTTACACAGGGACTTGTTTGTTCAGATAAATGTGTGTAGGAAGAAGAAAAGCTTTTTAAAAAATGAGACATTTTGGGTCATCTGAAAGCCTCTTTTCCTCCTCTTTGACAAGAGTAAAAGGGACCAGTGAGGATCAGTGCCTGTTGCAAAGTCTGTCCACAGCATGCATTCCCAGTACTTAGATAACTCCTGCTGTGGTAGTCAAAATTGAATTTATAAAACACCGTTTAACAAGTATGAAGCTAAAATAAGCAAATGCCTTTGGAATAAATATAACTGCTCTTTCTTGTAAAGATTTACAGGTAGTTTAAAACAATCTGTTCTTGACATGGTAAGTTCTCTTTACCATTAAAATGCTACTGAAATTATAAACATCTGTTAAATTAATGAAAGATAACGATAATGAAGCTTGTCAGCAACACATTTTTTATGCCAATATTCCTGCTTAGTTCAGGTCTGGATAAAGATTTGGTGGAGTGGTGGTAAGAATCTATTTGACCATTGGGAGAAATGCCAGGGCAAAACTGCCCATTGCATTTGATTTGATGATTTTTCCATGAAGTGCTTCTACTTGTAATTTAGGCCACCTTGACAAGATAATTCCTTCAGAGGCTTTCAGAGGTGAGTCTAAAAGCCAAACTTCAGTCCAACAGGGTTATCGATATTTGACTGGCAATTGTTGAAGTAGTAAATTGGCAAATAAAACAAACGTATTTTTTATGATTAATGCCTTCACTAATTAGTCTGGCAGGTGTATATATTTTATTTTCTGTGTGGGCTCCAGACGTAATTTAGTCTC
The DNA here is from genome assembly GCF_012460135.2 of Molothrus ater. NCBI lineage: Eukaryota > Metazoa > Chordata > Aves > Passeriformes > Icteridae > Molothrus > Molothrus ater. The sequence continues at coordinate 15,122,693 of NC_050484.2, forward strand.
CTGGTTATAAATTACTCAGGCAGCAGAAAAAACATGGACTGCAAAACTAAGAGAGATTTCAGATGTCTTTTTCACATGAAAGATTCTGTGCTCAACCAAGGAGTACAAAGAAGGTTGCATTTTTTTCAGTAGGATGCCTTAAAGATTTTATGCCATATGCTTTCTATACATTGAATAAGGAGAGTATCAGAAAATTAACTTTGATTTCAAATGTCAGTCACAATCTAAGTCTATTCTGTTGGAGTTTTTTTCTGTAAAATTGGGTTAGAATATGTAACCATAGCTTCATTGAAGTACATTTATGTAAAGAGAGGATAGGTCTTCTTTAACTTCACAGATCTTTAATTGCTTATGAACTTCAAAGAGAAACTTGCAGAAGTTAGATTGATGATGGCCCTTTAGGTAATTCAATACAACATAGTTCCTGTTTGAATGCAACTCTGAAATCCAAATTATGTAAATCTACTGTTTCAGAACCAGCTAGTAGAAATAATCATAATTTTTGCAGTTGAAGATAGTTTCTTTGGATAATTCTCTGACACGCTGCTTTCCTATTGATTCATCTTTTCCATTATGGATATGAATAAGAAACTATAGGCATGTTAGCCTTTAGCTTTTTGACGTTTGTGACTTCACTTGAATAAGCTTTGACGTACAGTTAATTAGGCACAACTGTCAATTAGTCTCATGGGCTTATGCAGGAACAAACTTGACATTTATGAAAGTATTGGGATAGAAGAAGGGAGAAAATATTCTGGGACAGTTTCTCATGCATATTTTTCCTTTCAAGTAGTGCAGCTCTGTTGGGTATGAAACATTCTCTTTGCATGGCTGTCGTTGACCCATCTTTGTGCAATCATGATTCTTTTCCTATAGAAGAAACAGAGAATAGATTACAGCCTGCTATTCATGTGCTAGACCATAATATAATGTTTACTATGCTGCAGCTGAGATCAAAATGACTGTGTCTCCAGCATCAACAAAAATGGAGCTCAGGGCTAATTATAAGTGTTCATCCAAAAAATCCATGAAGCCCCCCCCATCTGGCTTCTGAACTTAGCTTTCCTCTTGGATACTATAAGATAGACTTGAAATTGTGACTGTGGAGAGAGGACAGTGAAAAGGAGGAAAATCTCTCCTTTGCCTTCAGTTTTGTGTGTCCTTAACAGGCAGGAAGGGAGATCCCTTAATGGAAGACTGGTGCTCATGCAGCACATACGGACTGCCTGGCATTTTGCAAGTGGACACAAATGATTTGGTTTTATGGGAGGAGAGAAGGAAAATTGCTTGTTTACTTCTCTACCCCCCTCCTTCTAGCTCGCTCTCAGTCCCCCTCCCCTTACCTCCTTCACATCCCCTTCCTGACTGGGCTAGAAAAGCTCAGATGTCTTCTCTGAGAAAAAGCTCAGGTATTGTGTAAGCTGTGCTTGAGACAAGGGAAGCTCCTAGGAGGCCTGTTATGCTCCCAGCTGCTGGCCACTGATGAGTGGGAGGAGGAGGTAATTAAGGAGAAATTGTGACAGAGGTAGGAGAGACAGAATGACTCACCCTCCTTTAGAGGTGTGGGACACTTATGTTCCACTGCCTGCTCCTGTCGGTGTTGAATTATTTATTCAATCCAGGAAGGAGACACTGAGGGTTTTTCTGGTTTGTGGTTTTGGTTCTGTTTTTTTGTTTTTTGTTTTTTGGGTTTTTTTTTCCATTTTGTATTTCAATGAGGGAAATTTTATTTGAAATCTATTTTGTATGGTTTCAGGGGAAAAATATACTCCCACAGGCATAGCTGGGAGCTGTGTGCTAGGCACACTTCTTGTGTGACTAGAGTAGATAGCTAGTTTAAAATGAATATTTGGACATCTGTGCCTGACCATTCCTTTGGGATCTTGTTGGGCAATGATTCTTAAGTGTATACAGAAAAAAATTCAGCATGTAGATTTCTAGAAAACTTTAGTTTGGAGAGCTCCAATTTATGAAATAGCATTGCATTGTAAAGAATTGTGTTCATCTGTATGCTAGCTGATTATTTAATTGTTGGCTGTTTTCTAATATTTGCCTTGCACTGTAAAAAAGGCAAATTTTTACATGTTCAATGAAATGTTGTTTGTGTAGCACCTGATAGTTAGTCAGAAGAGGGGAAAAAATAACATGCAGATCACTATTTGGAAACAAACCTCTGGATTTCAGCATATATGTATTGTCTGTGCTGGCTGATCTAGTAGGCAACCATGAATTGCAAAAGCAGCTGATTTTCGTGGGCACCCATCCTGGCCTTTTTGGCACAAGTAGAATTTTGTAGCTGTAGAAAGGATTTATTCTACCTGCCAGTGTGATTTATATACCATATGTCTTCTCTTCAGCTTCTGAGTATCCATGGCCATAGGGAAGTGCTCTGCCTCATCTGTACTGTGTGTAAATAGGTTCCTTTTAATGATATTAACTCCTACAGAGCCTTTTCATCATCCCCTGTATAATTTTTTTCTTGGCAGTTGTGTCAGCTATACTGTGTGTGTTGCAGAAAGGAGAATACCATGAATTCCTGGTTTTGTTTGCTCTTGGCAGGCACTACTACACTTCCCACCCTTGTGCGCACACCTACCTTGATGATGCAGCCTTCCCTGGATATCAAACCCTTTATGTCCTTCCCTGTGGACAGCAGTTCTGCTGTTGGATTCTTCCCAAATTTTAACACAGTAAGTAAAGGTGTTTCCACATTTAGTTTCAGTGTATGCTTTCCAACCTGGTTCTAATATCCAGTCCTGAAGCTGCCTTAAAACAGTGCATTGCTTACATAGTTCTAGGGAGCCCTTTTATTCTGTGCCACAGTGGTGGCTTTTCCTGCTGTATGAAAGGCTTGGAGTGGTGTTCAGCCTTCTCACTGTGAATGGGGCTGATTGATTTTTAACTTGGTCTCTTGAGGTGGTGTTTGCATATGGAAAAAAACAACCCTATGCTATGCTAAACATTTGAGAAATGATAAAATTATTTGGAGCATTTCTCTGGACATGTGTATTTCTATATGCGGTAAAAAAGGAAAAAATAAAAGCTAATGGACAGACAGGTGTGACAGGTAAGACCTAAATCCTACACCGCTGTGAATCAAGCTAAGTCTAATACAACCAGGAAAGCAACTGGAGGATATTGTTAATTCTGCATAATTTTAACATTAAAGTGTAAAACTGCACAGCCAGCCAATATGAAAAATGTGAACTTGTTATTTTAACTTTATGGTAAAGCATCTTGGGTTTTTTTTTTAAACAAACAAAAAAAAATATTGCCAAAATAATACTTCTGCGGTTCTTCAAGTTCATCAGAGCAGCAATTAAAAAAATACTCCCTTCTTTACTTCTCACTTCTTTATCAGCTCATAAAAAGGCAATGAGTGTTATCAAAATGCTTGTTTGCCATCACATTTTAGCTTAAATGTTTAAGCTAATGGCAAGAGGAGGGAAACTGTTGAGTCACTTCTGCCCAGTCAGCAGGTACGGTGTGTCTGTAGGTGACCGTCACCTGCACTGCTGCACACTGCGCTTGTCACCGTGGCTGCAGGGGGGCGGAAAGGGGAGCAGTGTCACCACCACCACACAGTCACCAGCTGAACCGCTGCCAAGTGTCTCCTTCCACAAACTAACTGTCTGTCTGAAATTGGAACAGCAGCAGCATTATTTCTCCTCATCCTGTGCAAATCCACCCTGCTGCCAGGCCTGGTGCTGCAGCCCGTGGGGATGTGGGGCAGGTGTGGGGTGACAGGTGAACCAGCTTCTCCCACGTGCCAGCAGCCCAGCGTATGAACAGCAGCAAACATTGTTAATTCATTGCAGAACATGTATGTGAAAAGTGTGCCTTTATCAGGGTGATGTGGGGATGTGCATTTGCACAAAGATTAAAAGATTAGAAAAAAACTAGGTATGTTAAAAGAGCAGGCTCAAAACTCGATACCGTATTACTAAAGAAGCAGTGTGTCACTACCATATCTAGACATGATGCAATTGATATTAATTTTCCAGCCACTTCCTAATACTCTCCGGAATTTTGTTTGTTACTGATTTGTTTACTTTCCACATGCACAGGTTTTCTAGGTGAGCTTTTTCACAGAACAGTTCATTATGACTCAGAGAAACTTTTCTTCAGAGATGTAGTTTTAGAGTTAAACAACCATTATTTGCTTTCTGGTGGTATTACTGAATATCAGAGTTGCAGTAGCCTCTAGAGACAGATTAATTTTTATATTTACACTGGTTTTGCCTAGTTTATATTTATCTGGGTTACCTTTCATTTGCCTAATTCCTGACAGGTTTCTCATTCCCAACTGTCATTTCTTTCCAAACTTCTGTAGGTTTGATTAGAAATTAGACCTGGGATGATTGGCAAACATTGCCAACTTGGTGTCTACTTCCTCCCTTGGAGTTTTGATAATTATATAAAATTATGCTGCTATACCACAGACATTACATATTTAAACTCTATATTTTAAGAAACAGTGGTTCAGTACTTTTCTATTTCTAATATGTAGACTTTGCCATTTATCTTGCAAGAACTGATTTCCCTTAAGAGTCTTTCACAATGGCCTTCAAAACTCATTGGAAAACTAAGTCATTCATGGTTATCTACTGACAGGCTCATTGAATGCCAGCTGTCATGCACTTCCTTTATTTCTAACTTAGCACAACCTTTGCAAATGTAGATTTCTAGGTTTTTGTATATGTAGTCTTTTTTTTTTTCCTTTTTCATTCCAAAGTGGTGGCAATAGTATATAAAAGTGTTTAAAACAATTTTTCCAGAAGATGATTTTGAGTTCAAGAAGCAAAATCCAGTTGATCCATAACATATGCATCACTCAAAGAGCCACAATCTTTTATCTTATGCGGAAGTGAATTTTAGAAAAGCCAAAAAAGCCATAATTTCCTTTATGGATCAATTAGGAAATCTATGCGCTTCATCATAGGAGGACTTGTCAAGGACTGCAGACAGGGAAACCTCCAGTGTGCTTCCCTTCATCTCTTTGCCTTCCAAGGGGCTGAGGGGACCCTCCTGGGGTGCTAATTGTGCTTGCACTAGTTCATTGAAGGTGGCAGAAGGAATTGGTCTGAAACAAAACTTCTTTGGATCCACCTGCATTTTCAATGGCTGTCAGAGACAGAAACATTTTTCTAAACCTTGCCAGGAGGTGGTTTCTAACTTAACATCAGTGGCCTTAAAAAAGGGAAGTTTTTGCATGGGAACTTAATACAGTAACTACCAAGGCAGAAAAACAAGGTAAAATGTATTAACTATAAACATCTTCAAAGAAACAGTCCCTACAGTTTTTTCCCAAAAGAACTTCTCTTATTTATGGAAACATATTTAAAATCTAGGGTAAACCCTTTCTTATTACGTTAACTTTGACAGTTTTCAGTTCTGAAAACATCTGTGATTCTCTAGATAAAACGTTAGTGTTCCCATTTTGTTTATGGAAGTGTTTTGATCCCTAGCTTCTCTCCACCAGGGGTACTTTCAGCTGAAGCAGTGAGCAGACCCTGATTTTGTAAAAGAAAAGCCTACTCCAGTCATATCTTATTTTCTTGATGGAATTGTGTGATTTAGCTTAAGCTGTCTCCCCTTTGCTTCTCTTTAAATCAATAGTTCTAAATATGCTGCGGATGTATGTATAGAAATTGCCAATTCATGCCCCAATTAAATTTGTCTTTGTTCATTAGGACTTATTATATAGGAAAAATTATTTGGGGAGTGATTGCACTAACTCACTGGATACCTATCTTTATTCCTCTGTATAAAACTTTTCTGTTTCAACAGATCAGCCAGAAGGGGATCTTGTAAGGGCAGGATGAAAGATTCCAAGCAAAGAGGATTGCAGAATAGGTGCTGTCTTCCCTGCTCTTTTCATATCAGTAGCAAGTAGTTTTGTCAGAACAGCAGAGGCATGATCAGACTGTCAGAGTCTGAGCCTGAGTTGCTGCATGGAAGGACAAACCCTCTGTCAGAAATGCTGCAGCAGTGGATCCCAAGGTGACATCACATTTGTCCTGGCATCAGGTTCCAAATGGAATACCCCATTTCAATACCTCATCTGAAATGCAGAGCTTGAATCAAATTATCAGATATTATTACTGAAAATGTTCTTGTTTATAAAAAATTAAGAACCATCATTATAGGAACTTCCCAAACTGGTACTTCCAGTTTGAGATGGATGTGGACCAGAAGGTATTGTTTAAGCAGAGTTCTTTTTCAGCATACTAAAATGACTCTAAAGATGCCTTAAGAGGTTAAAAACTTGCATATTGATTACATTCAAAATACGTATGTCAAGTATATAGTCAATGGAAATCAAAGTTAATTTTACTGTGATCCCTGTTGTCTGTTTATTCTAACATGATCTTGAATTTTACACTTGCTGGTTTCTACCACGCATTCTTTCTCTAAACCCCCTGATTCTTTATCTCCTGTCATCCATCTTCCATCTTTATCTCCTGTCATCCAGGTGTACTGAATGATGAAAGGATACTTTGTGATCACATCATGGTACATGTGCTAAAGTGGCTGAAAGCCAGGATTTATCTTGCAACGTCAAGATCACTGATCACTTCATGATCACTGTCTCCATCTCCTGCTATAAGGGTTGTGTACTCCCCAAAAGAGAAATCACAAAACTCCAGTATATTCTGCCTTGTCCTGAAATGAGAGCAGTACTACATGGTTCACATTTAGTTGAAGTAGTACAGCCAGGGACCTGTCAATCTGCACAAATACATTATCAGCAGCTTCTCAGATTCTATCATCATAGAAAATAATCAGCAATTCATATGCTTCTTTCTGAGTTTGTTATGGCCTCAGGGGTAATCAAAGATTAGAGCATCTCTTGTAGCTTTCAGATTAGTGAAACATTTTGCATCTAACTAGCCCATGATTGGTTTCTAAATGCTAGTTCATACCCTTCATGTTTTAGAGGACACATGGGTTAATGTGGCCTAGTTATTGCTTCAGTGTCTTATTTCTCTTCAAGTAGCTTTATGCTGATTCTTTATATTAGAGTTCTCTCAGTCCCCTTGCAAAGTGGACCAGAGATATTTTACATCTGCCAGTGAAGGTGAGCCAGCTGGAATGTGCTACAGGAAGGGAAGAGGAGCTGACTAGTAACTCAGTCAGAAATTTCTGACTCTTCTCCAACATTAGCCCTGCCTGGACTAAGTATCCCTGGCCTACCCCCAAGACAACTACAGGGAGGAACTAATTTTCTCTTTCCTCTTCTGCATTTTCAATTATTACTCACATTTTTATTTGCTGCCTATCTTTTCTCATTTGAAGGGCACAGTAATCACCAAGGCAGAAGCTGAGTTCAGCAGATAAGAGCACAGGGCACCCGTATCACCAGCTTCACTCACCCCTCTGTGCCAAGTGCCTCTTCTGCCTTTCTGGCAGGACACTGTGGCTTGGGAGCTTTCTCTTTCCTTAGCAGGGTCTGAATTCAGCCACTTAACACCCTGCTGCAGTGCCAAAGTACGCTTTGCAGCACAGGATTGTATATGGCAGGAGCAGATTACAAATGCAGCCAACTGGATGTTGCCAACCCGTTATCTACCATCCTTTTTATCCAAGCACTCTGTCCCTGTGCTCTGAATTCCCCTTTTCTATTTTTTTGGAGTGCTGAAGGGAAGTGACCTTTTCTGGTCCTCTCTATCTGACTCCAGAGAGGAGGTAAAATTTTTTAAGAGCCATACTTTACGTTCATTACCCACACAGAAAGGAAATTTAAGCAATTGATTTAGGAGTAGTGTTTTGCAGGGTAGCTGGATATTTTTCTTGAGGATTTTTGTTGGTTAGGGTTTTTTTAATTAAGACACGACAATGTTTTTCTTACAAACCTCTTATATCCTTTATAATAATGCAGGCAGACAAGGACTTCAGGTTTTCCTTCCATTCCTCTTTTGAAAACTTAAAAATGTTCCTATTTCACTTCTAGTTGTTACGGATATAAAAGTTCACATTTTTCAATTCATAGCCAGAATCATCCAATTCACAACATGAAGAGTTGTCCTATTGCCATTTATTAAGGAAATAAGAAAAGTAATAGGTATTTTCTGAGATACAGGTGAGGAAAGCTGAAGTTCAGGGACCACATAATCAAGCCCAGATTCTGTCAGCACAGACCTCTGTTCTGTGGCTAGTCTTTGCTATCTCTTGCCCAAGTACCTAGCTACAGAGGCCCTTTACTCTCCATGTGATCATTTTCTCAATTTTTTGTAGTCCCTTTTCTTTGTATTCTTCGGCATTTTTTACCAAGCCAGGAATCCCTCTTTGTCTTTCTAGAGCTTTGAGGCAAAGCAGCAGAGAACTCTTTCAGCTGTGGTAGGAGTTTTTGGAAAAAATCTTCTCAGCCTGTGAAAGCCCTGAAAAATGTTTATTGAAGGTGGTATATCTTTCCCACAAAATACCTGAGTCTTTTCTTGAAACTTTAAAAAACCTGTGAGCTTGAAGAAAACACCTGGTAAGATACACTGAGTTAGATATGGGGGGGAAAAGCTGCCAAAACCAGGGGGGTTGTCAGAATTGAATTTCACCGTCAGTTGTCAGTTGAATTTGACAGTTTTTTCAGTTTCTGGTATTTTAACAGAAAGGTACAGGTCCCCTAGTTCCTGTCAGGAATCTTGCAAAGAGCAGCTCTGTAAAATTGGTAAGCCTAAATAAGCACTTTTCTGTCTCTTCTTCTAGAATATCATACATATAATTACAAGGGGGGAAAAGTGTTTATTAAAGGAATACAGACAAGCTTTAAGGGAGAATCTCTTCAAAAATTATTTATTTTATAGATTTTCCTATTGCTTTTGCATTTTTTCAAAGAGGAATTGGATGGATGAGCTTCCTTCTCTCAGTTTCCAGATCAGCAGCCAGATAGGGAACCCTGTCTCCAAGGAGGAAGTGCACTGACAGGCACTGGTGAAGAACAGAAGTCACCAAGCGCAGCCTTTCCCTACCCCTTTGCAGGAGTCTGGCATCCACCAGGTGGATTTTGAAAAATGGTTTCTAAATTGATGCATTGCATCCACTAGTGCATGTAAAAGTAATTAGGTCATCCTAATTCTTTAAAGAAGTACAGTTTCTGTGTACAAATCCTATTATTTGCTGAGTCCTCCATAAAATCTGGTCCTTGGCTATGCGTTTTATGTCTTTCTTAACAGAAAGCTTGGAGTTACTTTGTTACATTTCTGCAATATTTATTTCTTTTACTAGTCAACGCAGGAAGCTCAGAAGCCTTTATCTGCATTGAATTGCTTTCTTCTCAAGTTAGTTGTATGTTCCTGATGCAAGAAAGTTTTTTAAAGGGAGAGGGTTGTTAATCATAGATATTTTAGGCATTAGGTAACTGAAGGATGTTTTGCAAATAGACTGTTATTAAAACATCTCCCTTCAAAGCCAGCAGTCACAGAAATATAGTTATTATTATTATATGTGTTTTACCACTCTGCTTACAAAGATTTTGCTAGTTCCTAATTACAAACCTGAGTTCTACAAGTTCTAAGCAAAATTCTAGAGCAGCTTTATAGAAAAGTAATTCTCCATATGTCTGATGAAGTGGCTGCTTTTGCAGTATCCTGGCTGAACATGGTGAGTTTTCCTACTGTACCTGGGACCTTTGTCACATTGTTCCGTGCAAAACTGAGAATTGCTGCAATAATTATTAGTTAATATATTATAAAAACGCAGCTGAAATGTAATTCTTGTCATACTCATTCCTTCAGAATGTGGGTGTACTTGTAGTCTTTTAATCTAAATACAGTCAACTTCATGACAATCTGAAGGTAATGGCAGTTTAAAGCTGCACTGTGAAACTTTGCTTTCCTTTGCATGCCTGGAAACTAGCAACACAACTAGCAAACAGTGCTCCCAGGCTTGGAGCACTGACCAGCTCATTTCAAGTAACAGAGCAAGGCTGATTTCAGTAGCTGTGCCTGTCAGACCAGTCTTCTCTATATTCAGTCTGTCCATTTACACCATGAGCTTCAGCTGCTTACACAGGTTACCACTAGGGAAAGAGCATCCATTTCTTGCCTGTGTATTTGTTAGACAAGACAGGTTTCTACCTGCTTTTTTTCTCATTTACTTAAATTTAAAGAAATTAGATCCCCACCAAACATCAAGAAAAAAACCAAACCAACAGATTTTGATACTGCGTTCAGTTTCAGAGCAGGCTTAATTAGAGGAATCCTTTAAAGATTCATATCTAAATACAGTACTTTTTTAATCAAAAGCATTTTAAAGTTTGTTGTGTATGTTGTCGATAAAAAACCCAAAACAGAAATTCCATTATTAATTTTTAAGGGAAAAAGGCCTTATTTCATATATATGGTGAAAAGCAGAAGACAGCCGTGAAAAGAGTTAGGCAATTCTTGGTTCTGATTTTCTTCTCATGTATATTTAACCATTTTATACATTCATATTCCAGTCTCTATATATACATAAATTATCTCTTATTAGTTTTTTTTTTTCAGTGTGTGAAATGTAATTATATTAATTCATTTCAGAAGACTAGATTTCTTATGTCTTTATTCTCTCCTGTTCGCAGAATTAATCAAAAGCTTTGAGTTTGTCCTTAACCTCTCAACATATTTCAGAACTGTTGTGGAAATTCAAGTGTACCTAATGCAATATTATTCATTTTTTGTGTTTTGGTGTTCTGGAGCAGCCTGGGAGCAGGAAAACTCATCAAAACTTAGAGTAGACTTTTAAGTAGAAAAGGGTCACAGCTAAGGACTATCTCAAAGATGAAAGGAAAAATCAGGAATCTTGTTTGCCCCATGTGCTATCTAAGCTCCTTTTCTGAGTACAGAAAAATCTAGTACAGATTCAATTCTTAGGCTTGAATCTTTTGGAAGGATTTTGCTGGCAGGTACTTTTTCATGTTATTTGCCTATTTATATTATTTTACTGCCAGTTAGTAATAGGTATTATAACAAGAATACTTTTGCTCTCAGAGTATGTTATTGGTTTGCTTTTCAGCAAGTCTCAAACTACAATATGTTTTTATTTTTTCCTGGATCTGAAGGCAAGACAGTAACTTTTTTTGTTTAGCTGAACACAGCTGAGTGCTCTGAAAAACAGCAGCTTTAATAATAAATAGCAGTTATATAACACCTATCAGAGGATTTTAACACATTATTTAGACCTTTCAGCTTCTTTTATGGGGTTGCAAATTTTTTTATCCCCATTTTACAAATAAGTGATATAAGACTCAGATGAATCACTCATGTACAGTTAAACCTATGGGCAGCATAGCCACAGAGGGAAAGAAAACTGTCTTAGTCCTTGAGCTTAACTATTGGATTTGGACTTCACTCTTGTTCTCAGGTTTGGTCAGTCATGGTCCCAGCAGTTCATTTTACAGATACAAAGAAAGTATTGCACAATGATGGAGCAGTAATCTGGATGGATTAAAAAAGAAGCTGCCCAATACATAAAGCTAGTTCAGTCTCATGTAACAAAAAGCACTGACCCACAGATACTTGCTTTTTTTACTTATTCTCCATTTGTTTGGTGGGGAAATCTCTTTTATCCTAAAACATTCTCAACAGCTTTCTGTTTATTTATTTCACCCATAAAAATGTCTCATCTTGTCTGGAGCAGAAAATTCAACAATTTTTACCATAAAGGTTAAATCTATTTTTGGTGTTCTCATAATAAACTCAATCCTTTAATGTCTTTATATCCTTGCTTGAGAATAAGCCTTGTATTTATATCCTTGCTTGAGAAGAAGCAGAGATTTAGAAATTTTTTTTGTGGTGGCTCATCAATTTTTTTTCTTTGGGTCAAGCACTTCTATAGGAATCAAATATTACATTTTCATAATGTTTTACACAAAGATTAGTAAAACAGCAATAGCAGTGTTATTTAATTTTGAGAAAATTCTGAAAATTTAAGACTAAAACTATCCTTATTATGATATTCTAACTTAGAATTTTTTTAACATGCGATAAATATACAAGCATGAAGGAAAAGAAGGGCGAAGGAAATATTCACAGCACTGAAAAAAATAATAGTAAAAAATAGTTCAAAAGTGTTTTCTCAGTTACCTTTTGACCTCTGGGCTTAATCATATCACATTACATGGAAAGGAGAGAGGTAGGAAGAGTTGAGAGTTTATTTATCTTTGATTTTGATTTTTTATATCAGTTACTTGATTTAGGCTAGAGTAGTACAAAGACAGAGGAGTCCAAAAAGCAGAAGGTTAGAAAATCTCTGGGTTTGTTTCAATTTTTCCTTTTGCTTATGTTGCTCTAACCCATGATTTCAGAACTAGGATAGGAGAAAGAAGACTGGGATTCATCAGTAGCCTCCTGATCTTGGTCTGACAATTGTTTGCAGATTCCTATGTGCAAACCTTACTGAAGCAGTCACAGCTTCAACATAAGATTCCCAGTGTGCTGCTGTTTTAGCCCTCTACAAGTGGGTCAGAAAACATCCTAAGAGAGAGAAGGATGTGTGATGGTGACATTGCTTGTGCTAGAGCACAGGAGGGATAAATGTGCATGTCAGTAAAGATTTAGGGCTTTGCTTCCCAAGTCAATGCTGAGGAAAGATGATGAATGCATTTCTTGTTAAAACAGAAAGGATGTAATTAGGTGGCTAAAGAGAAAGTGTATTTGAGCATGGATTCTGACTTTCACTGGGCTTCAATGGAGTACTGAAAATCTGCAAAGGTGTTGGAGAAAGGCTAGCAAATGATCAAGCTTTTTACTGTGAACAGCTTAAGGAGCTTGGTTTATCAAAGGGAAGGTTAAGAGCTGGCATGATTGCAGTGCATGAGTGCCTGCACTATTCAGAAGGTATTTGAGTGACCTTAAACAGAGAAGCACAACTAGATTGAGGGGCTTATAATAACTATGGAAGCAAGTATTGCTTCCACAGTCATGTAAATTAACTTGTTTAGAAATTTTTAAATCAAGCTGTTGAGATTGAGTTTTTTCCTGAAATTTAGGCTCTGATTGACCACAAATTATTTGACTTGGTAATAGAAAGGGCTGAACCTTCTCAGTGAATGAAATTATGTCATAAATTTTTCAGGAAATCAGCTGTAATGGTTCCCTCTTGCCTAACCCAAATCTGTAAATCGCTTCAGAAGTCCCTTTCAGTGTTCTGTGATTGTTAATACAGGCACACAAAGGAATCAGCCTCTTTTTCATTTTTCCATGCAAACTTACTTTAAAGGGGGAACATGCAAGAGGATAACACACCCAGAGGTTCTGCATTATACCATAGGACTGAATATAAAAATGCAGGGAAAGAAATTTAGCTGCTTATGAGGTGGAGATGGAAAACTGGTCTCTGAAGTCCAGGGATCTAGCCCTGCAACTCTGTTAACAGAAATAATGTGGAATTTGCAAAAGCAAAATTAACTGAGCCTTAATCTAAAAGGAGAATGAGAGAGCTGAATTTATTAGTATTTCTAATACTTCTTTTAAGATATAAAAGTTGTTTCCAGCTCTGTGTGTCCTTTTAGTTGTCTCGTACTAAAATTGAACTAGAAGTGTAAACACCAGAGGTGTCTCTTTCCTTTTTTATTTTCAGTACTCTTATTTCAGCAACGTTTTGTGGATTGCTGTAGTATCTGATGTTAACAAGTGAATTACAGCAAGACTTTTGGGTTTTTTAAAGATGCTTCCTGCTGATTACACTGACTAGTGGTAGTGTGTGGATGTCCCAGCTATCACAGCCACTGTTTTCCTCAGGGAGGTTGGAGCTTGCTGCCAAGTTGAGGGGACAGATAAACACAGTGAGAGGTCGCATTCAGAGAGGTTTGCTTCAGAGTACAATGCTGTTGTTGTATTTTAGGAATCATGTGTAAGGGAAGGGAGATGCTAGTCCCTGTGGTCTGTAGTCTTTCTTAGTGGATGCTTGTTTTACTGCACTTGGGGAGACATCTACTCAGCAGTTTAAAAAGAAAAAGTAAAATCATGGACTTTCTCTAACCTCAGTATGGCTGGGTTTGATTTCCCTGAGATCCAGATTTCATGCTCTGTGCAAATGTGCTATGTGTAAGTACATTGAGAACCTCCTTAAAAAAAAAAAAGGTGATTCAAGCAACCCTCAGCTAGACCACAGGACTGCTGTAAAAAGAAAAACAAACCCCAATAATGTTGTAAGTTAATTGTTCTTTTTGTTCAATGAAGTGTTTGCACAAGTCTCCAAATCAGCTGCTGAGAATCTGAGTCACCCCTGGTTTGGTTACTGGCTATTTACATCTGCCTGTTTTTTAAGAAGCACAAAATGTTGTAGAGAGCATAGGGGCAGAGGTGTAGGGAGGTAGTGTTTAGAGAGCTGCAGGCTCACACTACAGAAATACATCTCTGGAGACACTGTGTGCTACTCAAGGAGATCTGATGCGCAGGGAGTATTGATGGCTTTCCTGCAAGAAAAGAAAGTTGTTCACATCACAGAGTGATTTATGTTGGAAAAGACCCTGAAGATCACTGTGTTCAGCTGTTAAGGCAGCACTGCCAAATTCACAAGTGAGCCATATCCCTCAGTGCCACATGTACATGTCTTCTTAATATCTCCAGGGATAGAGACTCCACCATTTCCCTGGCCAATGTTGCAATGCTTGATAACCCTTTCAGTAATACTTTTCTCCTAATATCCAGTCTAAGCCTCCCTTTGTACAACTTGAGGATATTTCCTCTTGTCCTGTCATTTGTTACCTGGGAAAAGATAGTGACGCTCCCTTGCTACAACCTCCTTCTGGGTACAGCTCCATCAGTAGAATTGGCACGAGTGTTCCTGATGCAAAATAAACAATGAAATGTGTGACAGAATTGCAGTGACTTGAACACTAAATTATGCCTAGAATTAGTCAAATGAGAAATATGTTCCCTGTTGGAACAAAAGCAGCACAAATGTGGAGAGAACAGATTTTTGCTGGTTTGTGTTGGCCAAGCATGCCAAGCATTACATCACAATGTTAATGTTTCTGATTTTAATGCTGGGCATTTTAAGTATGTGCTTTGCTGAGTATGTGTATTCGCTTCTGTCACTCTGTCAATCATTGTAATATGTACAGTTATGGTAGGGGGCTGTGTATATCTGGCAGAATTTATGATAAGGTTCTGTGTATGATCAGTCTCCACAGTGGCAGTGTACTTGGCTTTCATAACAACTGGAGCTCAAACACAGGGAGTTTCAGAACTTAATTTAGATGTTACACTGGTAATTTGTATATGCCAGTGTTTTTTTCTGGAGGGAAATACTGGATTATATTATCCATTTGTTCCACATATGGTTTAAAACTTTTATTTATCAGAGTAAACCAGCTGAAGGCCACTCTCTGTGTTTTTCAGAAGCTTATTATACCTGCTGGTTAAGTGATATGAGTTACATCTCTTATCCCCACTGTCAATATTATGTTTACAAAAGCTTGTCTAACAGTTAACTCTATATTTGACACAAGAGTTACATCATGATAAGAGGTAACAGGGCATTCATTGCTAATCACAATTTTAAACCTTACTCAGGTTTAAGGTTATGCTCCTGTTACTTACCTCCCCTCAGGATCATGGCAGTTTATTTCTGAGACTCATAATCTAGTGTTTGTACAGTCTGCTGTATATAAACAGATCTTTCAAAATAACCAGAACTTTGGTTTCACCAAGCAACTACTCCCAACACTTTTTTTTTTCCACTTCTTCCTGTGCCTACTTTCATGTCTCTTTGTAGTCTGGTTCCTTTCCCAGGAGGCACCAGAAGAATCTGTGGTACCATGATACACAGCACAGCAGGGAGAGCTTCTGGTACTAAGAATAGTAAGAGAATTCAAGGATGAAATTCTTGAGTTGCTGATGATAAGGTGTAACAGCTCATCTAAAACTGGCTTTGTACCTGAGGACTAAAAGTGGCAAATATGATGCATGTTTTTAAAATCCATTCTGTGAAGAATGGAGTTTTTTACCAGGCAAATGAATACCTCAATATTGAGGCGAACTTCAATAAAAACAGTATAATAGGATACCTCATCCTGTAAACTGCTTGTAAATTGTCAGCATAAATTCCTTTCTAAAGATAAATCCTTCTTTACAAGCCTGTTTATAGGGGTCAACAAACATGTGAATAAGGATGTTTAAATCTACATAGTCTGAATTACTGACAAGGTTTTTTACAAAACCCCTTGGCAAAGATTTTTTTGAGAAAACTAAATTGGCATAAGAAGACTCTTGGATGACAAAAAGTTGCTTGGGAGGTAAGTGAGCTGAGGAAATTTGCTATTGGAAAAGTTCTCCAAGGTAGTGAGGACTAAGAAGGACAACAAAATTTGTGAAAGACCTTGATGAAACTGACAAGCCAGACATAGTGGTGTTGGTGAAGTTACATCTAGATATTACTAAAGTGAGGGACATGGAAGTAAAAATTCACAAAACTTGACATAGAAAGTAGTGTACTAGGAATTGGCTATCAAGACTTGGGAGTGAGAGCTCGGGTTTATAATAGTGGTTCCTTGAAAACATCAGCTCAGAGTTCAATACTGATCTATCCAGGGTCTTTTATATGGTTCCTGTCCATATCCTCAGTATATTTAATTGAATTAGTTGATTTTTTGGTAGAATTGAGGCAGGCAACAAGAATGTAGAGAGGAATGGAATGATTTCCGTACACAGAATGACTGAGTGGCACAAAGATAACTCAGGATGTGGTATAGATCTTATAAAATTGAATTTTATGAAAGTATATTTAAACAAAAATAATTTCTTGGCACTAAGGACTGTAGGCATTGGAAGTAGATGCAAAGAATGAAAACTGGTTTGCATCAGTTTCAGGGGTAACTATGCAAGACAAAGTCACTGGAATTTATCAAATACACAGAAAACACCTGAGTGGGGAAGTTTTTTGATGGGAAAATATGAAAAAAGCAGTAGGAAATACAATGTCAGTGCTGCCCCTGTTCTGTCCTGTCTGTTGCTACACTTGTATTTTCTAGATGCCTTTAAAGTTCTTGTTGCAATCTCAGTAGGTATAGAGTATTTCCGTCGGAATTCTCTTAATCCTTGCTCGCTTCAATAGTTTGAGTGGTTTTAACAAGACTCATTGCAAAAAAGATGGTGTCTTCAACTTTCTTGGAATGACATTTTTAAATTTAACTTTTTATTAAAGCAATTAAAATAGGAGAACAATACTAACAGGTTGTTAAACCTAGTTATGTCTACCAGAGCACCATTAATTGCTTTGTTAAATCCCCCTGTAGCATAAACAGCATAGTGCAAATTTTTATTTGCATTTGTGGTAGCTGTTAGCTTCTGTTATCATTTTGTTTTATAGGTCTGGTTCTTAAATACTGGTGCTCCCCACTGGGCAAACTATGCTGCGTCATTTCCTAATAAATACCTCAACAAATAATTCTCTCCCTCTTTTTCTACTCCCTCCCTCCCTCCCTGCAGTGAAGAGGATAATTTTGTGTAGGGATGGAAGATCAGTTTACCCTGCAGCATTAATCTTCTAACAGAGAGATACTATTTTATTTTTCCAGTGTGCTGTAATCCACCCCAGTTTCTGACATATTTAAAGTGTATTAATTGTTAATGTTGCACTTCTTGAATTCTAATCATGACCAGCTTGCATGCAGGGCTCTGGTTTGGGAGGGATCATTACCCACTCCCCTGGGGATCACAAGTGGTACTTTCTGGAGGCAGCATGAGCTGTATTATTTTCATGGATTTTTGTTCTTGTGCTGCTGCATCTGTTTGAAGCTGGGAGGTTGTGCACAGGCTGCATGGTGTGGTTGTGAAGTGCCTTGCCTCGCGCTAGCGCTGTGGATTGTTATTTGGAGTGCACAGAGGAATCATTGATCACTGCTTCTTCCCTTTGTACCTTGTTTGAAACGGGACTGCAGACACTTGTGGGTATTTTTGCTATTTCTTTTCACCGATTTCAGACACTCCAAATGGTTGAGGTACTTCTGAACATTACTCTTTTCTTCTAGACTAACTGATTAACACTTTGAGTTAAGTATTTAAGTTGAAATGTAAAAAAATATCTTCCATTTAAGAAAAAATCCAAGCCAACTCTTCCCTAATAATACATCAATATTTTAATGTGTGTAATAAATGTAATAATATATATTGATTGTCATATCTATTATAAAGTGGATGCTCAAAAAGCTTTTAATCTGCATGTATAATTTTGATATATTATGTAGGGCAATGCCATAAATGGTACAAGTCAGAAAAAGTTTTTTTTTGTTGTGTTTTAAGCTTTTAGACTTTGAACTCTCACTATGTCCTAGAAATAGAAGAAACAGGCAACAAGGGCATTTATTTCAGGTTTTTTTTTCGATTTTGTCACAATCCATTGTAACAACAATGCATCATTAAATAATTTAGTAGATCATTCCAGATGAAGTGGTTTTACTTTTGTATTGTCACCAGGTACCCCTGTGGCAATGAACTACAGTATTTAGTGGCAGAAGATACGTATTAAATTACCTCTCTGGAAAATTTATCACTAATGCCATTTACAAAATCATTCATTTGGTTTAAAATGAATGCAGCAAGAAACATATGTAGCCACTGTCCAAAGAAAAAAAAAGTATTTAATGTTAGGTAATATATTTGGGGAATATCTTAGGCAGATACAATGCAGTATGCTTTTCTTGAATTTGTTTTTTTGTGTGTGCATATATATGTGCAGAAAATTCTCAAAGTGCAGGCTTCTCTGGAAGCTTAAAATTTGTACTAAGGGAAAATTAATGTCTTTATCTTCATGTTTAGAAAGTCTAGAAGCAGGTAATTTCCTGTTCTAATTCTTCAGTGGATCGGTTATTTCAGCTGTTCTCTTGCCCTTTTGCAAGTTGGCTTAATACCAAGTGTGTCTTGTGTATCACCTGGGATTAAACAGCCAGGTGTTGTTTCTTCCAATAGTACCGCAAAGGAAAAAATATCACTGTGGTTGCAAAGCAAGCTTCAGAAAAATCTAACTTTATTAAAAATAAAATTATTTTCTTCTGAACTGGTTTAGAAACAAAATGGGGAAATGAGCACTTATCTGTTGTTGTAGACTTCCATTTTTTCCCCTCTCCTCTTCATAATCTATTGTTTATCTCAGATAAGGATGAGGGACCACACATACACAGATGCTCACAGGATCATTTCAGTTGAAAGGGGTCTCAGATGTCATCTGGTTCAACATCAGGCTGAGAGTAAATTCAGTTGTGAGACCAGACCAAATATTCTGCTTTTCTTTAATTAGAAAATTTAGTTTGAGTAGTTTTGCATCAGGAAATGAATTTTAATCTGTATTCGTGTCACATCAGGAAGAATGACATGTTATGACTGAGGCCTCGACACAGTAGCAGTTCTAAACTCTGTTTTCTGAACACCCTGTGTCATTGCCCAGAGCGTTCTGTGATCCTGAGAATATTTGTGACCAACAGCAGTCCTGATATTGAGCAAAGATGTAATAAGTTTTGAGTTCTTGAAAAGGTTCAGTCAAATTTGGGAGAAATATATTCAGATTTTTCCCTTATCTCATGTTTCTTGCAGTGTTTAAATATTTTCTGAAGTGTGCTAACTTTCCTGGTACAAACACTCCCTTCAGGTTCCTCCAGACTTCAGCCTTCCCATGGGCTCTGTCACGCATCAGTTCTGCATGGAAATGCTTGGGGATTGCAACCTCTTTTCCCAGCAAGTGTTATTTGTAGCAGAGCCTGCAAAGGACCTCCTTTCACAAAGATATCTCCAGGGGAGAATATTTTTCAAATAAGTGCTAATATTTATCACTCAAAGGAAAGCATGTAGAAATGAATGACAGTAACTTGTCAGGGTGCAAAAGTGGCTTCTGTAATATGTCTGTTGGAGCAGTGGGTGATAGGGGAGGGCTTTTATTTGCAATTCAGGTATGGTAGGGGAGGCCCTGCAGCCCAGAAGATGTGCAGGGTTGAGGAAAGAACTATTTAGTAACCTGGGGATGACAGCAAAAATGAAGCTGCATTTTCCTCATCAGCTTTGGCATGCTACCAATTCCCTAACCTTTGTTAAATCTTATTATTGTGAGGGCTGGAATCTTATTTCTCCTGTTTATCTGAAAAAAAGAGAAGAGCTTTCTGCTCAAAGTGTTTTTGTGTTTTTTAAATTTTTCTTCTGTACTGTTTATTGCCCAGAAAAGTTGTAAATTGGTTATTGTTTGTTCTCCAGATGGATCCTGTGCAAAAAGCAGTCATAAACCATACATTTGGAGTATCCATTCCCCCAAAGAAGAAGCAAGTCATTTCCTGTAATGTCTGCCAGCTTCGTTTTAACTCTGATGTGAGTATTGCCAATTTTCTTCCTTTTTTTTTTTTTAATTTGGTGCATTAGGTATAATTAATCTAAATCTCTTTTTCCCAAATAACTCATTCGAGTTCTAGCTGCATTCTGCTCAGCCTGGTTGGTTTTTTGTCCACTCAGAGGCAGAAGTCCATAAAGCATGAACTCTCAATTTTCTTGGATAGCTCTGGCATGTTATGCAATGCCATGTCCATAGGTGATATCTCACTTGATGGTACAAGTGAGATGGTACTTGATGGTACAATAACCTTCAACAGGTATTGCAAAAAGAAATGTTTGCCTGAGGGATTTTTTTCCTTAAAAAAAAAAGGAAGTGAAGCAGAAAAGCTTCCCAGTGAGTTCTCCAGGTCATATTTGATTTCCTTTCAGAAGAAATAGCATTTTCTTGTTGTTTGTATGTCCTTGCTGATAGTCTTTCCATTTCTGAATGAAGTCACTCTTCCAAAAACTTTCATTTATAATAAATATAAATACTTCGCTCTAGCTGTCATTTTGAGTATGAGAAATTCAAAGAAACTGTTTCCTGGAGGTTAATTTAAAAAAAAAATCATTACAAAAGATTACACTGGTGTTTTTTAAAAATATATAACCATTTAATGTTTCTTCCTAAGTAGCTTGAAAATTAAAAAAATTCAAGGAAACTACATCTAAGAAGATTATAACTTTTGACAGTTAAGGAGTATGTATTTGTTCTTGGAAACTATTACATTGTTATGTATGAAAAATATAATGAAAGCTACATTACATTACGTAATGTCATTGAATTAATAAAAATAAACTCAAATTCCCAGATTTTTTTTTAATCTCAAGGGTAAGAATAAATCCTGAAGTGATGGGTTAATATTATATATTTTTCTCTCATCATTTTTGTCTCAGAAACAGTTTGCAGGCACCTCCTCCAAAGCCTTTGAGTATTTTGTGCTCCTAGAGGTTTGCAGTAAAGCACCCATACCCATTACCCTGGTTTTCTCTGCCTCTAACATTGCACTTTGAAAAGTGTCTTGTGAAGTATTTTCCCCAGTTTGCCTTTCTTGTCTAGGCTGGTAAGGATTTTGAAGCAGTGCTATCTCAGCTTCAGATTGATTTCTAAATCTGTCATCGTTTGACAAGTTTTTTAAACTTCCTTTGAAGTGCCCATATCTGCTTAGTTAACTGATCTCAGAAGTCATTATTTTAAATTTAGTTTGCTTGTCTTTCTACTTTAAGGTTAATATTTAAGGGGAAAAAATATTTTCTGCTCTGGTACTTGTTCCAGGTATGTGCTTTTACTGATTAAATCAAGGAACCAATAATATTTTTTAAAATTTTCTTTGGCTTCATGGATCTTGCTTCTGAGGTGGATCCATCACCAGTGAGATGGCTCAGGCTGCCCTCACTCTTCCCTCCCCTCTTGAGGTCAGGATCCCCCTGATGATGGGACCTGTCCCCAGAGGGGTCACTCACTTTGTCTGTGCTGACGTTCAGGTGGACAAACAGCACTTCAGGCAGATAAATTGAATCACAACTGAGTGCTTGAAACAAACGAACAAAAAAAGATCTGTTACATCATTTTGTACTTCTGTCAACCAAGCAATTTCTCCTGTCTAGACTTAGAAAGTAAAACAAAAAGTGCATTTCATACTCTGCTTTAAAAAGTATTTCAAACTACCCTTCTTCTTCTGTGCCAGGTGTATTCAATAGGGTGGTGTGATCTTTCTTCCTAAATTTGATAAATATATTCAGTTGTAGTTCCTAGAAATTATCATCATCCTTTGGAAATGAATGGTTGTAAGAAAGGATGAAGCACTGTGTCTGTGGTACTTTACATGCTGAAATGCAGCACCTTACTTTCTACAGCAGTTTAGTTTACCACGGCCACAAACAACATAGAAATTTGATTTTGGAAAGTGCTAAGGTTATAGCAGTGTTATGAATACCAGAAGATACTTAAATATAAATCTAATTTCACAACTGTTTCATAACCTCAGCATCCAGGAATATTTGGAGAATGAGTCTTCATAGTGTAGTACTTCTATTTCAAAGGCTTTCTAGCCTTTCATTGCATTATTTAGCTTCTCCTGAGAAATAAGATTCTAAATTTTTCTTCAGGTTCAGTCATTTAATCTAAAGAATTATTTGTATGAGCATTTTTTTTCCTGAGAGTGAGATCCTATCTTATTTGGATGTTATTCTCACCTATCCAAATAGACACCTCTTCCCCTCCCATAATTGGCCTTGTTATGTTTTACTGAGGTAAATTTCACTGTATTGTATCATTTCACCGGTAGTGGGGTTTCAACCAAGCTCTGCAGGCTCACAGCTCTGTCTTAGCCTGTTGAAACTCCTGCACAGAAATAAAAATCTGGACTTTGCATGTGTTTTTCTTTTTGGTCCCTTTGGACCAAAAGTAAGTGCAAATTGTGCTCAGGGCATGGAATAATCTTTACAATCCATCCTTTGTTTGCTGACTGGGGAAGAAGGGAGTCATATAGGTCTGAACTGCTGAATCTTTCAGGAAATCAGTTTCCACCATGTGACATGCTTTTGAGTAGCATCAAACTCTGCTAATCTGCATTAAAACTTCAGTGTAGCACATTGCAGAATGAGATTTGTAGTGCAGTCACTCCACACTTGCAGTTTCTTCTGGCTCTGCAAGGCTGACATAGTTCTTGTTGTTGATAAGCATCCCATTCCTTTGAACTTTCTCTGACCTAAATTATGCAATTTAATGAAGTTAAAATGGCAGAACTAAACTATAAAGAGTCTATTTTGTTTTTTTTAATTTTTTTTTAATTCTCCTTAGTGAATTTCATTTGCATGGTGTTTGAGGATGCTGACTTCATTCTGGTGGTGCTTTATCAATTGCACAAGAAACACAGACAGTGGTTATTCATCTGTGAGAAGAAAATTGGTTTCCCTGCCTGCAATCTTTTCCTTGTGCTGTGGACACTCACTGGTCTGAATCAATAGACCAAAATCAAAAAAAAATCAGACTAGTCAATTTGTAGTCGTCAAACCTCCCCCTAAATTAATACAGTGAATTGCAAAGGTTTGAGGTTTCTTTTGCTTATGTGTCTGCACATTTAGCTTTGGTGAGAGTGTTCTGGCATCAGATTCAGAGGCGCAGGGATTGCAGCTACCTGCAGGAAAAGAAAGATCAGAGATGAGAGGAAATTTTAAAATTTAAATATTTAAAAATACATTGTCTTGATGTGGGACTGTGCATGTTGAAGTGATGGCTTCTTTCTTTTCAAAAATAAAGTTTGTAGAATGATTTTTCTTCTGCCATATAATTTGAATAGTATTTTCTAACTGAGCTCTTCAGGATCTCCCAGTCTTCAATTTTTAAAAGTACAACATGAAGAAAACCTCTGTGTACAAATTCTTAATTTTATCTAGTCTTAACTTGATATGTCTGTACTCTTCCAAAAAAAGAAATTATAGTATTTGACTCATACTTAGAGACATTCACCATCATACTCTGACTGTCTTTTTTTTAATATTTTTAGCTGTTTTTTGGTCAAATTTGTCTTTTTCCTCAATTGGCATGTGGTAATAAGTCTCTAGCAGCTGTGGAGCTTTGCCCCCAGGATGTCTATTCTATTATGGCATCTGACACTGTAGCTTGCAGCCATAAGGGAAAAGTGAGTTGTAGCTGGAAGGATATTTCTTTGGTTTCTGCAGAATTGCCCTTTTCTCCTTATCTGAATTATTGCCTTGTGTTCAAGTAGTTTCTCTGCTCTTCTCCCTCATTATTTTATTTTATTGTTTAGTCTTGAGGTTGTTAGGATTGTTTAGCCTGGAGAAAAGGAGGCTCAGGGGTTACCTTATCACTTTCTATGCTTACCTGAAAGGTAGTCAGTCTCTTTTCCAGGAAACAAGTGATAGGATGAGAAAAAACTGCTTTGAGTTGGTCCAGTGAAGGCTTAGATTGGATATTAGGAGAAATTTCTTCACCAAAAGGAAGTTGTCAAACATTGGAACAGACTGTCCAGGGAAGTGGTGGAGTCACCATCCCATGGAGGTATTTAAAGGATGTGTAGGGACATGTTTTAGTGGTGAACATGGCAGTGCTGACTTCACATTTGAACTTGCTCTCAAAGGCCCTTTCCAACCCAAAGGAGTCTGTGATAGTCCACAGACTTCTGGGAGCTTTTAGGTACTATACAGTAATGCCAGTTCTAATCTAATCCCTTTTTCCAGCAACCAGGCTTCTCTGTAACCAAACTTGCAAACGCATGATGCTGGGCAGTCCACATTTTATTGTTCTGATTTTTGTTAGGAGGTGCCCTTTTTGTAAACAGATTTTGTCATCTGTTGATAATGCCTAAAATAAGCAAAAATGTCTACTTCCCTCTGTACGCTTTGTTTCTTATAGAAATATCTTTGGCTGTGGTACAGCCTGGTGGGCACTGTCTTGTTCATAGGGTATAATTGGATTGAAAATAAACTTGAGTTGCACAGCGTGTTGTTGTGTGGGTAATGAATGCAAGTCAGCCCTGATTTTTGGTGTCATCTCAAAAACTAAGAGATGACTCAAGAATCAGGAGGAAATGCCTTGAGGCAAATCAGAAAAGTAGATGTAATAATTTGGCATTAAGAGACAATGAAGGTCATCTTATTGTTGAATGTGTTTAAAGCTAATAAAGATGATGTGATGATAGAGTTCATCTTTCTAAAAAGCCAGAAGGCAAATTTTTTAAGTTTAGGCAAGTATTAGCAGAAGTTGACGTTACAGATTTAAATAAATCATTCATGCTGTCAAAAGGATAAAAAACAAAATAATCAATAACATCACATAAAAATGTACAGAACTGTCATTATTTTCTGTCAAACATTTTACATTTTTCTTATTTATAAGACTATATTGATTCTTTGGGTATGGAGGGTAGTGAAGCAGATAGGAGGTAATTAAAAGCATAAATCTCAGGAACTTGTGAAGGTAATTTTCTGTTTTGTAGACAGAACTGACAAAATGATGGAAGTTGTTAGCTCCAACATGACAGAAATACCGCATGATTATAGGGTACAGGGTTATAACATGATGGAAGTTCTGTTCAAATAACAGCTATTTAATGGAGCTTTTAACTAAGTTTCGTAAGGTATTTTAAATATGAGTTGACTTTTTTACGACATGGCTGATATTTTCACAGGTCCTTGGTTTTTCTATGTTCTTTTAAATAATAATCTACCTTACTATTTTGAGAAATTAGGTTTTAGAAATCTGTAAGGACAGAATTGATAAAATAATGCATAGCTTTGGTATAAAAAATGTATGAACATTCCAGGTTTGCTGATTTCTTCAATTATATCTATTATTAATAACAAATGAGATAAAGCTATATTTTTCAACACTATTTCCTAATTTATTATGTAATTTTTATTGGAGTTATGATTCTAGTCTAAATTCTTCATAATTTATATACTCAAATAAAAGTGCATACTCTTACAGAATGGTTCTAACAGATAAACTAAGTGATCAAACATTTTGTAGACATCTTACCATTAAGAGAGCTTTCTTGTTTAGGATCTGCTGTGAATTAAAATAAGGATATTTTACAAACATGAATACCTCTCTGCTCCTGTCTTGCACAGTTAGTTTCCTTCTCTATCAGGACCACTGCCATTGTAATCAACTTGATGTATGAAAGTGGGCAGGAGCACAGGTGTTGAGAGGTATTTTCTTCAATATAAGTTATGACAATATTTAGGATATTTATTTTTTTATCTTGAATTTATGTAAAATTTTTTTGTGATATGCAGGAAAAAACTCGTCTTTATAAGTTCTCCATAATAGAATGGAAGTTTTCAGGATTATTATATATCTGTTTAGTCTTTCAGTTGTTTCGTTTTCCATGGTTGAACTGTTAGTGGCAGAGGCTTTTGTGGTATTTTCAACAAAATATTTTTCACTAGAAATTACCAATTATATCAACACCAAATGAACACAGGATTTGAGACAGAATCATCAAGGGTGGAAAAGACCTCTCAGATAATCCAGTCCAGCCACCACCGTGTTCATCAATAAACTCTATCCCCAAGTGCCACACCCAGATGGTTTTTATACAGTTTCAGGGAGAGTGACTGCACCACTTCACTGGGCAGCTCATCAGAGTTAGAATTGCTGTTGAGAGCATTTCCCATCCAGGGTGGAATTCCTGCTCTAAGGTGCAGTAGCAAGAGAGAGGAAATAGGAGCTGTGAGCCACCATTTTCAGTTCCATTTAGTTGTAACACTCACCTAATATTGCGTGCTCAAGGCATGAACCCCCATTTCCCACATGGATGCTTCAGAGCCTCCCTTTATTTCTGCATTTCTCCTTCTTTCTGTCCATGCAGATCTACATATATTTAATTGTGTGTGTTAATAGCCAGGCTGGACGATGTGGTAGCAGATTAAAGCATTCAGATAGAGTTGATGGTACAATTGTCTTATTTCCATGAAGACCTAATGAACGGCTATTTCAGCTGCTCTTGAATAAGCCTATAAAAAATCTTGATCTCACACACATATGCACTGAACCTTTAGACTTACTCAAGCCTTTCATCAGGTTAATGTTTCTTTGTGTAGCAATAAATTCAGTTAATTAGTCATTCACATTGCAAGTAGATTCTAAAACTCAGTCACTTGAGAGCTGTCAAAATGAATCCTGTGGATTTCAAATACACGGTCAGTCATTGCTCAATGAATCAATGAATCCATATGATCTACCTGTTTCCTGGTTATCTAGATCTTTTCAATATATGCAGATCTATAAACATTTTTAACTTTCTACAAAGTAAAGCTACTGAAGTTGTTTTAAGCCCTAAAATAGGCTAATGTCATTGACATTAATTTCAAAAGCATGTTTACATGTAGAAGATAATTTAAATTGTTCATTTTTATTAAATGCAGTCTAATATATATATAAGGCTATTGTATTTTTATTGTATGTAGTCATACAGTTTAACATTCTGCTTGGATTTCAAATTTAATAATTTGTAATTACAAGTAGCAATTTTAAATAAAATATTGCATTTGTATAATTTTTAAGAGCAGAAAAAACTATACTTTCTTACAGCCAAATTATTAATCCTGATGACATAGGGGCTTTCTTAAAAAATTAAAACATTCATAAAGTTTGATTGGTTAGAGGTATTTAATTGGTACTAAAAGACTGTGGATAGAACTAAGGTGTATAAACTTTAACGTGTATAAATTAGAAAAATTATGGGGAAAACTTACATGGTTATTTGTCTGTCAATTATATTCTTAATTATTTGCAACAATTTAAAGTGCAGCTATTCACTAAGCCATGGTCTTAAAAATATGTAGACATATTTTTTTTAGTGTTATAAAATATGCGTCCTGTTGATCAAAAAATAATGCCAGACAAATGCATAAACACTGTTTTGGAATTTGGCCTGTCAGTACAAAGGTATTTTTTACATTCTGATTCATAATGTCATATTTATGGCAGCTTGAAGCTTTTCTGGTTCATTAAACCTTACTAGCCAATACTTGATGACCTTCCATGCTGTCTAATAAGTAGGCAGGTTGTTTTAAAATGTTACAATGTATATATATCAAGCTACTAGGTCACAGTCAGTTTTCGATTCAATTAAAAATTAAACTTTCCATTGAGTTAAGGAGTTCTTTCATAGAAATATTTTCTTATTCCACTTTCTCAAAAAAGTGTCCTTCTAAACTGTTATGCATTTAATTTCAAAATTTTAATAATGATAATTCAATGGTGAGGTTTAATACCAGCTAGGTAAGCAATAGATGTAACATAATATTTTTGAAATGAAAAATAAATATTTAAATAATGTTGAATTGTGGCACAGATAAATTATTTTACTGTTGAATGAATTAATCCCTACAGTAAATGCAGCTGTTTACACTGGAATAAAGTATTTTGCAATTAAAATCATTATAATACAGGAGTATAGAAAGATATATTGAGTTAACAGATTTTCATTTTGGTTTTTCCTGATATTTTTTTATTTTCTTAAATATTGTTTTGCTGACAAACAATTTGCATGAATTAGTTGTACTTAATGATGATCAAAAAGCACCTTCAGTATCCATTTAAAATGTTGTATCCCAAAGATATTTGCTCTTAAGTTAACTTTGTTTTTTAATGGCTGTTTTTATTAAAATTGGTAAAGTATCTTTCTTTATGCACATGAATTTTGAACCCTATGTGTACACAACTTCCTATGGATTACCAGAGCAAATGAAAACAAATTTTCAGCTTCTTGCCTTAACTAAAAATGAAAATTGTATACATCATGGCTTATTTCAAGGATATACAAAGCTTATAGCTTCTGCTCAAATGCTGTATTTATGTCATAAGCAAGTTTTAAGTGAGACTTGGAACAAATACATTTACCCTGAAGATGTTACTTTTACAAATATTTTATAAAATTAGAGTTGTTAATGATCAGGAGATTAATAATCACAATAATTGGTATCATTAATAATCAGAACTTGAGTTCCAATTTCAGATTGCTTCAGCTGCCCTTTTTCCTTTTGCTTTCTGTGTCTCCAGAAAACTCCAAAGGTTTACATAACACG
Organism: Molothrus ater; assembly: GCF_012460135.2. Taxonomy (NCBI): domain Eukaryota; kingdom Metazoa; phylum Chordata; class Aves; order Passeriformes; family Icteridae; genus Molothrus; species Molothrus ater. The sequence continues at coordinate 15,151,522 of NC_050484.2, forward strand.
GTAATACAGCATTTCAGTTACCAAAAGGCAGCTGAATCAAATTATTTATCCCACAGTGCAAAAAAGCAAACTCTGAACTTCAAGTGTATCTGAAAGGACTAGAAAATAGTGCTTATGTGGTTAGGAAAGATTGCTTCCATACTTTAAGGAATGCTCCTCTAACTTCATGCTTGGAAAGAGTATCTGTGTTTCTATTCACAGAACAGAGATGAGTTGAGAAAGTCTAAAAACCAGAGATTTAACAATATCCAGCCCCTGGATATTCAACTGAAACTTGACAAAGTCAATGTAGAAACAAATACTATCTACTTTAAAAAACTACTCACTCTTAAAACTTCTACTCACTTGAAAAAGTGAGGGCACTGAAACAATTTTTTAAAGGCAGATTTTGCATCCCCTAACTACTTTAAAATCCAGCCTGGAGAATCCCACCTGGCCTGAAAGGAGTATGGCCTAGTTTGAGCAGTGTTGAAGCAGGATGGCATCTCCAAACCACTGCTTAGATTGGTCACAGCAATACTTTTTGGCCTTCTAACATAGAGCTGTGAATTTGATATTTTATTATAATTGGAAAGCTTAAAAATTAGTCCATTCACCATGTTTCCATGAAGCTTTGCTTGTTGTTATGGAAATCTTAATTTTAATTCTGCCTGGGCTTGTTTGTTCTCAACAGGTCTCATGTACACTATATGAGGATTGAATGAAGGGAATCAAAAACTGTAGTAGGTTATTACTGATATTGCAGGCATTATTATTGCAAATATCAGCAGAAAGGCTTATTATCAAGCAATTGACTTACTAAGTCTTTCTCTTGACTGCATTTATGTCTCTTATGTCATAGCTTTGGCCTCAGGCAGCATATGATCCTATCAACAGCACACATATGCGCGGAGCATAGAGTTCAAATATTTAAAGGGACATCATCAACTTGAGGATACTTGAGTAGACAATCTTGTGCTTGCTATTATTAAATTTAAAAGTATTGGGAAGGAAAGGGTATCTATTCACCCCAATTCTTAGCTCCATTTTTTGTACACTGCAATGTGTGAATAGTTTATTGAATTCTCTTGGGAAAACACCATTCAGGTGCATCATGTCACAACTGCAAAGCTTAAGAGAAATGGATACAACCCAGTAAAGGTGGAGAGAGACAGGATGGGACTCCTGTGCCTCATAAGGCACATTGGCACAGCAGGGCAAAAACAGGACTGTGCTCCTCTGCCCGCATTCAGAACTGGACAGATCCGACCAGAAGTTGACAAGTGTCCCTTTAAGTAGTGCACATAGTACTAGTGGTATAGCTGGTTAGTTGTTTCTTTATAATCCTTAAATTGTGTTTGTATGCGTGTTAATATTTCAAAGGTTTTAAAATCAATCAATATTTTAATAGCAATTGGTGAGTAAACTCTTTGCTGTTTTTATAATAAAGTTTTTAAAAGAGGAATTCAAAATAAAACTAATCTAGCAGCCTTTCTTACTTGAATGCTTGCTTACTAAAATCTCCTGTGAAAGGAAAGATGCACCCACAACAACATATACTGTCCTTCTGAGATGAAAAGCACTGTTTCATGGGCTGTAAAATCACTTAAGAAGTTCTGGTGTGTAAGAACTTCACTCCTCTATTTTAGCAACAACTCTCCATCAGTTTAATGGTGCCAATTACTTGTGTGAGGACTCCAATGTGCTGTCTGTTCTCTTGCCACTCCAGCTGTTTCTACTCTTCACTTCTACTCTACCACACAATAAAGCTGTTATTACATGCTGTCCCAAGGTGACTGTATTGTAATGCCCATTTCTGCTGGTCTTAAAACAATTTTCCTCATTATGGCAGCACTCTTTATGGAGTTCAAGCACCCTAGATATTATAGTTGCTCTTTATAAAAAGCATGTGACTCGTTTCGTGGCTCGCTTCATTTAACACAGCAAACTAAATAAAGAAGTAGATAATTGATTGACAAGAGAGAATGAATGTGATTTTGCATGAACACAGTGAAAGTTTACTTGCACTGATGTTTTTATATGCCAGGTGCCGAGATGTGCTTAGAAGAAGCATGCTTTCTCTGAGTGTTTTAATTTGAAGTAAACAACAATATTAACTTCTTTGGTTAATATGTAACCTTCAATAGAGGCACCTAGTGGTATGCCTGAAATAATGTTTTAAAATTGTGATTGGAAAGATAAATAATGCAAAGCTATTGCTGAATAGTACAATGTAATGAAAACAGACTTGTTTGGAGAGGACTTTTTTCTTGCCCATTATTTGGTAAATTAATTTGTTAAGAAGTCAAGAAAAACACTTAAATTCATTAGCTGAAATTTCCAAACTTTGGAGTTTGTATTAAGTATGTAGTTCCTTAGTTTTGCTTATAACAAAGTGGCCTGATTTGTCAAGGCATCTGATTATATAGAATCGGGAACAATGAAGAGGACTCAATATCACTGAAAAAAATGGGCAGATATTTATGTGTCTAGCTTTAGCTGTGCAACTTCAAAAACATCTACCTAGTTCCTGAAGATAGTTTTAAGGTAAAGGTGAAGTAAATATTTCAGTACATATTTATACTGTTTGGTTTGGGCAGATTAAGACAAAATAAATAATAATAATTTTTAAAAGCTCCTCTTCTCCCAGTCCTACAGGTTCTGATTTTCTTAGTATTAAAAAAAAATATTCAAGGCAATTTATAAAGCAATCAAGACTGGCAAGTATTTAGTTTTCTATGTTGTATTTGGGTCTACTGAGTTTACAGGTATGGTGTTTCCTCATTTTAACCCTTATTTTTTTATCTAATAGTGAAGTAATTCTTTTTCAATTGTCTCAGTTGCTGTTAGTATGAAGGTAAAAGTATTCTATGACATCTGTACTAGATCAAACAGAAGGAAAAATGGATTATTCAATCATGTTTCAGCACAGTACATCTTTCTAACTGCAAGTAATAAAGATTAGGGAACACCACATGAAAATTGAGTAGCATCTTTCTGAATTGGATGTGTTTACATTTGTATAGTCCATTAAATCTTTAAGAACCATAGAAGTAAAGAATTGCATTAGGAGTGACAGAGCTTTATGTAATCTTGAAGCCTCTTTTTCCAAGTTACTGAAAATAGCCAATATTCATTAAAATCCTGTCATTTTAATATATAAGAACTTACATCCATGAAAAGTGTTAGTATAAAGCTATTAAAAATTTTTAGGTGGAATAATATGGTGCCTACTATTGAAAGTGTCACTTTTCTGCCTTGTCATCCATTGTATTATATACAAGTGCAAAAAAAAGTGAGCCTGATTTGTTCTCCTTTGTAGAGCCAGGCCGAGGCCCACTACAAAGGAAGTAAACATGCCAAGAAGGTCAAAGCACTAGAGGCAACGAAAAACAAGCCCAAAGCTGGTTCTTCCAAGGACAGCGCAAAGGTTAACACAGGCTGCTCCACCACGCCAGTCACAGCCAGCATCTCTGACAAATCAGGTCAATGGAAACTTTTTGTTCTATACATCCTTTACTTTCTCCTTTTTTTTTGTGTTTGTATGAGAGAGTTTGGTTGCATGATAGTGATCCATAACTTGTCTTTTCTAAACTATTTACTATGCTTGTACAGAATAGATTTGTTTTGATACTCTAATTGCTATTTCAAGTCTGTGAAACAACTGGTGTCCCTAAATGCTACAGTGTATTTTTTTAAAACCAATGAAATTTACTATTAAAAAATATGGATGTTCTTATGGCAATAGTGGATGGATGTGGGTGGAGTGTGAATTCTGAGGTTATATATTTAGCTGAAACACAAGAAACCTTCGTAAGAAATTTTTCCTTTCTGAATAAGACAATCTTGCTCTAATAGGAAAACACCTACAGAAATGTGAAGCCTTGTGGCCTGGGTATTTCTTTAGCTCTTTTTTCCTCACAGCTCTTTAGTGCTTCAACATCACTTTTTTTTTTTCTTTTTTTTTTTCTTTGTTTTTATCTTTTTACCCTCCAGATGAGTAATCTGAGGCGGGTCAGCAACACTAATAGCAGTAGAATTGCTTGAGTTTCTGCTCTGTCAGTGTTGTATTACCGAATGAAACAGGAGACTTTCATGAACTTGCTGACAGTGTTACTCAAGAGAAGGGCCCCTACTGTGGATAACCCAACTGTCAGTCCAGTAGACTACTGCTGATAAATTTGCTTTTACCTAGGGAGTCATTTATTATCCTCTTCATCAGAGCTGGTCTTGACTCGGGTGCCATGAGGCGAATAACAGTTTTTTGACATGTGCATAAAAAATGACAAAAAAAATCCAACTCAAAAAAAGTACCAGTGACTATTTGTCATCCTGCTGTTTTTACAGCCATTTCAAAACTGTGGGTTCTTAACAATGACAGTGGGTGCCAAATTTGGGTTGATTTTCCTAGCAAATCACATTTTAGTTTTGAGAGATGAGCTGAGTTCAAGTAGCGTCTTCAGGTAAACAAGACATGCTACTATAAAAAAGTAGCAATTTCCTATTGATCTAAATATAAGGTAGGCTATTGAACAGAAAGAGATTTAAAATATTTAGGTTTTTTTTTTGCTATCTGAAATATTGAAAATAGCTTTGTTTAAGATAGGTTACTGCTCCAGGCGCACATGGTGAGAACTCAGACTATAGCCAAAGAAAAATATCAATTAACACTTTAGAGAACTTAACATGTTAATTCATCTGAGGTAACATAATTTTATAATGCACTCCCTTTCCAATGCCAAATGTTGAGGTAGAGATAGCAAAAGTTTCGTCATCTTTTTCAAACTCCTTCTTCTTCCAGAAACCTTCTGGAGCTGTTTCATGTTTACTTTGCCAGACTATGAGGTCTGAATTGAATTTATTCTTTTCTTTCCTCTGCAGTGTATCTAAAATCTACACTCAGTTTTTGATAAAATAATGCAACCAGTCAAAAGGGAAACCTGCACTTGATATTTTTTTTTTATTGCCCTGTTTTGACAGTGTGTTGTTATGCTATTAATTACTCTGTACAAATTAGACAGATTACCATCTGTGTCTTTTGGATTACACCACTGCAACTGGTTCTAGATTAAAAATAAATCCCACTGGCAATTTAGTTGAACATTTTCTTCCCATCAGGAGAACAGTGGGATTCTCTGTGGAGAGTAGGCTCCTCAGAGCTTCTTACTGCTGTACAGGAGACTGAGGATGGGATGTTTGGGAGGAAAAAACCTGAACTTGAAGCAAATTTTCATTATTTGTATGGAAAACTCATCACAGAGATGGGCAACAACTTGAAGATCAGGGGTTTATCAGACTTGGAAGAAACCATAGTTTTGTTCAGCTGCAGTTTCCCTTACAGATATTATTGCCCATCTATTTTTTGGCACGTCTTTATCTCATTAACGTAATGCTTAAAGAACTAAACTAAAGCAGTCGCTAAGTTGCCATTGGGTAGTGATTTTTATTTTGGCAGGGGGGCGTTGGGTTTTTTTGGGTTGGTGGAGTTTGTTTTGCGTTGTTTTGTTTTTTGGGGTTTTTTGTTTGGTTGTTTTTTTTGCTTTGGAGCAAAAAATTTACTTATGCCATTTTTTCTGATCTTTTAATGCAGCTTTAATTCTCTGAGAAATCCACTAGTACTAGATATTAACTTTCTAGGAATATTTTCATTTTCCTTACAAAACTTTCCTTAGAATTCCTCTAATACTAAGAATTTCAGTTCATGCATGTATTTGTGTTCTTTTTTTATCCTCATTTTCAGAGGAAATGAGACTTATGGTCATATCATCTATTCCTATATTTGTTTTTTTCTTACTGCGTCTTCACAATTTTGACTATATTGCCTAGAGTGCAAAAACAAACAGAAGAAAAGATGTAGAGATTTTAATCCTACATATAAGTCCTATAAATCCTATAAGTTTGATGAAAATTGGCACCTAGGTGGAAGAGAAGTCCTGACTTATGCTCTATCCTGAAAGATGCTACTACGTGTTTTGCTTGACCTCCTGAATGACCGGGGAACCAGTGTTCAGTATGGGACAGTTGAAAGTGTGTATGTGTGCTGTAGATCTGAAAAAAATTGCTTTAGAAGTACATAAACTACTTGGAGGTTATCAAGGAGGAGAATTAAATTCCACCACTTGGGAAGCTGTTGTTTAGCCATTGCACTTTGGAGAGTTCCTGAGAAATGTTCATCAAGTAGTAAATAATTCTGGTGTCCTTTTCTAGTGTATGGAAGAGTAGAAAGAGAAGCTAAACAGAGAAGACAGTCATAAGTTCTTGTGACCTTTTTTTATCTGCTGTAGTTCCACGGGTATTAGTGCAGAAAGGGTAGGGAGCATTGCAGTAAAATGATAATCTGCAATTATTCTCTTATGTAGGTCTGCTAATAAAGGGGCACAACAGGCATGAAGTAGCACCCCTTCTGATGTGCTGTCACTTTGAATGAGATAATGATGAATGATTTGGAGCTCTCCAGACAGAGCAGTTGTTAAATATTGAACTAAAATGTCAGGTTAAGTTTGCTACAGAGCCATGGGTTCTTTGAATCAGACATAGCATGAAGTCCAAAACACTCACTTGTAAGATGTCACCACTAAAGTACTAATAGGAATAATAATTTCACTGTTAGCTCAGCTAGTGATGAATCTAGGAAAGGCAAAACACAAATTCATCCAGTCCTTATTTTTCAAAATGTATGATGCAGTGGCCTCTCTACAGCTGCTCCTTTCAGCTTGAGAAATGTGGCTGCTGGTAAAGCTAAAGAGGATAAAATATTCTTTAAGGCTTTTTGGGATATTTCCAGAAGAATGTGGGCTCCTGTAGGCAAAAGTGGCCTCAACCAAATGGAAAAGTGTGACTGTGATCTGAGCATGACATTGTGAGAGAGAGTTCTTCCCTGCTATTGTTAATAGTACAGTGGGACGTGGAAATGGCATTTGTAAATTGATCATCAGCAAACATTTAATGATAAAGCCATAGTGCAGGAATGGTACAGGTGGCTGCAGCTTAAGTGGATATCAATGGGTTTAACTCAACAAGTTTGCACTCTAACTTTGTTTGTTATGTGATCTCATTGTCTAAGGTCACAACTCCTTGCTGTTCAGGAAACTCTTATTTATTGGTACTTGTAAATACCACCACCCTCCCCCATTCACTCTGCAGACAGGAAAAAATCACCACAGATTGTGTGACTCAGTTGTTGCTCTCCTATTGTAGCTGGGCCATCTCTGCTTGTCCTGACTGGTATTTGCAGAGTGGAGGTGGCCATAGGGGATGCATCCATAAACTGTCTCCCACACAGTATCTCAAACCACACAGGAAAAGTCCAGTAATGGCTATATAACAACAGTTTTATATGCTAGAAAATCACTACTGTGACCCTGAAAGCTTTTTCATAGCTGCTTGGAGATGTGGTTACGGACCAGCTGTGTTAATAGCACTGGGGGCTGCTCTTGCTGGGGTGGGTTGATCCTGGCTGAAGGCCAGGTGCCCACCAAAACCACTCTACCACTCCCACCCTCAGCTGAGCAGGGGAGAGAAAATATAGCAAAAAGCTCATGAGACAAGTTCTGTCAAACATAAGGGAAACTTCTGACAGCTTCTCACAGAAGCCACCTCTGTAGCCCTCCCACTACCAAGGCCTAGCCATGCAAACTCAGCATAGTGGCAAAGATTCCCTTCCCTCCCAGTGGAAGCGCAGGGTTTTCAAGATGGCTACACAGAGTGACACATGTATGTATGACTTTGCTTTAGGAAAGGGCAAGGGTAATAACCAGTACACAAGATAGTTTGGAATATTTGAAGTGTGGTTTAAATATAGCTCTAAGAATGCAATAGAAGATAGTGTCTGTGACCCTAGGTCAGCACAGTCTAGCTGCTTACAGTGATGAATCCCTCAGGAATGCATATGATAATTACTGGATTGAAATGTCACTGTTTACTTATCAAGCAAAGAGGAATTCTTTGATCCTATTTCTAAATCAAAATAAATAGTTCAAAATGAAGCATAAAAATGATGTGGTATCAACTTCTTTGCATTTTCTTTGATATGAAAGTTGGAAAGTAAATGCAACTGTTTTAAACTACTCAAGAGTCAAAATCATATTCCAGATTATAGAAGATAATAATTTTTGGCCTTTGATCATTCACTGTATGCTCTATTGGCCTCGTGCCTGTTTGTAAAATGATAGGTATGGGTATTTCAGGTTCAGTCTTCATTGCCGAAGAGCAGAAGACTCTTTTACTTGGGAATTACCTAGGTAGAGATAAACCCTTTGGATACTCTGTGAAACCCCATTTTGTTCAGCTGGCAGGAATATGGTAATTAGTTGTCCCATTAGACAGGATTGGCAACTCCAAGCTATATCAGACTTAGAAAAGTTGACCTTGTGGTCTTGTCTGTGGGTTTTAGTTCATCAAGGGCTTTCTGTGTAATGCTTTCACAACAAAACTGACTGCTTTTATTCCTAAAGTAGTGTGCAGCACGTTGAATCACATTTACTCAGGAAGCTTATGATGGCTTGGATTTCTCCAGTCCCCATTGCCAGTGCTGTGTATTCATCAACTACCAATGAGGTGAAATGTCCCAATGGAGGGCTCAGTTTGTATCTCACGAGTCCACCATCAGGACACTCCCTTACTCATCTTGCTCTCATTGCTTACGTTAAAAATCTTTCTGCCAGTGCTCAAATTCTAAACCTTTACATATGCAACTCTTTACTTGGACTAATGCAAAAAATGATACCAGATCTCATACGAAAATCCCTTTTCACCTTAACATTTGTTTCCATTTATCCCCTTATTTTGCACACATTTTAAAGAAATAGCTTGTTTACATAGCTCAAATAAACTGTTTCTTAGATGATCTCTTAGAAGTAGCTAGGAGCCAGAGACATGAAACCTCCCTAGCTGAACTGTGGTGTATCTGTCCTGGGAAATTCGAGGTTATTTGTCACTCAGATACCATTATAAGGACCTCAAAGGCACAATGCTTCTAATTATATTTCATGTAACGCACCAAAGTCCTCCAGACCTCGAAACAGGTTGTGACAAAGTTGAATTTTGGGAGTGGGGCAGGGATAGAGAGAGGCTCTAAGAGAGGAACAGGACAAGGATGTGTGTGGCTTGGTGTATTCCAGAGTGTATTTAGAGGTTCTGCCTTATGCCCTTCAACGATGCTGGTGCTTATGTCTGGCCTCCTTCAAAAGCTACTGATGAGCCTCATCAGTTCTTCACATTTATGCTGACATAGAGTTCTGCTGAAGCTATACTCCATAAAATAACCATGCATCTGTGTTTATGTGGATTCAGATAGTGCCTGCTAAGCACAGGCATATTCCTGTTAGATAAAGGTATTCATTTACGGTCAACTAAGTAGTAAATTCAATCTGATTCCACCACCAAGGAGAGTCATTTCAAGGGCATTTTTCCATTACATCCTCTGAGGTAAGCTTTGTTCCTTTTTGATTCAGTGCTTTGATTCAGCCATATGAAGATCCTACTATATTGCCATCTGTTGAAACTCTACCCCCAAAACAGAGGTAATAATACAGTATAGAATTTTCTGCTTGACCACAGTGTTTTTACAATTGATAATATAAAATATTATTAATAAATGATCATAAATTCATCACAGTTACACTGTTGCAAGTACCATATGTGTACTTACATCCATGGCACATGCAATGCCTGTATTTCATTTAATAGTAAATAGCTTCTGGGCCTTTTCTGGCAGGTGGTTTCAGCAGCTCTTTGAGGAAGCTGCAGTTTGGGTTTGGTTTATGCTCTGAGGATGAAAGGTGAGCCAAAAGAAAAATTAGCAAGTCAAAATTTGTGAACAGGAAATCATTATAATATGTTGGGATCTTTAAACACTTTCTTCCCTGCCAGCATTACTGTTCATACTTTTCAAAAGTGGATATTCAAACCTCATCTTTCTATGTGTGTCTAAATCTGAATGGAAAACCAGTCATACTGTGTATTCTGCTGTTGATAAGCTCCTGGGAAGTCTTTGGTCTGTCTATAATGCTAGCACATTTCAAATTCTGCACCTCAACTGAAAACTGATTATAGGTGCCATTAACTGAGAAACAAGCTCTGCAGCTGACACATGTACATTGATGAGCTGTTGCAATTTTTGCTCATACTGGAAAAGGCTAAAATTCTCTTCTCTCTTCAGTTATTGTAGCAATCAGAAATATATGCAACCAGGATTTTCCTTGGAAGGAATGATAAGGTTTTGCTTTTCCTGCAGTAAAATAAGCATAAGCTTTGGATCAAAAATATATTGTAAGATGAAATAAGACTCTTTTGGATGTTCTGCTCTGTGCCTGAGAACTCATGTCCTGTATCATTAAAACTAAATACCTCTAGTAATTCGACTTACTCAAGTTCTAAAAACATAAATTTCAAAGCATTTTTTACCAGCATTCTTAAAATGATACAAAGCTTTTCTTTCTTTGAGAAGTCAAGATAGGCATTTGGCCCAGCAAAATTGACTCTACTGGTGTTGCTGGACAATGGGAACAGGGCCAGGGATGCTTCAGCTACTGGGATTGGTTTTTAGCTAGATGTATGTTGTCATTTAAAGAATAGAATCTTTCAGCACCTCTTTTATACTCTGAAATCAGGCATCTGTTTTTCTTGTTTGTTCTGTTAATGATCAAATATAGAATTTCCTATTGAATATCCTGAGAGGATGTTTTTAGTAGGATGATGGTCATAAGGGAATGATAGTAAGGTGAGTATGAAATAACAGTATAACTTGCTAAAAAGACACCTGCTGGTTCAGTTGGGTTTTTTAACAACCCTGGGAGAAATAATTTCAATTGTATTTAATACTTTCCCAGTACTCATTGAAGCAACATATTCCTGAGGAAATAAGGCAGTTCTTCTGATACCAAATGTGTATTTTTCACTGGTACTAAAGAATAAATACAGGATTCTGGTGATTATTCATACAGTTGGTAGTTGAATAAAGTTTTCTCTGTGTTCAGTTGTGTGACGTTAAAGGCTGTGTTGAAGCTGCAAAATTTAAGTTTTCTCCTTTTCTCTAAGCCCTTTAATGAATTTAGTGTCCAAATATAAATGAATGGGTCAGGAAAAATGCTGCTTCAGTGGTGAAGGGGGAAATCTACTTCTTTCCTTATTGTAGGAAAATTATTTATTAGGCTACTCATTAGGCTACTCATTATTTCCTTACTACTTGCTTTCAAGGAGAGTGAAAATATTTTAGTGGTGGTTAGACAAGTTATATCTGAAATGCAATTTATTTGTCACATCTTGAGGGCATGACTGAATGCTCACAGTCCTCAGGCGAACCTGCTACAGAAGTGGGTGAGAGTGCACAATTACAGATGTCATTTAACTGAAATGAAGACGAGTGTTTCATAACTGGCTTTAACTGCAGTTCTGCCTGGGCAAGTACCGAGTGAGCAGTTCAGACACAGGCCCACAAGAATGTACTTGCAGAGTGTTTCAGTTCTCCTTCGTTCTTTTATTTAGATGATCATAAATTTCACATTAAGTTCTAAAGCACTTCAGCATCTGAGCATAGAGTTTTAAGATTTTTGTTTTGCACAAGCAGCAAGTGAAATATGTTTCTAGTAATATATTTCAGATTCATGAAAGGTGGAGCCAATGTTATTTTTACAGCTGAGATGATGAACTGAGACTAAGTGGAAGTGAAGGATCTCTGAGTAAAATATTCTATGTTTTATATAATCTTTGAAAGTTATTTTTCTAAGCATTCCTGCATTATTAAAAAGTTTAATAGACAGTGCAATACTATAAGTTTGCATTCCAGGATGTCAGAAATAGATGTAGCAGAATTTGGAGTGGGAGTGTAAAATATTTTCAAACTAATAGATGTCTGGTGCCAGAAAAAGATAAACTCGCAAAAACATTTGCTTTCACTCATATATTTTGTAATAGCAAATCTTATACTGTGTTTCAAGCTTTACTCATGCTGCATTAAAATTTTCCAACTCACAAATTTTCCTATTCCAGCCCAAACAGACTGGCATAGCTCAGAAAAGATGAAAGTAAATATGAAAAAAAAAAAAAAGATGAAAAGTAAATAAAAGCCTGGCTATAAAGCAACAAGACCCAGGAAGACTGAGCTTTTGGATGATCTCAGTTTATGTATACTCTTTAAATTAACATTCACGCTTGCTGTCTGTGTTTTAGATCCTCCTTGTTTTCAATTGCCAGCACTGTAGTGCTATTGATATTTCTGAGTTTTGTGAACAAACTTCTAGTGATAGTTTTCTCAACTTGTCACTGAGAAATACATAGATATTGGCTGTTGTACACTAGGAAATTGCTCTATATTGGTGCTTGTAGACAAGTTGATTTTCTCCAGAGGTAACAGGTCTAAAAACTAGAGGAGGAGGAAACTGGGAATTGTAATAATCTTTTTCCAAATTAAGAAAAGAGAATCTGATACAACGTGCATTCTGTAAAATATCATTAAGATCAGCAGGTGACATAGAGGCACAATGCAAATGGCCTTAAGTGAGTGTTCAAAGTTTGTTTTCTCCAGAAGTATTACATACAGACCTGCATTTTGACTAACAGTACAAAATCAACCCTTCTTATTCCTGTACCTTTTGCAGTCAGAAATTGCATTGTGTTGAAGCATGAAATAAGAGGCTTTTGAAATGTCCTTTGTTGATACATAGCAATTTTGCAGTTATTTTATTCTATGTTTTATATGTATGTGCCAATGTATAATTTTTTTCCTTTCCCTGCTGGTGAGTGCACACAGATTTTTCTTGATCTTGTCTTGTAAAACAGGCACTAGCCAGCCAACATAAACCAATTCCCTAAGAATCTCCAAATGTGTAAATAATTGATTAAAAATCATAGGCAATACAGAAGGATCACCTCTGACAACCCAGTAATTAAAGCAGCAGGAACTTACAGTTCAGGAAGGTGTACAGATAGGTACAGGAATAGATTTTGCAGGGCAAGATTTTAAACTTCCAGAGCTACATGTACTTCTGAATATTTTCTAATTCTCATCAGTCCACTTTCATAAAAATTAAACCCAACCAAAATTGCAAGAGCAAACCTTTTTTAACTTTACATCTTTATTCAGATCAGCACAAATATTTTCATACCCTGAAGAAAATGCAGGCTCCCTTGTAAGAAGCATCCTTTGGCATCCTTTGGTATGCCAAATCAGAAATAAAGTATCTAAAAAATTGTCAGCATCACTGCTGTAACATAGCCATGCAAGTGATACTTCTGAAGTAAAAAAAGATATTTGGGTTCAGCCTGTTGGAGAGTAGTGATGCAGTTAATCAAATAATCATTCTAGCTACCAAGTTCGCCTAATATTGCACATCAATCCAGACATTTCCTGATGTAGCTTCAGTATCTTGAGAAAATATGTTGCAGCTTATTTGAGGGCACATTTGTGTTTGAGAGGGAAAGCTTTATATTTACAACTTCCATTTTTTTCTCATCTTTGTATAGAGACAAAATTTGTTCTCTTCAGCATGTGTCAGACTGATTTATTTCATTATGTAAAATTTAACACTTTTTCATACCTGCCTGAAGTACAAGAAAACACATTTTACAAAAATGAAAAGCAACCAAAGGGTTAAAAGATACACTGTGCTGTCTGATTTGCATGTAGGTTTGCAGTGGAATTTTTCTAGAACAGAGCCCTACGGGTTTTTCAGCCTCATTTCTCAGCAGACTGCACAACTGGTGAGAAAGTAGGTATTTTGTCTGACAGCCATTAGAGTCTCATTATTCAGCAAATGCGCAGATGGAACAAAACTTATTTTGAAATACCTTATCCAAGTTTGCTAACTCCATCTTAATGAGTGTGAAGAAATAATCTAATGCTCTTTGTTGTTTGTTTTGTTGGGGGGTTTTGTGAGTAGTGCTGAGATGCAGGAACAGAGTACTTACAAATCTGTAAAGGTTGTGACCGCCAGTAACTTAATTGCCATCCTGCTATTGTCTTTACAGCATATATTACTCTAAGTGTTCATCTTTTTCATCATAAGAAAAACAATTAATTGTGTGTTTATGTGTGTACTTTATTCCTCTATAGCACTGTGAACCAGAAGAAAATGCTTTCTGTGAAGAGCAGTGTTTTGAAACCTGCTTTTCTTATTGGAGCTATTGTCTTTCCATTCAATAACTTTTCTGCTAATACGCTGAAAGAGCCCTTCTTTTCATACTGGTAATTCAGTCACTTATGATCTCCTCCCTTCAAATCTTATTTCAGGCCAAGGAGATGTACAGTAGCTCTTGTTTCTAATATAATTATTTGTGGGTGTTCTTGTTCTATCCCCAGGACTGTGTTCCAGGGTAGATCCTAATGTTTGGGTAGGCAGTCCTACAAGTACAGCGTGACTAAATCAGTTTTCCCCACCTTGATTTTATTTTGTTGTAGTTTCTTAACATCTCCCTTAATTACATTCAGCCAGGCTTGTTATCTCTTTGACTGTGATCTCTCGAATGGTTTTTGGTTTAAATGCTGCAAGTTTTATTACAATATTTCTGAGGTATTGATTTTTCTCTCTCCAGATTTATGTCCTTCGCTTTCAAAGCTCTCCATACCTTTGTATGTCTTTTGTAATGCACTTTCAAATGTTGTCTTGCACCTACCACACAAAGCCATTTGAAACCAGCTTCTGATACAGTTTCCTGCTTTGCCTGGACCTATTGGTGAAGAGTTCCCTGCGATCAGCTGCTAAACTTACTTCTTTCATTCTCCCCTTTAAAAATTTCTCTTTTGCTGTGATGGACTGAAAAACAGGAAACCGCTTGTGAGCAGTTTGACTGCCACAATGGTGCCTGTGTCAGTGACTGGTTGTCGTGTCTCTCTGTGGTTTCATACCTGTCTGCAGGGGTCATCTCTGCCCTTAAACTGAGCATTTTGTCTGGGGAACAACTTCTTCTCTGTGCAGTTAACTTAGAACAGAGAGGTCAACTGGTAACTGTTAAGTAACTTTTCAAGTAACTCGCCTATCTTTAGCATTGTCAATGGGCATATTTTGTAAAGTGTGGGAAAAAATGTAATTAAATTTGTCACTTTTTAGATTTATTTCACGTGTGCCAAGCATTTAGCATGTCAAATTTAAACTGACAATTTTGTTTTTCAACAAATTTTTACATTTTGTTTATGGATGCTAATAGAGTTTCACTGATAAACTTTTCAGCAAAATTTCTTGGACTGTCTACTAGTGAAATTAATGCAACTGATTTTACCTTTACTATGCAGTTGTTCAGGGCAAGAATATTTAATACTTTGACAATCTCATGGAGTTCCTTTTTCCGTTCTGTAATCACTTTATGCTACAAAAGTTGTTTAATGCAGCCCAATATTCACAGGCATATATGGAGCTGTTGAAATTACAGGGAGAACCTGATAATCTGTTTTGCTCAGTTCAGCTTTACCAGTATGGAAGATATGTTTGCTTTTCCTCAGACTCACTCTTAGTCTCCAAAATCAACACTCCAAACTAATAGCAGCTCCCTGTAGCACAACTGATGTGGACTCAAGATCATCACAAGACAATCTTTATCCCAAAAATAAAATATTAACATTTACTTTCAGAAATCACTTTGGATTTTAGTTTCCATAGGAAGTGACCTAGTTAGAAATCAGTTGAAAATGTACAGGATCACCAAGCAGTCCCTTTTTTAAAAGGTTGTTCTTTCAGCAGTGATGTGGTATTGTTATTATTATATTATCTTATTATTATAAGGCACCTTATAAGGCCTTATCTTATTATCATAAGGTTCCACCATAAACAAGGCTGATTGACCCAAAGGCTTTGCCCCTAACTGTGCATCAATTGTGCTCACTGGTTGTATGGCCCTGATAACCATGCAGTGACTGAGTTACACAGGAAAAAATATATGTGGCTGGTTTAGACTGGAAACTGCACTCGATATTGTGTGGCTCTTTCCTTCATGTTTTTCAAGAAGAAAAGACACATATGTTTGTACTATTTTTTTACCTTTACAATGGAGAATAACTAACATTTTACTGCCAAAAGTAATTTTTCCATTATGATCTCTTCTAACTTGGTAATGTGCAGTATTGTGCAAGCAGGTAAAAGAAATATAAAATCAGATTTCGATGCCTAGGATAGCAAATGAGTGAACCTCACAAAAGAGCTTCAGTGCAGGGTTGTAGAGCAGCAGTGGCCACTTTGCAGTGGCTGTGCTGCCCTTTTGCTGTCAGCACTTTGTGCACAGCTGCTGTTCAGTACCTGCAGCTGGGGGAAGCAGTGAGGGACGTGGCAAAGGGAAGGTGTGAAGCTGAAGCTGGGCAGTGGGTGGCTGTAAGCACAGTGTGATCTCTTCCCAGTGGAGAGCCAGCTGCATCACAGCCAGTGCTGGGCAGTGTTCTTAGTTCCAGGATCCTTCCCTCTCTCTGTGCCCAGCCTTCAGTGCAGGCCATGTGCAATAGTCCCACTTTCTGGTGGAGAGGAGAAGCAGGCAAGTGCAAAGTTATACTTTTTTATTACATGCAGACACACACAAAATATGTATTTTCAATAATTGGAATATTGTTCTGTTACTGTTACAGCAAGAGCAAATTTGTTTATTTATTACATACAGCAGAAAATTTTACAGTTTGAAAACGTGAGAGTTTTGTAAGGGTTGTTGGGATCATAGCAGAATTTCATATCTGAGAGTTTTTAGCATATGTATTGGGAAGGGTTCTAGCAAGTGTATCACATACCATCAGTACCTTGGATATTTTAATTCTAACTGCTATTTGAACAATCTGTTGTGGAACAGAATTTGATTGTAGAGATGTTTTATGTATCATCAGTGTTAAAAACTGTTGAGGGGTGTAAGTAGCATTGAATATTTTGATACTGTAAAACTTTATCATATTTCTAAATCTATACAGAAGTTTTAAATTCACATTTGTTTTAGTTTTATCAAGAGTGTAAATTCTGAATTAAGGATCTGAATATTAAATTACTTTTTTGTTGTTGTTGTTGAAAATGGCATTTATGATTTGTTTATGAATTCCAAATGAAACTTTTTTCTAATGTGCACCAAAGCATCACTGACTCAAAAAAAAAAGCCAATAATGGGTAGGACCTATTCTCTACATCACAGCAACTGCAGTGAGAGTGGCATGACCTGCCAAGGTCAGTGAGTCACTTCAGCTGTAAAAGTGAAGCAGTAGAACCTGTAGGTTTGAACCTGTGAAGTGTTGCCCTGCAGTGTCCTGACTTTGGTACTCAAAATGAGGCAATACTGATTAGAAAAATGAGTCTTGAATTTTAACATGGTGCTGACACAAGCATGAGTCAAACAAGCAGAAATATGTGAAAACAACTTCAAAGCAGAATTAAAACAATGTAATGGGTAAGAAAAGCATTAATATTACTGAGCCCAAAGCAATACTTAATTAGCTTGCTTTAGTTATTTTCCCTGGGCTCTATTTCAAAATAAATCCAGGCTTCAGTAAGAACCTGAATCATCAATTTACTTTTCTGGAATTTAAGAGAGGAATTTAAGACACATGAAATATGGCTTTTCTGCATGGAAAAGGAACATAGGTAAATAGTACTAATTAGATTTTTAAATTAACTTCTTGCACTTGAGTTTTGGTGTGTTTCAGCCTGATGCAGGTTGAATCACAGCTACTGCCTTCAGGCACTGCCCTGGTCTCATGCTTCCAGCTGTGCTCTGCTAAGCTGTGCAGCAGAAACTGGTGGGCCCATGGTCCAGGCAGGATGGACTCACTCCTGCACACATTTGGGCTCTGCCTGGCTTTATTGGTCTTGAGCCAGTTGGAGTTTAGAGCAAATCTGAGCCTATCTCAATAATACCTTCAGAAATAGCAAAAGGACTGTAATCCTACAACTGCATCTCACAAGTCACATCTATTTTATAAGGTGGAGTTAGTTGGGAAGTATGGATATGCAGGCAGCATTAACAGTTCCATTTTTTGATTTCTGCATGCAGATATTGTTAGCTCCGTGTTATAAGTGCAAATAAAAGAGTAATCGTCTTTGTGCTTTGTATAGACATGCAATTTGCATTTCCTGTGCTTTGCACTGTTGAATAGTTGGCATTTCTGTCTCAAACATAAAACTGTAAGTAATGGTGTTTTGAATTATGTGGATTGAAACAGTAAGCTGTTATCAAAAGCCCATTTGGAGAAGTGCAATTTTCTGATTTTAGAAGCCAGGAAAATGCAGCTCTGGGCCCACTGCAGTGACAAATACACACTTAGCTCCCTGTACTTTCTGTGGGAGTTCAACTGTATAATAACCTTTATAATGATGATCTTTGAAGATGTTCTGCATTAAACATTTAGAATGGTGGAAGGAAACGTTAATTCATAGAGGGGAGTATGTCTCTCCTTATACACCCCCGTCGATGAAGAGCTTATTTGTGTCAGAAAGCTTTCCAAATGCTGGAATTATTATGTGAACTGAGGTTCTTTCCAAAAGCTGCAATACTGGCAGAATTGAGCCCAGCTGCATGCTGGTAACTTCCCTCTGGTTTTGTAGAAGTTTTCTTGTTAGTGTGTATACTCTAGAATTGTTGGAATATGAATAGTGAAAACACTGTAAATCTGGGGAGTATTATAAAAATCAACATACTACATCAGCTGCTGGCTAGCTAAGTGAGGAGAAGTGGGAAATGAAATCTGTTATTTTTTCAATCATCTGTTAAATTCAGTGCTGGAAAACCATCACTCTGTGATGGTAATTGGTGGCCCATGTAAAATGGATCTTTCATATCTTGGGATCTTACTCTACAGACACTTGATGGCAAAACCAATAAAGTCTGGTCCCTCTTGTTGTGGTCAGTGTTGAGATCAGTACAGGCAGGGGCTGTGGGCAGGAGGGTAAGCACTGTGCTTGTTGCACAGGGGTGATGATTTCTATCTCTAGGAGGTGTTTCAAAAGCACCAAATTTTTATCCTTATATTTAAAAAAATACGTGGGGAACAACATAAAAAAACCCCAAAGCCAAACTAGAAGTGTACTTGGTGTATGTTAACCTACAGCCGGCAGTTATGTAGGTGTATTTTTCCTTTAAGGCCTGAAATGCAAAATACTTTGGAACCTTCCTTTATTCCATTTTGGTTCACATATATCCTGGTGTTATGCCTTTTGCAGTTTGGCATAATATTGCATAGAACAAAAACAACAACAATTCTATTTTTCAGTAATGTAAATTTGCAAATGACAGCTGGTCATCGTGTTTCATTTGTAGATGTTAGCACCTCTGAGAATTTTCCATATTGAAAACTCTTTAATTTAGAATGTTAGCAAATGCTATTTATTGAAACTGTATTTTATGAAGACTCATAAGTCATATAAAGTATTCCAGATTTTTGCAGATGTGACTTATTACTATGGAGACTCTAAAGTTGTGTAGCCTATGAAGTACAATTTAACATTAATTTCTTTTGTCATACTTTGTCAATCAAAATACCTTCGGAATCTGGTTTTAACATTAATTTGGTCATAATATTAGTCTTTATACTTGACTATTTTTGATGTTTAATATAGTTCATATTGTGTAATTTCAAAGTATTTTTATTGTTATTTTAAAAAATAATAGTTCTTTTATTAGAATTTTCTTTCTCCTGGTTTATAACAATCTAAAATTGATGTACTGCAATGCACTTCTGGGAAATATGCCAACAGCTGTGGGGGTTAGTTTCAGGATGGCTATTCATAGCTCATACACACTTTCAAGTGCTTGCTTGGGTGGATACAATCCTGTTTTCAGAGTTCTTGGTAGCAGTCTTGGCCTGATACACAAAGGCATGTTAAGACAGAGTCTGGTAGCTGTAAACATAAAGTGCAAGGGTCCATTTTAAAAAATAAATGTTCAAATAGAGCCTAGTTTTTCAAGTCGGTTCAACTCTATTTCAAATTAAGCCAAATGGGGAGGCTGCTCTTATGTAGATGTTGTACTTGCTTAGATGATGAAATTTGATTCAGTTGTTCAAAGTGACACATATTCAGTCATTTCTCATGTCTGTTTTGTCGGGGTTGCTCATACCAGCACCCCTGCACTGTCCCCCTCCCACCCCGTGTTTGTTTGGGACAGAGCTTGTTTTACTGCTGGCAGCTAATATGTCTTGTGGTCACAAGGCCTGCAGCTGAACAGCTTCAAATGCAATGAGCCCTTGAGGGGCAGCATGTAAGCAGGGAGCATTTAAATACTGGCTCTGGCACAAAGTTTCTCTGTAGGCATAGCTGGGATATTTTATCTCTCATTTTTTGATCGCCATCTGCAAAATGAAGTAATACCTGCCTACCTGCCTCATAGGAGCACAGATGATTGACTCATGCTTGTGAAGTGACAAAGGAATGCACTGAATGCACACAGAAGCCACCTGTGATCCATAAATATATGAGAATTCATTCATGGAAAAACCTAAAATTATTAGCAACCCTGTTCACGTGTAGTGACATAACTCCTGGAACTGAAACAAGGGATGTATGTCAAGATGGTGGTGGAGCCTTTCAGTGTCCTCCCAGTGACTCTGAGAAACTTGAGCCCTTCCATAGGCAAATGTAAACCTTTTGAGAAACATTTTTTTAATCCCCAGTGCAAAGACTTGCTTGTTTCTGAGTGCTGTCCAGTCCTTAAGCCTGGCTTTCTTTGGTGTTGCTTGGGCTCCTTTCAACTGGCTGTGCCTGCAGTGCAACGGCAGCTGGCATGAATTTGGTAAACTCGTTGGTATTCACTGATAACTTTTAAAAACATGAATATTACCCCTTTTTGTCAAATTACACGCATTTCATGGCAGGACTTTTAACAAGATTTTAAGGATGCTGCTCTCTTTTATAAAATGAGATAAATTAGCCCCCTGTTGTGTTATGTTTACTAAACCCACAGGACTATTACTGTATGCTTTTTGTATGTGTGGCATAAAACTACAACAGATGGATTTCGTTTCTTTTAGAAGATAAAGGGAATGAAAAACCCAACGGTGTGAGTCAGCAGTCCAATACAGAAGTGGATCCTTTTCTTCCCAAACCTGGAGTGGCGCCTGCAGCACCTGCCTCATCTTCCAAGAGCACCAACGGAGCTGCTAACACAGTTACTGAGTCAGAAGAGGAAAAAGCCAAAAAACTACTTTACTGTTCATTATGCAAAGTGGCTGTGAATTCCCTTTCACAACTAGAAGCCCACAATACAGGTGAGTATCCATATGGTACAAGTCAGCTGTGTGTTAACATTTTTAAAATTCAATGTTTCAAGGTGGTAGCCACACTTCACTGAAGCGTCTTTTAGTTAAAACTCACAATAGCAAGTTAAAACACTGGTCCTGTTAATGGCAGTTTCCTGTGTGGTTTTTGATATTCTATTAAAGCAATCTCTAATTTTTTTTTAACTGTTCTTCATGTACTCTCTAAATTTTTAGTTGACAAAATCCCTACAGTTCATGTTAACTAATCAGATCCCTTCACACTGAGCATCACAGTAAAATCATAGTGGTTTCTACAACAGTTAAGGTTTACAAAATGCAGCGTTCTCTCTTTTTCATATTTTATCTCATTATCATTAATAACTGTTATTTTGCTGGTAAAGCTTACAATAATTTATTTGTTATTTGATTTTTTAAAATAATTTTAGGGTGGGCTCATTAGGCTTCCTAGATGTCATAGAATCTTCTGATTATTGAAGATTAGTTACGTGCCTTTTTTTGGGCCACAAGCAGCAATCCCTAGTGTGCTCTGTCTGTGTATGGTGTGCTGGTGATGTAAAGCTTGTTAACAAGCCATTGAAGCTGATTTTACAGCTGTAATCCATTCTTGAAATGGGTAAAGCAGCTGTTTCTTCTGAATTAGAGGATATTTATTGAAGTATTACAGTTTGTAGGCAGGTTTTGAGGGATTGCTGTGGTTCCTGTCCCAGTGTTGGCTAATACCATTTTCTGTTATTCACTGGCTCTATGGAATTTGGCAAAAGAATAAGCAGCAAACACTTTGGCCATCCAGTCACACACTGCCCTAAACAGTGTGGTCCAGCATGCCTGCTGTTCCCTTATTTGCACAAAGCCTTCTGGCTTGCCTTTAGCTCAAGGACACAGGAGCTACACTGACTGAAACAAGAGTGATCATTAGTCCCAGTCTGTGGTGTCTTTAACCATTCTGTCTTGAAGATAAATGTTACAAAGTCCCAAGGCTGAGGGAATGTTTTGTGCTGCTGATCATGAGCTCACCTGCATCTCCTTGCCCATTAGGCTCCAAGCACAAGACCATGGTTGAAGCTCGGAATGGTGCTGGTCCCATCAAGTCCTACCCTAGGCCTGGATCCCGAATGAAGGTGCAGAATGGCAGCAAAGGCTCAGGACTGCAGAACAAGACGTTCCATTGTGAAATCTGTGATGTCCATGTTAATTCAGAAATTCAGCTTAAACAGGTAACTTCCATGTATCTGGAGCTCTTTGCTGGTTGAAGTTACATTGCAATGTTGTAGGTGCAGTGTAGGGCTGTGTGAAGATGTGTTGGTGAATATTGAATGAACTTAGTATTTCTTATCTGTCTTCCCACAACTATTTCTAAATATTTCATCATAGGTCAAGTTCACCTTATTGTTTTAGCTGGGAAAAATGGGCTTGGTAGTTGTAAAAGCAGAGGTGTCAGTATCAATGAATGGTGTAGCAGATCTCATTTAAAAGTTTTCTGTGGTTTAAGATAGGAATTTGAATCTTGTTCTCCTAACTATAATAAATTCTGTTTTGAGGTTCCCTGAATGCATCTTTTGGTGTTGTTTTCAGTCTGCTGTAATAATGTTTAATGCTATGTGAGAAGGAAAACATGACTCAAATCTATTGGTTTGGGACAATCACCAGTAGGGTAAAATGTAGATATGTCTGAATTATGTAGAACAACATTATCATTAACAGTGTGGCTGTTGTGTTCTCATGGAGCTGTTCTCTGAGCCAATTAGCCCTGGGTTCAGAGCTGTGCCCATACAAATGCAATGATTCTGGTACCCAAATGGGAATCTCTGACTGGATGGTGCTGTGCTCCGTGAATGTGCCCTCTCATTCCTGTTCTTCAGTTAGCTCCAAGATAATTTTAAATGCATGTGTAAGCATATCCCCGGGTACTGGTTCTTCCTTCAGCTAATATTGAATTGTTTACACAACTGAACAGTACCAGCAAGATGGAAATTTACCTCTTACTTCTGAATATCCCTATGACCTAGTGACTACAGCTCTGCCTGGTTTAAGGCTCCTCAAGTGGAAAAGGGAAATACCAACCAAAATATTAATAATTTGCAGACCCTGTCTTGAATCACAGAATATGCTGTATTTGATTAGTTTATGATTCTCTATTTGATATGCTCCAAATAGTTATGTTTAATTTACCAAAACTCATCCTTGCTCTCTATAAAGAACCTACTTTATCTTACAAGCAGGGTCTTAGGCATATCCTGCTGATAAATCAATTTCAAACTC
Organism: Molothrus ater; assembly: GCF_012460135.2. Taxonomy (NCBI): domain Eukaryota; kingdom Metazoa; phylum Chordata; class Aves; order Passeriformes; family Icteridae; genus Molothrus; species Molothrus ater. The sequence goes on from NC_050484.2 coordinate 15,174,923, forward strand.
AAAACGGAGAAATGTTTAAAGAGCTAATTAAATGTGAGGATATTTATTTCAGCACATTTCCAGCCGAAGGCATAAGGACAGAGTTGCGGGAAAGCCTATGAAACCTAAATATAGTCCTTACAACAAACTGCAGCGCAACCCAAGTATTTTAGCAGTAAGTATTTTTTTTTTCTCATCACTGTCTGTGTGAATTTGTGACCTTGGGGACTCCCACTACACGGAGACAGGAACATGACAGACCTGACGCTTCTGCAGCCTCTCTTCCCCTGCAGGCTGAGTCTGCACAGGAATCAGATGTGAAGATAGTTATGTGTTCTGTCTGCCCAGTCCAAGGCATGCAGACAGCACTGCAAGTGTTATTTACTGCTAGAAAGAAGGGAATAGTCAGTGGAATGGGGAATGGACCCATTGTCCATTCCCCATGGAAAGGTATCGGCTCTGCTGGGCAAGGGCTCTTCTCTTTGAAGGCATCAATGGATATACTCTGTCTTTTTTCACACCTGAGATAACTCTAAGTTATGATGGATGCAGTCAGGCAAAAGGACGTAGAATTAAGATATAAAGATATTTTTAAGATATAAAAATACTAGTGCTCATTCTCTGCATACAGCAAAGCAGGATGCTGTGTGGATGTATGAGTTGATGCAAAAGAGCCATCAGGTGTTTAGGAGAATTGACTGCCTGTATGTTCAGGCCATGTCTGTCACTGGATATCAAACACCTCTCCTGTCTCTGTGCCACTGGTCAATCCCTGTCACATGCACCTGCATTTCCAGGAATCCCCCAAGCTGGTCCTGCTGATCAGCTGCAGCCAGAGTTCAGGCTGGCTTTAGCACAGCACAGTTTGTATGTTCGTTTGCTCATGACACAGCCAGCGTTCATTAGAGAAAACTGCTTGCCACCTATGGCACAAAAAAACAGTTTACAGGTTGAAAAGAAACAGATGCTAATGTGTGTAGGTAAGAGAAAGCATGTGGAAAGCCTGTAAAATATTGATATGTCTTTGTAATTGCTTAGAGGTAAATGAAAATGCTGTAGGCTTCCTCTAAGTCTCCCCACTTGATAGGTACTGGCCATGCTAATATTCTTCACTTGTATAATACATCATTTTATCATCTATTGCATAAGGAGAAACCACCAATTATAAAGGAAGGACACAAGTATTTTTGCCTCCACAATTGAATGATTGTAGTGCAAACCATTTTAGTGAGAGATCTAGATATAAGTGTATATATTTCTGATTATCTGTTTCACCAGAAGCACCAGCAATGCTTGTAGAGTCTATGTAGAGTCATATATATACATATATTTCAGAAAAAAATTATTTTTGGCATCAATCTTAAATAATATTTCTACTTTGAAAAGAGCTGGTCTGCATTGGAAGGTGCACAGCTGAGTGATCTGATACCACCTTCCCATCTTGTCCAATCTACTTTACTACAATTCATTTTTGGAAGTGGAAAATTTGACTTTTTATATTGAAGTCTTAATCATAAGGGTGTTTTTAATATTTCATGCACAGAGTTATAATTTATATAAAGTTACTCACTGGCAAATTATGCTTCCTTCTAAACGTCAGTGAGATGGTCTCTAGACTCAAGAGATTTATTTATATTTAAATATAGGATTTGGTTGCTTTAATTGCCCTAGGACTAAGAGGACAGTGCAAGAAACATTTCTAAGCTGCTGGCAGGAGATTTCTTTGGGTAGCCCCAGTGTTCCCTGTGCTAGGGTTCACTTTTTCCCTTGTGCAAAAGTAGGCATTGGGAGAACTGTATTTACACTGCTTTTGTGTGTGTGTTTTATTCCAGGCAAAACTTGCATTCCAGAAGGACATGATTAAGCCTCTGGCACCTGCTTTCCTCTCCTCTCCTCTTGCTGCAGCTGCAGCTGTATCATCAGCTCTGTCCCTCCCTCCCCGGCCCTCGGCATCCCTGTTCCAGGCACCAGCAATACCGCCAGCCCTCCTGCGGCCGGCCCACGGGCCCATCCGGGCAACGCCTGCCTCCATTCTCTTTGCACCATACTAATTCATTGATGTGAGACAGAGATAACTATGGCCAGTACAAAGGGCAAAGGAAAGCAGGAAAGGGGTTGAGGTTTTAAAATGTTTCTCTTTTGCAATGCCATCCAGCATGACACCTCATCCAACCGCATCATAAAATCCATCGTTGGCAGCACTGCGTTTTGGAGTCTAGACAACTCTGTCTTCTCTCTGTCTCTATTTTTTTAATCAAAATAGCGTAATTTGCTTAAAAATTAAATTGCTCATAAAATTTGTACTATTAAAGTTTCACACATCTATTAATTTTTTCTTTTCCTTTTTTTTTGTTTGTTTTGTTTTTGTTTTTTGTTTTTCAATTTGTACGATGTACCTTGGAATCAAGGAACATAAAATATTTTCCTGACAGACTTGAAAACTAGGGTCTTCCTCACTCACACCTATCTAAAGACTTCTCTGAAAAGCAACGGGCTATAATCTAATGTGGAAAAAAGGAAAAGGCAGATGAACCAAATGCTTGATTGCAGATAACATCTCAAGAAAGAATTGCATCCATTATTTTCATGTGCTCTTGTTGACAGGGATTGTGTGCTGTCCTAGACCCCAGTACTGGTGTATCTTGTGTAGTACTACAGATGTACTATGTCTGATTTTAATATTTTTAGTTTCTGTGCAAATGTTTGAAAGCAATGCAATGCTGAAGCTTTTAATTATTTCTTTTGTGTCATACTTTATTTAGAGAAATCAAGAATAGAAAGCCATATAACATAGAGTTAAGATTAGTGCTTGTTTGCCTACTTTCATTTAACTTATTTTTGTTGTTTCTTCACTGGTGCTGCTAAGCAATGTTTAAAGAGAAAAAAAGCTTTTCAATTGCACATTGCCACAGCTCACGTGTTGTTCAAGAAGACAATGGATCCATGTGTTTGTACGCAAATATCTGGTTTTCTTAATTTCTAACTAGTTTCCTTTGTAATGATGCTGCATAACATTGTGGCTCCCTAATGCAATAATGTACAGAACATGAAATATTTATAATTGACCATATTCTCTGTTTACTGAATATATTGCAGTAATGTCCCACCTATCTTCTCACCTCCCCAACCCTTTTATAAAGGTGAATCAATATGCAGTGCTCAGACTGGAGTTGTTATATGATAATGGGGACTACAGGTGGAAGAAAGGGGAAAAAAAAAAGAGAATTAACTTTTAGAGCATCTTTATCAGCAATCCATAATAGTAAGATGTCTGTGTATTTTTTTAAATGTACCTTTTCAATAAAATAATAAGAAAATTATACGTGCTTATTGTGTTTTAATTGGAACAGGAGAATAACGCCTGAAACAAATTTAGCTAAAGGAGTCTTCCAGGAGCAGATAAAGCATCAGAGTTGCAATAAAGTATAATTACAGAACCTGTGTTTGTTTCCCTTGCGTTTTAATGTCTTTTCCTCACTGCAGCCTGTAACAGCCTTTCCTGGAGTTTTTTTGCAGCAAGACTGTAAACATTCACTACATCAGAGTTTCGAAGGAAGATGCAGCGGAAACAGGTGTGTGATTATGTGAGTGTTTTAGTGTTCCACCAAAATGCTACACCACGGTTGTGCCATATCTAATGGAGATTAAGGATTAACTTTAAAACCAGCCTGGGCAGACTTGAGACTGGAAGCAGGTCACTTGAGAGCCAGGACTTGCTCTGAATTATGGGCAAAGCATGCAGTTGCTTGACCCAGCAGCAGGCTTTTCAAGGGAGGTATGTGGGGAAGCCTTGAACTTATCTTTTTTTACTGCTGAAAAGCTTAATCTATTCTTTAAAAGCCTGCTCTTTTTTAATAAAAAGTGAAAGTAAAGAGTACAAGAGTAAAAAATATTCAACTGTAAGGCTGTTAAGGTTAATACATAGCCAATAGGGCCATTCAAATCCATAAAGGCCAAGGGAAAAAAAAAATCTTCCAAAACTTTGTAGTGGAGATTTTACAGACCAAGATACACCTCATAGTAACAACATTATTAAAGACCATTTCTGCAAGAGTAAAAAACAATTACCCTGTTCTGTAGAGCTGTCAGTTGTGTTGTGAGAGGATAATTCACTGGCGAATCACCTACCAAAGGGGTAGGTAAGGGAATCCAAGCTTTTAGCATCCTCTGGGAGAGCAGCTGACTTTGTTTTAATCTTGTGGACTCTGAGACTCACAGGGTTACAGGTAGACACCCTGCCATGTGCATCTGTCTGTTCCTGGTTTTGTATGGAGTCATATTTAACTGCTCAGCTCCCTTCAGAGGAGTTAATCCTATCAGGAGCCCGTTGCTGTCCATCATGAGCTAGGTTTACAGAACTCTGTATTTTAACTGGTTCCTCAGGAAACAAGAGTTGTCTGTGTATTAAACCACTATCTTTTTCATTTTATATTCTACTGTTGATGATAAGAAATTTAAAGTAATTACAGGTTTCTGCAATTGAAAATGTTCCTATATGAAACACAAAGCAGGAGGTGACTGGCTTAAGCATGTGAAGATTTCTTGGACAGCTGATTATTTCAAAGAGCATCTTAAAATGGAGAAATATTTGGGTCACGAAGGGTGAAGGAATGTGTTATGTCATTCAGCGATGAAAGGAATTAATCTGTGAAATGTAAGGAGCTAAAAAATGTGATTGTGAACCAAGGAAGATTCTTGATCAAAACTCTGTGTTAACTTATATTTTGTGTGTTAAAACTCTGCTTGCCACCAAAGTTTTGTATATAACATGCAGGACCAAGCATTTGAGATGATAATTACAGGAAAAATGGTAAATCCTCCCATTATGCCTGCTGGGATCTCTCCTTATAAAAATGAGCTTTACAAGAGAAAGTATCATAGTCAGACAAACACAATCACCAGCTTTTTTGTAACATTAGGATACCTTCTCCTGAAGTGTTACATCATGACATTTGGCTGGCTATGAAATTCATGCATTTGTTTTAACAGATAACAAGTATGGAAATATAATATTGGCAGTGCAGTTAGCTTTTTGAATAAGGTATCGTATGTGGAAACCACTAAGGTAATCAGGTTACAGTAATGGGATCATATCCTCTGGTACATCTATTATTCTAGATTTGGTGACTGCACTCTGAGCTGCAAGTTGTTCCTGTATGAAAAGTCAAAAGTTAGAAGGGCACTCTGTGGGTCGGGGATTATCACCTGGCACTGCCATCTTTCTGTAGCAGAAAAAGAAAGATCCAGACCAGATACAGACACATCAGGAGGAACTTTCTACTGGTAAGTGTGACTGGATCATGGTCTCTGTATCATAAAAGATTTTCACAAAGGGTTATCAAACAGAGATGTGGTCCACTAGTCTGTACAGATTGAAGATTTATACAGACTGCTTTTTTAAAAAGAAAAAGAATGGTGATAGGATCTTCTACAGCCACTGCAGGTTACTAGTTGTGTGTCTCTCATTTCTTCAGGTCAAAATAAGAATAAAATCTTTCCTTCCAGTTCTGGTCAGACAGCAAGAGAAGACAGGAGCTAGTGTGGACATTGCCCAGTCAATGTCACCTCTTGGACTCTGATGATAATGTTACACTGGGCCCATCTACTGATAAACTAAAAGGCAGTTCCTTTAAGAAAGAGACTTTTTCATTTAAAATAAATTGCTTCATTTTACTACCTTGCAATCTGATCTTGAGCTATGAATTTTATGGTGAGAAAGTTTTGAAAATGATTTTGTCACATTTTCTGGGGGAAAAAAAGAGCATGGTGGTTTTAAACTCTGCAGGAAGTGTTCCACTCTCTTTATGGACCTGACAATAACCCAGTGAGCTTTACTGTTTATCTTTTGAACATGTCACCTTGAATAAGTGAGGTACTTCACTATTTATTCATGCCTGGTTGGACATTAAATCTCCACAGCCATCATGTTCAAAAGATATACTGTAAAGATATACATCTCACATGTTCAAAAGATATACAGTAAAGCTCACAGTGGTCACAATAATTTTCTTCCTGTAGCTTCTATATTTTTAAACTATTTTTTGCTTAATGCTCTTGTTTCAAGTGACAGCTGAAACATCCTCAAATATTTCTTGGAATGACCAGAATTTCAGGTAAAACTAATTTTATTTTTTTTTTGTGTCTAGAATTCTTCTGCGTTACAATGTTTTATTATTAAACTAACACTGTTTTAGAAATGTTTATATTTGGTTTCATGTCATATTCATATTTATTTGTATAGACAGGGTGCTGTGCTGGATGCCAAGAGCCAGGTCCTGCTGAGTACCTGAAGTGGGTGGAGGAGGCCAGTCCAAGGCTGCTGCCTTTGAGAGGCTGCAGCTGAGGGAGGTCTCCTGGGACTGTGAAAAGGACAGCTTTATGCCTGTCTTCAAAAATGTCAAGAGTGAGGATCTGGGCACATGAAAGCAAGTAGGTGGTTGGGATTTGCCAGCGTGGGTTGACAAAAAACAAAACAACATCCAAAATGCTGAGTGCTGCCTGGCTGCCATGGGGGATCCATCTGTGCAGCCAAGGGGAGCTGGGTGCTCTGAGGCTTTGGTGAGGTTCCAACAGCGGCTCTCCAGAATCCCAGCAGGCAAATGTGGGCAACAACGGCAGGGGATGGCTACAATGAGCTGTGGAGCAGCCTGGGCCAGCAAGATCCTGGTGTTGGACAGCTGCTGGCAGCCTGTGACAGCCTCTCAGCTCTGTCCCTCGGGCCAGGAACAGCAAACACACTCTGGAGTGACCTGGGCAGGACAGAGCCCCTGGGAACTGTGCAGTGTTGGGGAGTCCTTGGGAAGGACACGTACGTGAGTGCCAGAGCAGGAACCTGCTTTTCCAGTGGTGTGCTGGAGAGTGAGGCTGCCCTCCAGAGGGACCTAGGCAAGCTGGAGACCTGGCTTGATGGGAACTTGGGGGACACGGGGAGGTGTCAGGGAAAGGAGCGGGGGAAGGAGCCTGCTGTGCAGTATGGCTGACTGGCCAGCAGCAGCAGGAGCCCTGTGGGAAAGGGCCTGGGCAGGCAGGGGACACCCAGATCTGTGGTAGGAGAGGGACCTCAAGTCTGCAGTGCACCCTGGAGGCAGCAGAACCAGGCTGAGTACAGTGCTGTGGTACCAGAACCACAGGCAGCAGCTTAAGGGGTGTGCAGAGCCCCTCTGCAAGGCTGCACTTAGAGGAACGTGTCCAGCTTGGGGCTTCTGGTCTGAGAGAGACCGAGAAATGGGAGCAAGTCTGGGAGAAAGTCAAAAGGTGGTCAAAAATTAGCACATCTTGCTCAGGAAAGTGAGGTGGGAGTGTTGAGCCCAGAGAAGGCTGCAGCAATTCTGGCCACTGTCCTCAAGTGTCTAACCTGGAGTCGCAGGGAAGAGAGATTGGTGTTCCTCAGAGAAGCACCATGAGAGGATGAGAGAAGCAGCCAGAAGCCGCAGGAAGGAATATTCTGACTGTACCTATGAAAAAAGGTTTTGAAGTAATAGTGGGTAGTGCCTGGAGCAGGTTGCGTGGGAAGGTTATTGCAATATCCTGGGACCTTGAGTAGTAGGCTGGAGTAGGTGACCTCCAGAAGACCTGCCACCTTAAATGAATCAATAATTCTAAAAAATGATAAGGTCTGCTGAAAAAGCAAAAGTAATCATTGTATTACAGGGCAATTAACAGCTAATGGAAACTTTACAGCAGTAAATACTGACTGATGATTCACAACACGGTGGGCACCTGCTGTGCCTGAAAAAATGAAGACAAACATCTTGCCTGCAACAGGCTGAAGAAGGAGAACTGGAAGGAGGATGTATCTGGAAAGGTGAGTCAGTCAAAGTGGCAGCCAGGGGAAGTTATTTGTACTGCAATATTGTTACTGGATTTTGGAAGGGCTGAGGCTGTATTTTTCAGACCAGGAAAAGGACCTTGCAGTAATTGCAATGTGATGTGTTTCAGGCCCTTGTCAGTTTTGGTAAAACAAATACATTCATTTTACATGAAGATATTTGACTGTAGTAGTGCTTAAAAACGTATTTGTTAGAAGATGTTAGCTACTGTGAACTATTTTGCTAGGCTAGAAGCAGCCACAGCACAAAGGCTTTTTCAAAAACTGCAGTTTGTACTTTAGATATAATATGTAATTTTAGCAGATTTAAATGCCCAGCATGTTCAGTGGCCAGTTGGTGCTGTCAGAGTACTAAATCTGAGCTACAGCTTTCAGGATACTTCAGGCAATGAGCACCCTCTTTAGGGCTCCAGGTCCAGACACAGCTCTTGTCCAGCAAGGCACATTTCCATTTTGTTTCCCCAGGATTTTCTATTTTCTTCAGGAGGTATCTTGCTCATAAAAGATGTCATTTTTGGTTAAGGTTTCTCCCCAGAGCCATCCACCCAAGTTACTTCTCCATTAACACGTTTTCTCTCCTCCAGCTGTGAGAGGGGGAACATATTCCCACTGTTCAAGGATTGATTTCTGCCATCCAATCTCTTGTCATCCCATGTCTGAACCTATTGCTATATTGTTCTGCCTCACCCTCTGATTATATCAGCTGACTCTCTCTAGCTCCTTCCTTGACCACATCAAAGCATGCCTTTGTTTTTTCAGCCCTCTACCAGGCTCCTAGGTATGAGTTCTCATAGCTTGTCAAGATGTCATCTCCCTTCTCCATCCCCTGAGTGAACTCTGTTTTCATTTTCCAGTAGGTGCTGGTAAGATTTTTCCGTTCTGCCCTTGAATTTAAAAGTTCAACTCCCTAAACTATCAAGTCGCCAAAAGTCTGCCTTCAATTTATTTCCTAAAGCTCAGTTATGGCAGCAAAAATCCAAAGCCACCTCCTACCCCTCCCCTAAAATGAACCACCACCACTGCAGGGAGAGTAAAACTGTCATGAGATTTTGTGATGTTAGATTTTAGCAAGTAAGAAAGCCTAAGAATAGGGGACAGCATAACAGCGACTCTTCTTATTTTATCTGTCTAAACTGTCAACCTTGACTATACTAAGCACATTTCCTGGCAGATATGATGCTTGCCTTAGAGGGTCAGTGATGCCTGCAAACTCTTGCTTTTCAGGATATATTATCTCCTCAGGAAGGGAGGTGGTAGCTTGATTCAAAACTAATTTTCACGTTGAACTGTGCCAAATCAGGTTTTCGTATGCAATTTGAATTTTAAAACATTCTTGAACGTTTTCTGCAAAGGCTGAATGAAAAATGGATCTTCATTGCTTGACTTCCCCAGAGCTGCTCAGGGGCTCTCGCAGTTGAATAGTGTGAGTCTACCCCTTGTCCAGCAGGGCAAAGGAAATAGTGGGGGTTTGTTGTACGTGAGAACAAATGCAGTGGCTCACCCCTGCTCTTTCTTGCTGGTATAACTCCAATGGGAGATCTGCTCCTGTTCGGGACACAGTCCAGCCACCCTGGAGAGCAGCACTGTTTGCAGCATAGCCACGCTATGGAAAAGTTAATTCTCCAGAGTGTCTCAAGTTTATGCCTCCCTTCTTTCCAGAGGTTTTTCCTGCATCTTGCCTTCCTGCCTCTGACTGCAGAAGCACTCAGAGTTCATGTAGAAAACCCCATCCAGCATGAGGTTTACCTCTGAATTTCCCCAGTGCATGTTTGCTGCTGAATTATTCATTCCCCAAGGAAAGGGAGATGGGAACAGGAACACAATGTCTGACACCAGGCTGAAATTCATTAGCAAATACTTTTAACCTGTGATGGAAAAAACCATAAATCCCAGACTGGATCCAGTTCCTTGCTAAATAGACTTCAGTTTTGTTCTCCCCCTTTTCCCCTACCAACCTTTGACAAATACATGAGGGCAGGAGACCATGCAAACACAGATACTTTCTACCATATATGCCCTTTGTGGTGCCAGTAAAGGCACCTGGCTCATAAATCAGCTTCAGGGACTGCTTTCTGTAAATTGTTTAGTGTGGGAGATCCTGATTAGTGGTAGCAAAGGCACCAGAATTGTCCAAATGTAGAGGGTGATAAGAATCGCATCCACATTTTCAAATGAAAAAGTTAATTTTAAAATAATGACTTGCTGTTCCCTCCCTGGGACTGAATGCTGGGAACGCTCTGGTGCTTTCTAAATCATTAGAGCTGGCCTGCTCTGCAGTCTTCTGTCATGGGAAAAAAAGCATTAAATAGTTTTATTCTCCTTCTGAAAATACTCAGCTCCTTACATGTATCGCCTGCCATTGCTCTTACCTATTTTTCAAAGGAATTCAAGGGAAATTTGAGACACTTTAAATCTGCATTGCAACTACTTGCTCTGTGCTAGGATGATGCTCCAGCAGTTCAGGGAGGATGCAGCAAGATGAGAGTGGGCAAGGTAGGCTGCAAGAGAAGAGGAAGCTCTCCACGCACTGCAGTGATGTGTGAGAGGTAGAATGCATTATTCACAGGCATTTAAGGAAGAGAACACACCTACAAACACAACTGCCAGGTTTTGTTGACATTGTGAGTGAGCAAAAATTTAGTTGTGATTTGAAACGCACAAGTTGTCGCTTAAAGCAACTTTTAAGTGAAGACTTAAACTAAAGAGCAGTTTTACAGATGCTTGATTTTATGAAGGGGACCATTCCTCAGTACCAGGAACTTCACCACTCCTACCCATTCTACTGGCATTTCTTTTTCTGTGTCTTATAAAATATATCTGCATACTAAAACACTCCATTTCTTACCTCTTTTTCTTTTGCTAGGGCTACAATTTTAACTGCCAAACTTATCCTGTGACTTGAAAAAGCTCTGATGTGCAGTAAGCTCGAAACCCTATTCATTTTCCACAAGGCACATTCACTTTTACTCTCAACATCTCCAGAGATGGCAAATCTTCCAAGTCAAGGAATTACCAGAAAGCAATCATGAAACTGGGATAGTGATGGTTATTTCTTTCTATTCACGTGCAGGTGTTTATTCTAAAGCAGACATTCAACTCTCTACTTCTGTAACATAGAACATTGATATTGAAGACAGAACCTTAATAGAACTTGGTCTTTGTATGGAGATGGCAAGATATCCCTTAAAACATGCCACGTGGAAAATTTATTCCTAGTTTGACCACATCTTAAATTATCTGATTCTTCCAAAATATACTTGGATGTTTCCAGAGAGTAAGGTCAATGGAAATGGACTACAGATAGCAAATAAAGTTTATTTTAAGAAGGTAGGAACAAAAAAATTACAATTGTCCTCTTTCACTTTAGGAATATATTTCACCACATTGTCAAAGGAATTATCTTGCCATGATAGATAGAGAACATAAAAATCATCAAACTTTTTTTGGTTGGTATTTGGAAGGTTGATAGTGGTGATTGTTCCCACCTTCTCTCAGCTCTTGGCTGCATGCTTTCAACAAGCAGTTCACACAATGATGCGTTCCAACACATCAGCTACTTGCTTTCTAGTTTGATTTAAAATAAGAAAATTTTGATTCTGTGAGTGTCTCTTTCACATGCAGTAGAGACAAAGGGAGTTTTTTATATTGTTTGCTCATTAAAAGAAAACCAGGACCTTAAAACCAGCTAGTGATTTTTGGAAAAAAGGAAGACACAGGCAGTTCTAGCAGGACTGAACCAAAGCAGTCTGTGAAACAGACTGCCAGGGCCCTGTGCTGATGGGAAGTCAGCCTCTTGTCCATTGTCTGTTATTAAAGGGAATGGCTGAGAAAGTAAATTGGGATCACATCACAGTTCTCTTTGTCTTATAACAGCAAAGATGAACAGTGATGCCATTCTCAAACAGCTGAGTGTCCTGGCCACAGCTTTTGGAAATCTTGAACACTTGGCTGCTCTGATCTTTGGCACTTATCCTGCAGCTCATGGCTGTGGTGCAGTCAGCCCACAGGCAGGGCTGCCTTGGTGTGGTACACAACCTGGAGCCATACACTAGCTGATCGCTATGAAGTATGGACAGGGATTATAAAGAGAAAAAAATCAAATAGTAACAGTAGAGCAGTTTGACTAATTTTCTTATTTCTGTGTGCTGTTAAGAAGGCATGGTGCTTGGTCTGCATATACTGCTGATGGAGGGATTTTTCCCCTATTTCCTGGGATGGATTTTCTTACTTCTAGCAGCATTGAAACAAGTAAACAAGCAAAATGTTTCTGCTGTGTTGAAACTCAATTTTCAGAGTTAAACCTTGGAATAACAAGACTGACTAGAGTCCCTTTAGAGAATAAAGAAGCCAAAAAATTAACACCACCACTTCCCAGGAGAAATGAATTTCTTCTTGGCACTGATTGAAAGTATAGAGGGTGAAGCTCCAAAGAAATCTCTCTGTAGGCATTGTAAGGAATTGAGAGCTGCTGCCAAGCATTTCTGCAGTTCCCACAGAGACTTCATACCAGGAGGACAACAACAGACCAAAGAAAAGCTCAGTAGAGCTTGTCATACCTGGAACAGCTGGATGTAAGTTTATAATAGAAATATTCAGTCTGCTAAGAAATTTTCAGATTGATTTAAAAAAAATAAACAAAAGGAAGATAAAGTATGGTTTACTGTTGCATGTAAATTTTGCACTGAGCGCCCTTCTTTGGTTTCCCTTTTTTAGGCATATTCTTATGTACTGAAAATAATTTTTAATATTCTCAAGATATGGCTAAGTTAGAAGAACTCTTTGAGCTTTTTAATTAGGTAGAATCTGATTTTGTAATTAACTATATTTTCAAAGAGTCCTCCCATACTGTCATTGATCTGCCCAATGCCTTCTCCTGGAGATCCAGTCTTGGCTGCAACAAGAAGCCTTGAGACTGAAGTACACAGCTCAGCCCCATCTTCTGACATGGCCTTTGCTTCATCTCCTGATGAAGGAAACATACAGTGGACAAAAATGTCATAGAACTTCTGCATAAAGGAATTTCATCTAAGCAATTTCCTTTCCTTCATTAACCCAGGAATGAAGGAAACAGGAAAGAGGGGGATTGGAAAGAATTGCACCCCTAAAATCTCTAGGTCTCTGCTGAGCAGAATCCTTGCAACCTCACTGCAGCTGTCTCACCAGCTGTGCTCCTCCTATAGATATGCCTGTTGAAAAGAAAATCAAGAATCTGTGTATTAGAAATTCTGACTTGATGTGCAGATAAAGACTAAAAATCTGTGATTCCTTCTAAAGTTCCCTGCTACCTTGAAATGCAAAACTAGGAATAAAAGTGTAACTCTGTCGAGTTGCACTAGGGATATTTGATTTATTCTGCATCTCAGAGTAAAGGAAGTAATGCAGAGAGATGGATGTTCTTGTGGCCAGCTGATGTTAGTTTAAGATGAGTGCACTTACACTTGTATATAACTTTTTTCCCTTTAGCACTACAGCTTTAAGTTGTAGAAGTTCTGCATGTCTGTAAAACTGAGTCTACTAAAGCTATGTTTTAAATATACTGCATGTGCAAGAATTATTTAATTAGGAGACCCAACATTGCTTCCCTAAAAACAGACTAATAAGAAATATGTCATTAGAAGAAAAAGATACTTTTCTAAAGCACTTTGCTGATTACTGTCCTAAAGTAATTAATTACTTCAGAGCTTACTGTTCTAAGTCAATAAAATTGTTTTCCACAGAATCTAATGAGATATTTTAAAATATAGTATATGACAAAATCTTAACTGTGAAAAGACATATTAAAAACTTAACCTGACCTGATATTTATTGTGACATAACAAAAACCCTAGTGATTCTTTTATATAGGCAGATACTTTTATACTTAATTAGAGCCTATAAGCTAAATTGGAAAGAAAAAACCCAAAAGCCAAATGCAAAGCCTTAAATCTGGACTTATTTAATTTAATCTGGAACCAAGTTACACTGGGCTAAGATCTGTGAACAATGGAGATGAATATACCATGATGCAGTTAGAAGTGGTACAAAATTCTGTTGAAAATGTTCTGCTGAATGAAATTATGTAAAAAAACAGGTGGGAACCCAAAGCATCTTGAGCTGGAGAACAAATTAGATGTAAGATCCAAGAACCTCTCAAACTGGATTGTGATTGGATTTTCTACAGAAATTCCAAACATAACTCAGAGTTGACAAAGACTAAAATCTAAAGCAAGTTGAACACGTTAGATTTCACCCCGGTCTGGGACTAGGACTTCCCTAGAGCCCTAGAAAGGTGCAGAATGGTGGAAATGGTACCATATGGGTTGCAAAGGACAGTCACCCACAGCAGATCACATCTGGTACAGCAGTTCCTGCTTATCAGCAGAAATACCCTTGGGAAGCCACCCGTGATCCCCCTGCCAAGTCCTGGCCTGCTCATGCAGAAAGCAGGTCTGTACTTGTCTGCCTCAGCTGTGGCATTTTGGAGCATCCAAAACCCCCGGTGGCAATTCCTGCTCCTTGTCTTCTTGTCCAACTAATAAGTGAGTCAAAGAGGGTGTAAATGGATATATACCCCTCAGTATGTATGCTGTGTGCCAGTTCAGGCTCATTAGCCAGTATGTAATTATGCCTGATTTCACATCACTCCTGAACTTGATCCATTAAGGAAACTTTTATTCTCTGAGACAGCAATAACTTGACCTTAAATGAACTGAATGTAAAATTGCCTAGTGATTGATTTTTCAATTCAATTATTTTTCCTTCAGAAGTTAAATTTAAATGTGGCACTTTACAGTCGACAGAATCTAGGTCAAATAGATGGGATATTAATAATAACCCATCCTGTGTGAAATCTAGGGGTTATACTTAGCAGTAAATTCAGTTTATGGAATTCTCTGAAGACTGAATTTTATGTAAGCAGCCATCTCATGCAAGACAAAGGCACAGGCCAGAGTTTCCCGGACTTTTCAGTACGGACCTGGGACTCCTTCATGCCTGGTGTGCTTCCTTCCTCTCTACCAATACTGGGCATCAAGGGTGTGGGAAGTAGAGGGTTTCTAGATAGAGACTCTTCTTTGCCTTGTTTAATCAGTTCTCTTTCTGTCCTCGTAGAGATTGACTGAAGAAGACATTGCTATTTGCCTTGCATAAGAATAACTGCAAATGAAGACATAGGGTTGCTCCCCTCAAATCCCAGAGGGAAGCAGGATCAGTGTGCTGGCCCAGCCCAGAAGCCAGCTGAGTTAAAAGGTGTTGGACAACATCCAGTCCAGCTAAAGCACTTCAAAAGGGAAAAATCCGAAAACTAGACCTATCAGGAATGAAAAATCAATTAAAATGTTGTATCAGCTGAAACAAAGTAACAAAAATTTGGAAATATGTAATTTATTTGTGCATTGGAGCTTGTCTGAAAGGTACTAAAGACTTTAGTGGTGCTGGTCTTTCCTTACTGCAATGTTCTTTCTGTAGATTGCTGGTAGATGGTATCTAAGAAAGCAATGGCCATGCCCCCTTGGCACCCTGCTGGCTGGGCTAGCTTTGCCCCCGTGCAGGTAGCAAGGGGGACAGCAAGATCCCACAGTGCCTGGCTGCCGGGGAGAGGTGAGGGTAAGCTTATTCTTTGTATCAGGTGTCTAATTAACAGCCCTGGGGAACATAATTCATCCAAGCTTCTGGTTCAGATGAAAAGTAGGAAATGCCCTATGGAGTAAATTAATGTAGAAATGGCCTAGTGATGGCCTACAGAAATGGGCAGTTCAACTGTGACAGGTAGAAACAGTATTGACTATTTTTTGTTGAAAATAAACGAAAATTTGGAGAGGGGGAGATGGAGAAGAAAGACGAAGAGCTACATTTGCTTGGAAAAAAAAAATTACTTCACAATCTACCAGGAAGAGAGGAAGGAAGTAAGCACTTATAAACCCTGGAATGAATGAGTGTGTCCTGTCTGATGCCTTTCCAATTTGTTTTTTATCCTGTAGATCTCGTGGGAGTTCCAATGGCTGGTTGAAAAGCCTTTTAGGCCAGACACAAGAAGAATGACTTCTTCCAGGCTTGCTAATGAGGACTGTAAATCCAGGCAGACTTTGGGATAACTCCTAGTGAAACCAAAGGTAGGCTGGTGTCACCCACCACGGTGCAAACATCTGGAGCGTGTGGTTTGCATTCTGTTGCTGCAATGCAAAGTCTAGCTAATCAAAGAAAGCCATGGGGAAATCAGAAGTGTGGCCCCCTTTCTACTGCGTTAGTTTATCTGTAGCTAATGACACCCCCCATACACCTCCCCACGCACACCCTCGAGTTCCCAAATCCTTGAGGAAGCGCGAGCCACGGCGCTGGTGAGCCTTCTGATGACACCTGGTGGCAAAATTGGAATAACACACCAGAAATGGAATCCTATATGGGTGATAGCCATGTTACTGAAACTAAAGGGAAATTAAATCCATGGGGAACTAATGTGAACTAGAGGCTGGTAGTTAAAAGTGGGAAATAATATGCTAGGAATGAAATGGAGAAGCTTAATAACATTACTTTAAGAGGAAATCCCAGCTCTGATAAATGTATGACATATCTGTATAGAGCAGTCCTTAAGGAGGAGCCATAACCAGCTCTGTGGGATCATTACTGCCTGCTTAAAAAGAACTGTAAACAGCAAGAGAGGATTAATTCGTTTAGTTCAGTGAAGTTGTCTCCTTGGATACCATTCAAGTGACTTCCACCATTGTTTATGTGAAGTAACCACGAACATGAGCATCAGGGTAGTAAATACCTGTGGTCCAGATAAGCATTTTTCATGTGAATTTGATGTGGAATAATCTCTTCTCATTTTGGGTTTGCCTCTAAACACCTTGTAGCAGGCAGGGAGAATGGGGTAAATAAGGGGCCTGCACAGGGCAACCTACCTCAGCATTGTCTGGAACCTGCCAAAGTGGCCAGAAAAGAAGCCACAGGCACCTTCCATGAGCTGTGGGCAGGCTGTTTGAGGATGTTACATTTATTGCCAAGCTGGATCTGTGAGGCTATTAAAGTGAAACAGCAGGTACAAGCCTCGAGAAAGCCCTTTCACTGATGAAAGGATTTAGTGCTTTTACTTTTGTTTAATTTCTCAAACGTGCTCCTTCTGCACCTTGCTGATGATTTACTAAGAGCAGACTGTCATTGATGTCACAGTTCTTCAAAATACTCCAGATGTCTACCCTGTCTGACACAACTATTCCATTCACCCTACAGATAGGTTTCCTTTACGTGGCTTTAGCTCTTCTGTGTTGTGTATTTATGTGCTATCTTCCCTTGGCTTTATGGAAACAGGCCTGAAATGACCAGAGGAGCTTCAGTTTAGCTTCTAGTTGCCATGTGATGTCTGCTGATGTATGGTGTGGACTGGGAGATGTGTGCATAGCACAGGAGGCTGTGACAACCCTGCTGTTCATCTTCTCCTGCTCCTCTCCTGCTGTGAAAGCGCTGGGGCTGCATTCAGCCTGCCACAGTCACTGCCGAGGGCACAACCAAATTACCAGTTTGGGATTGCTCAGTCAATTGAACACTCATTTAAAAAATGTAGTAACTTACACTTCACAGAGAAGCAGTGAAATTAAATAGTTGGGTTTCTCTTTTTGTTAATTCTCTGAAAATTTCCTGGCTAGTCAATTATCTGAGGGCACCAGCCTTAATGATTTGTACATGATGACACACATAGCTTCATTCTCCTATCAGAATGTCCTCATTTTAACTCTCTAATATCACAGTTAAAGGTCAGCAGCTATTTCAGTATCAGGACTATAAGCTAGAAAAGAAAGCAAGCAGGGAACTTCCAAAAGCTTTCTTCCTCCCACAAACTGTCAGTAATTTCTTTACTGTTGGGACAATATCCTAAAATTTAAAATCTTGGTTTGGGACTTTTTATCTCATTTTAATATTTTCTCAGCGTTGAATAACATATCAGTCCTGCTTATGTGGAGTTTTTTATAGTTATACTATTTAAATAGGTCAAACAAAAAAAGAAGCGAAGAAATAAAATATTAATATCTTTAGAATATGCAAGTGAAGTCTGTGTCCAAGCTCTAGCTATAAGAAAGAGCTTATTTTAGTTATTTTTGCTAACAAGTAAGGAGAGGTAAATGAGAGCCCTTGTCTTGGCTTAGATAGCAGAGATGGATATGCAGAGATCTGTTTGCCCTTAGGGCTGAACTGCATCTTTACACCCCCGGAGGTGCTGCAGCCCCCCATTCAACCCTGCTGCTGGGACAGGAGCTGCAAGAGCAGTGATGTGCACAGGATGGGTAAGGGAAGGGTGCAGCACTCATCTGCCCCCATGCAATATCTGCTCTATGCCAAGGCTCCAGCAGAAAGGCTACAGCAGAAAATAATTAAACAACTGGTTCTTTGTGCTATCTGAGGTTAGCACAAGAGGCAATGAGCTTAAATTCCAGGAAGATTTAAATAAGATGTTAGGAAAAAATTCTCATGGTTTGGGTGACTAAGCATTGGCATAGATTGTCAATGCTTTGTTCTTAAACCCTACAACAGAGGAGATGTCAGAATCCCTCAGCAAACTTGCCAAAAAATGACTCACTGCAGCGGAATGTGTTGACTGATACCTTGAGATCCCTCACCACTCTCGATTTCAATAATCTGTATAAACACAGTTCATTGATTTGCTGCTTTG
Source organism: Molothrus ater (assembly GCF_012460135.2). Taxonomy (NCBI): domain Eukaryota; kingdom Metazoa; phylum Chordata; class Aves; order Passeriformes; family Icteridae; genus Molothrus; species Molothrus ater. The sequence continues at coordinate 15,193,372 of NC_050484.2, forward strand.
TTCAATCATTTGACATCTAAGCCCCAGTAATTACATCAAACATCCTGTATCAGCTGCTCCACGGCTGCATTGCACAGTACTTGGATGCATTTTTACTAATTGGCTGCTTCTCTCTTATTATTTAATGTGTATGAAGTTTTAGCCTGACTCATAGAGAACACTTCAAGTACAAGAGCCAAGCAATAATTAGAGCTGTTAAAAATACATTACAGCAAAAAGTAGAAACTAAGAATGATGAGTGGCATATTTGCTGTTTTTTTTCCCAGAAGCCCCCAGCGTGAAAGACTGTATGCTATCAACAGCTCAAATAGCAATGGGGGCTTCTGACCTTCCTATTAAATAAATGTACTTCCATCAAGAATTCACTATGTTTTTTCTGGAAAATATCAGTAATTTAAGAGTTAATAGTAACTGTGAAGAGCTTTCCCAGACTAGTAGTCTGGCAGGACCACCAACTTCTTACAGCCTTTCTGCTCCTTTCCCTGCCAGATACCTTGTAGCACCAAAGTGATATCTACAGACAGTGACCGTCTAGGACAGCTCTTGACTTAGAGGGACAGCTTGTTAACTGAAAATTTATATAAAACTGAAGTTGCACTGATACGAAAAGTCATCTTTATTTTGTCTACAGGAAAGATGAAAACAGTTGTCTGGCTCATGTTGTGAAATGTGTCAGGAAAGCTGCTGGGGCACAATTTTGAGAAATTCAGGCTCCCTTTCCTGCTACCTCTAAATTAATAAAGACCCCAAGATGTCTCCATTGCTCATTTTGCAGCTGCTGGAAGGGTTTATCACAAATACATTTTTTAGCAGTCCCAGGTCTGTCTGATGGATAGGGAAACATAATTTGGGAAATAAATATTTATGATGCATAGTCACTTGGAATTTTTTATTTATACATTGCTCAGTACAGATGCCCGTTAAACAGTAAAACCAAAACTGTGCTAGGTTTCAGCATTTATGATTCATCCACTATGGAAGACTTAAATCATCAGCCCATTAAATGGAATGGCTCTGAACTAAATCATGAGGTCTTTTTAAATGTCAGTTGTTCAAAGAAAAGTTTGTTAGAGTTTTTGCATTGAGCAAAAATGCTGTCTTGAACACAGGACTCACTAACTATCCTTCAAATACCAACAGCAAAGCTTAGAATACCTGACCCTGGAAGAGTAGCTACTGCAGTCGACATGTTTCTCAGTGAATCATGAGTTTCAGCAGTGGTTTCTTCCCAGCTGTATGCCAAAGGGTTTCCAAAAGTCACAAGCTCTTTGCAAAAAGCAGTGTCTGTCTCACATACTGTGAAAATTGTTGTGCTGAGCATGAGGAGTTGATCGAAAAATATCTTCTGCCTGACACTTTACTTTTTTGAAACCCCAGGTGCATATTTTTCATGCAGTTTAACTTTTAAGAGAAATAGTCATACCTGGCCACCAGGATCTAATATTATTAATCTCTAGCTCTGCACCTCTCCTCTGAATGGGAAATGATTGCAGGTAAAATACCTTCAGGTAGGAAGATGACTCTGTGTGCCTGTAGCAAAGCATTTCAGCCTCTCCTCCAAGGTCAAAAGATACTACTTCAAATCTACTGACAGGAACCAACTTAATAGACAAGAAATTTGTCTTACATTAAATACAAAGAACATAAGAAAATTATAGTAAATAGACAACCTATTGTGCTTTCTCTCTTTTAATGTACAGTGTTGGGAAAGCAAAACTTCTGTGTGAGGCTGAAGCATCAGCTTTTCTGTGATAGACTGAATTACTCCTCAATGTCCCCCACAGCATTTCTTACCAGTAATTTTATTTCAAGTGGTCTGACTCAGAAATCAGGCTTGTCTGTCCTTATTACTGCCTGCACACAGAAAGGATGATCTTGTCCCAGAAAACCTACAGTTTAGGCATATGGCAAATAAATGGATATAAGGAACTATACTTTGGGGCCTCTGGAGGGAAATGAACTGGACAGAAGAATAGGGGATAATAGGTAATAATAGAAATGGCACTCCATATAACAACTCTATCACAATCTCATCTTTCTTCCAGAAAGACCTGCCTGGTTTTGCCTATCCAGCTTTTGGGATTATCATCCTGAACTAGGAAAGTTTAACACTATTGTATCCTCCTTCTCTAAAGTAAAGATTTGAAATGAGGCATGGAGATGTGAAGAAGAGATAATGTCCTCTTTTTAAAGAGCAGGAGAAAAACCAGCAGCAGGTAGTCCTGGTTTTAAATATAACTGGCAGAAAACCAGCCCAGAACTCAAACCATTCTCTGTGCTTCAGTAGTCCAGGGAAAGTACCTGTTTCCCACTAGGATACTCATACTTTATTTACCTGCTTATATGGAGGTCTATTTCTGTTTTCTTGGAATTAAATACAGCTGAATTTCAGGTCTTTCAGGCTTAATCCAGCTGCAAGTAACAAAAGGGAAATTAAAAATTCTGAGAAGAAACTTCACATGATTATGTTGGAAAGGTAGCAAATGCATGATTTAAACAAAGATACAATCATAAGAAAGTTCTCTCTCTCAAGTGGCTACAGGTTTGTGGCACTGACATGATCACTGAAAGTCAATCTGTTAGCTGCTGGTGCCTCTTGTGAAGGACTCAACCTGCCCTGTTCAGTCTGACAGCAAAACTTTCATGTTTGCCATTGCTCTAGAGAATACTCAAGGCAGCCTTTCACACCTACACTCCCTCAGTGACAATTCTTGCAGTGTTCAAAGACTGAATGAAAAGATGGTTATGCATTGATATTCCTCATTTGAACCTCTTAAAATGCTCATATTTCCATCTAAGATTTTTCAGTCCTGTTCCACTCCTCTGCGTCCTGTAAACCACAGGTTTCCACCTCGTTGAAACTTTCTATGGCATTCCATGCTCTCCAGGACAAACGTGGGAGGAAACTGCCACTTGTAAAGTCCAAAGGTAACGAGAGCTTCTTTTGGCAGCAACAAGCTGGGCTAAGAGCAGCAGGCAGAAATCCATGCTGGGTGCTTGTTAGCTCCAGCAGCCTAGGAGAGGTGCCCATTCTTATCCTGCCAAGTGCAAATGAACACATGTGTCCTTTAAAATGCTTGATGCCTAACTGAAATTTAAGACCAAGAGAAACCCAGCTCGCAATCCTTTTTTGACCTTATTTTTCTCTCTCTTTGATACTTGAGAAAGACCCCTTAATTTCTCTCCTGTACTTGACAAGAAAAAACTTGTTTTATGGAAATGTAGAATATGATAGTGGCAGACCTGCGCGGCATTAAACACTGTGGATTTTTGTTTCAAAGTTTTGAAAAGAATTAAGTTAACGGAGAGTTTTGAGAGATGTTTTCCCCTGAACTGGTTTTACATGCAAACAAATTTGAAAGTAAAGCCAGGAAGTATGAGGAGTTTATTGGCAAAAGAGTATTTCTGTGGCAAAGATTAAATGAAATACTATTTTTTTCATTTTGATGCATTTGATTCCACAGAAAACTATTAATGAGTTGTAAATGCCAGCACTTTTGCTAAAATGTAACATAGGAAATAACGTAATAATTAAGTACAGAAGCCAATTTTGTTTTCTGATATTTCATGCTTAAGACTCTTTCTGGCAGTGGAAGGTGATATATATATATATAATATGGCCTCTTGATGAAACACTGCTCACTTATAAAGAAAACTGCAGTGCTACATTTTTCAAATTACCATAAACATAATTACCTCCTGCTGAGAATCTGAGTGATAATTCATAGCATCATTACTTTCAGTAAAGACTGCAATTTCTTTCAAAATGTGATTAATTCCTTCCTAAATTATAAAAGTCAAGCCAAAAATTTATGTTAGATTGGCAAATATAGAAATTTTATTATGTTTGCTCATGCCCGAAGGTACACGAAACCCTCACCTTTTAAAGTAAATCAAAGAAAACTTTAAATCCTGCCTGAGCTGGAAGGGAGCTGTGAAGAAGAAAAGGGATCCAGTCAAGTGAGAAGGGGATGATCTGTTTGTCCATATGAGCAGATTTTAACAGTGTGCATAAAACTCATTGGCCAGCAGAGGTGTCTGTGCTTCCTTCTGCAGCAGCCAAGTTTCCAATCCTCCAGAAAGCCCTTGAATGTTAGTGGTTGTTCTTTCCCAATAGAGGGAGCAGAATTTCACTCCTTGTAAATTAGTCCTGTTGAGGTTGCTTTCTCAGTGACAGGGATGGTACTCACCTCCAAAAGCTTTTGGCCAACATACCATTCTTCATTTTGTTGTGTCTTTCTAGCCCAAATATGAAACAGAGAAGAGGATATAGTCATCAGATTTTAGATAACTCATCTTCAAATCTAAGTTAGACTGAGCTTTGATTTTAAATAGTAAAAGCTGATTTAACAATGTTCAACAGTTGGTGGTGCATGCAGCAAAGACAGCCTTACGTATCTATGCATATTGAATGTCAATATGGTATTTGCCTTCTTTTTATTCGGCTCAATTTGCTTCTAATTTTTCTCTTCCTTTACATAATTTCTTTTTTTAATCCTCACTGGTTGCTAAGTAACAGTAGCAGTATTGCTGCAGATGTGCAATAGGCATATCTGATTACTGTGGTCGTCTTTCTTTTTAGGGGAAAAAAAGTCTTTCAGTAAAATAAGAACAATTATGAAAGTAATGATGGCCTGATAAAAGATAAAAGTTTTTTCTTATCCCAAATTTTTCAGCTATTCATACATTGTGTCAGCCAATGGTAGAAAGTCTTGGGAAGAATGCATTATAATCAAATGGATCAATCACCAGAGGACTACTTCTAGAGATTTATACTGCATTGAATATGAGATAAGGCAGTCTTGTCAGGCTGCACCTGTGGTGGGACTTTTTTCATAGCACACACATGCTAAAACAGGGTAGGCCAGAAGCTGCAAGATTTTTGTCTTTTAGATTTTGCTCACTTTGTCAGCTTTTGTAAATATTTCTGTGCAGATCATGAGTCTTATCACTGACCAAGTTCTAATACTTCTGCCCATGGAGGCTGGCAGTTTCTCTTTTTTCTCTTTGCTTTTGTCACTACAGCACTTCAGAGCTTTAAAGTTTTATGGGGATGTAATGCAGGTGGCTCTTGGGCAAAATGAAATCTCAGCTCGTTTTCATGGCTCTTCACAGTTACTGTGCATGTTATTCAAGTGTCACAGGTGTCCTTTCTGAATTTACCTCCCTGAGCACTGCAGTCCCCCCTCGTGCTCTTGGTAGCCAGGAATCTCCACAGCAAGCAAGCCCTTGCCTGTTGCCTGTCACCCTTTGGCAGACAGGGTGCCATGCTGCTGTTTACTATCTCTGTCATCAGCTGCTCCTCTGCGTAGGAGAACTGTGTGTGAAGTGCAAGAGTTAAAATCCTATTGATCATTAGTTTGAGAGGAAAATGGCAGAATGCCTATGTGACAGTGAATGATCGCTCTACTGATAGATTTCATTTTAGCATTTACTAATTTGGGTGTGTTTGACATTGCATCTGCAGCAGGATGTTAGTGCAGATTTTTAGCAGCAATTATATATGGATATATTCCCCTTTTAATGTAGGATGAACAGAAGAATTGCAATTGTTTACATTATTCAAAACTAATAACTGGCATTTTAAAGATGTGGATATTGTATTAATTCTTAACTTTTTTTAGCTAGGTTAGGATGGTTCCATTTCTTTTGTCTTTTTGTATTTAGTTTAATCAAATGTGTCCATTAAGTGTAGGATGTGGCATTTGAATTCTTTTAGGGAATGCTTGCAGGAGATTGATTTTTGTCTGTGTTTGCAGAGAGTGAAGGAGTTTGTCCGTGTAATCTCCAAAAAGGTCAAATCTTGACTTAATAAATGTATGATTCAGGAACATAAACCTCATTCTTTAGGACATCACATTAATATTTATTGGGGTCTGAATACTACAAAGACCTGCTAATTAGCTACAAAATCTTTTGTGTGTTGGCTCAAGAGGGATTAAAATTGCTTCCATTATGATAAATCTGCTAAGCAGTGGACTCATATTCCCATTAATTCCTATGGTTCAGACTAGTGTGTAGGTACATCTTTCTGCCATGACTAATAGTGGTTATGACATTTTTAATAAATTCAGTGAAGAATATTTCTAAGAGGAATCATTTGCTGTTGCTGATGGTAGAGTAAGAACCAGGCAGCAGCCAGGAAGCCCAGCAGGAGCTACCCAGCTGCATCTGGAGGAGACACTGACTGTCCCAATCCATGCAGAGCAGGAAAGGAGCAAAGACCAGAAACCTGGGCTAGGAGCTGCTTAAGGGAAATTACCCAGGTATGCCAACAGAACACTAACAGTCAGGCCAAGTTTTAAAAGTATGGAAAAATAAAGATGGCCACTGTATTGAGATAGTGAGACAAAAGCAACTCTGAAAGTGAAGCAGGGAGAAGAGGGTACTGTCCCAGGGAAGGGCTGCTGTGCACAGCTACAGTTGCAGTACTGCCTAGGTGAGGGAGCATATGTCTGTATCCTGTGGAAGGCAATATGGTACAAACATCACCAGGCTGAGCTGAGCCTGTACCTCTGCAAGACTCAGCCTGGATCTGGCCCAGAATAAGTACAGCTATATTTGCATAGTGTCAGCCCTAATCAAATATGTCTTGCTTCTGGTCTCTGTTCAGCTGTTTTTCAAATACCTTTGATTACAAAGTTGTGGGTTGGAAAAGATAAGATTAGATAAAGCAACTAGTAATTTCAGTATTTTTCTAAAGTGGGAAGGAGAATGTATGCAGTGTAACAGTTGAAAGAATCTTGGTGCCCTGCTAAAAAATTCCTGGAATGAGTGGGCTTAAGAAACACTTGCAACTAAAGGCTCATGCCTTATGTTAAGAGAAGAAGCCACAGAGTCAAGACTGAGCTAAAAAGATAAGTGGGTAGGAAGACCTAAAAAAGAATCATATGGCTCAGAGGACACTAAGCAGAATCACAAAAATCACTTTTTCCCCCTAAGAAATGTGGCAACTGCTGTTCACAAGCATGCAGAGCCATGTGGGGATAAGAGTATGCTCTGTCAGCCCAGGATTCTACAGCTGAAACTGCATCATAACATTACAAGTGGTGATGCAGCCCAAGGTGGGAGGATACTGAGGAGGCAGGCTTCTGTCTCATGGGGAGGCTGAAGTGGAGAAAGGGAAGTAAGCACTATATATGTTTGAGGAAATTTAAGAGAATGCACTCAAATGTAACTGTGGTTCACCAGTTTAAGCCTTGGAGGCACTTTCTGGATGAGCCAGTAAGAGGTAAATATTGATGGAACTTGTCTGACCTTGAATCAACAAAAACTGTCTTCACAGAGCACATGGCAGCACATGATAACAGAGTGATTCAGCTAAAGAACTTTGCATCTCTGTGCAGCATCATCAACATTGTGTTAACTCTAGAGGGATAATGACATTTAAAAAAAATACTTGGAGGTAGCTGTGGGAATTTTAATTCCTGTGATTTTTTTTGTTTGTTTTTTCCTTCTGACAGGTTTTATTCTATAGCAGAAAAATATCATTTCATAAAACTCCATTTAAGTCTCATGCTCCAAACCTTCATGACTCTCATTTTTCACAGAAAGGGAGAATAATGGGAATGGAGTCAGCCCATCTGCATAAACTATTTACCCAGAACTCCCGATGGGGTAAAACCACAGAGAAGTGCTCTCTGCTCTTTGTTATTGGCACACAGAGAAAGTCAGCCTACAAAAAGCTTCAGCTGCATCAGCTTTCATCTCAGCACTTCCCTACTGATGCTTTTGAGCCATCATAACAGGAAGAACCAGAAGGACTGCAAACAAAGTGAAGGTTCTTCCAGAAGCTGAGAGTATGAGAGGAATTTTGGGTTAGCTCGAAGAGAGCCTCTTTTGTCACAGAACTAAGCAGAACTGGAACAATCATTGTTGGCTGAACTGAAGGATGGGGTTGGGCAGTGTTCCCAAGAGGCTGAAGCCTCTCTGCAAGCCCTCTTGGATGGTGCTACACAATGAAAACCATGCACCAAGCAGAGAGGTGGTAGCTAAAAGCATACATGCCTCCTCCAGGCTCTTTTTGGTGAGTGGGGAGTCAAAATAATGGACTAAGCGAAGCTTAGGGGATGTATCAACATAAGCACGTTGCTGGGAGTAGGGTTGGGCTGAAGCTGTGTTTGAATATTCTTTCTTCCCAGCCCTAAGAATACAGTGCTTGGAAGTGGGGAACAATTTAAGAAGGCTCTCAGGGTTTAGTGGTTCCACAAACCCTGGGAGGGGGCATGAACTAATGGTGTATGAGGACCCTGAAATATGTTGAACTGGGGATTTTTTTCTGATTATTCAAATCAACTAGGAGAGAGCCTATATGATTTGAAACTTTTATTTCTTGCTAACACATGTTCACACACACAATGTCATTCTGTTGAATTGTTTCCAGAAGATTAATTATTCTTTAGAAAGATTTTGGCTTTCTCTGAGGACAGTTGCTACTTTTCTACATTAGAGAAATCTTTGTCTTTGTTTAGCAAATAGGTGCAGTGGGGAAATACTTGCCTGGGAAATTACTGGAGGGAATAAGATGTACAAAGATCTTGATGCTGCAGTCCAAGATAAACAGGACATTGTAATACACTTAGCAAATGAAAATGCAAATCACAGAAAAGTAAAGGAGGAAAAAATACATTCCCTTGCCTGAACATTTGGAGAAAGGGAGGGGGGAAGGTGTTTGACAAGCACATTATTTTCAGCCTCCTGCTAATTTAGTGTTATCAGAATTGCTTGTGGCTGTCATTCCATGAGCAAATATATTTGTAGAAATGCCAGTCGTTTCAGACAGACGATGCGCTTATCAGAAAAAATGTGAGTACTCTGAGGAGACTTCAAGCAAAAGATAACTGGTAAAAGAGGTGTCCAGGAAGACTTCTTGTGCTTATCAGGAGTCTGTTCTTAAAACCTAATCAATGTGGTGTTAAATTATTAGTTACAGCTAAAGAATCTAATTGGAGTGTCTTTGTTTGTATGTGTGAGTTTGACTTATCAGTGTGCTTGGCTTCTCTTCAAGCTAACAATGAATTAACATCCAAGCAATGAGATATAGTTCAGGCCAATGCAGAGACAGAGCTGGCAAAGAAGGAATTATTTTTAAATTATTATGGCTCATACAACTCTTTGAGACTTAAGAAGCACAAAAAAGGGGGGGAAAAGGATAAAGCTCACAAGTTAAGGGAAGAAGAAATGTGGAAACTACGAAGGAATAAAATCTGTAGAAAGAAGGAGGAATAGAAGTGAAGGAAAGAAAGATTGTGGGAAAGTTTGGAACCTAGACAGACTGAAATAGCTTTGCAGAGAACAAAGAGAGAATGGTATCAGAAAAGAGACTAAACTAATAGAAAATGGGAAAATGATAAAATAAAAACAACCACTAGAATTATGGAATGCATAAGCCCCATACCTAGCACTGCAGTCACTGAGTTTCACACTAAGGATTTCTGCTGTAACTATGCTATGGAAATCCATGAGGCCTTCCTTGATGTGCCATTGATGCACAGCGATGTGTATCGTTGTAGGATGAGGCTGCATGTAACCACACTGAAAAGTGCCTTGCCTACAAGCAGACATTTCCATGGTATGATCCCAAATGCAGCTCAAGGGTTCAAAGCAACCTTTAGGTCCCCACCAAAGAAAATCCCTCTTCCATCTGTTTTAGGTTACTAAATTACAGATTTGTGACAAACATGAGTCTGAAGGATTCTTACAAAATAACTACATCTCTGTAATTCATATTTTTGTTTAGCAGATACAGTTTAAAAGTCTTCTGGCACATATGATTTTACTTCTGTAGGAGTAAAAGGCTGTGTGACAATCTTATGTGTATTTTTAATTCTTTTAATGACATCAAAATTTATATTAATGTTAATTTTCAAGTAGAGTTTTTCTTCCAGTTTTATGGAGATGGAGCAATCCAAATTAATGCACCCAAAAAATTCTCTTTCAAATTTCTACTGTGTGGATACCAAGTAGGTGCTTTGGAAAACAAACCTCCCAGTATTCCAAATTTTCCAGGGCTGGATTTGTATTAAGGGATCCCTCTGCTAGCAATACCACTGTCAGCCCTGTGGTATGTTGTATAGATTGTGATGCTTTTGCCATGGATTATTGATTGGGCACTGCAGTCAGCAGAGCTTTAGTGATTCTGCTCCTGCCTTTGCTTACAGCTGTCTGCAGACATGTGGGTATTTGCTCCAGCCATCCAGGGCAACTGTGCTTTCCAAAGCATTAATCACTGCAGAAGAGCAAGGAGAATAATTGAAGTCCTGTGGGCATTTGAATAGTTCAGCCCCACTCTATACTGTGAAGGCAGTCAAGCTTTATGTGTTATGAGACAAATAGAAAATGTTTGAATAGAGTGTGTGGGGAGAGAAAAGTAGATTAAAAGCCAGTCACAGCTCATAGCACCTTTTCCAGAGTGCTGACAGGCAGTTTGTGTTTAGACAGCAATTTGGGGCTGAGAGGATACTTTAGATCTGCTCCAACCTAGCTCTGAGGATGTGGGGAGGACGATTTCCTTACTGACTACAGTGATAGCTCTCCTGATTTCCAGCAGTGCTAATTTCATAGGCTCAGGGACCTTCAGAGACACATGGATACCAAGCTTGAGATAACAGAGGTCTGGACTTATTTTTCCTTGAAATATAGGTTCATTAATTTCCATGCTCCTACAAATGGGGGTCATTTTAGGACTGCTACCTCACCCTTGAAGCCTCTCAGCAGGTACTGCTAGTTTGTTGTTTGGAAAATGCCTTCTAAAACAGGTTTACACAGATAAATTAAATAATGTAAGAACCTCACCTGAAATTGCTACTTGCACCTGTGTGTGCTTTAGATTACCCTAGAACAGCAGTGCTACTTACAAGTCACTAATGTCTAACATCTCCCACTTAATGTGCAACTAGTTTTGATTTTTTAATTGTTGTTGTTGGTGTTGTAGTATCCCAAAAAAACCCCAAGCAAATCATGCTGCAAAAAATCCACAAACCTCAAGTGGGAATGGTTTCTAAAGTAAAAATGGGTGGGAATTTTTGACCATCAGTAAGAATGAAGTATATGTTCAGAGTTGATGAACACTGTGAGAAGAGCAGACAAATACTTATAAAAATGCCTGTCAGAACTTTGAGGAACTTTGGGTTCTCTCATATATAAAAAAAAGCAAACCCAAACCAAATACAACCCCTCACAAAAAGAAAAAAAAACCAAAAAATCCAAACCACTCCTCCCAAAAAACCAACCAACAAAACAAACAAAAACCAACCAAAAAAAACCAACCCAATAAGAAAAAAACAACAACAAAAAACTCCAAACCAAGCTCAAACAGAAAAGGAAGGGTATGGTGCAGTTCATATATATTTGCCCTGAAACTCTGGAAATCACAGAGGAAACAGACAAGCACAACTCAGCTTAAAAAACATGACCCTTATTCATACAAATGCAGCAGAAAGCTTTCATTAAAAGCAATGAAATCTTATGATAACTCTACTATTATGAAGGAAATTACTTTCTTAGTCTGCACCACAGCTTATGTTCACATAAGGTTTCAGTAAACCCATTGATTTTTACCTGCTCTTTTGCTGTTTCAAGAAAGAACCAGGAAGATTATCTACAGTTTTCTCTCATTTAAGACAAATGCAGTCCTGATGGCTGAGGCCTGAAGGGAAGAACTGCCTTCCTGCCTGAAGAGGAGAAGAACTGTTAATATCTGGCAACAGGAGAGAAACAAAGGGATGGCTCTGAGACACAGTTTGCTGCTGGTGTACAAGGTGAGATATTTCCCTTTGTAATAAGCAGATGCATCCTAGCATGAGTGAAATTGTGCAGTTGCAATCCCAAGCACACATGAGGACAAATCAGCTGGGGTAAGTGTGGTTCAGGGTGCAGATATTGAAGACTGACAAGACAGGCTAGGAAGTCAATTTAGCAAGCCTCCTTTGACCCCTGTGCAGCCCTGAGTGTTAGCAAACGTGCTGGAGAGCAGAGGGAGCTGAGGAGCAGGCACCTGCAGCAGAGCGGCACTGATCACCCAGGTGAGCTTGGAACTGCCCAGGACAATTGGAGTGACAGGGCAGCCGAGGCAAGGGGCTAAGCCACCAGCAGAGATGGCAAATAATGATCAGCTGGGCACCAGTGGAGCTGCAGGAGCTGTGGGCCTTGCTCCTCAGCAGGGTAGGGAACACATCCCCCCAGCCCAGCTGCTGTACCCTGCAAGACTGAGGTGTTACCACAGGAAGAGAATAACAGCCACAGTCCCATCACAGGGGATGAAAGAGGACTCTACATTATATGCCTGCACTTCTGGAAAGAAGTGGTTATGTATTAAATACCTCCCTTCTGCCTCACTGCTTCTTCCTCCCTGCTTCACTGATATATTTAAGTTCATAATATTTAAGTTCATCTGCCATTTGCAAATGGGAATAATTAGTTCACTGAATTTTATATTTTCAAGTTCCAGGGTATAAATTTAAGCTGGTGTTTATTAGAGACTTCTCAACTTAGAACCCATATATTTTTGCTGTCAGTAAAAACCTGACAGAATGGTTATACTTCCCCATCTTCATAAACATGATATTTCCTAACATACTAGGAAACGTTCATTATTTTTGCAGTTAACTTTGGAAACTAAGCTCTAATAAATACTCAGAAATGTTTGAGAAATTCCATATACTGCTAAATACTTCCGTATACTGCAAAGCATCATTGAATCTTCAAATTTGTTCTTACTTAGATTATATAAGCTGATACCTCTCCTCTTAGTACAGCTTGAACACATGCTCTAACTGTTTCTAACTTGTACAAGGTCATCAATTGCCTCTCTCTTGTTTACAGCATGCAGAACTATGTTAAATGCCTCTGCCATACCCAAAAGAGTAGCTTATCTTTCAGTGGAGATTTTATGTCTAAAATGAGGCACCAGAAGTGATTGACAATTTGAGATCAATTTGTGTGAGCAGGCTACATTCCTCCCCTCTACTTTGCTCTGGGGTCAGGGATGCAATTGGTAAAGGTGCTTATAATGCACCTTCCTCATTCCAAGTGAGGGTGTTTGGCAGGATATTCTTCACAGGGATCTGTAATGGCTTCGAGATGCTTTCTTGCTCTTACTCTGAGATGTTCTGGAGTTATTAACTTTGAGCCGTAAGGCTTGGCTCATTTGTTCTGGCTTTCCTTTAAAGAGGGGAAGGAATCATGAACTGTAGTCTTTTCTGTGAACCCTGGGTACTAGCTATTGTTTGTGGGAAAAATTAAATAGATTTAACTTTCATTTTGCAATCTGAAATGGCTGATAGGACATGGTAATTACCATCCGTAAACTATGCAAAATTTCACAAAATAGGAGAAAGAAATCTGCAATTTAACAGAACTAACTGGTACTTCAGGTATGATTTTTAAAAGATACTACACCTACTATAGACTAAACTTATTTTTCATTTAAATATGCATGACTTGCTGCATTACCAATGCATGAAAATATACCTTGTTCCTTCTTAGAAAGGTAAGTTTTTCTTAACACTCCTATCTGTAGTCTCTGCCTACTTAATGTTTAAGCCCCAACATATAAACTTCATGTTGTGGTTTTTCAGTGATCCTCAAGATATTAATTTGCAAACTGTATTTCTGTAGGCCTCTGCCATGTACTAATCTCTCAGTGGAAATGCTTGTCTGTTATTTAGCTCACCATACTTTTCTAGACCACTTTCCAATGTTGAAGTTTCTAAGTGATCAACTGTTACTTCCAGTAATACAAAAATAGCATGTCATTACCATTTAGCACCAACTGCAAGGATTTAATTTTAAACCATTTCTCCTTTCCCTGACTGAAGAAATGCCTCTGCAATAATTTTTAACCTTTCATCAGCATAATTGCTAAATAATTAACAATGGTTAAATTATAAGAACCTGAGAGATTAGAAAATTATTACTGAAGTATGTATTTCACCAAAGCAATGACCTATATGCATCTGCTTCAAAATAAAAGCAAACTATAATTACTAGCAGCAGCAGCATTAAGTCTTTTTATGTGCTTATTCCCAAGTCATCTGCTTTTGGTCCGATGTTAGGGCATAAACCCATCTCACTGCAAAGGACTACTGTGCTGAGGCTGAGCTCTCCTTCTCCAAGGTTATCTCATAATGCTTTGCAACGCCTTCATTTCCATTAATACAAATTAGTTATTCCACAGAATAAGCTGTGGAAAACAATGTAAAGGCTCTACAATACCTTTCTAATTTTATGGCAGATATTATTTCCTTTCTTCCATTAACTGAGCTGATTTGCATTTGCATGCTGAGCTTTTCTTCAGTTTCTCCAGTCTCATCAATGAGCTCCATGTGCTGATTTTGGATCTGCCTTTTATACACCATTTAGAAGCTGACAGTCCTCAGTCTCTCCCTCCTGTCCCAGCTCTATGAGTCATCAGGATTTACTCACTCTCCTTTGTCTCCTAACTTGGGTTGAAAACTGCACAGTCTGCTGCCATCCTGATGACCCACTAATCTGGCTTCCAACAATGTATGTCCTCTCCTGCCCTTTGTTCCAGGCACTCCCATTCATTCTCCACTCACCACAATCTCAACGTTTCTCCCGCAGCTCTGTGTAACAAGGGGAAGAACAGGAGGTATTTGCTGGTGGGGGTAGGAGAAACCATGGGAGTGTGAATGTGCAGCATAAATCTGTCAGAAGCCTGGCTGATCTCTAAATGATTTATTTTTTTCAGGTCCTTCTCAAGTTCATCCTTTGGGCAAATGTTTGTCTTCCAAGCAGTTTTTGGTAAAATCATGGAAAGTTCACAGTGACTTTGACTCACCATTTTGAGAGTGTGGATATATCTTATATTTAATCACATACTTGCATCTCTCCTGTCCACAATATTCTTTCCACTCTGGTAGTGCTTCTGGTGGTGAATGTGACTCGACAGCTATAACTACCCTTTGAATTGCAATTTCCAATTTCAGTTTCATGCAAGCATCTCAATAGCCACTTCTTTCTTTCTGCATTCTTTCATATATTACAGTGCCATTCATATTCACTCCATTTCTTTTATTCCTGAGGTTTTAGGGGAAGTAGTGGCAGAGAGCTTTTGTTTTGGTTTTTTTTTCTGTTAGAGGTTCCAAGTACACAGTCTGCTGAACTATCGGTAGTGTCTATACAATTCTGATGACCCTTCACTCCTGTCACTTTATTTATGCCTTTGAGCTGTTTAAATCAGAGGCACCTGGATGGAAACAAAGTGAAGTGGCTGCCTGAGCCGTTTTTACAAATAAAAGTAATGTGTCTGGTGCTTCAACTAAATCCCCACCGCTTCCTCCCAGAGTATTTAGCACAAGGGTGTTCAGCAGGCTTTGGCTTTGTTGAACACCTGCTCAGAAAATCTGCTGACTACCAGAGGCCCCAGGAGCACAGCAAGCCCCTTCATGCTTGCTTTTGAAAATGTTGGTCTAACACCAGCACAGCGCTGTGATCCTCTCCGACAAAGTCCTCTACATGCAAATTTTAATCAATGCCATTTCCTCATAAATCCACCCCTCTAGCTTTGTAATTATCAGCACCAGCTCTGAATTGTCATTACACTTCTCATATTGATGTCCAGATTGAAAGTGATATCTTCCTGTGCTGCACAGGAAAGGATTATCACTTAGCTGCTCTATCAGGGATCTGAGAATAGGCTATGAAGCTGATTAGCACACCTTCTCTCTCCTGTGCACAAGGTTCCACCACTGCAGTTTTCCTGCTGTAAAGCTATATATTTTTTATTCCTCATTTGAAACAACCCAAATAAACAAAATCTTCATTACGCTTGTGCAGCACTTTCATTTATAGCTATTTTAATGGAAGTTGAACCAACATCAGCCTTATTTTATTGTGCAGTTCACAAGTAATGTGGCCATAATTGCTGTTTCCCTTTCCTCCTGTGCTAACATTTTTGCAGTCTCCTACTTTTTCTGAGCAACTGAAAACCTCTAGGTCAATAAAAAGAAAGTGACTTTTTGCTGGAATGAGACACAGATGCCTAAGCTTTCAAAACCACTATGAAATAACTCCCCTCTAGAGCAAAAAAGACATGAAATTTGTTGGCAAGAAAGTGCATATACTGTTTCATAGCTAGAATTAAAAAAAAAAGTATGATTTTTATATTATAATTATTTGGAAGATAATTGTGCACATCCTGTTTTCATTACCAATACACAGAGCTGCTTTATTGATTTAATTTTGTCAAAATAAAATGCTTCTATTAGGTTGTTTAGTTTCCTTATGATTGAATGCAACTTGATTATAACTATTATATGTACATATTATTGGTGGTGTTTATTGTTAATATAATAATGAAAATGAGAATATGATCTCATTAAAAAGTACAATCCTTTTACTGCAACAAATGGTAAATATTTTGCATCTTTTATAAAATTTATTTCCAATTCTTTTAATGAAGAGTCTTTAATAGATTTTTGTGAAGTGGTGAGAAAAATCTACCTTTTGTATTTAAACCTGAAATTAGAAATGGAGATTATATTTTTAAAAGACTGTATAGTGACTCAGTACTCAGGATACTGTAGTTTATTAACAATATTGGGAGCTATGCTCTGCCAGGGAAGCCTAAAAAAGTAATTGAAAAAATGCATGATGGCCACCAATAAAAATAAAGATATTAGTTAATATGCAAAACAGAAAAGCTTTACATTTATTGAAGGAGGGAAATTTTAAAGTATAGTCTGGATTAAACCCAAATACAATTTTTTATTTACCAAGTATGACAAAAATAATACTTGGTCTTATTTGTTTTCTGTTTTGCTCTGCTGCAGATTAACTGCTGTGAATGCTCCAAACTGCATATCCATGTCCTGCTCCCTGTGAGAAGCAGAGAAATGCCACACATTTTCAGTTGTCATCTGAGAGGGATCCTACACACTGGCTCTGGAAAGTAAACTACCTTTGGTTAGAACAGCTTGGGTCTGGACTCAAATGGATGCTTTATAGAACAGAGGTATCCAAAGACAGGTTTGTTGGTTTGACTCATCTCTCATTCAGCTCATTGTGCTGTTCCAAAAGACTGCTGATAAATGGAAATCTGCTTTTAAGTCTTATATAATTTGTATAGTGGTATGGTTTATAGGTGATCTAAGGTTCAAAACTGCCAGTGGAGCTACAGAAATATTTGAGAGGAACAGGGCTCCTTGTCGCCAGAGGCAACCTATACAAGATTTGCACTCTGGTGCAAAAAGTATGTCTATTTCTGTAGATATTTTACTGAAACAAGCAACTTCATATACATAAGTAGTCAGCTTCAAACAAGAACACTGATTGTACTGATGAGGCTCAGCAGGACTGAAACAAGAATTATGAAAAGACTTTCATAAAGTCTTCATATGAAAAGACTTTCCTGTTCTATCAAAAATGGTTTAATTTCTTACAATGGGTTGAAAATTAAAAAGAATGAAGGAAGGAGTTGTAGATAACTTCAGGGTAATGTTTGTGCAACTGAAAAATGCTGGTTGATGTCAAAACATTTCTGTGTTATTAAATATCACAGCATAGGTGTAACCTGCCGCATTCCGACAGAGGCTGACATGTTCAAAAACTGGAATATTGGAGGACCCCTGAACTTTGCTGATGCATCAGGGTGAAACCATTTGAAGAATGGCACAGAAGCAGCTTAGAAAACCTTGGCTAATCAAACTTGTCAGACAGCAGGAAAATGTTTGAAGAGTAGGACTGATACCAGGAAAAGCACAATGGACCAATCGAGTACTGTGAGGGAAGGGCATTTATGACTTAACAGGAAGGATTTACTTTTTAACTCAGGCTAGATTTTGATGAATATTTCCTTTGATGGAAGTGCTGGATAAATCAACTTTGTAGGGAGGGAAAGAAGCTGGTTTTGATCTTAGTTATTCCTCCAGCCTAGCTCACTGTGTGACAGCACAAATTAAAATGCATAACAAAAAGCAGTGGCAAGAAGGGCAGGTGAAAGTGAAGTTAGGGCTTATCAAAGTCTGTCTGAGCTGGCCCCCGATGGAGGAAAGCCTATTTAGAGAGACATGTACCAACAGAGGCGTGGGTAGGCAGAATGGGTGCATCGAGAGCCCTTTGAGCAAACCCAGAGCATGCTTGGTAGGAGGGAGAGGCAGGGAGGAAACCTAAACAGAGAAATAAATGCTTAATGAAGTTTCTGCTGTTAGCAGGAGGCAAAGCTGAGCAGGCTGCTTGCTTCTCTCATGGAACAAAACAGAAGTGTAGACTCCAGGCACTAAGCAGGCCAGCAAGTCTGAGTCCAGAAAAGGACTCCACTTCAGCTAGAGAGGTGCTGAGGAAGTTTTATAGAAGAGTGCGCACTAGCACTGGTGACAACAAGTGGCAGGTTCAGGGACCTCCTTCCGTCAGGGCTCATAGGCGGCCAGGCAGTGAAAACATCTGGGGCCTGCTTATCCTAAAGAAGGTTTAAAACATACTGGTCTGGACTGCATACACCTAGCATGCTCATGAATTTTAAGAAGGAAGGTTCATCAGGACGATTTGCTGCTATGTCAGGATAAAGAAAACTGAGAGTTTAATTAATAGTACATTGCGTTTTCAATCTGCTCGCTGGTACATGGGAAGAATATGAGGGATTATAACTAACTTCTCTTTAGAAAGGATCATTTGCCGATATAAAATTTGTTATGAGTATCTAAGGGAAGGGGGTTTTATCTTTTTTTTACATATAGAAATGTAAATTTCCACATTTTGCAAAATTTTATGTAACTTGTATATGATAATATTCTTTAACAATATTTGCTTTTATCAAAGGTTTTCAGTATGACCTTATTAAGTAAAAGTTGTTGCATGATTTTACTAATCTCTGCCCTATTTTCTTCTCTCTCAGTATGAGCTGTTCTGAAATTATGTTCATGTACTAGAAGACAAAGTGCCAAGTACCTAATTTAGTACTCAGCAGTTGCATCCAAATTTCAGTTATTGTATAACACCAAATACTCTAAAGATGACATGCTGAAGAAATACTTGCCTCAGACTGGAAAATTATCAGCACTTTGGATTAGACAGTATTACTCAAATTCCATTTAAATTGCACTTTATTCTCAAGGTGGCCTGAATGACTTTAACAACCTGCTTGTAACCTCCATGACTAAGATAACTATTGCAGCCTGATTGCCCACAATTGTGCAGGAAAAAAAAAAAAAGATACAGGAAGAGTTTTACAAACTACTTGTGAACTATGCAAAAAAAACCAACAAAACAAGGATCAATCAGTGGGATTTTAAAACACTTATGTGGATTAGAAACATGTACTCTGATTAGGCTCCCAGGGCTTTTGGATGTGTTTAAAAATCCTTGCCATTCTGACAAAGATTCCAGAAATAATTTATTTTAAGGATAAACATACTTTATTATATTTGAAATGACCCTTTCAAAATGCATTAAAGAAAAGTTTGTACACAAAAATTTTGATAAAACAGTGAGAAATATACTCCATGCATTCAGAGATGCTTAATTTTTTAATTATAGCTACAGGTATAACTACTTTCTTTGAAAATATAGTTGGATTTTTAGCCATGATATTCTCTCTGTCCTGAAGGGAATTTCTGATTCTGGGTGAACATTGAATATAGAGTAATTGAACACCAAATAACACTGAATCTCTATAAAATAAGCTCTTTTTGACTCAAAGGGTTACAATTTAAAGCTTCTACATGAACATAATAAACTATGAAGTCAGGTAGCTCTAAGGACATCTATACAGATACAGAGAAGAATTTTAACCAGCTCAGCAACTCACTCCTAAAAATTACTTTTCTCTGAAAGTGAAGAGCTCTGTCTCTTATTGCCTCTAAAAATAGCTCATATTATTTATCCTCTTTCAATTCACTTTTGCTAACAATGATTGTGATTAGTGTTAGTGTATAAACTAACCTTGAAGCATGCTGTTGTTTGTAATGTAAGAAATTCAAGCCATATGAAGAGGAACCTATGCAGAACCTTTACTTACTCGTATAAATGAATAGTTTTTGTCAATGTAGAAAGAAGATTTATTTAGGCTTAGAGAAAAGGCTATTATTGGGAAACTCCTTTCAGTTTATCCTCTTTCCAAACACTTCCCTTATTACCCTCTAAAGAAATGTAGAGATGAGTTTTTTTCTCAAGAAGGTCCTTGGTAACATCACCATGTCAGAACTGTGCTAAAATGTAGAATTACACAATAATGCACACAAAAATTGTAAAGCTGTCTTTGTCTTCCCCTTTTCTAAGACCACACAAGTACAGGACATCCAATTCTCAATCCCTGACACATTGCCATCTAACCTCTTTTATGCTGTGAACATTTTGCTAATAGTTAATTTTGAAGCTGGAAATGAAATCTAAATCTAATGTAAGCAGAAATGGTGGTGGTACTGAGTGTGGCCTGCCTCTGCAGTGCTAATACACTGACACTCCATAGCTGAAGAGCAAGGCAGCTGCAGGGAAATGGTAATTGAGTCTCATTAGAAAAATCCCGTTCTTTCCTTTTTTGTGGTGCAAGCAGAAGAATGCATCATGGAGCTGCAGCTATGGTTCCAGGAGAATATTTGATGCTTTGTAGAGGAGTCATTCAAAATGTCATTGACTACCAGCTCTCTCTCTGTTTTCCTTCTACAGTTAGCATTTCAGAGTCATGTCTTCTCACATCTGCTATGCCTCATGCGATAACTAGTATGGTAAGTACAGTTCCTCTTCTTCAGCAAACACCAGCAGTGATCCCTGATCAGATTGAGCTATTGGGAGACAGAGCATGCTGCAGACATCCCACCCAACCTGCTCAGTGGTATGGCACAAACACCTAACAGAACAGGCAAGTTCGTCCTCGTGTCCTTCCCCTGTGGTCACGAACATGACCTGAGACATGCCCATCTCCATTCTGCTGCTGTGTACCTTCTGACTGAAGCTACAGGGCAGGATCCCTGCCCTTCTATCCCAGGTCATGTTTGTGGCCACAGGGGAAGGACATGAGAAGCGACTTTCTTGTTATGTCAGGTGCTGTGCAGAAAGGAAGGCATTCCCCCTCGTATCAAAAATGCTCAGGGTCTACTGCCATTTTCCCTTCGCAAGATGAAATAAATTTGTAAGGAAAATATGTAAATTTCATATTTAAGAAATCTGAGCAGCAAAATACTAAGCACAGATAGCTTTGCTTACTTTTAAATATTTCTCAGGAAATGCATAAGACCAAGTTATGAAGACTGCATTTCACAGAAAATAAAAAGTAACTAAAAAAAGTAACAAAGTCACTGCCGAGTTTGCTGCAGGAAGCACAATCCAACAGCCTCCAGTACTTGGAAGGATATGATGAGATCAGGGGATACTTTATTGTTTCTACCTGAGCATTAAGAAGCACATGAAAAAAACCCACAAAACACTCTAGATTCTTCAGAATCTTGCAAAGTTTCATACTACTGTATCTCATTACAGGCATATCATTAATACCTTTATAAAATGAAGGGTTTATCTTTTTTATATATAATTGAACTGAAGAACTTCAAAATCATGATGAAGCTTTTAAAATATTGTTTTACGCACCCTCTGATAAGTACAATAAAACATAGATCCTTCAAAATCTGCTAGTGCTGCCTACACAGAGTGCCAGGCTTTCAGCCTGTGCTAGTCAGTAAACAAAATCTCATGGGTTTGGGCTATTTGGGACTCGAGTTTCAAATTCTATTAAGAGCACAATTTAAGGCTTTGTTGTAATTGTTTCAGGAGAAACAATCACTCCTCAGTTCAGGATTAAAACCTAGTATTTGTGTTTAAAGGGGCATTTCAAATCTCACTGCTAATAGGTGAACGTGGCTTACCTTCAGAAGCCAGTGAATGGTAGGTCATGTACTGAATTCTGCAGATCATTTGTTTGTTCCTGTGATGTTTTGAGTATGCACTGAATGCTTGTATTTTTCTGTCACTTTCACTTCCCAAACCTCCTGATACTGTTTATCCTCATAGAAGGGGCTTTTTTCACTGTTTTTCCAACATGAATCTGCTGTATGACAAACACATAAGGTTTTAAAGTAGTACATGCCTCTGCTTCTTACCTGTGAGTACGATGATGCCATCTTGTTATGATCAGAAAGCTCCATATGGAAAACATTCCACAGCTTTTATTTACGATTCATTGCTGCCAGTCTATACTTACCCCACTGCATGTAGGTATTTGCTTACTTTCAGTATATACCTTTTATGAACTGGTCTGCTCTGTAAGTTACATCTCTTGCCAATACACTGGATACTGCTGGCTTACATTAACTTAACTGCTCACATTCATTTTTGTGCTATAAGTAAAATTAATTGCCTATCTCTTGCAGGGAGATGTGGATGCAAATAGCAAGCAAGGTAAATCATTCCAGGTGGAGGATTTCCAGACCACCAGGTGCAAGGCTATGCCTAGCAGCATCTCCCTTTCCCAGGGGCAAGAGGGAAGGCATATCACAGGCCTGTGGGGTGCTGCACAGGATGGCCAGTGTCACATTTGTCTGACCAGTGCCACCACGAGTTGGTGTCCAGTAGAAGTGTATGAGGGGTTGTTTGTTTTTCTTTGAAGGCTGATTTTTCTAGAAGTGCAACAATTGAAGCTGGAAGCAGTAACTCTGTTGTGAGAGCACTGCTCTGCCTCGTAACAAAGGCTCTGTTGTGCTGGCACACAGCACAGTGCCCAAAGCTCAGGATGTTTTCAGCCTATTTGCTTTCATTTGTATTTGAGTTAATCTGGCACAGCTGCTGGAGAATAACACCATATATTAAGGGTCATTTTAATCAAATGGATCCTTGATACTCTGATTTCTTCCTACTGGCAGTTTGCATGGAAAAGGCAATTAACTACAACTCTAAACTGATGGCATGACCTTAAAAAAATTAATTATGTCAGATTCTGTCCTGGCAACTCATTCAGATGAGTATGCATGGAAAACAAAAGTCATAAAACCTGTTGCAATATCTTTATATCTAAACTAGCATATCTCCAAACAGAGTACAAATGAGTGACTTTTGGGTATTTCTCTCTTATGGAAGGCACTGCAAGAATTCTGTTCCTCCTCTGCAAGAGAAACCTTGTTCTGTCCTTAAGAAAATACTCCAGTTGGGACCAGAAAAATGGAGAAATAGCGTTTATGTCCTTTTGGCCTGAATTCCTTTCCCTCTTCCTCCTCTTCTCTCTCCCACTCTTCTCCTCTCCCAAAAGTAACCATAAGAAAATTTTAGTATTGATGAGTTCATGTGTACTGAAAATTTGAGATCAACAAGGCAAAGCAAAACCACCCAATTTATAGTATAGGCTATGTGACAGGAATGGTACACAGAGTGTAATAACTGCACTGTGGAGGATCTTTGACATGTGAAATAAGAAAGAGAAATTGACAATCAGCTGTAGTTTTTCCTTTGTTGATTTTTGTCTTGCTCCTTTAAAAGATACGTCAGCGATTCCCACTGAGCTTTCACATGTGTTGGGCAACAGATCACTTACCTAGTGTTCTGAATTACTATTTTTCCTTCAGTCAGAGCTTACAAAGATATAGCCTGAGGGATCTCAAGTAAATATTGATGAATAGTGAAAGCTTCTATTATCTTAACTTTTGCTCACAAGTATGCAATAAGCATAAATGGGGAAGAGTGATCTAAAAGTTCTATCTGGCACATTCTTAAATCATTAGTGAACACACTTAAAATATTGCTAAAGTTTTCCTCTTTTAGTAAAGTTAAACATAATTTATTTGGTTCTATACAGCAATTACTTTTGTTGGGAAGCTGATGAAGATAATTTATCTCTGTTTATCTCTACAGGTTGTGAAGGAAGTAATTTTGCCCTTCCTCTTTCTTTACTTCTGCTGTCTTAAATATTCTTCCAGGAAAGAAAGGTCTAGCAGAGAAGGTATGTTCTCAAGGCTGGCAGGCCTTGGCTGAGAGGCCTCATCTGAAAATCTGAATGACAGTATCTTTAGCTCATGCACATCCAGTGGGTGGTGTTGCTGAGAGAGGGACAGCTTTGTGAGTTAGCAGCGGCCAGGGATGAGCTCAGTACCACAGGCGAGCCCCAGTGGTGACGGTGAGGGTGATGGCTTCAGCAGATGTTGACTGGACAGCAATCAGGAAAGGCGGTGAACAGAGGAGGTTATGCAAACTCTTGTTTTGAGGGAAGAAACGAAGCAGTTGCTTCGTTGCTTTTCATACTTAGAAAGAGATTCAGTAAATTACATTCAACTGGTCTGGAAAAACCAGGAGCGAAATTATGGTTAAGATAGAGTTTGCAGAAGCCAATTTTTTTAAAAGCCATTAGGTTACCTAATGATGTATTCAGCTAGGAGATTCAAGACTCCAATCTGTCCTAGAGTGGTTAGGCTGAATGCAAGGCAAGTGTCCCAGCCAGCTTTCTTCACAGAATTTCTTTCTGCATTTTTACTTCTATTATTTTAATCTTAGTATGACAGAGTTTTAGGCTGTGTGTCCAGGAGCTAGACAGACAATGGGTTATTATCTGCCATCGGAGGGGAAACAAAATACACGTCAGTGCTGAATTGGACTAAAAGATCCTCGTCGGTCCCTTCCAAGTCAGGGTATTCTATGATACATTCAGGATATTCTGCGATACTGTGGGTGCTGAAGTGTTGGTGTTGAACGGCCCTGGGGCAGCCGACACCTGCCTGAGGCACTGGCAGCGTTCACCTGGGGGCCGCTGGGCTCGCATTCAGCACGCACAGCGCGTCTCTCCACAGAGCACAGCGACAGTACTGTTATCGTAACGCGGCTGCCAGTGCTGCAAACTCCGCAGTCGGACGGACTGCCGCCTGTCCCACGCTGGCTATTTATCACGGCCGTCCGTAGCTGCGGGGGCCCGGGCCGGGCGGGGTCGCGGCCTGCGGGCGCAGCGCTCGGCCGGGCCGCATTGTGTGCCGGCGGGCGGGGCGGGGCGGGGCGGCTCGGGCCGAGCGGCCGCGGCGGCTCCGCGCGGGGCGGGCGGCGCGGCGGCTCCGCGCCCGCGGGCGGGGGCGGCGCCGAGCGAGGGCAGCGGAGCGGGGGCGGGCCCGCCAGCGCCCGGCGCTCGCCGTCTCCTTGCCGACGGAGGAGGGCTCGGAGCCGCCCCCGTCCCCAGGGGCTGCCGCCGGGCTAGCGAGGCGGTGCGAGGCGGCCGAGGTTAGCCACCGCAGCCCGGCCGGAGCGGGCGGGTCCAGGCTCCGCCCCGCGTCCTCCCAGCCCGGGCACCCGCAGCGCCGCATCGGGTGAGTACCCGCGCTCCGGAGCGGCTCTGCCCCGGCCCCAGCCCCGCGGAGGGCGGCGCGGGCCCTGCGGCCTGGCCG
Organism: Molothrus ater; assembly: GCF_012460135.2. NCBI lineage: Eukaryota > Metazoa > Chordata > Aves > Passeriformes > Icteridae > Molothrus > Molothrus ater. Next base: position 15,218,673 of record NC_050484.2, read on the forward strand.
CGCTTTGTTCCCGGGCGGCGGCAGCGGCGGTGCTGGCGCTGCGGGGCGCTCCGCTCTGCCGGGCGGCCGCGGCTCGGGCTCTCCCGGGCGGCGGCGGGGCCGTGCTGCCGAGCGGCTCCGGCCGCGAGCTCGCCCCGCTTCCGCTTGCTGCCCCGCCGTGCGTGCCGCGGGCCGCTCGCCTGCAGAGGCACGGCGGGTCGGTGCGGCCCGGGGGAACCCGTGCAACAGGTTCGGGCATTGTTCGAGCTGCCGCGACGGACGTGGCGGCGGGGGGGCTTCCCAGGGGGGCTCCCGAGTGGCCGCCGCCGGCGGAATGTTTGCCTTTGTGCGGGCGCCGCCGCGGGTGTCGCGGCAGGCCCGGCAGGGAAGGAGAGGAGTTTGGGCGAGGGGAGGCAGCCGGGGGCGGGAGTTGGCTCCCGGCGGGGATTTTGGCGGTGCGGGGCCGCCGGTCCGTCCGGCGGGCTGGGGACGAGTCACGGCCGTGTCACGGCCGCGGCGTCGGACGCTCCTGGGTTTCTGGAAGCGCTGCCTGGTCGGGAAGCTGATTCACTGCTGAAGACGTGGTTGCTCATAGCTGTGGTTACCCTTTCTTTGATTTTTCACACGTCTATTGTCCAGCAGTTTTGTCCTCTCCCCCATAATTGCAGTGTCCTTTTCTACCCCCTAACCGAGCTTTTTAGCCAGGCAATTTTACGAAGGAGCTGCACTAAAGCACTGTTTTTATTAAAGAATTTAAACGAGTGTATGGAAGCAAGAGTGGAAACAATTAGGGGACAGTGGTTCTTTATTTTTTTGACTTTTTGTAAGTTTTATAATGAGCACAATTGATGAGGTTTATGTGGGTATGTATTAATAGATGCTTTTGTCTGTTGCTCTCTCTTTTTTCTGCATCCCAGAGGAAATATTGGTCCTCTCCATTTTTAGTATTGCAGTGTCTGCAGTGTCCTCACAATTGGATCTTGATTTTGTTCGGGCATTAAAATTCACAGTGATGAGGAAGTACTGGGTTTTTCCCCCTTTTCTTCCTTCCGTGACATCTCCTGCTAAGATTCAGTGTTTAGTAAATAATGAATACTGTTACTACTTTATAGGATTACTGGTAGTTATTAATTACTGTGCTAATAAGGGTTCCCCTTTATCTGAATACAAGCATTTATAGTCCTAATGCCATTGTCTGTACCAAGCAGAAGCTGAAGAGAGAAAAGGGAGAAGGTGGACTACAGAATAGAGCTGAAGCTTGCTCAGAGAGGCCTATGGCTTGCTGAGGTGCTGGTCATGCCTTGCTCTTTCAGGAGAAAAGCAGCGAGGCAGAGCACTGGAACAGGCTCCTCAGGGAGATTGTGGATTGTCTTCCTCTCTGGAGACATCAAACCCCCTGCCTAGCCTGGGCCAGCACCAGCAGTTACACAGGAGTGTGTCCAAATGGGGTTCCATTAGAACCATTCAAATAGATGATCTCCAGAGGTCCCTTCCAGTCTTAATAATCCCGTGATTCTGTGAAAATCTTTCACCAAAACTAAGAGTAATTACAGTGTGGTATTAGGGGTGGATTTTCGGATTTTGCACAATTCTTTATGTCATTGATTGCTGTTTAAGGAGTGCTGTAAAATCATCTCAGCTGTTTTTCTTGGGGTAGTTTACTAATAGATGATACTTTGAAGTTTAATTGATCAGTAACATCAGTTTTCCTAGAAGTGCAATTTAATAAGGAAATATATATATTTTTGAATTTGTAGGCTGTAATTTTAAATTGGCTATGGATTCAAATTTCTCAGTTAAGCTTATGTAAACAAGGGAAATTCACATAGTTCTGTCATTTTCTGTCAACAAAATAAAGGAGTCAGGTGAATTTCAGCTCAGTTTCAGTTGGCTGTTGCTTGAGAGTGGTAGTAGGAAGGGAAACCAGAGGAATTTCTGTAAGAACTTTAATACAGTGCTACCTAATTGTCACGAAACTTTAGGAATAGATTATAAAGAGGGACATCTTTATTCCCCAGTGATGATTCGTGGGGAAATACAGAAGACCTTCAATAGGCAGCTTCGGATAAAGTGGGCAGAGCCTACCCTGGAAATGATGTTGCAGGATTTCCAGTGTGAATGTACTTAAGCTGTCTCAAGGACTTGCTGTTTGCATTTTTGTTCCCAATCTATAGGTGTGTCCTCTTGCCTTCTTTCCCATCTTTTTGAGGCTGACTAGAAAACTTCCATTGATAGAATGGCGTTTTCAGTTTAAAATTTACTGTGAGTTTGATTACTGTAATAGCTGATCTACCAGTGAAGTGTGTTCGTCATCTTGACTTTGCCTTTTACACAGCATACACTAATTTGAACTTCTGGGGTTTTGTTGTTGGTTTTCATTTCATGGGTGGAATTTGATCAAGTTACAAGGTTTCGTGCAAGTCTTACAACATGTGCTGAGGTTTAACATCTGATGCTTGTATGTTGATTCCACATCTTCTAATACAAAGAGAGACTATTTATATTTTCTTACTCAAGTTATACTTTGCCTTTTAAAATTTTATAGCAGTGAGTACCTTTGTAGAAATACCTTCTTCCTCTTCACAAAACATCTACTAACACTGTTGTATTTTCAATTTAGCCTAAAACTTCGTGTAGGTTACCTCTGATTGAAAGCATACCACAGGGATTCTGGTTCTTGTTACTTTCCCACTGCTTCCGGTGCTGCCTCAGGAGCATTGCCTGCTAACTATAAACAATGTTGATGTCTACCATATGTTTTGGTAGAAAGTGCAGGGTTCCTGCTGTCCCACTGAACTGAAATGTCTGGCTTACTAGTATTTGTGAATATACAACAGAAATGTTGACTCCCCTATCATATAGCTCTGTAAGAAACTCTTGTTTTCAATCTCCAAGGAAATAAAGTTTTAGATTGAGTAGCAAAATCAAAAAATATGGTCAAATACTTTTTTATTTAAATTTACAGAACCCGGGATCTGGAGCTCAAACTTGTAACCCTAGCAGACAGTTTTGCATTCCAGTACCAATGGTAAGTAAGATAGGTCTCTTCCAAAAATAAATCTTTATAATTTTCATGCATTATGTTTGGTTCTTATGAAGCCTTGATACTGATGGATATACTGCCTAGAACAACATCTTTGCAGCTGGTTTTGTAGAAACTTACTTAGGCTTTAACTCATGCCTTCTTTAACTTACCTGCTTTACTTTGTTTTCATTTTGTGACTTCTAAAAAGTCTTTAAAAGGCACTATAACATAAACAAACCTGGTAATAAAGTTAAATTCCATTGTTTGGCCATGCAGCTCACAGTGCAGCTTGTGTTCCTGTGTCTCTCACGTAGTGGTACTGTCTCACAAGGAGAGTGGCTCAGATGTGTTAGAAGGTGTTTAAGCATAAGACTGGAGACAAGTGAATTCTGCTTTTAAGAGGTTTCTTGGTAGTGGGTGAGAGTAGGAAAGAAGTTTTAATAGCATCAAGGTAATTGCTGCTCTGATGGTGTTGATAAGCTTGTGCTGGAAGATAAATGAGAGACTTGGGAGCCTTGATTGAGCAAGTAGAGAAATGTGTTGGCAAAGCTTTTTGCTCTTCAGACTAAATAAGAGTGAGAGATTTTTGAAGTGAGGGTAACCTTACAGCAGACGCTAAACTCAACAAGGAAGCAAGTGAAAATCAATCTGGAGTGTTGTTTTCCTGTTTCCAGGTGAGAAGATGAACTGCTGCATTTTGGACAAGCTGAAGTTTGGAATGCTGGGACATAATCAACCCATTAAGAAGGAAATTACAGTAGTTAAGAGGAGATGAAGGTATGACTTAGGGCTTTGCAGAAACGATAATTCAAGGGAGATAGATGTAGTAAGTATGTGAGAATTCAGAGCCAAGATCACTTCCTGTGATGTTGGCAGAGTGGTATTTGAGATGTGTTCTTAGTGAGGTATCATGAAGGATAAGTGTTGACCAGACCAAGTAAGGCCAAAGCAAAAATGTGTTCCAAGAATAAGATAAATGGGTTTGATTTTAGCTTGATGTTTTGGTCACTAAATGATATCTATGGCTGAACTTGAGACCTCAATGCAGGTTGTCTGTTTTCTTTCCGCTGGTGTTCTGTTTGCTAATTCTTTCATTTTGCATTCTCACTTATAAGAGTACCACTGGAAAATGTGTAAATGTTGCATCTATGCAGGATGTTCCAGGCAGAAGCTTAGAGAGCTTGATTTTATTTTCTCTGAAGCATGTGACAATTTATGTATTGGTTTATTGATTTATTTGTTGCTAGTGGAAGGCTACATGTTTTATTTTGAGGGGGTAGAAGAGAGGGAGAGGTGTTGTGATTACTGCAAGTGATTGCGATGGCTGATTTAATTTGTGATTTGCAGTTGAAATGTTCGGAATTTTTAGTCTGAGTATAAAAACTGAAGACATCCATGAAAGTTAAGATTTATTTCTCCTGTACCCACTAATTTAAGGACATCTTAGATAATTATTTTAGCTTTGTAGAGCAGTGAATTCATAGATTTCTGAAATATGTGAAGAAGGTATTTATTTACCAGATCTGGAATATTTAAGTCTCTTGTACTTTCATGTTTGGTTAACATTAGCAAAATTTTCAAGTTATTTCTTATTGAGGGGATTTTTATCATTACTCTTACCATAGATACTTTGTGTATTGTGCAGTGAGAACATAACAGTAATTTTTTTTTTTTTTTAAGGCAGAGGAAATTATTCAGGGTGTTTCAAAGGTCTGCACAAAATCATACTCTTCAGCTGATAACTTTTTGGTCAGGTAGCAAAACCGAGAGCTTTAGGGATTTGTAAACAGACTTTTTATTAGCCCCTTCTTCATTGTCATCTTGTTTTGGTCAGTTTCCTCCACTCCTAAAGAAAGACTGCTTTTGTGTCTGCTGCACAAGATGGCTTTCAGTGTAGGGGAGCATTTCTTTTTGCTTCCACTCAGTGGAGTGTCACTATGCTGAGTTGGGAATTGAATCCTGGGGCCCTGAGCCACATGCAATTGTAACCACGCCAAATATGTGTATTGTTATGAAGTGGTAGATTGTTTTCTTATATAAGTGTTGCAAAAAGAACAAGAAGTTCTAATCTTGCACCCCAGAGGAAAGTGTTTTTCATTTGTTCCAGACTGCCAGCAGTTGCACTCATCAGTACAGCTGTTTGTCTTTTGGCTGCCCATGGCCTGGATTGTCCAGTCTCATTCCACCCACTGTCCTAGTTCATTTTATGAACTACTGAAGGCATAGGAGCTTTCTGATCTTTCATCACAAACTGGTTTTGGACAGTTCCTTAAAGAGCTGGTGATAAGGTATTTATTTTTCCAAGCACTTGTGACTTGTATGTTGGTTTGGTCTTGTTTGTTGGGGGTTTTGTGTTTGTTTGGGTTTTTTTTAAGAAGGAGGAGCTAGGGGAGGACTAGTTTTATTTTACTATCTGTAGGTTATTTTTCTTCCCCCTAACCTCATGAAGTATTTCTGTGGTAGAAGTTGCAATCTGTGTGGTTCTGTACTATTCCCATGTGACTTCTGATTAAGGAAAATTTTAAGACCTGAAAATTAGAATTTTATTTCAATGAGTTTTAGCACAGTGTAATGAGGAAGAGAAAACGTTTTGGCTATGCTTTGAATATAGCATTTCAATTGACATATTGCTATGTAGAAAGTGGTGGAAGAAGCAGCCTCTCAACTTGTGTAATTTTCTGTATTCTGTGGTTACTTGATAGTGTTAAGTGAGATGGGATTGTACCAGATGATGCAGCTTCTGCTGGTTTGGCTGCCTGTTGTAAGGGAAGGAGGGTATGAGGTAGATTGGTCTTCTGATGCTGGTGGGCAAGCTGTAGGGGGTTCTTCAGGAAGGTAAATGGTGTCTCTCACTATAGGTGAGATTGGCAAAATGTGGCAGGAATGTTGCATGAAAGGAAATATAGAGAAGCATCCAAAACCTGTGTCTTATTTTCTCTACTCTCCTAGATTAAAAAGGCCTGAAAACTGCTATAACTTAGCATAGGCCATCTGTGTGGCTTGGACTGAGGCTGGAAAGGGTTGAAAGCTCTAGCAAGCTGACACCTGTGATGTCTCATGGTGCAGCATCATTATGAATGTGTGCACGTGTTCCTTTGGGTTGGGTGAGTTTGCTCTCTGAGCATGGCCAGTGAGTCCAAGGAGTGCTGTTCTTTGAGAGCTGCTCATTGCTGCACAGGACTCTGTGGCTGGCCCTGTTCTAGGGAAAGACTGAGGTGTTGGTATTGTCTCACAGCTGTACGTGCAGGTGTTATTGTGCATCCTGAGCTACATTGTTTCTGTGCTTGGTACTCTTCCTTTTTTTCCCCTCTGGCACTTGCTTGAAGTCTGCAGAAAAGCTCTGCCTTTGTGTGAAATGAATAGCTGACTGTGATCAAAGTTAGAACTCAGACACACAATGACTTTTTCTTCTCAGATGGCATAACCTCTTACTCACCTGTTCTCCATTTGCTGGTTTGCTATTCATTATATTGCTCATCGCTTCCTTTTGTTGCTTGTCTTTTTATTTCACTTTTCACAGAACCTTGAGGGATTGAAAAAGGGTGGGAAATGAATATAGAAGATGGGATAAATAGAGGAAGTAGTGAACAGACAGTTCTTTTGAATTCTATTACTAACTTTAGTTAGAAGACAAGATTTGAACCTTCAGATGAAAATGGAGTGGAATTGGAATTTTTCCAAGCTTAAATTTGTTGTGGCTGTGACAATGTGCTTTTGAATCATGGTCTAGCATGCTGTTTACCTCAGCTTTAACCCAAGTCAGAGCACATTCCCAGTGTGTTTTTGAACTGCCATGGCAAGTTGCTGAATTAGGGTACTAACAGTACATGTGTAGTGGAAAGCCATTGAGTGGTTGCATGTTGCTTTAGAGTTAAAGCAGCTTACATACTCATGAAATCAGTCTGTGTTTTTTTTTATTTTCTGAATTCTTTAGTGTGAATTACCAGGTTAAAGAAGATCAGGAATATTTTTTTTGTGTACAACTTCAGACATAGTATAAAAATTCTGTGGGTTTTTCTGGATGGTTTTTACCAATAGAAAAAAAGTAAAAAATGAGAAAGTGGTTGAAAAAGCAAAAAATTTGATATTCCTTAAATATCTGAAGTTACCTTTTCCCCTGAGGGCTCTAATATTAAATATTTATTAGTGCTGCTCATAATATCTTAAAGAGTAAAAACCAAACACTGCATTTGCATATGTGAGCTGATGTTCCTCTGTAGGTTTTATCATTATTTTGCAACTGTCCAGCTGAATAGCTGAGTTCCAGGTGCTTTTTAATTGAAAACAGCATTAACTAATAAATATTTACAGCCTTTTTCTATTTTTGGGGCAGGTTTATGCTTCTCAAATTACCCTGGGGCATCAGCCCTGGAGACACCTTTGTTTGTAGTCTCTCTTTGTACAACTTTGCTGTGGGAGAGATGACATCCTTTAGTGTAGCTTTAAAGGAAGGTGAAATAATAATCTACATAGATAATTGTGATACTCAGCTTTCTCCCTGTCTTTTACATGTGGATTTTATTTCTGTGTGGAACAGATGAACTAGTTTTAAGCTGATTCAGGGAAAAAGAGGGTAATGGTTTGTGGGTTCAAGTTAGTATCTGACAAAGCCTGTGTGCTGGCTTCAGAGAATGAAGATGTTAATTTTGATGGTCTGCAATTCAAAAGTTGATCTAAAAGAAAAAGTGTTTTCATTCTACATGATTTGAGGTTTCTTTTCCTTTGGAACTTCAGAATGTCTATTGTTATTTGTGCTATTGTTTGTGCCTGGACTTGCAAGCTGCTACAGTTTTGAACCTAGCTGCCCATCTGCTCCTTGGTTATTTATAGGCAGATTTGTGGAGCTCCTTCTAATCCCTCAAGTCTTCAAAAACATTAATGAATTAAACATCACAATACTCTTGTAAAAAGAGAATTAAATGGAGAAACTGAATGGAGACTAAAAGAGTATAAATGACTTGCTGAAAGCCATATGTATATTTCATAGCAGAACAGAGAATAGAAACCAGATTCTTTTTTTCTTACTTGTAGTCCTGTGCTTAACAGACCAGCTACATGCTCTTGTGAGATACATGCTAAAGGAGTGAAGAAAGAACATGTTCTTTGAATCTTCCACAGATGCTCATGCGCAGAGTAACCCATCTCAAGACCTTGCTCCATATATTGAGAGTGTTAAAGGTTTCAGGTCTAACAGGCATGAATAAACATGTTAATATTAATTCTCATTAAGCCTGAATTTGTTTTGATTGTTAATGTTTTAGAACAGTGGTTTCTGCTGGGTTGCTTCTGCTGGGTTGCTTAGAAAGAAAACACCTGTTACCTGCAGGAGAGCTTCTCTCTGGCATCTTAGTTCCACTTGTCCAGTCAACCTGTCCCTCTTCCCCGTCCTTAATAGACTTTTACAATGGCTTTAAACAGTGTCTGGACGTTGGTTCTTATTTAATTTTGTAATTCAAGGGCAGTGAAGATGGATAGCACAGAATGCAGGCAAAACTTTGCATTCATCAGAAAGTTTGCACTTTGGTGAATTACACATACTATTTATTGTGTGTGACTTGTTTTGATTTTTGGCTGGGTTTTGGTTGGATTTTTTTGGTATTTTTGTTTGTTGCGGGGCATTGTTTGTTTTTCTTTAGTTTTTGTTGTTGGAAGAACTTCCAAAATTTTAGATGTGTGGAGTAAAACATTGTAATTTGCGGTCATTACAAAGTCTAGAAATGATGGAGGATACGGCCTACTAAATTGTGAATTGATTTCACATTGGAGTGCAGCCTGAAATATTGTTTTGCAACTTTTACCTGTTCTGTAATTTTTTTGAGCTGCAAAACAATTGTTTACTATTTCCCATTCTCTCCTTCATGTATACATGTTTTGTGTTTGTAAGAGAATTTTCTCCTCAAATAGTATTAGTTTCTGCTTGTCAAGGGGATTGGAAGAGTTTTCTATTTCACTGGAATGCCTTGCAAAGATTTAGGTTTTAAATACAAATATTATGTGAGTTTATAGCGTTGTCACCTTCTTGTGGAAATCTTCAAAAGAATGAATACATTGTTGGAGACTGACATTGCTATGTTGACTTAATAAACTGGAAGCCTATGTCATTCTAAACAAGTTCAGTGAGGTTCTTCAAAGTGTATTGAATGTGTCCAGGAAATATGTTAAGTAAAAGAATTACAAGTTCTATAGTTTGCTATATGGTATTTTACGGTATGATGGCAAAGTACACAGCACACAGCACTCTACATTGTTTCTGAAATTCACCAAACAAAAGTAACCTCTTTATTTGTTTAATATCTGTAAAATTTCAGCATATAAAAGTTACGTCTTTTGATTTGGAAGTGATAAAATGCATCTTCCTGAAGTATTTCATTTTCCTCTCGTGAAATCTGTTGTCTTCAGTGCTTTTGTTTTTCTTCAGTAGCTTTTCTGTGTTTAATGAAACCAAATGGGTTTTTTATTGATGAGTAGACACTGAATCTGTTTCTTTTAGCTAAATAATGGTAAAATATTGAGCAATAACTCACTCTTTCCTCATGCTAAATTGAGAGCTTGATGGAAAATTTTAAGTGCCTGTCATTTTGTCTTCCTCCAACAAATGGAAGACTTTGCATATATTTTGTAGGTCTAAATACATTGCAAAGGTGCAAAGCAGTGTACCTTTTCAAAACACCTTCAGTAGCTCCTATTGAAAAGTAGATGCCAGCTTTCTTGAAATGGTTTCACTTTCCAATATTAAAAAAAGACATTTGCTTAATTCATCCCGAGAGTCTTCCAACATCAAAAATAGAGAAGGATGCTAAGCCTGTTTTTTAAACTGAAGATTTTCTTTTTTTCTGGTATGGTCTGATAACCTGCTCTGGTGAGAGTTTACTTCTAGATGAAACCTATCAAAGCTCTCACAGAAGAGAGGCAATTGTGCCCTTCAGGAGTTTATGGAACAAAGGTTAGGTGTTTGGAATTACCAGCAGTTGTTCTAACTGGTCTGACTCACCTCCCTCCACTCTGAACAGAATGCTTCCTTTGGTTCCAGGAAATACTGAATAAAAGAACTATTTTGATCCGTGGACAGTGCCACTACTGTGGCAGAAAGCCAAGCGATGCTTTCATATTAAATAAATAGGTCTTTTCAGAGCAGCAGAGAAACATGTTCCCTGGAGTCACTAAGCTGATGCAAACTTTTGTTCCTGTGTGAAAGTACACAGATAATGAAGTGTGTGTAGGTTTGAACTTCCTGTATTGATTACAATAAAGAGGCATGTGTAATAATTTGGAAATGTAACTTGGGGAGGATGGGGAAAAAACATTTAGGTATGTGTTCCACATCTTGAAAAAAAGGAAAATAAAGAGAACTGCTGAAGTTAAAAAGCTTACACGGAGTGGTTTGAGAGATAAAAATGACTGCCTGCGTAATTCTTGAATTTTGTGTTTTATGCAACAAATAACTACAAATCTTTGTCTAAAGCATACAGGAATCTTTAATAGGATGCTTTTTTGAGTAGTTGTTCAAAGTGCAGGCTGTCATGGGACTCAGTTTCCTGAGAGAATTAAAAGTTGTTTGTTTCCTTCTGTAATTCGTGAAGTGTGAATTCCACAGAATTGGCAAAAATTACACTTCAATATGGAGATTTTGGAATAAGAGACGAGAATGAACATTGTGACACATTACACATTGGAATAGGAAGAGACAGTAAAAAGCTGTTGAAATGTTTTTCTTTTTTATAATACTATGATAGTTCTTTTTCTGTTTGTTATGAAGCTCATTGTTTTAACATGAAAAGGAATAACTATTTTACCTCAGGTTATTTGGATTTATCTGGATTTTTTGTGTTTTCTTTTTTTTTTTTCCTAAATAGTTTATAGTTTTTATTCTATTAACTTCCCCCATGCTAGGAGGAAAAAAAGTTCTCTTTGTGTGCATCCTGGAATATCCAGAGGGAGAATTCCAGGTTGCAGTTTGAAGCCCTGGGCCTGGAATGAGAAAAAAAAATCGATTTTGATCTGTTTTTATTTTGACTGATATTGGCACATATCTTGAATTGAATACTTCTGAGCAGAATTACATTTTCTAATTATATGGATTGATCTGTGGAAGTAGGACCTCAGAAAGTTATAAGCAGATGCCAGTTCCTACATTGTGTTGGCTGGAAGAGGAAATTGCAGTTCAGGCATCCTGTGGGTTTGTCAGTGAGGCAAAAAAGCTTCATCATGGTGAATTGCAGTTCACAGTGCAATAAAAATTGCATGAGGGTAAGGAGGAGGCAAAGGAAGCAGGAGCATTTCTGGGTATAGATTATAGGTAGGATGTAGTTATTCAGGCTGTTGGATGTTTTCCTTCAGCTGAAGCCCTGCTAATGGCAGGGTAATGGCAGTGTCCTGACAGAAATGTAGCATAACGTATTTAGATAATTATTATATTCTTGGTAATAGCAGACAGACTGTGCAAAACACAATCTTATTTGCACTTATTGTACATCTGAATGAGCAAACAGATGACCTACCTGAAAATTAATTGTTGCTTATTAGGATTGGGAAATGGGATTTTATATAAATTATCTTCTTGTCCTTGGTTGACGGTTTTGCTTTGGTTTTTGTGGTTGGACTGTTTGTTCCCCCCAGTGAGGGAAAAGAAATCTTTAATTAAATGTTTGTATGAATAATGCCTATAATGATGTTTTTCTTAAGTTTTTACAGTATTTTAGATTTTGGTTACAGTGTTCTGTTCTTGCTTCAGAAGAATACTGAAGTGTAACTCTGTGAAACACTGTAACTGATTTCCCATGCTTGACAACTTCAACTTCTTGTGTTGCAGAGCTGCGCAAAGTCTCTGAAGTAGAATGGAAGCGTCAGTAATATTACCCATTCTGAAGAAAAAATTGGCATTTCTTTCAGGTACAATTTCAGTTTTCCTCAACTGATTCTACCCTGCATAATTTGGATTGGATATTTAAGGTGGTTATTTGTATTTGCTGGATGTATTTAACAAAAATGTGTTGTTGTTTAGTGCTTTGTCATATTCCAAAATAATCTCTGGAACCCTTTATCTAGTAGCCATGCTCTCGGTGTTTAGGACTTGGTTTTGCTGTAGCCTGTAGCTCAACCCTCAAAATTTTCAAGAAGTTTCAGTCTATATATAGAGACTAATGATTTAATAGACATCCAAAAATCATCCTTGCTGGTTTGGATTTTTAGTTCTTTGTTTTTAGAAAAACAGTGTGAATATTTTCAGGATTTTCTGTTGAAAATTTTTCTTTTCTTTTCACCTGTCTTTTCTCCAGCCTAGAAAGACATGGGAGCAGAATTAGCCATGCATTGCAACAGTTTGATTGTTGCCAATAAGTTAATTCAGGGAAAGCTGTAATTATTACTTTATTTATTAAAACTTCCTGAATCTTATGTAAAGGTAACTTTTTCTCCTCCCTTTTCCAGAAAAAAAAAAAAAAAAAAAAGGAAATCCTTCAAATGGTGAATTGGGGAATGACAATCCCTTGCTGGCCTGCTGGTTTCAGTGCTGTTGTAGGTAGCTGTGTTAGTTCTTGGTGTTTGATTGTCTGATCTTGTGTTGGTAGGTAACTTACAGAACACTTGTCAACTTCAAAAACTGACAAGTGTTGCCATAAATATTCTTCTGGTCTAATTTATTTTAGTTTATGTTTTTAGCCAGTCTAGTTTAGCCTGCTCCAATCACCTGAGAAGTGAAACCTGCTCTTTTAGATAAGGGGAATTTATTTTGCTTTAAATTTGCCCACTGTCTCCAGCAATTGCAAATCTAACAATTCCTTTTTAAAAACAAACAATCAAATCTCTAAAACTCAGCTCACATTAAAGCCTGGGACAGTTCTTCCACAGTAACAGCAGATGTGCAGTGAGTTGGTTGTCAGCATTGTATTGCAAGGGGATATTCTCATTAACTAGAGTGCATTTTCAAAATGCTATTAAAGCTGCCTGATCCGTTTGGAAATACAGACATTCTTAGTGGAAAGTAATTTATTGAGTGGCATTTTAAGTGCTAGGAACCATTTTGGATGTATGTATTTCTAAGTAGGTTTGATCATTTTGGAATTGATTAGTATTAATGGGTGCTTTAAATTAATGAATGGTAAAACTTGATGCAGAAGGATTTTTTTAGCATTCTTCAGTGTAGGCAAGATTTGTAACTTGACAGGCACAAATCAGTTCCTCAAATCTCTTTACATCAATTTTACTCTATACTTTCATAGTAGTTTCATTAATGATTAAAAAATGCACTCAGAAAAATAGTATTTTAGGAAAGTCCTGCAGTGTTTATGTGCTGAAGTCTGTTGTCATTTTTGAGTTAAATTGGTATAAATAGTGTTTTTCTGGAAGCAAAACAGTGGTTTCTAATGGAAATCCATGGCTGGTGTAGTTTTCATGCTGATAAGTCATTACACATAGCACAGAAGAAAAGGCAAGCTCCTAAGTCAACAAAAAGCCTTGAACAACCATTTTGGTGCAAATTAACTAAAAATTATTTATTTTTTGTCTTTTTTTTTTTCTTTTGTAATGCTCTCAGTTGCTTTCCTTAGCAGTGTTTACAAGCTGGAGGAAAAACCTGTCAGTTGTTACACAAGATGACTTGTCATGAAATAATAATTTAGATAATTATTCTGGTCTTTTTGTGAAATGTCAAGAGATTATATTTCTGGATTTGGGTTGTGCTTTGTTTAGTCAGTTCAGCAAATGCTGTTTAAATCCAAGCATTTTCCCTTTTTCTCTGCTTCCTCACTCCAATTTTCAGGCTTTTTGCCATTCAGAAACAGAAGGGCGGACAGTCTGCAAATAACTGTTGCTGTAGATTGTTTCTGCTGGAAGCATCTGTCCATTTGTCCTTTCTCATGCAGCACCACTCTTCAATTCTTCAGTTTAGAAATACAGTTATTAAAAAGTGTGTTGCTGTTTTACTGGAACAATTCTCTCACAAAAGAGAGGAAGGGAGCACAGCTACTGCAGTGAGCCACTGAAAGCAGTAGGTTCTTCACAAAAATGTGGAAAATATCTATGTATGAGTGGATCTTTAAAACTCCAAATTTAGAGTGTTTGCACAGCTTTGGAAACAAGGAAAAAAAGGCCTGTTGCAATTAAGATTCTAACATATGTTGTGTAAACAGTGTTTGTTCATTATCTTGCATGCACCTCATGGATGAGGAGAATTCTTATCAAATTATGTCAACATATGTGTACGAGTCTGTAAGCATTGCTGTGCTTGTGTCTTTTCTTGTTTCTGCATGGCTGTTACTATTCTGTAAAAAGTTGTTCTTCCTGATTAGATGGAACTTCAGTTCTACTGTAGAACTTTAGGAAGCAAAAGCATAATTTAATTGCTTTAGCCATGTGAAAAACAGTTTGAGAATAAAGATGTTCTTAGATTATGGGAATTCACTTTGCTTGATTTTTACCCAAATAAACCTGTGATTATAGAGGTCTTTGTAGAGTTTTTTCTAAAATATAAACAAGATTGTTTAGTAATTGACTCCTACATGTGCTTAAGTATGTTGTGGTTGTGGGGTTTTTTTTCCTTAATAAAATAGATAATTTATCAAAATTTACTGTTTCTAATATTGTTTCTATAAGTTTTACCAGAAAGGTTTGAAAATGCAGATGAAGATTAAGGCAAGCAGTTGGAAATACATATCTTAATTGTAAGGTGATTGTTAGCTGTTTATAAATAGGTCTAGAAGTTGTTCTGTGTTTGAAGGAAGTGCCAGTTTAGGGCATGTGCCATGGGAAGCCTGTGTGGTATGAGATCCTCCTGTAGCAGTCATTTGGGCTAGGAAAGTCCTTTTTTTCTAGGAGCTCCAGTTGGAGCTTCTGGGGACACGCTCAGCTTGGGAGTGGACTAGGTTTCTGATAGGCTGGTAGTGTAGGAGGACTAGGAGATGCATTTTAATAGTATAATGTAAAAATGAAAAAAAATTGCTTCTGGAACACTTGATTTGTGTTGTTTATATTGAAAGTATTAGATAAAAAATTGTGACAGCTGTGGATGTGGGCTATGCTCTGATGCCCTGGTGATGTTTTAAATATCCGTGTGGTGAATGAACTTTCACAGCTGAGAGGTGAAATATCAGTTGAGGTTTTCACAGCAACTTTAAAGATTGCTTTTATGATGAAGTTTGAGACCACTTAACTGCAAAGTATTTATTCAGCTAAAACCTCATCACATTAACTTTGTAATTACTTTTTCTTTCTGAAACAGGAGGGAAGGACAGAAGAAGTGGCCTCATTCTCACGATTCCATTATGCCTTGAACAGACGAGCATGGATGAGCTGAGTGTCACACTAGACTATCTTCTAAGTATACCAAGGTGATTTAGAAGGCATTCTGTTCAGAATGGTTTTTTTCCCAGTAGTAGAAGGAATCTTTCTGTTGTTTTTAATTTTATTTGCTCTTCTTTACCAAATTAATTTTATGTAAATGTTTGTTTAGAATGTGATACTGTCTGACTGAGTTAGAAACACACATCCCAATAAGCTAAGGGATATGTACTAAGGCTTGTCTGTGTCCTTTTGTGTCCTTGTGTTCTCCTTTCTTGGGATAGCTTTTTTCATAATTTCTTTTTAATGACAATGCACTTAAATTGCTAAAGTAAATTAATGAGCCGTTCAAACCAAACTCCCAAGCTTGCAAGGGCAGCATTGCCCATTGTCCTTTCTGTGCTACATGCCTAAGCTTTGTAGCTTATAGGGCTTCAGTTTAAAGGTGAACCAAGTTAAAATATACAGTCTTAGTGAAGTTAGTGAGCAGCTTGTGGTACTGCTTAAATGTGCTGCCTAACAACTTGGGTATCCTGTCATCCTTAGCTTGCTATAAAAGCATTGTTGTTCAAGTTCTGTGCATGTGCCACTGACAGCTTATAGTGACAGTTTTTGATCCTGGCTTAGTTATCTGTATTTCTTTTTTCTTAAGATCCAGGGATTGATCTTTATCATATTTTTTTTCTGTCATGTGCCACTGCTTTATAAAGAAAAGGAGCCTCTCAGATGCATGTTTGTTTTTATATCTTTTCAAATCTTTCTTCTGGAAACAGAGCAACAGTGGCACAACTAAAGATATCCAGTGTACTTTGCATGTTTTAATCTATAAATGTTTATAAAACACAGTTAAGGGATCCAGTGTTGGGGTTTTTTTGGTAGATTAGACTTTTAGAAATCCTGATTGGTGAGAGAGAAGCAAAGAATAAATTCAGGTTATTTAAAAGTAAAACTTCAGGAGGTATATGAAGATACTGCAAGGCATTTTAGTTGTGTAAGTTTGAAGGTTTTTTAAACAGCTTGTTGTCTTTTGTAAAGTGGTGAAACACCAAATGGTCATCCACACAAGTCGTGTCATTGACTTAAGGACTTGGCCGTCTTTGTGGAACAGATGCAGGCATTCTTGTTCTAGTAAGCATTAATTATTCCACAGTCTCATCCTGATGTATGTCTTTACATACATTAGTGCAACAAAAACTGTCTAAAAGCTGAACCAAAGTGCTCTTTGTACTCAATAGAAACTGGGAAATCTATCTAAAAGTGAAGTCAGTGTTCCCACATTTAATGCTCTGTGTCAGTTGTGGAAAAAATGACCTCTCTTCTATGGTGGCAGTATGGAAAAATCATTGTCGTTTTGGTTCGCATGTTGTTTTTCAGTGGGAAATGCAAACTTTAGCCTAAGCACTTCTCTTTTTTTTTTGTTCTGGAAAGACTTGCTGAACAGTGTTTGGGGAAAATAGGGCTGAGGGGAGGGACATTGTCCCAAATCCAGATAGCTGTCCAACCATTAATACTACTTTTTTCCCCAAATTCTGTGTGTAAGGTAATGTAATATGTTTGACTTTTAATTCAGTTCTGTGTGGCATACGATGTAACTACAACTGGTTTGAGATCTGCAGTCTAGTGTGGATTGCTGGCTGTGTCCAAAATTTGAGAGGCATAACTGCTTAAAGTGTCTTGGGTAGAATTTCTTTGGAATATGTGTGTAAAGCCATTCTAAAATATCAGACAGCTTATTCCTAGTGTTGAAGTATGCTGTTATGCCTTTCTTTGGTGGTATTTAAAATTCTCAGATTCTGAAGAGGTCTGTTCAGACCTGAAGAATAAAAGTGGCAACATTATGATGTTGTCTGTTCATACTAAAGTTGGCTTCCTTTGTTGTATTCTCTCTATTGTGGCTCAAATCACCAAGCTTTTTACTTTTTATTTTAACTTACATACAAACACTTGCATTGGCTAACCTTTCTGGAAGTGGTAGGTCACTTCTGAGTTGGATTGGTATTGGATCTGTATTTTGTTGGGTTTGGGAGGGTTTTAATAGGGTTAGTAGTAGAGGGGCAGATGCTGATACTGCTCGATTCCAGTGAGCCTAAGGAAGTCATGTCTCAAGATGCTGTTGTAACACTCTTCACCTCATTCTTCAAAGCAATTCTTTGAGTTGGTTTTTGATTGGAAATTGCACTAGTGAAGCCTGAATCTTCAGACTGCTTCCAGAAAAATCATATGTGTGATCTTAGAGGTTCCTTAAAACCAAAAACATTCATGGACTGTTTAAATAGCCAAGTTTAATTATTTTTTCTTAAATAGGCTAGTAAAATGCCTTTTTCCCCCTCTTTCTTTTTTAAACTTCAAAGTGAAATTGTCTGCCACCCATACCTGATGAGGCTCAGCTTAAACATGAAATAAATAACAGTTAATTTCTTGTTGTGAAACATAATGCTTACTGTTGCATGCCTTGTTTTTTGTAAGCTAAGATCACAGAAGTAGCTTTGTTTTGTAATTGCAGATTTAGGAAAGATTACATAATGCTTTCCTACCGCTCATAAATGTCATGGATTTTATTTGCTTATAACTTTGCCAAAACAAGAATTTCAACCTGGGACGTGGTATCTAGTGTGGTAACTAATGTTAAACCATGGGCTTACTTGCAAGTTCTCTTCTGGATGCTTCTTGTGAAAACTGACACCCCTTTGTCTTCCTTGTGACACTGTAAATTGTTCTCTTTTCTGATGATTTTGTCGAGTTAATGGTTATGAGACCTTTTCAGAGTTGCTACAGTTTAAAGAAATACTTGTGTTATGAGATATACTTCAGTCTACTGAGAAATTGTAATTTGTAATATCTAATAATATGCTGGAGCATTAAAATTAGAAGTTATTTTATAAATGAGTAAACTTAGAGCTTATAAGACAGTGTTTCTATAAGGAAAAAAGCTGTGTAGTTATATTTCACAGGAGGCTTGAAATCTGAAGTTGGCATGGTATGACACTTGTTAGAGTGAATTTTATGTTTTTCTAAGTGTTTTTTTTTTCTTTTAGTGAGAAGTGTAAAGCTCGAGGATTCACTGTGATAGTGGATGGCAGAAAATCTCAGTGGAACGTGGTAAAGACAGTTGTGTTAATGCTCCAGGTAAATAAATATTTATACATTCATAGTTGACTGATCAGTTTTATGGATGTGAACCCAATGGCTGTGTTATTGTAGAGACAGTAATTTCCTTAAAATGTGGTTCTGTGACGAATCTGTACAGCAGGAAGAAATTCTGAAAAGCAGATGCTACAGCTCACTCAAGTGAGAGACAAATTCTTTATATGCTGAGAACACACAACTGTAGACCTTTTTCTGAAATGGAAGTTTATTTAAAAAGTACACAGGTATGCTCCTGGCATCACCAGCTATGAGCAGTAGGAATGTGTGCAGGGCTGCAGTTTACACAGATATTGCAGCTGAGCAGGTTTTGGTGCAATATATGCTGTACTGCCTGGGTTCCTTTGCAATAGGGTATAGTTGACTTAGTTGTGGATTATAGTTCTAATTACAAATTATGTTGTGTGTACCTCAAAAAGTAGAAGAAGAAAAGTGACAATTTCCAATAAAAAGAAATCTAAAAAAATATTATTTTAACTCTTCAGAACTGTGGGCTTACAAATAGCGTCTTATTTCTGGTGGACAGTATGGATTATTTTCTGGTCTCAGTGGTCCAAGAGAACGTGAGATACAGCATTTCTAACACATTAGAACACTCAGACTACTGCCTTTCTTACTGCACAGATGGTTCCTCTTTATCAGAGTAGTTTTCCTTTCAAACTTAGGTGAAGCCTCAGAAAGTGTGTCAAATACAAATAAATTAATTTTTTTTTGTCCTGCTGGGTCATTGTTGCTTCTGGGTTTTTAAGTGTGTTTCAAGGTGTCTTTCACCTATTCCTGACTAAGATGGTTTTACTATTAATAGAGTATTTGAATCCCTTGTGTTCAGATTATGGTCTTGACTAGGTTTTGGTTCAGCCACTGTGTGGTTGTGAGGTTCAGTGGGAACTTCAGCTAATGGGGGAGGTCAGCTCTTTGCCCAGGCTCTTATTTCCCTGGCTTCCTGGCAGCATTCTTTGGTGGTATTTAAAATTCTCAGATTCTGAAGAGGTCTGTTCAGAACTGAAGAATAAAAATGGCAACATTATGGCAAAAAAGTGGCACACCCTGCCTCTGCAAAGTGTGCAGAAACATGGGTTGCACATCTGTGTTTTGAGTGTGAGAGGAAGCAATAAAGAAGATTTTCCTATGTGAATTGATCACTTGTGCTGATCATATGAGATTTCTGTCTGCTTCATCATTTGTAGTTCTCAAAAACACTTGTGTTCAAAATATTGTCTACTTGTAAGTAGTTTTTGCATATTATTTTACTTATTGCTATAGCTGATGAGTTTAGAATTATCAAGAGTCTTTATTCCTTGATCTACATTCAGTGTGACATCATAAAATCAACTTAGTAGATGAAATTACTGGTTTGGTCTGAGAAATGTTTTCCTGGTAGTATTTTAATTAATTAATATGTTGAAATGTCAATATTCAACCTTTTCATTTTAGTCTAAGTAATATGTACTGAAGAAGTATAGGATATAATCTTGACATGTAATCTGATAACAAATATACAATTTTTTCCTAGCTTTATGATTACTGTTTCCTTCTATGTAGAAGATAACATTGGTGGAAAACTTTGTTTTTAACATTTCTTCTTCTTTTTAATGAAATACCATAAATTAAATTAAGTCTAGCCAATAGTTCATTTTTCTGTACTAACACGGCATAGATGGTTTGTCCTTAGGGCTGGGAGTAAAGAGGTTTTTCTTTTTTATTTTCTTTTCAGTTTTGATACTGTTTGCTATGAAATCTTGTGCAATGTTACGAAGCAGGATGGAGCAAATATGTGATGTAGATGAAGCAGACTTCAATTTCTGTCTGCAATTTTTACATTCTTGTACAGATGATGAAATCTAAGTGGAATTCAGTTCTGTGGTAAATGAAGGTTTAATCTTGAATGTTTTACTTATTTTTTCATTTGTTTTACAGAATGTTGTTCCAGCTGAGGTGTCACTTGTTTGTGTAGTAAAGCCAGATGAATTTTGGGATAAAAAGGTTACACATTTCTGCTTCTGGAAAGAGAAAGATAGACTTGGCTTTGAGGTATGTTGAGCTTTTGTCTACTTCAGTCAAAAGTACTGTTTCTAAAATTCTGATGTAATTGGATGACAACTAAAGTGTCTTTAAAATAGCTGTATTCCTGATGCTTTGTGGATAACCTTAACAAACCAGTGTGGCTTTTTAACTTTTCCCGTTTTTAGTGAGACTTTCTTCATTGAATATTCTTAACTTAAAAATGTGTGGCATTTTATTCTTTGCTTAACAAGAAAATACATATTGTGGGTGTTTTGAGTCAGAAACAGTTGTACAGGATTTTGTGTGAAATTTTTCATGACTTCTCTAATAGGCTGTAGAGATACATGGTGTATGGTGTCTCTCTATCGGCTGTAACCATTCTGACAAATATCTTGTTGGTGTTGCATGCATCTTCTCTCATTTTGTGAGTTCTTTGACATCAGGAACAGGTTATAGATTCCTTGCCAAATACAAGCTGACGCTGTTCTGAGTTGTGATGCAGAGTGTGTACGAGAGACTACATGTTAGCACTCCCCTTGTTATCTCTGTCGGGGAGGTTAATGGAAACCTCAATTTTCCCTGTTTTTTTAGAAAATGTCTGTGTCATCCAACTTTCCACTCACTTTTTAAGCTAATCTTGTTTGAAGTACAGCAGGCATGTAGCATGCATCCCAGTCACGGTGTCTTTAATCAAAAACATGAGTGTGGTGGTGCCCACTTTTATAAACTAGCATATTGTTTGGAGCCACATCCAAGAGGACAATTTAAAAAGCCTCTGAACTAACCATCTGTACTCAAAAATATGATTTAAGAGCTGCTGGTTAGAAAGTGACTTAAGTTTGCAGTATTCAGTTTCACACAGATCTTTCACAACATAAGGTAAATGTCAGAGTCCAGAGGGCAGCAGTAATAAAGGCAAAGCCCTTCTTTAGAAGATGCTACTGTGTGATTTAGGCTCTCTTTCCCAGCTAAACTCCTGTAAATAAAGTTCTTGGCTAAGTTCAGGAAGTCTTTGAAGTTGTGATATGAAAATATGTGACATAGTAGCAGTTAGTGTATATGTGAGGGGGTTGCTAGTTTGGAAGTTAATCCTTCTAGAAGATTCCTCCAGGGTTTTTCTTTAACATGACTCAGCTAGAATGCATTTTTAGACAAATAAGCAGAAAGCTTACAGAATAAAATCAACAAAGCAAGGATAATTTTACATGATAATAAAAGGATTTTTTGTTTCACTTTAAGGTTTGGCTAACTGTCATTAAATGATAATCCTTTAATTTAGTAATCTTAGTAATTTTATAAAACATGTTCTGTGCTAGTAATCACATTGGCATTGTTGGCATAGAATTATGTGGAATTATGTAACCAAACCTTTTTGTTTCTGTTACTTGGTTGCGGTCAGGAAAACTGTTTCAGTAAAAATGACCCACCTTCTCTGGGCTCCAAATATTTGTGTCACAGACAGGAGTATATCTTTCCTCTGTTCCAATAGAGTGCAGAGCACTGATAAGGCTATGGAAGGCTCCAACTCAGGCACAAATCTACAGCTGCATAATTTTGCATTACTGGCAGTAAAAACAAACAACACCCAACTCATGTTTTGGATCACGGGTTACATTTGTGTAACTACTAGGGAAATTCAGGATTGGTTTTGCGCCAGTGAAATAATTATGAACTAAAAATTGTAATTAAAATATGAAATCTTTTTATTTACTTGGGTATAATCTCATTTTATTTGAAGTAAATGCTGTGTAACTGTGATTTCTAATGGGGCATCACAGCTACCTCCTATTTCCTGATCCGTTCTTAATACCTTGCTTAATATTCCCATATGAAGCCATTAATCACAATGTCTTCCTTTCTGTTCAAAGGCAGAGATCCTCTGCTTCAGAGTGAGATGTGGTGATGATGAGTTGCAAAACACTGAAAGTAAATGTGGGAACTGAGATCAAACAGTACTGGGTGGATAAGTACAAAGAGGTGGGCTGATTCAGCTGAGTAAAAGTTCATATCTTTATTTCTGGTTAGTATTAATGTTGGTTTTGGACCTGCCTCAGGGCAATTCCCATTTGTCCTCCAGCAGAACTTTCTTCTGTAACTTCATTCCTCCCTTATTAGCAATCAGTTCATGTGTTAATTGAAGCAGTTTTAACGGTCCTGTGCCATGCTTCATAGAGGAGAGTTGTCTTAATTTTTATAAAGCTGTCTTTCAGCTGAAATGTTGCATATATGACACAGTAATACTTGATACTGTTAATGCTTTAAAAGATTGAAGAACAGGATTTGAGTGTAAAAATTGCTGTGTTTTAGAGAGTTGGGAGGTGGTGCTTTATGGGTTTTTATTAATATTCTCTACATAGTAATGTGAAACAAATCACTCTTTTAGTAGATGTAGTGTGTTGTATTTGAGAGTGAGCTTTTCTTATGACAACAACGAACGTAACTGGAAGAAAAAACTTACCATAAAAATAGAAGAAATGTATAAATTTGTACACAGGGCAAAAATACCTATAGATGGGTGGGGTTATTTCACACATGTCAGTCATTTAAGGAACTTAGAGGAAAAATAATCTCTGAGCCTGATTTAGATACTAGATCAGTACTTTGAAAATCAGTTTGTCAGGAGCAGGAAAGAAGAGGATGTGCTTGCTGTTCTTATCCTTGTGGAAATCAGGGAGCAAAATTTTAAAAGTTCACAGAGGATTTGGAGAATAGAAATAAAGTGCATGGAAAAAAAAAGGAATAAGAGAAAGGAAAAATCTTGTGGTAAACTACCATGAATTAGTTGAAAAAATTAGAGTGTGTAGCATAAGGATCTCTATAATCCTGAAGTCCAAAGTCTGAGTAGTTCTAAATGCTTCACACTTCTACTGCAGCAGCTGACAGCTCTAACTCTCTAGTAAAGAGTGTCAGAAATTTCTTGTGATAATTTATCTGCAGCATCTGCTCTGAAAAATCTCAAGTCTGTAATTCACCTTTTAAGAATTATGCTAATGAGCAGAGTATTGCTCCACAGAATAAAGAATGAATAACACTTTGTAGAAAGTATCTAATTTTTGTCCATTTTCGGTTCAGTGTTTTAAGACCAGAATTTATAGCTTTTGTGGACTTTCCTAAAATGGCATATAGGAGTTCCAGTCAAAATTGTTTATTTAATTGCATCTCTGTTGCTATTTTAATATGGGAGGCAGTGGGTTCTTGGGCAAAACAGGGAATTGTCTATGTGGAGCTGGGGGATGTAAGCCTGCATTTATGTCACATCCTGAATTCTGTCCAGAGAAAGAGTGTTGAGAAACACAAGAATCTTTGCCTATTTTCTCTTCTCTGGGATGTAAGAATGAGAGTGTGCTAATTATTGTGAGCAATGGAGGGTAAGGTGGGTAAAACCACAAGTGAAAGACGGAGTTCCTAGGAGTGGAGTTCATCTTATGTTTATCAAGGTTCTGCCAACTGCTTTTGGGTTTCTAGTGTGACAGATTTCAATGGCACTGGCCAAATAAATATTTACCTAGTGTTTCTTGGTGTAATGCGAAATAAAATGATCTTTTTTTCGATTAGTGTTCCATATTAAACAAATAATACCCTATGCTACTCAGCTTTTAATCAAATAGTATTTCAAAAAATGGATTGAAATAGTATTTGGTATCAAAAAATAGGATTATTCTCCTCAGGAAGAGTTAGTCTTTGCTTTACAGTTCTGTGGCAATGAAGATCGTATTTAGATTGCACTTGTTTGAATTTTATATTCTCAAGGTGCATGTGTATTGTTCTCTTTTGGAAAGTAACCACTCCTTTTCAGATTCAGCAGTGTGGCTGCTCTGATATTACACACTTCAGGAAAAAGCTCCTCGTTACTGAAATTTTACTGCCTCCTGTTCTCAAGTAGCTCCTGGAATTGACTCTGTAACATTTGTATTAAAGAGTTTTTACATTTCTTCCCTTAAGAGAGAACGTAAATTCAGATGGATGTATTTAACATTTTGGGGACACTTTTACATGTCCTCTTGAATATCTAGAATTCCTCTCTCATCTTGACTTCTGCCTCTATCTCCTTGTAGATGATAAATGAAAATTACAGAAAACTGCAATGACATAATAGAGAGGTCAGCTTACTGGAAACAGTATTTAAGGCTTTTTTATTACAGAAGATACATGTTGCATGAGTCAAAAACATGTATTTTCACTGCTAAGAAATAGAATTTTGCACTTAAGGCACAAGACTTTGCAGTCCATGTTTTTAGCTCTGTCATTCTTCTTTTGCTTGACAGCTTTTACAAAGGTTGTTTTGATTTTATTAAAAAATACAGCACTTCTACTTTTCCCAAAGCACTGTTCTGAGTTATCTCTTTAAAGGCTTTCACAAGGGTTTAGCAGGCCAATATTGTACAGTTTACTGACTAGAATAGAGCAAGGATGAGAGCTGCTACCACTTCTCCAGGTTTTCAAAAGAGCTGAGTGCAGATGATGATTCCATGACTCTGGTCAGTAGCAAACATGACACGTTTGAAACCTGCTGCCCTGTGAGCTTATTAGCTGTCCCTGTTGTCAGAAGTGGGTGGATCAAGTGAGAAGGGAAGCAAAGATTAAAGGATTCAATAACTTATACTTTTTTTTTCCTGTTTTACCATCTGTCCAGATCTACATGTTTCTCCCTTGGGAAATTTAAGCTCTTCATTTTAATATCCAGCTATAATCTGCTGTCCAAAGGCTTTTACTTTGGATTATGAAAACTGCATTTTTCCCCCTTTTTCTGGAATCAACATAGTTTGACTTGGAAAAAAAGGAAAACAAAAAATCATTTCAGTTGCAAGCAAACAGGGTTATTTCTGTTTTTACAGCTGTAAATTACCTTATCTTTACCTGTGGTAATATGTTGAAGGGTGAAATTCAAAAGCAAGGATGAAACACTAATTCATAAGGGACAACTTTTTCTAGGATGTGGTATTTTGACATCTATTTTCACAAAAAGTCAAATATAATTACTCTGTTTGGATTTTGAAACATTTTGGAAGCCTGAAAGCAGAAGTTTGCTGAGCTTGAAGTAGAATTCAGATCTGTAAAAGTGATGTGACTTCTCACTATCCCCATTGCGTTTTTCAACATTTTTTTCTTCTTTGGCTCTTGGTCTGTGTACTTATGGGCTATTAATCTATAGTAGCTGTTCTACTAATTTAAAGCATATAGAGGATGTTAGGTTAGCACTGCCAGGTTTAGAGCAAGAGCTTAATTCTGTTCAGGAGCCTTCATTTCTGCCACAACCTAGTCAAAAATTCAAATGTTTTCTTATATTGTGAAAAGTACACAGAGGATTTTAGCAGCTAGTCCAGTGAACAGTCAATAAACAGTTTAAGAAAGAAGTGTTTTTTAAATGAGAACCCTAGAGAATGAATGGGTTTGCAAATAATGCTTTAAGTTACAACAAGGTTTATTAATGAGGTGGAAATTTTATTTTTCAGAGTTTTTCTAGTAAGATGTAGAAAATTTGGGTTTTGAGCAAATCCCTTTACTGGGTGTTTATTGTCAGAAGATTATTTTTTCATATGGCTAAAATATTTTTTGTGCAGGCTTTGCTCTCTCAGAATTTTTTTATTTTTAAAAAACATCTCCCTAGTAGAAGTTTGAGGGCTATCCCTTGCCCACTCCCCTTCCTGAAGGATCTCAGTTAAAAAAAATCTGAAATAAGTGGTCTCAATGCAGTCCATCTATTTTGTCAGACTATTTGGGTCTTTTCAGAACTTGTATTTCAGTAATGAGAACCAGCTGCCCTGTTTGCTTTAGTTCCCACACCACAATGTCCATACCAAAATTAGTTTGTTTTTTTTTTATGAACTCATAGAGATGAATGTTAAAAATTACCTAAACTATTAAGTGTGCCAAAAGAAGGAAGAACAAAGGCTTTTTTTTTTTCCTTCTTTCTTGGATGTAGAATCCTCTGGGGTTTGGGCTGGTTACTGGCATTACCTAAAGAAACTACTAGCCAATTCCATTTACAGCAGCCATGTACCATTAAGAGTACAGGACAATAGCGTGTATTTGGATGTTGCTGAAAGGTTTTCTTCTGCAATAACAGACCATTTGTTTGGAGCTACTCTGAATTCTGTAGTTTCAGAATCTGCAGGGAAATGGAACTGGAATAGAAGTCTCTCTCTAGTTAGCTCTTTCCACATACCCTTGTGCCCTGCAAGAGTATGTGGATGATTTGATGGGTTATAGAAATTTTCTATTTTTTTCTTTTGTTTCTGGTTATAATTGCCAATATGCCTGCTTCAATAGAGAGCTTGTTTTTGGTTTTTTTTTCCACAGGAGTTATTCCAGGCTTAGCATGTCATTCATCAAAGCAAGCTGTGCTGCCAACTTTTGGTTTAGGCTTATATGAATAAGGCTCATTCAGGAGCTTCTAGAATGCAGAAATGAAGGCAAGAATTTAGTTTTCCACCTAGCAGTGGACCTGTGTTTTCCTGTATGCCCTGATGAACTGGATCCTGTAGCTGATGAACTGGATTTGTCTCCTGGGTGAACGACTCAAGCTAAAAAAATTTGAATTTTTGAGTACTCATAGAGTATGATTGATCCAACTTTTTCTGAACATATTTGCACAGTAAATGTAGGCACTTAACTTTTATGGCACAAACTCACCTCTGGGACTGAAAGTATTGCCAAAAAGTGGTAAAAATACCGAGTGCTTTGCAGTATGATAGCCTGCTACTATATTCACTAGAAATAGATGGTGTGGTATACAACTTAATCACAAAGCATTAGCTCCCAGCAGGATAACAGATATCCAGGGAGCACATTGCTTTTCCCACTGTAAATGGACAAGGTGGTAGAGATAATGCACTTACAGGATTATGCATGAGGCATACACTGCATGTCAGAATTACCTGTCTGGTTGAGGCCCACATTAATTGCAAACAGCCATATTTCATTTAAACATTTAGCAGTAAAATCTGAATCACAGAATGATCTGCTCAGTATCTCTAGGCACATTTCTCAGCTGCTTAAGGAAAGTATGAGCATTACCTACAAGTCACCTCTTTTATTGTTGCAGGTTATTTTAGTATCTGCTAACAAGCTGACACGATATATAGAACCATGCCAACTAACAGAAGATTTCGGAGGAACTCTCACCTATGATCACATGGATTGGTTGAATAAGAGGCTGGTTAGTTATCTGTGTTTTGGGGTTTGGGGGTTTTTTAATGTCTCCTTCTTGAGCCCTGAAATTTTTATTTGTGTAGGAACTGCAAAGCATGTAGGAAATGGTCACATGTGTAGTTGTGCAGTTCACTTACATGAATAGTTTTGTGGTAAGTAACACTGCCTTTACTCAGGGGATGATAAAGCTAATGCCACCAGTTTGTTGAACAACCAGTTCCTTAATGAAGCTCTTTTAGTAACACTAACTCTAGAAGAGCCTGAGTCTATGGTATAGTTGCTATAAAGGGAAATTGGCTGCTGTAGGAGAAGACCAACACAAGGAGAATATACGTGGACTCTGCAGTTGCTCCTGGGTTATCTCTTAGGTCTTGGTTCCTGTGGTTTTAAGCTGTCCTACACCAAAACCTCTGTCAATGCAGTTGCCACACCAGAGCAAGAAGCAGTAAATGTCCAGGAGCAACTATGCCCTTTAATTATTAATCAACACAAATTTAATCAGTACAAATTCTATAAGCAACTGTTGGGTGTGCATAGCTCTCCAGAATGTTCTTAATCTTTTCTTCATTGATACTTGCTTTTCAATTATTTAAATAGAATTTTCAAAACAATCTTCATTGACACAGCGTGTTCCCTTCCTGTATAATCTGTTCTTACAATGTTTGTCTCCATCTAGGATCTCCAGGTGTGTTGCAACTGCACCTGCTTTCCCCTGAAATTTTAAGCAGTTCTAGAAAAGTTAAGGAAAGTTCATTGGCAAGCTATTGATTAATAATTTAATAACAGCAAAAATACCTGAAAGTTACTGTGCCTGTCACGTGAGACACCCAGTTGTGCTCAGTTCTGTTAAAAAGCAAAACCAACCTGCGGAAGTCAGGTACAGAGAAATTGTCTGAACACTGCACAGTGTCTTCACTGTACAGGTGTTATTTGAGATCAGAAACACCTGAGTTCAATGGAACTGATGAGGGTATTTTATTCTATATAATATTTCTATATAATATAATACATTTTTCTTTTGTTTTAGTTATTAATTACAATATGGTCTATTTTAATAGTGAGTAGAAGCTGGAATCTTTACAAAATTATTTTAATCCTTCCAAGTAAGCTGGCCAGTAGTTGTGTAACATGCCTTGATTCTCTAGCATTATTAAAAGCTTAAATGAAGATGTAGAATCAATATGTCCCTAAGATTTTACAGATTTTGCAGATACCTCAATTTTTTTCAGTATTTATTATATTCAGTGTAATATTTACTATCTCCCTAAGAAATCTTAGTGCTTTTAAGTGTTCTATGAACAAAACTTTGTTTTCTGTTGTTTCCTCCCTACCATCTGGGGAATAATTACACTTTATAGAGACTGAAGTATACTAATGGAACTACTGAATAAATTTGCACCGATGCCTTCAGTACAGCTACCTAAAATTATTTCTTAAATTAAAACCTTCTTCTTATTTAGGTATTTGAAAAGTTCACTAAAGAATCAACATCTTTACTGGACGAGCTTGCTCTAATTAACAATGGAAGTGATAAAGGAAATCAACAAGAGAGGGAGAGGTATGTGATTCACTTTTTGAAATCAGTGCTTTTGGATTATAAAATTTCATTTGAATTCCAGAAAAATACTGAAAAAATTATATACCTTAAATACCTCGAAATGTGTAAAGAAATTCTAAACCTTTATAATGTAAGCTACAAAGTATGTGAATGTGTGTGTAGATGGATGCTCATTCAACTGATTACATGCACCTCCACTTGTGTTTTGATTTAATGAGTTATAAAAGTGAGGACTTCACTAACTGAGAAAAAGCCCTAGTCTTTTGATACCCTTAGGTAGTTCCAGCCTTAGCTGAAGTTTTTAGTGCTACTGTAATACAAATTTTAATAACTTGTTTGTTGTTTTTTTTTTTTTCCAAAGATCCATAGATTTGAACTTCCTTCCATCAGTTGATCCTGAGACGGTATTGCAGACAGGTACAGTAAGTCAAAAAATTAGAATGTTGGCCAGTAAAGTGACATAATTCATTTTAGGCCCCAAGTGGAAGCACAGAGGGCACAGTTGTTATCTTAGCCATCTTCACAATATAGCAAGCTTAACAACTGTAATCTTTGGGTTAAAAAAAGTGATGTTAAGAAATGGAAGAACTCCAAACGTGTCTTATTTAAATACTTTTTTTATAATCCCACTAACATCTTTACAATATTACCATAAGTATTATGTTTAATTTGGGGAATGCTTTGTTTCTAGCTGATTTCAATATATTTGCCTTATAGAATGGATTAATCTCAGTAGCCACCAAATGGTTACAATAAAGAAAGCATTTTCCTGCACGATTCTGACAGCATACTTGGCTTCTTGGTCTCTCCATTCAGCATTAAATGAGTTGGGATGCTTTAAGTTGGGTTTAGGGTGAATTTCCTATTTGCAATAAAGTATAATAGTCTATTGACTTGGACTGCAGCATTTTTTTTTTTTAATTTGTATCTTTGTGGAATAAGTAATGCATAGTGTTACGTGGTGATCAGAGTCTGAGTGCTTAGAATTTTTACCTTATAGCCTCCTAAAGGTAATGTGTGGATCACATGAAATACTTATCACAGTGGCTTTATGTGCCCTCTGTGTAAAAATTTAGCTCATCTAGATGTGGGATAATACTGGTTTGAGTTAAAATGTGGAACAAAAATTTCCTACTCTGGTCTTTGAAGCTTTTAAAATATGAAGTGTCTGTAGACAGTATCCCTAGATTTCAGCCTAATTGTGTATCCTTGTCTAATAGTAAAGATCTTTGGACAAAACAGCACTTCAGTTTTGTGTAAGCAGATGGCTCCTTAGCCCATTAGTTTATATGCATTCTCTGTTTTCTTAATTCTGGTAATGAACTTTTTTTGGTGGTATGAAGTTTCATAGCTTCCATGGGACTAGATGATCCTTGTGGCTCCTTACCAGCTCAGCATATTCTGTGGCTAAATCATGGGAGTTTTAAGAGGCACCCTTTCTCTGTTAGAGTCACTGTACTGAAAGGCTGAGAAAAAGAGAGATTAAACTCTCCCCGGTTAAATTCTTATCTCCTAAGGACAGTTGTAAACAGAGGGTTTAGATAAAAGGCTTCTGTCTTCCATAACTACAGGTACTGTTCTTTTCACAAGCTCCAAATCCATATATATGGATCTATGGTTCATAGAATTTGATAAGAACTTAGTTTGAAAAGATGGTTTTACCTGGAAAAATGGTGATCCTTTGCTGCTGAAACAAGACAATAAAATTTCAGAATTACCCCAGTAGAACAAACTTGTAAAAGCCCAAGTCTGTTTGCTCTGCAGCTATCTGTGCCTATCTGTGGAGTGTTATAAAAGATGAAATCCAAGATGTTTGCACTATAGTACAGCAAAATATACTTGAATCTTAAGACATTTTCATTTCATAGTAATATATGCTGAGTAATTTAAAGTTGTTTGCTGCAATCTTCAAAGCCCTTGGCATTTTGAATGTCTCAATAGTAGCAGTTGAACTTAGTCTTATGTTTCTGTCTTTTCCTTGAGGTATTACTATACTATTCCTCAAGTAGTAGGTTTTCTCTTTTAGTGAACTGTCGTGTTACCATATTAAGACCTGCAGAACTAATGACCTCCAACTGGCACATTTTCTTTTTCACACTAACATCTCTTCAGTGACCAAGCACTGTTTTATTTTAACTGTTTCTCTGAGCTTTTGAGGAACAAATCGATGGTCTGGGTTTACTTGTAGTGTCGTGTTTACATACTGAGAACTTTAAAACAACAATAACATTCTTCAAACAGTTTAAGCAATAGATTAATTAGTCAAAATATACTTTTTTTGTGTATATGAAAGTCACTGCACTCTAGAGAATCTGTACCCTGATATGATGCTTAAGAGCACAAAGAAAAGGGCAAGATAGGTGAGAACAGAATAGTGAAACATTAGCTATTATTCAGCTTCACACTCTCTATGAAGGAGTTGTACTTGCTGTAAAAATCCTGAAAGACAACAGAGAAATTATATAGTCAGATTTTTAGTGCCTCCAGAGCATTCATTCAGTATAAGAACATTAATTATTTGGGAGAAATACGTTGGATGCTACTCACCATTTTGAAATAAATCAGAATACTTCAGAGTTGTTTCAGACTCAGGATTGTGCTTTCAATTTTCCTTACATTAATCAATGCTATTGTCAATTTCAATGTTAGTCACAATATCTCTTTTTTATATCTGAAATATACCACATTTCTTTTCCTCGGTTGTGTGGCTGATCCAGCCCCACAAACTGTGACCAAAGCTCTGCATGAAATTGTGTCATTAAATGTGCCCAATGTGTGAAAGATCATTAGCTGCAAAAATGCACTGCTGATGGTTTAAAAGCAGACAATCTTACTGCTGATTTTTGTGGGGTTTTTTTAGAATCTAGATTAACCACAACATTCTGTGTATTCCTGAAGGTCACGAGTTGCTGTCTGAGTTGCAGCAGCGTCGCTTCAATGGCTCCGACGGAGGGGTCTCCTGGTCTCCCATGGATGATGAGCTGCTGGCTCAGCCCCAGGTCATGAAGCTCCTGGACTCCCTCAGGGAGCAGTACACCCGCTACCAGGAGGTTTGTAGGCAGCGAAGCAAACGCACACAGCTGGAGGAGATTCAGCAGAAGGTAATGCAGGTAAGCTTGCAGCTCTCCTTGAGTGCAGTGAGGCGGAGTTTTGAGCTCAAGTCCCAGACTGTGATTTCTGCAAAAGTCAGACGGGAGACCTTCATGCCTCCCATCACTTCACAACTGTCAGTGTGCTGCTTTCACACAGTGCTTTACATTGTGGCTGCCACAGTGACTTTCCAAAGGCTATTCTGATATGTGGAAGTTGCTATAAATGTGCTCTCTTGCCTTGGGGCTGTCCCTTTGCTGGGCACGGTGGCAGTGCATGGCTGCATTGTTGGAGGTGCAAATGCCTGACCTGCTGGCAAAGAGAGGAACGCCTTTGACTGAACATCAACTTTGCTTTGCTTCCCCTGCCCACATCATTTAAAGTTCCTGTTACTGAAGATAAGCCATTATTTATTCCTTTATTTGTCTATGCTTGGTGGTTTAACCTAAGCTGAAGTGCTTAAACTGTCTGTATTTCAGGAACACCCTGACAAGAATGAATATAATCTTCCTTTTCAATTGCATGTTAAAGGTCATGATGAACTGGCTTGGTCCTCTGGAAACAGCCATGTAATTAGCTCTTCCAACATTTTCACAGCAGAGTCTCAGTAGAGAAAATCAAGGAAATGGAATTAATTTATTCGTCTTGTATTTATCACTTGAAATTAGATATGTGTATTTTTAAGATTCTGTATAGTTTGAATATGCAGAAAATTGAATAGATAATTGCTTTTAACCTTTCAACACTGGCATTTCTAATGCATGAGGGGAGTGCATGTCAAGTACTTGCAGCATTGTAGATATGGGTAAAAATAAAAACTAATCAATTTTGTGATGTCTAGCATTGAAATTAGAAATCTACTGAGGAAATAATTTCTATATCAATTTGATTACTGTAAAAAAATCTAAAAAGCAGATGTCATTTGTTGATATATTGAGCTGGAAGTATTAAAAATATATGAGAGATTAATATAATCGTATATAGAGCATATCAGCACAGCTGTGGATATAAT